>NC_037339.1:68178579-68811154 GCF_002263795.3 Bos taurus
TGAATGCAGTGGAATCAGTGGTTATATATCTTGGCTTATAGTTGAAGCTCAGCTATTCCCTCAATGGAGCATTCAGTGTGGGGGAGCAGGTTCCTGATATATTTCCGTGACTCACAGGGAGTTGTGCTATACTTGAACAACGAGGAGAACTGAAAAGTTAAACATCTCATCACAACTTTTAATTGGGGCCAAACAGAATATCCAGCAGACCATGAGAATTGAATGTTCAGCCAGGAGCTTGAAAAAGTCAAGGAGTTAATTAGAACTCAGGGAAGACTGGCTCAAGAGAACGAGCCCAGGAGGACACCGTGGACTTTCCTGTGCATGAGAAAATACTGACCCAGAGATTTCAAAGCTAACATCGTGCAGCCAGGATTGAGAACTATAAGCTGGCACGTTTACCCATGGATAATAAATTAAGTTCAAATGAAAGAAAGATAAACTCAAGGAGGGATTAAAATATGAAAAATAGCTTGTGAGAAAAGATCAAGTCCCAGCCTATGTATGTGTGTGTGCTTTACTCAGTAGCTCAGTTGTATTTGACTCTTTGCAACCCCATGGACTATAGCCCACCAGGCTCCTATGTTCATGGAATTTTCCAGGCAAGAATAATGGAGTTGGTTGCCATTTCCACTCCAGGGGATCTTCCAAACCCAGGAATTGAACCTGTGTCTCCTGCACTGGCAGGTGGATTGTTTACCACAACATCACCTATGTATAAATATATCCATTTAGCTTTCATTTTACAGAATAGAAAAGGGAAGGGATAGGGGCTACCCATGGTTGTGAAAAACAACCACACTTTTTAATCCATGTGATAATAGTGTACAGAATGTCTCTGTTTATAGACATATTTAAAGTATCATCTAATTAGATCTATAATCCAAAATTATTTCTCCATGTAATTTATTTTTATTTCTCCACTTTGTTTTTCTACATATAATCATTATAAAATTATATAAGGAATATATTCTGTTGATTTTTTAAAAATTATATTTTGTCAACTTTAAGTATTTTTCCACAGAAGTCTTTAAAATGGATGATAGCTATATAAGCATAAGATCCAATGCTTTCTTGAGAAATTAAGCTCAATAAAATTATTTAAGCAAGTATATGAAAAATCTTATTCTATCGTTGTGGATGTATACAATGTACCTGCAGTTGAAAATTTATTTTCTCAATGTATATCTTTTCATTGTATTCATTGTATTGTTGCTAACAAGTGATAGCTTGTTACTACTGGTGGCTCAGTGGTAAAGAATCTGCCTGCCAAGCAGGAGATGTGGGTTTTACCCTGGGTCAGAATTATCCCCTGGAGAAGGAAATGGCAGCCCACTCCAGTATTCTTGCCTGGAGATTCCCATGGACAGAGGAGCCCGGTGGACTACAGTCCATGGAGTCAAAAAAGAGTTGGACACAACTTAGTGACTAAGAACAACAAGAAAAAAATCAGTAAACAAGTGGAAATATGAAACAAATGTTTCGTATATATCACAGTTTTGTTTTCTTAAAGAAATCTTTCCCAATGACTTTTTAAAAAATAAATTTTTTCTAACTTACCTTGCTCTGTCATAACATATACTAAACTAGGTTATTATTTTATGGATATCAGGGAACAATTTGAAATGCACTCCTGAGAGTGAAAAAGAAAAGTCTATGAGAAAGCAGGAGCATCAACCTTATTTACCCAGTCACAATATTAACTGTCTTAAAAATCAAAAGAAAGACGAAAGGAAACATTTGAATGTACAAAGACTATAATGTTCTTAACACTGTAGCTACTCCAGGAAAGAAAAAAATGTGATGCATAGTTATAAATGTCAAGCTGTCCAACATGACATGCTTCTTTCCGTGTAGAAGGAAAGCACTTCAGTGTCTCTGTTTTATACTGAGGGTTTAACCCTGTATACATGCCAGTACATTATTTTATGATGGCTTACTATTACTGTATCTCTTACATCCATGAAAAATGCCAGTCTTTCTTAGAGCAAATTGTTTCCAGTCAAGGCAGGAGGACTTCAAAGCAGAATAAGTGAAAGCAGAAATAGAAGGGTGTTCTACAAGAACAGCCGTGGCCCCAGCATGATCAATCTGACATCAAGGCATCCAGAAAACTCCTGGGCTGCTTAAAATGGAGCCAAAGTGACTCTTGCTGCTGCTGTATGACTTTTAAAATGAGTTAAAGATTGGCTGGGAGTTTTCCTTTTTCAAGTAGAGAATTAATACATCTATCTCTTGGAGGTGAATGTATTCTTTGGGAAGTTTCAGGTTGACCTTACATTGTCCTTGTCATCTCAGCACTTTTGCATGTGTATTACCAGTTTATCATCGTCTTTGAAATCTAGAGTTCAATGAATAATTCAAAACCTTGATAGGAAGTACTAGATCCTTAAACCAATGTTTCCCCAAACTGAGGGTGTCATCAAGACTTCGGATACTTATAGCTACTCTATGACTCACCAGGTCATTTGCTTCAAAGGGACAATGGAAGGTCAAGACTATGTGGGACAAAGTAGTTATTAACATATCACCTAGATTTGAGTCATTATAACATGTGAATTAATGGTATTCATTTTTTATTGAACCTTTAAGGGGATATACAGAGATCAAACATAAGACAATTTTCACTTAGGCTGATTAGAAAAACAATTGCAAATGTTGGAAATTACAGACCAAGAAGGGAGTATTTTAAGAAGTTCACAAATACTAAGCAATGATTAAAGACCTTGAGAATTTCACTTACAAGGAAAGCTTATAAAATATGCTCGCTCCAGGGACATTTCTACGTACAAACCTAGCATTTCAATGAATAAACACAAAACCAAATTGGAGAGTTGGTTATTATAGTAAAAATGATATACCATAATGATTGAAATACATTCTGGAAACATGAATGAGTTCAATCAAAATATTTTGTTTTGTTTTGTCCTATTTTAATGGCAGATGAGAGAGTAGTAAAAATAACTAAATGTATGGCAAGGAAAAATTGGAAAATGCTACAGCAGTCTTAGAAATATTTGCTTGATGACATGAAATTTGTGTGTGTGTTGGTGGGGAGGTGTTCTGAAGAGTTATCCTTGAGTTTATGATATTTATGTAACAGATGAAAAGAAAATCTCCATTTTTAGCAGCCCACTGCTTAATGTCAGACAGATGTTGTTATAACCATGATTATAGGATTTTATTTGGAACAAAAGTATTTAGGTCTTATCTTGGCATGAGAGCTGGGTTTGTAATGATGTTTGAGCAAAGCTTAAACATTACACTCAACTAGCTATGAATGGTCAACCAAACAGAATACTAAAGTAGTCAATTATTTAAGGAATTTGGGCTTTAGGTATAGTTTTAAAAAATAGGTAATCCCTTGATTGTTTGGGCTTGAGCCCAACATTACCCGTATTTATTGATTTTTATGTTACAGATTCTCCTTAGTGCCCATCTGATTAAGTTACAGTCAGGTCCTTCTTTTTTCCTCATATAATGGACACATATATGGAAGTATCTAGATTCTTTTAGGATTCTGATATATCTTTATGTGTACATTTGAACCTGATATAAAAAATAAACCCCGCACTAAGATAGGATTATTTCTGTACAACTTTTTTTTGAGCCACAATACAAATTAAAAGCTGAATGAAAGATCACACTGTAATTCATGGAAATAGTATGTAAATGATTAGAGCGAGACTATCTTTAACAGTCTCTCAGACTTTGCCTTTTTCCTTTCTTAAAAAAAAAAAAAAACATAATTTAATACACATATCTTAACAGTGTTAGTTTTCATAACTGGGTTGTTCTGAAAAAAATTAAATTATTATTGTAATGTAATATAGAGCCACGTGTTCCCAAGATCACAGTATTTTTGTGCATTAGATTCTAAAGTGGGTGAAAGAGAAGAAAATAGTCAAACAAATCTAAAGAAAATAATTTTCCTTTGAAAAAAATTATCTTTCTGTATCCACCTTTCAAGAATATTTTAGATCATGTTTCCCATACAGAGTAATTCCACAGAATGAAACTTAGTTAATGCCATGGTCTAGATAAGCACTACCCAGAGTATAGTCTGCACACCGATGCTATTCCCCAAACCATTCCAGATTCATGAGGTGACGAGAACAGAAACCGAGAGAAAATGTTTAGAAACATTTATAGCAGTTTAACAGAGTCATTTTATGTCTGCTGAACTGATCTTTTTAAATGCCCTTGCATTTTATGTCTTTTTCCCCCCATTGTACCTTTATTGTATTTTACAAGTATAATATTGGTTTGTGACTGATCGGGGAAAAATTGATCCTTCAGCACAGAATACTTGAGAAGCAGTGAGCTCAATTCAAGGCAGCTAGCATGAGAGGAGAGGGAAGCTGTGAGCAATTTGCTGGATAGATGAGCCAGGATTGAATTAAGCAGTGATTCAGATAGTAATGCATACTGAGGATGAGAATTCCAGCACAGTCTCTACTAACCCATCTATATCTAATTGACGTTCACAATTCCCTCTGCAAATCACAATCACTAATCCCGTGGCTTGCTGAATGCTTGCCAATATTGGGCTACTCTTCTGAAAACCTCTGCTTCCCACCAGTTTTTGCATACTTACTAAGAGTGAGTTGTTTTTATTCCTGAATGAATGTTAGTTATAATATTCTAGTGCACGGGGACGACCCAGAGGGATGGTATGCGGAGGGAGGAGGGAGGAGGGTTCATGTATACCTGTGGCAGATTCATTTTGATATTTGGCAAAACTAATACAATTTTGTAAAGTTTAAAAATAAAATAAAATTTAAAAAAATAATATTCTTTAATTATGTAATTTAATTAAATGGTATGTAAACAAATGAACTATGAATACTGAAAAAATCTGTTTTTTCTATGATGACAGTATTTTGGGAAGACTCAATAAAGTCTAATAGCAAAGAATTAAAATTAGAAATCAACAGCCCACTCCCTACCCCCCAAATGTAGAATTTGGTGCTGGTAGACAAATCTAAAACCTTGACGCTAAATGTGAAAGGATTATTGATGTGCACTCCTTTTTAAGTGTCTTTAACAGTATCTGCTTAAGGTGTCTGCTTCATCTTGAAGAATTGGAAGAGGAAATTGTAGGTACTGTAGTATTGATCTAGGTACTGTAGTATTGATGTAGATCCAGGTGGCACTAGTGGTAAAGAGCCCATCAGCCTGCCAATGCAGGAGATTTAAGATACATGGCATTTTGATCCCTCTGTCCAGAAGATCCCCTGGAGAAGGAAATGGCAACCAATTCCATCGATAGAGGAGCCTGGCAGGCTACAGTCTACAGGGCTGCAAAGTGTCGGACACAACTGAGCGCACACACACACACACACATACACACTCTAAGGAAAGACTATTCAGAACTGTAATATTAGACATCTACTTTAGCTTTTAAAATGCCTCTTGTACATTAAAAAATCAGGAAATTAATATTCATACTTTAAAAAAAATGTCCAGTTAGCCAACTTTTTCATTTATGTAACCAGTTTATATCCAATTGTATTCATAAGACAATTCCACTATAATTGTACATAGGTTTTTGTATCATTTTCATACAACCATTCATCACATGTTTAACTTTAGTAAACTGTTTAGTTTTTTAATTACTTGCAAAACAGAATTAGGTAAAATCATGACAAATTCTCTCTTTTTGTTTGGTTAATCACTCCCATGGAAAGCCAGTTTGTTTAGATAAAGCCATAGATGTAGTTTAGTGTTTGTGATTTTGTAGTATCTGCAAGTATTGTGTTAGAAATAAAAAAAGGATTGTGGAGAAACTATTTGGCTGGACTACCACATTTAGAGAACACAGGAGGTAGTACCCATTCCATTGTTCATTCATTCAGTAGTGGAGTATTTGTCAGTTACTATAATTAGCCTACATATATTTAAGCTTTTTGTCTTGAGGAGCTTATAGTTTAGTGGGAGAGACAAATTTGGTAATAATTAGAACAGTTTGTTAGCATATAATGTAAATAGCATTTCTTGGGAATATTCCTTGAAAGTAC
This sequence comes from Bos taurus, assembly GCF_002263795.3. NCBI lineage: Eukaryota > Metazoa > Chordata > Mammalia > Artiodactyla > Bovidae > Bos > Bos taurus. The sequence goes on from NC_037339.1 coordinate 68,184,600, forward strand.
ACAAAAGCAAGACAGAATTGCATCATTTGGGTGGTTTGTCGCCTACTCTAATGAAGTAGGTAAGAAGGTATAGACAGTATTAGAGATGCATTCAGGAGCTATACATAAAACTTTTCTTCCACTTTTGTTTTTTATTTTCTCTTAACATTAGTCTCTTGGTGATAAGCTTACAGAGAATTTTAATTTTCTTCTTACCTATATTTTTAATTTCTTTTTAAAAACAAATGTCTATTATTTTAATAGGGAGAATTAGCTGAGGATGTTTCTTTGCAAATAAATATATTGTCCAGTTTGATGGATTTAGCAGCAGATCCAATGTAGTGTGGATTGTGTTTTAAGAAGAAATAGCTGGTGTATGAATGTCTCCAGGAATAAAACATCTAAACCAATACTTTTACCTCCCAAGAAATAGAAGAACATGGCCCCTGTGAAGACACTCTAGATTGTCATTGTTAACTATTCTTAAGATAAGCGTTTATCTTGAAGCTGAAATACCTACATTAATGACAGAAGGAAATCTTGCATCTTACAGTAGATGCTTTCCTTTTATTTCTTATTCTTTCTTTTTTAAATGTGTAAAAATAATACATTTATGAACTATATTTTGTTAATTAATATTTTTGTTTTATTCTAGATGATCTAGAGTGAGAGATCCATATAGAATTGGGTTCTTTCCATTTATTTTGACAGCCTGTCTTTTACAGCTTTTGGTACAACTATATCAAGACAATCAGAAGCCTCTAGCCAGTAATTAAATCCTCCAAAGGAAATAAATATGGCATACAAAAGAAGAAGCAGGGGTTTTTTTGGAAGCAGTGTGTGATATGGCTAAAGTCTGATTTCTGTTAATTTTGACATTAGCTAGTATATGGCAACCCACTCCAGTGTTCTTGCCTGGAGAATCCCAGGGGCGGGGGAGCCTGGTGGGCTGCTGTCTATGGGGTCGCACAGAGTCGGACACGACTGAAGTGACTTAGCAGTATATCTGAATATTAAACACAAATATGGCTAATATCTTGCTGAAGAGCAAACATGAACCACTTATATCACTCATTTAGCAGAAAGCCTTACAATTGCTTTGAACTTGTGGGTGAAAGTACCCTAAGCTCGTTTCATGAGCGAGTTTTAATTCATTATTTAATTATTTACAAGTTTTCTCATAATCCAATAACATATTTGTGGGCACTTCTGTGCGTATATGTAAAATGTCCTGTTTTAAACACATACCACTAATCAAGCTAAGCCCATCATTTTTGTCTTGTTTTCATTTTCTTCTAAAATTTTAATATACCAGCGCATTTTTTTTAATTCCTGGGCTGTTTACAGCTGAGAGTCACATTTGCTTACCTTCAGCCCCTCAGGAAAGACAGCAGATACTGCAAATATCTCAAGTGATATTATTGTGCTCAGTTTATTAAATCTTCTTGTGCTACTCTTTAGGGAATTCTAGCGGCAATGGCTTTGGACTTTTTATCAACATTCGAAGGTTTAGCTGCTACCCTCTGATACTCACTTACTGAAGATTTTATTGCTGTTAAGTGACATTAAATCATGCCTTTTTATAAGTGCCCACTTCACTGCATCCATATGAATTTCTTTTCTCAAAATCTATTTGTCACAAGCATTTTTGTCAGATATTACACGCTGTGCAGTTCTGCTAATGTCTTTGTTGTGATGCCAGATATTTTTTTTAATTTTATTTTTAAACTTTACAATATTGTATTAATTTTGCCAAATATCGAAATGAATCTGCCACAGGTATACATGTGTTCCCCATCCTGAACCCTCCTCCCTCCTCCCTCTCCATACCATCCCTCTGGGTCGTCCCAGTGCACCAGCCCCAAGCATCCAGTATCGTGCATCGAACCTGGACTGGCGACTCGTTTCATACATGATATTATACATGTTTCAATGCCATTCTCCCAAATCTTCCCACCCTCTCCCTCTCCCACAGAGTCCATAAGACTGTTCTATACATCAGTGTCTCTTTTGCTGTCTCGTACACAGGGTTATTGTTAGCATCTTGCTAAATTCCATATATATGCGTTAGTATACTGTATTGGTGTTTTTCTTTCTGGCTTACTTCACTCTGTATAATAGGCTCCAGTTTCATCCACCTCATTAGAACTGATTCAAATGTATTCAAATGTATTCAAATTTGATGCCAGATATTTAACCTGAGTTCTGCGCATGTGGGTGGTGTGCCTGTCCAGTAGACTCGCCACTTCAGTAAAAGATGCTGGTGACCTCATGGGAACGAGTCCCATTGCGGGAATACAACTTACAAACCAGTGGTGGAAATACATCTGTGTTGGCTTCATACTGGGATCGCTGCTGACATTTGTGCTACTAATCTCAGAATACATCTTCAGGGCTAAGTCACCCCAGCCACACAATTATAAGGGGAAAAGCCAGTTTAAGTTTACGATTGTCTGATTCCAAAAACATTACTCTATATAGTATACTGAGGAATATCATGTCCATTAGCTGACTAAGTAGACTCAAGTCAGATATATAAATTGAGTAGGAAACTTATTTTGTAATTAGGAGAATCACTTCCTTTGCTATTTTAGCTTATTACTGTATAATTAAAATAAGTACTCCATAAAACAAGAAGGAAAGGAGGTTCTACAAGGTGGGTATATACATAATCAATCTCGCCTTTCTTCCAACGTAAAGTTTCTTGGATAGGTGAAATTTAATTAATCTTTAAAATACTATTCACATCCTCACTTCTTAACCTTTCCAAGACTTAATAACTTTCTGCGTGTGGCTGCTCTCTGCTTTATATCTGACTCACAGATATTGAGAACATCTGGTTAACACCCTCTTGGTAATAACCTTTCATATTTTCTTGATTTTAAAGTAGAATTAGGCATCATTCTTCTTGGAAAATGACATTTTTATATTGAAGTTCCTTTAGTTCCATGGCCGTTGAATATACACTTCTTCTTGGCTCTTAGGTATTTCCCTCTCAAGAGGTTTTTGTAATTCTGAAAACATTCCTTCTTTCTACTGAAATTCTGTTGTCAATGACTTTGTGCAGCTGAGCAGAATTTGTCTTAAAACAAAAACAGGAAATTCAGGAACAAATTTAGGTTCTTAGGTGTTTAGTCTTCATTGGAACAAATACACCGTGTATTTCCACTGGTGATTTGGGTTCACTCAACAGTGAAGTGCTTAAGGTAAATAGTGTCACTGAAGTACCTTTCGGTATCAGGCCTACTTTGGAGGTGAGCTGTTTCACTTATCTAACCAAGAAGAGATACAGCCAACACTTAGTTGATTAAAAATCAGATTTCTACTGTGAAGAGCTAGCATATTTTCAAATTATTAACAGCATATATTAAAATAATAATTCAGGATTATAAATAAGTGTAATTGAAAGCACACTCAGAAAGGCTTTATAAATAAGATGCATAAGTTACACAGAGTTTATATAGCTTCCCCTTGCTTGTGAATTACCATTGGATATATATGCGTTCAATTTCTTTTTGAGTGCAAAGACTTAGGCTCAAGGACAGAATACTTTAATAAAAATAAAGAAGGGGGATTTGTGTGTGTGTGTATGTGTGTGTGTGTAGATTCTTTTCTTGAATTTAGTTTGAATTACATGAACATCTTTGGAAGTAATTTAAAATTGATGTGCTTAAAGAAAATTATTTTAATACTTGAATAAAAGTAAATGTTCTAAATGCTGTAGTGAAATAAAAATGGATACTACTAAAAATTTTACATATGTCTAGAATTTGAAAGATAACACCTCTAGAGAACATTAAATAATACAAAAGTATCATGGTACAGAACATAGTCTTGGGAAATTTAGTTCATATATTTTATGAAATGTTATCTAGCCCAATTTGTAAGTAATCAAGCTTTCACAGACATCTCACCTTTTTCTAGTGAATTTGGTGAATACGACCTTTTTGGTTTGTACAGAAACCATTTTGTGATGTGTGTAGAAGAAGAAAGCAAATTTATGTTACTATAGAGAACTTCCTTATCTATTAAGAATGACCATCTATCAACTGGCAATTCCATAGGTTTGCATTCCAAATTATTTTATCATTTTTTCTTAAATATTGGTTATTCCTCAGATGTTTTTACTTATATAAACTAATTCTATATTTAACATTTCCCTAAGAAAATGTTTGATCAACATGAACAAGCCATGTTTCTTTAGTGTAAAACTATCTAAAGAGTTTGGACCACTGTATTTTTATTGAATAATCGTCTCTACCTCTATAGCTTAAGGTAACTTTTTTCCTAATTGCTGCAAAGATGCTTATCATGCATGGGTAACTCAAGGACTGTTGAATGCCAGCAAGGTATAAATTAAAATTAAATACACTTTAAGATAAATAATATGAACATGCATTTCAATATTAAAGGTAAATTATGTTATAAACTACAAGTATTTCTGTTCATAGCTTGTTTATCTTTTTACTTTTCCTGTGTTTACTTAAAATTATGCAGTTGCCTGAAAGCAATAGTATACTTGAATCCATTACATATGAATGAAGTGCAGCTTTGGTGGCTGAGAAATTATAAGTATTTATCCTAGAGACAAGGAGTAAAGTCCTGTAAGTTCGGGTGACAAAATGATATACGTGAAGGGAGAGGTGGCGCTTAAACTCTGACTAAAGGTTTTCAAGATCTTGTGTAGGACAGAATGACCTTGAGTTTCTTGGATCAGTTTATAACTTCTTCAGTAGGATTTAAAACATCATTTTATCCTAATGCACTTGCAAAGATCTCTAGAACGATACTACAGTAGGGTTGAATCCAAACATGTATGTCTTCCCATGTAAGTGTTTTGGTACCTATGAATTTTCTGTTTTCCTGTGTTAGACGTTCTTGGACTCTGCCTCATCTCTTAACCTCCTTTTGTTCCAGCAACCAGAGGAAGGTAGACTCAATGACAGCTTTTCTTGGTGGTACTGTTCCCCTCTAAGTTTCTGTCCCAGGCTGTCTCTGACAGCACTCTGGGACACTGGCAGGAAGTCTCCTCTAGTCTTACCTTTGCAAAGCCTGGGAATATGAAGGAATTCACATTCCTTAATAAGGGCAACCCTTCTTATGGGAATTAGTAAAGAAAGCCCCACAGCAACTTTCTGTCCCTTGATCAGACACTTTTAAGCATATTACACACGCTTCCTCAGAGGGTCGTGGCACAATCAAGCCTGAACTGGCCACTATGTTGACTGCAAACACCTCCTACTGATTTTCACTCTCTACCCATGCATGCGACCTCCCTCACCCTGGCTTCCTGGCATCACTTCCCGAATAAAATCCCTGCATGCTAGCTTATGTTGCAGGCACTGCTTTCCAGAGAGATTGGCACAGGAAAGAGACATGACTCACTCATTACTGAATACCGTCATCCTTGGTATCAGTGGGGCTTGGTGCCAGGACCTGCCACAAATATCAAAATCTGTGGATGCTTAAATCCCATAGTTGGCCCTCCTTGTCTACAATTCTGCCTCTGAGGATTCAACCAACCATGGATTCAGTCAACCGCAGAAGGTATATTCAGTTTGGAATTCGTGGTTGGTTGAATCTGCAGGTGCAGAACTCAGATACAGAAGACCAACTGTATATTTACTGAAAAAAATCTGGATGTCAATGGACTCCACAGAGTTCAAACCCATGCCCTTGAAGGATCAACTGTACTCCATTCTCTCACGTCTGCCATATAGCAGTACTTTCTCATACATGAAAACCCATAATTGAAATTTTTTTTTCCAATTTCATTATTAATCTATGTCTATTTGGGGGGCAATATTTTGCATGTTATTTAATTGCCACACTATCCTATGTTTTAATATGAAAGAATATGACTCCTCTCTCATTCTTTACCAAAATCATCTTGCTATTTTTGAAAATTTTTTTGTGTATGTATTATGTCAAAGTAAATTTGTCAGGGACATTGAGAAATCTTGAAATTTTGATTGGGATTACAATTTTAATTAATACATTAATACAAGAAGAAATGACATTTAATAATTTGCATTTTCTTAACCAAGAACATGGCATGTATCTTGGATTTCCCTCTTTGTAATTTATAATTTAAGTTAATTTAATTCATATGAGGATTGCATACTATTCACTCACTTTCTTCTATGTTTCCTTTCTTTGCTTTTCTGAGATATATTTCACTAAAGCATTTTATAATTAGTGTTTGAAGTTTGGAAGGATATTTATTTTAAATACTTTCCTGGTACATCTAACAACTTTCTAGAATGAATTTTAGTTCTGACATTCTTGTAGTGTATTGTCTTGTATACCTAAAGAAGAAAATTGTATCATTTACTATTAATGATGGATTATATCTTCCTTTCTAACATTTAAATCTCTTATTTCCTATTCCTTTTTAATTTTGACTGAACCTTCTAGAATAATGGTAAATAACACAAATAATAACGTATTTTCTTATCTCTATTCATACTTCTTAATGGAATGCAATTTTTTTTTACTACTGTTATTTATTTGTGGCTCTGATTGCTACTCTTTGTCAACAAAACTTACTCTATAACCTCAATACTCCACGTTCTGTTTCAGAAGAGCAGCATCACAGTCACCTGGGAATGTATTAGAAATGTAGGAATTCAAGTCCCACTCAGTCTTACTGACTCAGAACCAGCTTTCAGTGAATCCATAGGTGATGCATATCGTATTAAAGTGTAATAAGCACTGTTCTAGATAAATATATCTTTAGGTAAATGGTGAATATATAAGGCCGGGGAAAACAGGTTTTCACTAATGTTGAATCTGAGTATCATTGTTAAAATATAAGTGAAAGGTCAAGCCTACATTCACACTGAAAGCTTACTTTACTTGGTTTGTTGAAACTGATTCTAATTTTTTAATTTTTATTTCCGATTTGAGTGTAACCAAGTTGCAAAACAAATATGTAAGTGTGGAAATAAAGTATGTCTGAAAGCCCTTGAATGTAATTAGAATATTATGGAAATAACTTCACAGTAGGTAATCCTTACCATTGAGGTCTTTAAAAGAAGGAGAAAAAGATCTTTGTAGAATGAGTATCTGTGGTTAAAAATCTCATCATCTGTTAGACATATGCTAAATAGTTCTTGGGGTAGCTTTTATAAAATGATGCTGCTTCAGTGCAATTTATGGAAAACTGCTATTATTATTAAAAACTACAACTTTATTTACTTTTAGAAGAGCTGATTAAAGTGAAACTAGAGAAGGAATGAATTATTAGAATTTCTAGTTTGTTCAGACCTACATCTTCTTTATCCATAAAGAGGGCAAAATGCAAACAAGAATTTACAGATGAGATTAATGAAATAAAGGAAATGTCTAGCACTAATTAAAATTAAAAAGGATGAACAGATGGTCTTAACACAGCTGGAAGTATTCAGATGAAATTCTGCCCATGTGTTTACTAAGGCATCTCTGTTGCAAGAAAACACACCTGTTTACTTTTCTAAGAGCAAAAATATTATTAAATATGGTTTTTATTCACTGCCATTTTGGCTGCTAAATCATTCCATAGTCTTTCAGTCTTGTCGTATGCAGAGATAATCAGCTTTAAGTAATATATTAGTATATATAAAATGTGTGTGCTCCCTTGAGTACAATAATTTCAGTCATGACTTCTAATGGCAAAATAATCCTTTGGTACTTAAGTTTTTGGTTTTTGACTGTGGGTCAAAAAACACTCATGGAGTGGGTAACGAAGAAAAATAAATATAAGGCTCTGAGTTCATTTTAATAGATTCTAAATAAAGTTTTAATTTCTTTAATATTTAAGATCATTTACCAAGCCTTTGTTCATTATTCAATGTCTTGGAATTTGTAACAACATATACAACTGATATTTATTCATCATTCCTCTGATGGCTCTAGGCCAGAGTCTCTTCCATATTTTTTTCATGATTCTATTGGTGCTGGCAATCCTTGGCATTCTCTGCCCTCTAGTCTCCACCTCTGTCTTAACATGGCCATCTACCTATGTGTATCTGCTTTTGTGTCTCTTTTCCTCTTCTTATAAGGATACTAGATAGATTAACCCCCTGCTAAGTCGCTTCAGTCGTGTCCGACTCTGTGCGACCCCACAGACAGCCACCCACTAGGTTTCCCTGTCCCTGGGATTCTCCAGGCAAGAACACTGGAGTGGGTTGCCATTTCCTTCTCCAATTCATGAAAGTAAGAAGTGAAAGTGAAGTCGCTCAGTCATGTCTGACTCCTAGCGACCCACATGGACTGCAGCCTACCAGGCTCCTCCGTCCATGGGATTTTCCAGGCAAGAATACTGGAGTGGGGTGCCATTGCCTTCTCCAATTAACCCCTTACCCTGCCAACTAATTAACTTGATTATATCTGCAAAGACCTCATTTCGAAAATAAAGTCTCATTCACAGATAATGATCATTAACATTTCAATACATCTATTTCAAGGACACAATTCATCTCATAATATACATTTATATTTGGCAAGCCAACCCTGAACATTCATTGGAAGAACTGAAGATGAAGCTGACACTCCAATACTTTGGCCACCTGATGTGAAGAGATGACTCATTGGAAAAGACCCTGATGCTGGGAAAGATTGAGGGCATGAGGAAAAGGGGGCGACAGAGGATGAGGTGGTTGGATGACATCACCAACTCAATGAAGATGAGTTTGAGCAAATTCCAGGAGATGGTGACGGTCAGGGAAGTTTGGGATGCTGCAGTCCATGGGGTCACAAAGAGGCAGACATGACTGAGCGACTAAAGAACAACAAAACACATTTAGCTCAATGGCAATAGTACTGGCGATTGCCTGCTTAGTATAAGAATGCTTTACTTTTTAAAAATCACTTAAGTCTTTTCCCTAATAACAGTTCTTTTTGGTAGGTAGAGCTGATATTGCTACTATTTTTACTGATGAAGAAACAATATGATTTATGAAAAGCCAAGCTTTTCCATGGAGCACTCAGAACCCAGTATGTGTGTTGCAATGTGCATCTTTCCTTTGGAAGACAGTTTTCAGTGTGGCTCCCAACATGCCGTGTTCCATGGTGTTCACACCCTTGTGTAGTCTCTTCTCTTTGAGTGAGGTCTTCCCTGTTAACCGGCTTCTGATGGAAAGAATACAACAAATGTAACAGGATGTGATGTGATCACAAAGCCTATGATTCCAGGCTTTCTTGCTGGCCTTCTCTTCCTGGGAGGGAAGCCAGCTGCCATTTTGTGAGATAGTCCATGGAGAGTCAGGGACAAAGATTGGAGGGCAGTGTCCTGCCAACACCATGTGATGGAGTGAGGCATCATTCAGACCAGCTGCAAGGCACTAAGTCCTGCCAACAGCCTTGTGAGTGTGCTGGGAAGCGGATCCTTCCTGGTTGAGCATTCAGACGACTACAGCCTCTGAAAGACTAAAACCAGACTATCCAGCTAAGACACACTGGGATTTCTGATCTACAGAAAAGATGATGGGATAAATGTTGAGGTCGCCTCTGTGTTTCAGTGTCGCTTATTATGCAGCAACAGGTCACTAATGCAATTCCTCATCCACTCCTGCTGCTGTTTACCGCCAGGGGTCAACCAAGGCTTTTTGTAGGAAGGTGGTATTTTCCAGCTTTCTGTCTAAGCAGATTCCACTTTTTTCTAGTAATTCATGGGAAGATTGGAGAGAATGGTAAAGACAAAATTAGCAAGAAAACTTTGTATTCAGCTGTAAAAAATCCTAGAACTCCAATATTATGTGTTGATAATAAAGATTTCTCGCTCTCTCCTTGGCAACCCAGATCACCCTAGGGTAAGAAAGAGCTATGCTGGGATGTTTCAATGGCTTGTTGCTGTTTAGTTGCTAAGTCATGTCTGACTCTTTGTGACCCATGGACTGTAGCCCGCCAGTCTTCTCTGTCCATGGGATTTTCCAGGCAAGAATACTGGAACGGGTTGCCATTTCCTTCTCCAGGGAATTTTCCTGACCCAGGGGTTGAACCTAGGTCTCCTGCATCGGCGGACAGTTTCTTTACTTCTGAGCCACCAAAGAAGTCCTCAGTGGTCTGTACTGCGTGCTGTGCTTAGTCACTCAGTCGTGTCTGACTCTTTGTGACCCCATGGCTTGTGGCCCGCCAGGCTCCTCTGTCCCTGGTGTACTTGGGTTTAAATGCTGTGGGTGAAACCATGTACTTTGTGGGCAAAGATATCCTTATGAAAAGTTAGGATTTTTCTTGGTGTATGGAGATACTTATAAGTAAATAATTATTCATTTTGAGAAGAATTTACCAATGGCAGTGCCCACACTGACTGCAAATTCCCCACTGGATTTTTTTTCCCAGTTGGAATAGAAGCTGCTTATAATAGATTTTGATTTGTGACACAGATAAACACTTTCAGTTTGAAGCTATATCACTTTAGAGGGAAAGGTGTTTCTAATGTTCTTTTTGACTCATTGTTTAAACAAAATTAAAATATGTAATTTTATTCCTCTGAATTTGCTGTCACTCTTAAAAACAGCTATTGGTTGATCAGTGCTGGTGATAATCGCCCTAGTCAAATCATGCGCTTGAGATACTCAGTCACTTATGTCATATTTTCTAGTGGAAAGAGAAAACAATGAATTCTTCATCTTGTATTTTTGTTTTCAAGAGGAGTTTCTAAATAAAATCCCCAATGCAATTGAGAAGAAATTACATTTCTGCCATAATCTCAAAGACATCCATTTCTATCACCTGACTCTAATTTGGGATATAGTTTCCCATTGATTAATGACCAGATTTAAAGATGATTTTGGAAATAAAGATTGAACATATCTTTTTTTTTAATATTCTACTATATCTTTATTCCCTAGTACATTCTGCTATGCTTTTCAATAGAATCGAATTTATTTACACAGCATTCTGTGTCCTTGGTGTATCACTTTAAAGGTGCAATCACTCATTGATGTGTGATTCATCTTGATTTCATAGCAGTGTGATGAAAATCCATCCCTTAAAGATATTACACCTGTACAAATGAGAATGGTTTTATCCCTTTCTTCAGAATGTTCGCTCTTGTAATTCTCTCTGATTTAAGGTCCTGTAGAGACTAAGACTAATTGTATCTCCCTGAAACTTAGCATTAAAAATAGAAAATGACTTTTGTGCATTCAAAGGCAAGATTTGTTCAGTAATGATATAACCTATAGAGCTCTGTGCTGCGTCTCAAACATGTGTTGTTTACCATTTTTTCCTAAGGGAGTTTGATTTTGTCGTTTTATTGACCCTAAATTATGAAATTATCATAAAGAGTAGAATCAGGAATTGAAAGCTTGGTAAATTTTTGATAAAAAGTCTAATAGTTCAAGTGGAGCTAATATTCTTCGATGGGAGATTTGTGTGTGTGAGAGAGAGACAGAAAGATAATGAGTGATCTGTTTTCTGATGCTCCTTGTGAATTTTGACTCGACTGTTACAAGGCCTTAAACCAGACATTTCAAAGGCCAAGATACTTACTATGGACCAGCCACTTACTAAGAAACACCCTTTGGCTTGCAGACTAGTATTTGCTCTTTAGGAGCAAAATTGGAGGCCAAAAGAGCCAGAGGAATGCTACTCAGCCTTTCTAATGTGCTATGTCAAGGCCTCTCTGCCTGGTGAGGATCTGACCATTTCATCCCAATGTGGTTATAGTTTATCACAACCCTGTACGTACAAATTATCAGTGACGATTATCAGAGTCATCAAATCATTGCACTTTATGTTTCTCCCTTGTCCTAATTAATTTGTGAGCAAAGCTTCTAAAATGTGCTTAATCAGTTATTTCTTTTTAAAATCAGACATTATTTTGATATTTGGCAAAACTAATACAATTATGTAAAGTTTAAAAATAAAATAAAATTAAAAAAAAAAACCAGACATTAGTAAGATACAAAAAAATAAAAATCAGTGTTTTCCATGGATGTACTATTCAATAACTTAATTAGTAGTGAGATAATTACTTTCAAAATCAAAACAGCACTCCATTCCATTTATTTAGATAATCAAGCAAATCAGCACATTTTTAGCCAGTAGAAAATATAAATGAATTTAAAAATCAGGATGCATTAATTGAATGCACTCAATTATAATTTAAGTTCCTAACTGAAGTTTTCCGTCTTTAGATTTGGGTATTCCAGGCTACCCTTTACTTCATGGATGCTAATATTAATAGATGAACTTAGAAGCAAAATCAAGACCTTATCCATCTATCTATCTGCATGTGCTTTACAAACAAATGCCCTAACAAACAAATGCCCATTTGTGGAGGCTATTTATTTTTCTTCTTGTGGCTTTATTTGAACTCTCTCATTCCTGTGTGTGATACAGTGACATATTTATGTCCTTGCATTCATGTCAGACCTTTAAGAGTTTCTCCCCTATTCCTACCAGACTGTTTTAAAAAGCTCTTTGTCAGTTTCAGTTCTCGGCCATAAACTTGGCTTAGAGTTTCCACCTTGTTTAAAACTCCTGGGCCAATAACCTCTGTAACCCGAACCAGATGGGGAAAAGTTCACCCAAACAATGTTGAAACATATTGACCTTGACCACATATTATAGAGTGGAGGTTTAGAGAACCTCATATGAAGTCCTATTTTTCTTTCCTTTGGGTATGTCAAAGAAGATTCCTTAAAGCTTCCAAGGTCACATATTTGCCTATTTGCAGATTTATAGCATCTCCTCTTTCCTCCTTTTTCCCCCTACACCTGCTTTAGTTCCTTGGGAGCATTCAGTGGCCTCCATCCTCCCAACTTTTCAAGGATGGCTAGTCGGATGACCTGCCTCCTACCAGAATTATTTCTGTTGTTGGCAAAACCATTTCTTCCCTGTCATGATCCCCACATGATGGTCTCCATCTTTCTATTTATCAGGAGTCACACTCTTACATATGAGGACAACGACCCTCTTCCGCCGGAGAAGCTTTGGTCTGACGCTTCCTCATTAACCTTCTCCCTCTTAGAGGTCCTTGGACCTGAATTAACTTTTCTTTCAGACTAACATTGATGAGAGAAAAGTCTTGTCTGTGGAATCAAATTGGAGCTGATATGTTGATGTTTTTATTTAGAAAATACTCCTTTTATCTACTGGATTATGTTTGACTGAATCTTGGGGATAGGGTTTTAGGGAACAATCATTTACCAACACAGGAACGCTAAAAAAGGACAAGACTTTTACCTGCCAGCGTGCTGGTTCATTCTGCAGAGCACCTGAGACAGTTACTGTAATCAGGGAAACACGGCTTTGAAAATAATTGTAATAATATCTTCTGCTAAATTATACTGCTTGTACCATGTAAAGATGAAATCTTTCGATATGAACTCCAAGAATTGTAAAAGAGCATCAGCTAATCACTGGCTGCAGATTATTGCTTTTTTTCCCCATTTTTCTAGTTCTTTTTCCAGAGGTCTTAGAACACACGCTTTCCTGAATCAGCCCGCATTTCATCTCCCCCATTTGCCCTAATCTGGGCCTCAGCATCTGCTGCCTGACCCTCTGTAAATAAATCTCCCAAGTGATCCAGCTTCCTCTCCTGCCCCCTACCTATTGGCCATGCTTCATAGAGCTGCTAAAGTGATCTTTACAGGGTGTGGCCAACTTTTTCTTAAAGGGCCTGATAAAAAATATTTCAGGCATTTGGGCCACATTATCTTTGTCACGACCACTCAACTATAGTGTTGTAGGAAAAAAGCATGAAACCAGCCACAGACAATCGGTCAAAGAATGTGCATGACTGTGACCCAGTAAATTTGATTTACACAAACTAAAGGGAGGACCACTGAGCACAGTTTGCCAACTCCTGTCTTAAAACTATCAGAACCTGTCACTCTACTGCTGAGGTCCTCCTTTGTCTTCCCACTATAGATGGGATAAAATCTGAATTTCTTGTGAAGCCTTACTGCCTTTTTTTTTCTTTTTTTGAGACTTCAGTCTTAATATCTGCATAATTCTGCATCCTGTATACCTGGGTTAAGATCTTGTAACGGTGATGTCAGCCCTTTGCCGAGAGCCAATTTTATAAGTCATGTGCCCTTAATTTTTCTTTATTATTTTGGCCACACCACATGGCATGAGGGACCTTAGTTTCCTGCCCTGGGATTGAACCCCTGCCCCCTGCACTGGGAGCATGAAGTCTTATCCACTGGACCACCAGGGAAGTCCCAGCCTTGCCTCTCTTGACTCACTTCTTCACATCCCTAACCAGGCATCCTCCTCCTTGTATCCCTCACCAGCTCTAACTACTCTGGTCCTCTTGCTGTAACTCACAGTAATGGGCTATCTCCTCCCCTAAAACTCTCTTCACTCCCATAAACACTTGGCTGGTGTGTTTTTGGTTTTATTTTTAACCAGTTGGGATTTACTTCAAGTTCATTTCTGCAGAGACGCTTCCCTGCCTGACCATCCTGTGAAAAATATTGCTCACCTCGTCCCTATACCGCTTTCTTATCCCTTTTACAGATTTACTTTATTCAGAGTTCATAATTTTTTACCTTATTTACTTTAATTGGAAGATAACTACTTTACAATATTGTGGATGGTTTCTGCCATATGTCCACGTATCAGCCACAGGTATACTAGTGCACCCCCGACCCTGAACCCTGCCTCCCACTTCCCTCCCCACCCTGGGTTGTTCCGGAGCGCTGGGTTTGGGTGCCCTGCTTGATGCTTCAAATTTGCACTGGCATCTATTTCACATCTGGTAATGCACATTTTTCTATGCTGTTCTCTCTAATCACCCCACCCTCGCCTCCTCCCACAATCCAAAAGTCTGTTCTTTATGTCTGTGTCTCTTTTGCTGCCCTGCATGTAGGAATGTTGGTACTATCTTTCTAAATTCCATATACATGCATGAATATACAGTATTTGTCTTTCTCTAACTTAGTTCACTTTGTATAATAGGCTCCAGGTTCTTCCACTTCATTAGAACTGACTCAAATGTGTTTCTTTTTACAGCTGAATAGTATTCCATTGTGTAATATGTACCACAACTTCCTTATCCATTCATCTGCCAATGGACATCTAGGTTGCTTCCATGTCCTAGCTATTGTAAACAGTGCTGCGATGAACATTGGTGTACATGTATCTCTCTCAAATTATCTTATTTTGTGTATTTATGTATTTTGTGTTATACTACTAGAACATAAAGTCTAGGAAGGCATGGATTTTGCTTTCCATGAATCATAATTAGTCCACAATTAATGTATGCTGAATGGATATATTAATAGATGAGTATAGTTTGTTTACTTTTAGTATACATTTTAACTATGAACTATTAGTAGAGGAAAAAGAATAATTCCCTAAAAGCATGATTGAGCCAGAATAAGGACATGATATGGAATTGCTTACATCTTACTTGCTGTATTAACAGTAGTAGAAGCAGAGGTTTGAATGGTCTAGAGTTTCCTGTCCCCTTCACTCTGTGCTGCTTACTGTACATCCAGAGGAAAATTCTGAGGGCTATGCTCTATAAGGACATTGAGACTCTGGACCCTCCCAGGAGAGAACTCTCAGAGCACACTCTCAAAGGAGCAGCTGACAATCTGTTTGCTCAAACTAGAGAAGATTCATAGTACTAGGAACTCAATATTGACATATAGCTTTATAAAATACCATGGCTCAAATATTCAAATACCAATGAAATTATCAAAAGATTCATGAATTCATTAGTCGTCAGAGAAATGTCAGTGAAACCCACAGTGAAGGTACTACTGTATACTAATTAGAATAGCTTACATGAGAAAGATAGTATTAATACCCAGAGTTGACAAGGACGAGAAGCAACTGGAATTCCCAATTTACAGCAAACAATAAATGGATGTGATCATTAGGAAAACTGTGATCATTAGGACAGGATCTACTAAAATGAAAAGATAACCTACTGATTGGGAGAAGATATTTTCTAATGATATAACCAATAAGGGATTACTATCCAACACGAACAAACAGCTCATACAATTCAATACCCACACACACACACAAACAATCCAATCACATAATAGGCAGAATAACCAAATAGATATTTTTTCAAAGAGGAAATGTAAATGACCAACAGGCACATGAAAAGATTCTGAACATTCCTAATCATCAGGCTTTCCTGGTGGCTCACACGGTAAAGAATCTGCCTGCAATGCAGCAGACTCAGGTTTGATCCCCTGGAGAAGGAAATGGCTACCCACTCCAGTATTCTTGCCTGGAGCATCCCATGGACAGAGAAGCCTGGCAGGCTACAGCCAATGGGGTCACAAATAATCAGACATGACTAAGCCACTAAGCACATCAGGGAAATGCAAGTCAAAATCCCATGAGATATCACCTCACATCTGTCAGAATGGTTATTATCAAAAAGAACACAAATAACAAGGTTGAAGAGGCTATAGAGGATACATACATGTACGGAATACTACTCAACCGTAAAAAAGAATGAAATTTTGCCATTTGCAGCAACATCAATTGACTTGGAGGGCATTATGCTAAGTGAAATAAGACAGAGAGAGAAAGGTAAATACTGTATATCAGTTATGTGTGGAATGTAAAAAACATGGCAAACTAGTGAATATAACAAAAAAGAAGCAGACTCACAGATATAAACACAACCTAGTGATTACCCATGGGAAGAGGGAAATGGGGAGGGGCAATATAGAGGTAAGGGGTTAAAAGGGGCCATTATGCAGTTATATGAACTCATGTGTGTGAAATTTGAAAATTGTAAGGAATTACAGAATGTAAAGTCTTTTCATTCAAGCAAAGTGTGAGAAAAAAATAAAACTGAACACAGGCATGTCTTTGACTCAATTAAATATTTTCATTTCTAAATATTTGCCCCGACAGAAGTGTATCCACATGTGTCCTAAAAGTTGTACACATGACAGCACTATTCAGAATAACCCAAACTGGAGCAACCCAAAGTAAAATGTAGTGTGTTCACGTAATGGATACTGTGCAACAATTGCTACACTTGATAAATCTGGTATGTCTCATAAATATAACGGTGAACATAAGAACCACAGTGAAGAACCCATTCTGTGAGTTTATACATACAAGTTAAAAACTAGTATCTGTTAAAAGTCCCTTGATAATTGGTAAGGGAGCTTTTGTGGTGCTACTAATGGTTCTATTTCTTACATCCTGTCCATGGATGTGATCTTTTCTTTATATAGGATATACAATAATAACATGTTTACCTAATTAGATGTTGCTTCTTGGTTTCCTTCATCATCTTAAGACAAAGCCCTCATTCCTGCCTTTGGTTTTCCTCCCAAAAGTTTTATACCAGGTGTTCTGTAAGTTCAAGTGGCAGCATTCTTAGGATGAATAAGATAGGTGGATATATTAGGGAATGTTCCAGCTGCCTTATGAATTGACCTAGATGGAAAAAATAACAGTCTTACTTTAATAAATCACACTCTACATCTCACTTGGTTTCCAGTTTCAGCATAAAATTTTGAAACTATCCCAATCTCCTTGATGCCATTTCTTTGCAGATTTGATCCTGGATGGATTTTTTTGCTAATCCTGTGCTCTCCCGGCTGAGATCTTACCCAGCACCGTCATCACCCAGAGCCTACCCCCTGCTTGGTGCCATTTGTTGTAACTAATTGGCCTCCACGGCATGAGATCCCATTTAACAAAACACTTGATGGCTCCTCTGGTTGATACATGCCTCGGAAAGCTCCCCGAGTGTCTAAGGTTTTCATTAGTTGTTAGAGCACACTGAGTTAATTATATTGTGCAGTAGGTTTTCAGGTTGAACAGTCAACGAACGAAAGGAGTAAACAGGCAGATGTTGGAAAGGAGTAAACCTTTTCTGATTTTGGCAGCCTTCAACATTACCCTCAGAAGTTAAAAATCTTTCACAGAGGCCTTTCTCTAGGCAAAAGTTGATGACCCGGGAGGGACTTAGTAGATCCAGGTGGTCCTTAGAAGAAATAAAATGGGACCTCACCCCTTGCTGGAATGTGCAATTTGTGGTAAGACTGGAGGGGCCCATAACAATCTGTTGACAGCATTCCTCCTTGAAAGGTCAGGACAAAAGGAAGGAGAAAGAGGCAAGCCCAGTTAAATCCTCCTTTACTCTGGAGTCCACATGCTGTGTAGGGGGAGACAAGGAAGGGAGGGGGTTGCTGGAGAGCAGTGATGTTCATTGTCTGTATGACATCAGCGGGTAGAAAATGAGGCCCATTTCGCTTATAATCAGTCTCAGTACCAGCACTGACATTAGCTTTATGATCAATTCTGGGTCTGAATTCTTATGCTGAACAGGAAAGCGGGAGCCATGCTACATTGTGAAGCTCTTCAGAGTTTTTGCAATATTGTCAGATACACTGCTCGTCACAGCAGTGGTGTATATGAGAAGAACTCGAAGGAACTCACATGACTCTTAGCCCTGAATGGAGTCCCCAGTTTCTGGATGTAAATCTGGTTGTCATGAAGCATTCTCTTATTGCTGGAAAATAGCTCATGCTCGAACCCAGCAGAGTATTTGGATTCTATTTACAAGACTTTTCAGGTTTGCATCTATCCTAAGAATATTTATTATACCTAGTTTTTGACTATACCAGGGGCAAGAATTATTGCAGTATTTCTTTTTTTGTCATGTATATGTGGTGCAGACTTTAAGTATGGCTGTGAATATAGACTATAAATATGAATATTCATTATAATGAATATGGTATAGTCACATAAAGGAAACCAAGATATAGAGTGAAGAAAGAGCTATCCATATATTAGGAGATGCTGATGCTTTTAAAACAGATCTGCCTCTTCTTATCAGTCTTTAAGATCAATTTTAAATATCTAAGTATTTGAGAAAAAAAAAATTGCCTTTACATATAAATAATAATGAAAGTGATCGAAGTGTGAGATCCTGAAGGCATAGATAACATATTTTTTGTCTCCATATCCCTAACCCCTTTCACCTAATTGATGGTATATGGTTGGTGAATGAATAAATGAAAACAGAAAAAAATGACATATCTCAACCCATTCTAAATAAAGTTAATAATAATAATAATAAAATCAACTTCTAAACATGTCCCCTCCACACCGAGATGATGCATATCTGGCTTCTTACTCTAAGGAAAAAGGTGAAAATTTGCACCTTTCCTAGCCTATGATTTCCCAAAGTAATGCCTAGATGTCTCTATAAGTTTCTTTTTTTTATTTTGGCGGTCATATTTTTAATTTCTAAGAACTGCAGTTTTTCATTTCTGCCTTTAACAAGTTTAGTTATCCCTTTATTTTTGGCTGTGCTGGATCTTCGTTGCAGGCTGTTCTCAGCTTGCAGTGAGCGGGGAGGGCTGCTGTCTGCCTGTGGTGTGCAGGCTTCTCGCTGTGGTGGCCAGGGTTTCAGTGATTACAGCCCAGTTGCAGCTCCTGGGCTCTAGCGCACAGGCTCAATAGTTGTGGTCCATGGTTCTAGTAAAGAATCTGCCTGCAATGCAGGAGACCTGAATTCCATCACTGGGTTGGGAAGATCCCCTGGAGGGGTCATGACAACCTACTCGAGTATGCTCGCCTGGAGAATCCCATGGACAGAGGAGCCTGGTGGGCTACAGTCCACGGGGTCCCAAAGAGTCGGACATGACTGAGCGATTAAGCACGACACACATGAACTTAGTTGCTCCACGGCATGTGGAATCTTCCTGAACCAGGGATCGAACCCGTGTCTCCTTCACTGGCAGGTGGATTCTTTACCACTGAGCCACCTGGGAACCTCCCTGCCCCCGCCACCATCAGTTTCTTTGGGAGAGGGGATGTGCAGCTCACTGCTTCAGCACCGAAGCAACTTCAGCTGTGTGCAGGGAAGATAAACAGAGGTTGACAGCAGGGGTTTGTAGCTGAAAACACTATCAACCACTGTAGCTTATTAAGACCACCAGCACAAGAAAACAAATACTCGAGATGCATATAAGACAGATGATTTTGTTTATCTCAAGTGAAAAAGACAAGCAATGAGACCCCTGGGATCCCTGAAATGCGAAACTTCTAAAGCTAATTGAGATATGATTAAAAAGATTGCTGCACGTTATTGCCAGCAGTCATGGAGTTTTGTCATTAGGTTCCCCAGTGTTGGAGCAATCACACCAGTTATGGCTTTAGCAAGCAGCCGACTTCAGTGTACACATTTTCTTGTAAAACAATAACTTATTAAGGGTAGTGGAATTTTTGAAACAAATTCAATAAATGTATCTTAAGAAATTTCTCTCTCTGGTATTTGTTCAACTCAGACGTATCACTTGAATTCTATCTTTCTATATAGCAATGCTGTCCAGTGTAAATACAATGTAAGTCACATGTGTAATTTTAAATTTTCTTGTAACCACATTACAAAATGCAAAAAGAAGCAGGAGAAATTACATTTAATGATATTTTCATTTAACTTAATATATCTAATATCATTTCAACATGACTCAATATACAAAAATATTAATGAGATATTCTGCATTATATTTTCTGTACTGTCTTTGAAATTCAGTGTGTGTTTTATATTTATGAATCATCTCAGTTTTGTCCAGCTGTGTCATGCTTCAAGACTGGCGGCTACTGTATTGAACTGGGCAAGACTATAGCTTTTTTTTCTGCATAATTATTGTATAAAAATCTGTTAGGCTATAGTTATGCCACTTGAAAATTTCAGGACTGCACCTTTTTAGTGATGTTAGAAAAATCTCCCTTTCTGCACTAATCTTTCCATGAATCTTCTAGTATATGAAAGAGTGATCTGATCATAAAAAGCATCTCATCAAAATATTTATAAGTAATATTATTGATTTAATTATATATTGAGCATACCCCTAATTATTCTTCAAGGCTAAATTTCTGGATATAAACTTTTATACACAGTTCATAGCAACGTGTTACAAGTTGGAAACTCCACTGAAGAAGAACAGGACCACCATTCACAAGATCGTCTTGAGAAAAATGTCGCTATGTGCTAGGAAAGGCTCTTTTGTCTTGATATACATGGCAGAAATCTAACACAAGTAGATTATTAAGTTTATTTGAGAATAGAAGGTTTTCTATATAGTTTGATTTCTTATCTCCAACTTCCATATACCGTAGTTGTTTTTCATAGTGTATTCAAAAGGTCTTGAGCTATTTTTAGCAATCAAGAAACCAGACTTGGGGACAAGAGAGAACAGTTGGAGGGCTGAGTGTCAGGGCATTTCTATGTGCCAATTGTGTGTAGAACTGCTGGTGCATTTGCCCGATAGGAAAGGGCTCTCTTAGCTTCTTACCCTGGCTCTCTAATTCCTCTTTTCTTCCCTTCTGTCTGCTCTACCTGATCCTTTCTCCCTCTGCCTTTTCCCAGTTGTGAGGCCTACAGATGTGTAGCAACAGCTGAAGGACAAAAGATGCTTAGCCCAAGTGTGAAATAGTGTCATCCATATAGTGTGTTTGGGCATAAAGCATTCAAGGAATTTGATCTATCACCCCATTACCCATGGGACTTCTATGGAGAGGAAAAAAAAAATCCTGAGGGGGGAAAATGTCTTAGTTATCCTTGAAGAGTTGTTTGAAATGGTGCAAAGACTGGGGGTATCTCTTATAATACCATTAAATTCAGTGATTCTGCTTCTCAGGAGTATTTCTGCTGAGTGCATAGACAGAGCAAAAGAACAAAGAGGAAATAATGGCAGCCAAACAGCCATGGTGACAGACAGAAATAGAAAATCCACTGTGTGGCATTGGTGGTGAGAGGGAGAAAAGGTATAAACAGCTGTTGAAGAGACATGTCTGCTATCCTTAGGAACTGATAAAATTATGAGGGTAGTTCTTCTTGGGTCTTATTCTTAGTCGACTTTGATAGTTAATCAAAATCCCCATTTTTGTGTCTGCAATATTAAGACTTCAACACTCACATAATGTAATGGCCTCTAGCCAACATTGGAGAAGGAAATGGCAACCCACTCCAGTGTTCTTGCCTGGAGAATCCCAGGGATGGGGGAGCCTGGTGGGCTGCCATCTATGGGGTCACACAGAGTCGGACACGACTGAAGCAACTTAGCAGCAGCAGCAGCAGGCAACATTAAAATTTAGCCAGGTTAAGTTGTTCTTAGTGTTGTGTTAAACTCAGAACTATTGTCCCTTTGGCTTCTACAGAAATGGAAGATCGGATTCTGCATTTTCAGCCCAAGAAAAGACAAGTTGAAAATGAAAATGTTGTTTTAGTACAAAATAAAAAGCATCCTGAAGGCTTGGATTCCCACAAATAAGCCACAAACTATATTAAACATGAATGAACCATAAAGAGCTCTTCAGAACTCAAATTTGGAGTCATTAAAGTCGCTTTGAATTTGCACTACTTTTGTTGATAATTAAAACATGTTCACAGAATCTCGCAAGTGGGAACAATTACAGAGTTATTGTTTCACAATGAAGTTAGCAAATCATTTAAACAAAAACTGAAAAAGAGGAAGACTTGGTGGAACCTGAGTGTTATGAATGGTGGATCTATCTGTTCTATGTATTTGTATGAGTGAATAGCATTTAAAAGTCATCCACCCTTTTGAAAAACTGAAATTTCACCCCTTGCTCCATCACTAAGGTACTTAAAATTCAGAAATATTTCCTTCGAGGATAAGATTTTCATTGTTTTTTAATCAAAGCAAAATTTAGGTTTATATGTTTTTAATAAATTATCTGAGTAATTTCAAATATAGACTATGTTTATTTAAAATCAACAAATTCTGCATGGTAATATGGTAAATGTAAAAATAGTAAGCCAAAATAAGTGTGTGTGTGTGTGTGTGTGTGTGTGTGTGTGTGTGTATCCCAAAATAGGCACATGAAAATTAGTTTGGGTACTATTAACTTTTTAAAAAATAATCAATTGCCTGATTATTAAATATCACAAATGTTTCCCTTTCTTATTCTTCTCTTGTGAAAAACAAACAGCAACAAGCTTGCAAGAGAAACCATGCAAACTGATAATTAGTAATGGTTGATAGTGGGTTACAAGCCATCTGAAATCTTCCCTAGATTATAATGTATAATAAATAAATAAAGCATTAAATTATATCAGCTTAAAGCTCAGATTTTATTTACCATAGCATATTTAGTGGATAGTTCTTACATTTTATACTAAAATTTAAGACTAGTATATAATCTGTTCCTTGGCCATGTTTAGTCCATGTACATATGTGTGCTCAGTCACCTTAGTCATGTCTGACTTCATATAATTTGTCCTTTTACCAACAAATGGCAATAGGTGATAATGATTTATGCTTTAATAAAAAATATTTGCTGTTGTACACTTTCCACTATAAAATAAAAAGACTGATTATAATAACTCAAGGGAAAACACGGAACTATTCCATGCATACATGCATCCAGGGCTCTGAAGACTCCTGTGAGTTAGAGGACCAAGGATTCAGACAGAATGATGAGGGAATGAGGACAGACTTACCAAGTTGATCATGAATGTGGTTCACCTGAAAAGCTGGATGGATTTCCACTTTCCCTTCTTTTTCCAAAAGAAAAAGAAGGTCCTTCTTTGACCAAGTTGAATGCTTGGCCAATTTGGGAAAATAAAATAATAATCACTGTTGTTACCAGGGCTGCTCTGGTACTTTTCAGGGACATCATTGTATTTATTATAGCCTATATCAGTGGCTTGGGTTTCCCAGGTGGTCCAGTGGGTAAAAAATCCACCTTCAACGCAGGAGTCATAGGAAAGTTGGGTTTGATGGCTGGGAGGGAAAGATCCCCTGGAGGAGGGCATGGCAGCCCACTCCAGTATCCTTGCCTGGGGAATCCCCATGGACAGAGGCACCTGGTGGGCTACAGTGCATAGGGTCACAAAGAGCCAGACGCGACTAAAGCTACTGCACACACATGGCAGTGGCTAGAGCTGTAAAGCGGAGAAGGTGATGGCACCCCACTCCAGTACTCTTGCCTGGAGAATCCCATGGATGGAGGAGCCTGGTGGGCTGCAGTCCATGGGGTTGCTAGACTCGGACAGGACTGAATGGCTTCCCTTTCACTTTTCACTTTCATGCTTGGAGAAGGAAATGGCAACCCACTCCAGTGTTCTTGCCTGGAGAATCCCAGGGACGGCGGAGCCTGGTGGGCTGCCATCCATGGGGTCGCACAGAGTCGGACACGACTGAAGCAACTTAGCATCAGCAGCAGCAGAGTAGTGAAGTGCACATTCTGTACTGCTTGCCAGGTGAACCTGGTCTGTGGCTACGTCTCCTGGATATTTCTCTCTATTCCTTGCCTGATAACTGTTCAGAAGAAGGTAATTTTTTGTTGTTATACATACTCAGTTCTGTCCAACTCTTTGCGGCCTCGTGGATTGTAGCCCACTAGTCTCGCCCATCCATGGGATTCTCCAGGCAAGAATACTGGAGTGGGTTGCCATTTCCTCCTCCAGGGGTTCTTTCTGACCCAGTTAACTAACCCACAACTCCCAGGTCTACTAAACTTCGAGTGGATTCTTTTAGTGCTGAGCCATCAGGGAAGTTTTACTGGCGTTCAGTGGCTTGCCTCTCAATCTGTTTTTTTTTTGCCTACAGGAGTGACAGCCAGTATTTCTGTGCTACTCCAACATCACCCTAAAATGGAGGTTGAAAGAAAAAGTCTACATCCTGAAATGGATTTGATTAGAAAGAGGGTGCTAAGCTCTTGGCATTCCCAGCTTCAAGACTGCATTTGGATTTAGAAGAGTTTATCATCCCTCTATGCCAAAAAGGACACATACCGTATTATCAAGGGCTCTCAGGGACCCAGACACACTTACATGAATCTAACTAGACCCTTAGGAGGCTGAAAGCTCTTTTGAAACTAGAGATGAATGTGAGGAATTTCAAAATAGCTATATATGAAAACTTTAGATCGGTGGGAAACTTTTGCAGCAATTTGTAATCTAAATATGTGTGACAGCAATACTGACATCTTTGAACTGTGAGTAATAGGATTGCTATTATGTCTCGTTGCCATATACATACATCTATTTTTAATATGCTACAATATAATTTTCAGTTCAAGATAATGCATGCCACTGCTCTTTAATGGTAGTGATGAATAGAGTATTGATTAGCAAACAGTCTAAATAACAGGTAATTGATAGAGGTGAGGGAGATGGTGCACTTCAGCTTAATTTTTACATAATAACTGTAGATTTCTCAGTCACAATGATATGTATATATCAGGTACAATCAAGAGAATGCAATATGTGAATTAATTTTTAACTAAAATGTGTGGTGCTTAAAGGAGACATAATCTGATGCAATAATTTGGAACTACAAATGAATTTGATACATTTACCAGTTGAAGGAAAAAAATACCATTTGCATAGAGAGAAAGAAGATACCAGTTTATGACAAGACATTTAAATCTGTTTTTAAACTCACTCCTTGGATGGAAAGTACCAGTATTTGTGAAATCATGATATTTACAAAAGGCATCCTTAAGATTCTTATTTACACTGATGTATGTTAAAGGGACTAATACTATGGGAAATGGCTAATCCTGTTAAATACAGAGAGGCACAACACTTGCTGTTGAAGTTCGCATCATTTTCTGAGAAAGCAAAGATAAAGGGAATGAGGAAATGAGCAAGATACACTCATCTCCATTTCCCAAAATATTATCATAGGCATTCTTTATAAATCTGACTTTTCTTCCCTGAACCATAGTTGTCTCTTTTCTTCTTTACTGCTGTTTGCTTTGAATGAGTGCATAAGAAGGCTCTGTTGCTATGGACCTCGTACAAGGACTGGCTCACATGAGTTAACCAAAACACTATTTGTAGAACTAGAATCCTGGTCAACATGGGTTTCTTTCAAATCAGAAGACTGCAATAGTCTCTTAATGGATTTTTAGAGGCCTTAAAAGACTTTTAAAATATGAAGCCTTATTACTCATCTAAGTAAGGCTTTGTGAAAGGGCATGAACTTTTGCCTATGTGTGCCACATTTTCTAATCTTCTAAAGGACATAAAATCCTGGAATGCGAAGTCAAGTGGACCTTATGAAGCATCACTACAAACAAAGCTAGTGGAGGTGATGGAATTCCAGTTGAGCTATTTCAGATCCTAAGATGATGCTGTGAAAGTGCTGCACTCAATACGCCAGCAAATTTGGAAAACTCAGCAGTGGCCACAGGACTGGAAAAGGTCAGTTTTCATTCCAATCCCAAAGAAAGGTAATGCCAAGGAATGCTCAAACTACCACACAATTGCACTCATCTCACACTCTAGCAAAGTAATGCTCAAAATTCTCCAAGAAAGGCCCCAACAATATGTGAACTATGAACTTCCAGATGTTCCAGCTGGTTTTAGAAAAGGCAGAGGAACCAGAGATCAAATTGCCAACATCCCTTGGATCATAGGAAGAGCAAGAGAGTTCCAGGAAAACATCTAATTCTGCTTTGTTGACTATGCCAAAGCTCTTGACTGTGTAGATCACAATAAATTGTGGAAAATTCTTCAAGAGATGGGAATACCAGACCACCATATCTGCCTCCTGAGATATCTATATGCTGGTCAAGAACCAATAGTTAGAACCGGACATGCAACAATGCAGACTGGTTCCAAATTGGGAAAGGAGTACATCAAGGCTGTATTTTGTCACCCTGCTTGTTTAACTTATAGGCAGGTACATCATGCAAAATGCTGGGCTGGATGAAGCACGAGCTGGAATCAAGACTGCAGGAGAAATATCAATAACCTCAGACATGAAGATGACACCACCCAGATGGCAGAAAGTGAAGAACTTACGAGCTTGATGAAAGTAAAAAACCTAGTTTTAAAGATCATGGCATCTGATCCCATCACTTAATGGCAAATAGATGGGGAAACAATGGAAACAGTGACATACTTTATTTTCTTGGGCTCCAACGTCACTGCAGATGGTGACTGCAGCCATGAAATTAAAAGATGCTTGCTCCTTGGAAGAAAAGCTATGACAAGCCTAGACAATGTATTAAAAAGCAGAGACATTACTTTGCCAACAAAGTTCTGTCTAGTCAAAGCTATGGTTTTTCCAGTAGTCATGTATGGCTGTGAGACCTTTATGGTTGGACCATAAAGAAAACTGAGCACCGAAGAATTGATGCTTTTGAACTGTGGTGTTGTAGAAGACTCTTGAGAGTCCCTTGCACTGCCAGGAAATCAAACCAGTCAATCCTAAAGGAAATCAACCTGAATATTCATTGGAAGGACTGAGGCTAAAGCTAAAGCTCCAATACTTTGGCCACCTGATGCGAAGAGCTGACTGATTAGAAAAGACCCTGATGCTGAGAAAGACTGAAGGCAGGAGGAGGAGGGGAAGACAGAGGACAAGATGGTTGGATGGCATCGCCAACTCAATGGACGTGAGTTTGAGCAAGCTCCGGGAGATGGTGGAGGACACAGGGAAGCCTGACATGCTGCAGTCTGTGGAGTTGAAAGAGTTGGACATGACTGAGCAACTGAACAACAACAGTGTAGCTTTTCTCAAGCTACTTTTACAACAAAATTAAAATCCATTATAACCACTTCATCTATTTACTTAGAAATGACTTTAAAACAGCACTAGAGAGATTGCCAGCAGTTTTTCATCCTGAGTATGGTACTCATGACTACGCATTTCTATCATCAACACGTCCCATTATAAAAAGTGATTCTCCAAGGTCAAGGAGTGGGAAGGGGTGTAGGAGAGAGAGAAGGGAAAATCAAGTACTTCTCAGGAGGAGGCTTGTCAGAGTTTCAGGTTATGGGCTGGGACAGTTGGAAAGAGAGGAAAGCACCTGTAGAGTCTAGGGACTCTGATATTCCTAATAAAAGGGCTATTCTTGCTTCTTCCCCATACTCTACTTTCAGTCACTGTTGTAGGAATCTTCCAGTTCATTAAACCCTGCTTTTATTTGTCTCTCCTCCACAAGATCTCCCAATGAGAATTTAAACCCTCCAGTAATACTTTGTGTTATATATATATATATACACACATATATAGACCTACACATATACATATATATGTATTTTATATGTATTTCAGTAGCAATACAATGACATCATTCTGACCATTTACCCAATCTGTAGGTCAGAGGTGAGGTGGAGCAGAAGGAAACTGCAGTTAGAAACCCCTTTACATAACTAGGTATGAGAAAGGTAAGGTCCACCCTGCTTTTCCCATGAGTTGAAATGTGCATAAGTCAACGGACGGTTCTTTTTTTCACTTGGACAGCAGCTGAGATGTAAATTTGTCAGGTGTGAGTTTTGTCCCTCTGTAAGCAAAACAAATGTGGTTTCCCTATGGTACCCTTGAAAATTACATTTGAAATATAAAGAAACAGAGTTGTTCTTGCCTCTATTAAATTCAAAAGAAACTTGATGATAGTTAGTGCCTTTTTATTTATTAATTCCCAAATACACATTGAGTGTCTACCGTGTGCCAGGCACCTTTCCGGGTTCTAAGAACACAGCTGAAATTGAAGCCCTCAGGAAATCCTTGTCTTCATGGCATTTACAATCATGCAGGGGGTGTAGGAAGTGAAGTCAGAGAGTAAAGCCACTAGGTAAGCAGTTTGTTAGATGGTGAGACCTTTCTCAAAGAGAAATAAAATGAAGAAAAGTGTTGGTTGCTCAGTCGTGTTGTACTCTTTCGGATCCTATGGACTGTAACCCCAGGCTTCTCTGTCCATAGAATTCTCCAGACAATACTGAAGCGGGTATCCATTCACTTCTCCAGGATATCTTCCTGACCCAGGGATAGAACCTGGGCCTCCTGCATTGCAGGTGAATTCTTTACCTTCTGAGCCACCAGAAGAGAAGGGATAGGGAATGTTGGGAGAGGAGCTAGCAATGTATGGAGCGGAAGAGCAGACCACATTGAATTTGAATTAAAGACCTAAAGAAAAGGAAATGAATTATGTTATTGCCCCCTCTTTAAGACTTTCACTGTCTCCAAATTGCAATTGACCCAAGTCGTTGAATAATTGTGTTCAATAACTAATGAAACAGTTGTAAAGAACCTTTAAAATTATAAATTGCTAGACAGTGCTATAGACATGAGACATGGTTATACTCTACTACAGTCTAGTTTTAATTATACTTATAATTCATTGTTGATGTGCATTTTAAATAAAATGTCCTCATCAAACCTTGTGCAGGAAAATGATACCCTGATGAGAGTGTGTAAAAGAGTAACCACCTAAACAAAACATGTAGCTGAAGCTGAATTATTTACTTTATAAACATTTTAAATGTCAGAGTGTGATTCAGTGGACAAGTGTTTTCTTAAAGCAGTGGGTGGCAATTAAGATATAAAGACTGAGAAAAGTCAAGGTCAAGAAGCAGCATTCTGCAATTAGGACAGAGTTAGGGCAGCTCTTTGCAAGGAGGAATTCATAAGCTGATCAGAATGGTAAGTGGGGCTGAAATTGATAAACAGTTTAATATAACAATCGCTTTGTTGTAGTCTCACAGTATCAAATTTGCTAAACAATGCAAAGCCTTTCTGAGATAGAAAATCTCCTGATCATATTTCAAAGCTCTTAATAGAAAGCAAGTGACAGATAAGGTTGCAAGATAGATTAGATGAATTTAGTACTAATGCCACAGAACAAAGATCTAAAATGATTGAAAAATGTATTTAACTTCAAAAATACTCGATACAGAACTTAAAATATTACATTTCCAATTACAATCTGGGATACTGTGGCCAAATTTGAGGCAGAGATTCAAAAAGTCATTTATTTTATGGGGAAAACTATCTCTTTTAAAAGAAAAAAATAATGATGTTAACATGAATGGTGGTGGGCTTCCTGGGTGGCTCAGTGGTAAAGAATCTGTCTGGCAATGCAGGAGATGCAGGTTCCATCCCTAGGGAAGATATCCTGGATAAGAAAATGGCAACCCACTCTTGTTCTCTTACCTGGGAAATTTCATGGACAGAGGAGCCTGGCAGGCTACAGTTCATGGGGTTGCAAAGAATCAGATATAACTTAGCGATTAAGCAACAACACAATAAAAACATGAATGGTGCTGGGAAACCAATGGGCTTTTTTTTTTTAATTTTAAGTTTAGAATTAGAATTTGAAGTTATCAATTTTATAATTATTTATAAACCTAAATATGTAATATATATAGCATATAAAATTAGTTTTTCTACTTTGTTTGGACTTACATAGGATATGGATATTTTTATCTGGAATCTTGTTAATCGTCCTATAAGACTTGCAGCCAGAGATTAGAATCCAGCCTCTCTTCATTCACACACCAGTCCCACATGTTTTTATTTGTCATTACTTCTTTTGCAACTTAGAGTCTATGAACGTCTGTCCAACATAAACAGCATAAGCCCATAGAATTTCATTTGTATTACATTGATCCTCCATGTCTGCATTTGGTTTCTATAAATTCTCTGTGTCTTTTCTTGCAGAAATACTGTTACTGATGGACAAAGGAAGGAAATGAAATTTGGGGTCACATGTGTATTTTACTTTTAGTCCTAATTTTCTCCATAAATCAATCAGTGTACTCTCCTCACACTCTTGCTCTGCTTAACCTGCTTGTGGCTATAGACTATATGTATAACCACATGTTGACTTGCCATTGTTTTATGCTTTTTTTTTAAATTAAAGTATAGTTTACTTACAATATATTAGTTTTAGATATACAACATACTGATTTGATATTTTAATAGGTTATACTCCATACTAAGTTATAAAATATTCGCTAATTTCCTTGTGCTGTACATTACATCTTATGTCTTATTTATTTTACTAATAGTTGCTGCTACTGCTGCTGCTAAGTCGCTTCAGTTCTGTCTTACTCTGTGTGACCCCAGAGACAGCAGCCCACCAGGCTCCCCCGTCCCTGGGATTCTCCAGGCAAGAACACTGGAGTGGGTTGCCATTTCCTTCTCCAATGCATGAAAGTGAAAAGTCAAAGTGAAGTCACTCAGTCATGTCCGACTCTTAGCAACCCCATGGACTGCAGCCTACCAGGCTCCTCCGTCCATGGGATTTTCCAGGCGAGAGTACTTGGTACCTCTTAATCCCCTATCTCAAACACGCCCCTCCCCTATCCTTCTTCCTCCTGATGACCACTAGTTTGTCCTCTGTATCTATGAGTCTGCTTCTATTTTGTTATATTTGTTGGCCTATTTTACTTTTTTACATTCCACATATAAGTGAAAACATATGGTCTTTGTCTTGCTCCATCCAACTTATTTCACTAAGTATTGATACATACCCTCCAGTCTGTCCATGTTGTTGCAAATGGCAACATTTCATTCTTTTTTTTTTTTATACTTTACTAGATGTCCAGATTTCCTGGCTAGTTTTCTCATCTTATATTGTTTCATCAAGTTATGATTCCTCATAACGTTGTAGTCTCCATCACTTGAACAGCACTATATTTGCTATGGTAGTATTTCCGTATCAATAAGAACAAAGTCAGAAAATGAAAGAGAACAAAATAAATATGCAATGTGATTGCAGAAAGAATATGACAAGTGTCAAATTTTCTTGAGAGCTGCTGGATTAGCATATCCTATGTAAGGATTAATTGGCCCTCTGCAAGTCCCACAGTGGATTCCAGTGATTGATTGTGTTGTAAGAAAGAACATGTACTAAGTTTGACATTTGACATAAATAAATACTCTGTGGTGTCTGTTTCTATTTGTAGAGATGTGCCTTCAAACTGAAGGTTTAGAGGGAAATCTCAAAGTGGGAAAGACGTGGAGATAAAATGATTCCACTATGTGTGCCAAATGTTCTCCACTTAAATATGAAGAGGGTTGATTTTAACTCATTCCATGCTGGCCTTGCTTGCATTTTGGTGATCTCTCTTGATAAGCAGAAACCCTATGCACTCAGGTGGTTCATTGGCAGGTAGGGAATTGGAGAAAACTAGGCCAAAAATGTAGATTTTTAAATTAATGATCTGTGTTCTTTTATTTGTCTTATGGTTCAAGGAAAAGGTTGCTAACATTGTGTAATTAGAAATTTTGCAAGCATTTTTCAAGTATCTCATGATAATCTTGGGAACAAGATGAATGAATGTGAGCCAGATGACAAGACAGACAAGTGTATTTGTGGCTGACTGAACAGTAGTACCCTGGTGGTTGATGAACATATTGGTATTAATGTAGAGGTTGACGTCTACTGTTATTCCTCAGAGTGCTCTTCTTGGCAATTTTTTCTAGTTCATCACTTTTATCAAAGATCTGCAAATGACAGGAAGCATGTTCATGAAATTTGCTAATGATGCCAGGTAAATTGGATAAATCTGGATAAAATCAATATACTGGTGACAGAATCAATATCCAAGTGCTTTCAACTGGCTAGAGCTATGGGTGCAAACAAATGAGATATATGTTGTCAACAAAATAATGGCACTCAGCACTGGGGTCTCGAGCACTTGTGTACACAGCAGGAAAGACCAAGACCTGATTTTAGTGCCTCGGAATGGGTGGGCAGGTCTGAATGGAAGAAGTTTTAGGGAACACATGCAGAATTCCACAGAGAATATGAAGATGCTTTGAGGCTACAAAAATGGAGGTACAGAAATGAACCAAAGTCATGCCAGCAGTGGTTGAGGGAAATGGTGGATCATGGAGAGAATAATTTCTAAGTGGCTGCTCTGGGCAGCAGGGCTGAGACTTCCACAGTCCCGTGCAATAGAGACTGCAGGTGGTAAAGATGTGCTGGGAAAGATAGGAACTTACTTTTGGACTTTAAAGTTCTTTATTTGGTGAGACAACCCAGTGTAGGTCAGACAGATGCAAATACAGCAGAACATGTAGTGTAGGAAAAACACTAAAATTAAGGTGTCCAAAACCTGGGCTCAAATTCTATTTCCAGTGCTTACACTAAATGTTAGAACTTAATCCTCCCAGGTTTCAGGTTTTGTAACTCTTAAGTGTGGCTGATATTTTTATCGTGATGGATAAAATCAATCATTAATTAGACGGAAACAAATTAATTAGCTTAAATCGCTCATGTTAGCTTAACATTTTCCTCATAATTTTCAGTATTTTTTATGGTGGCTCTTACATTTACTTCTCCCAATTTTCCCTGCTTATAGGTTTTTGCTTTAAAAAAAAAAAAACACTTTAATTTGCCTGAGATTTGTCGGTTTCATTAGACCCTTGAGTGAGCCAACTCTTTGTTTACATTGTCCTGATGTTAATAGTTTTAATAGATTTATTGCTCCTTTCATCTTTATTATTTCCTTCCTAACCAAGATCTGAAGATCTGTGCTTAACTCTCTTATTCTTATTTTCAACGTTTTGCTTTCAAGTAATAGAAATTTTTAACATTGTGAATATCTCTGTCTCCTGTTTTGACCAGTATGTAATATCCAATGGTTCTATTAGCAGTTTTTTTAAGTTTATTTCTATCCTGACCAAGTTCATACTTAGAAACACTCA
Source organism: Bos taurus (assembly GCF_002263795.3). Taxonomy (NCBI): domain Eukaryota; kingdom Metazoa; phylum Chordata; class Mammalia; order Artiodactyla; family Bovidae; genus Bos; species Bos taurus. Next base: position 68,217,938 of record NC_037339.1, read on the forward strand.
CTGAGTCTTGTAAGATTTTTGCTGATACTTAATGGCATTTATTTCTTTATTTTATTGACTTCAATGAAATTAACATATCTAACTTGATTTTTTATTGTGTTTTGTTTCTCTGCTTAATATATAAAAAATTATTTGAGGGTACAAATAATCAGTCCTCATGGTGACACAGACAATAGAGAATCCACCTGCAATACAGGAGATCCAGATTGATCCCTGGGTGGGGAAGATCCCCTGGAGAAGGGCATGGCAACCCACTCCAGTATTCTTGCTTGGAGAATTTCATGGAGAGAGGAGCTGGTGGGCTACAGTCCCATAGGATTGCAAAGAGTTGGACATGACTGAGCGACTAACACTTTCACTTTCATTTTTTGCTGTTGTTTTGTTTTTTATTGGACTATATCGTTTCTTTACAATGTTGTGTTAGTTTCTGCTGTACAGTGAAGTAAATCTGCTGTATGTACACCTGTATCCCCTCCTTCTTATACCTCCCTCCCACCACCACCCCCATCCCACCTCTCTAGGTCAACCGAGCTAAGCTCTACTGTGCTATGCAGCATGTTCCCACTAAGCTATCTAGCTTATACATGGCGGTGGTGGTGGTGTAGACACTAAGTCGTGTCCAACTCTTGCGACCCCATGGACTGTTCTGCCAGGCTCCTCTGTCCATGGGATTCTCCAGGCAAGAATACTGGAGTGGGCTGCCATTACCATCTTAGGGTTATACATGGTAGTATGTGTGTGTATATATATACACATCAATCCCAATCTCCCAGTTGATCCCCCACACCCCTAACCCCGCTGTGTGCACATCCGTTGTCTACATCTGCATCGCTATTCCTGCCCTGCAGATAGGTGTGTCTGTATCATTTTTGTAGGTTCTACGTATTTTATACTGCGCTTCTATGCATCCTATACTGTTCCTAGCTTTCGCTTCTGTGTCTGCTGTTAGTTTTGTGGGGTTTTTCCCCTCCTGTGACATTTACCCTGCTGATCCGTCCACAGGAAAGGTCTGCACTGCTTTCACTTGTCTGGCCAAGCTGTTTCCTGATCTCTTACTTCTCTGAACATTGTTTCTTTTCTTTCTCTTCAACTCCATCCTTAAAACCACAGGCACTATCTCTTGCTGGGACATCTGCCTTCTGCCTGCTTTTCTCATCCACTCCCAAGAGTTTTGTCACCTCCTAAACTCTGCTGATTTTACTTCACTTCTCAGTACCCACTTCTGACCCTTCTAAGGTCTCCCCTCCCTGGATTCTTACCAGGGCCTTCAACTCAGAGGGTCCAAACTAAACTCAAAGTCTTCCCCAAACTACTTTCCTGAGTCTCTTCTTTCTGTTGCTCAATTACTGGGCAAAACCAATCCTAGGCTCCTAGTTCTCCACAGAGTAAGGATCAAACTACTTAGCATTACTTACCTCATTTGTCTTTTCATAATTAGTATCTTTTTTTGCCTTCCAGACACAAGTGTCATAATTCCTCTTGCTCTGAATACTCCATGCTCCAAAACTGCTCACCGTTGAGCTGTTCTCCCAAGTCCTTTGGCATCTTTTTTTTTTTTTTTTTGGTATGCCTGGACTATCTCCCCATTTGGCCTCCAACTAGCCTAGAGAGTTCTCACTATTTTCTAGATTACTCTCTAGGTATCCTCACCTGTGATCCTCTCTAATACTCCCGCCTCTGTTTATCTTGTAATTTAAATCACTGACTGCATATCCTTTATCTTGCACATACTTTATAATATTTCTATTATAGCATTTGCCAAGTTTTACTGAACTTATCTTTCTGAATTCCTTCTTCTCTCTCTCTGGTATATTTTTAGCAGAGGAAATGGGTCTTAATTCACATTCATATTCACAGTGCTTCAGTATAGTGCCTGGCTCTTAGTATAACTTGATAATGTAAAAATAAAATGTGTGAAAGTATATTTTATGGATGAAACTAGGATGTTATGATTTCCTTATGATTGATTATTTTGCATAATTGTATGGTCATTTTCTTTCATCTAATGTTGTACTCACTGTCTTCAATTTTGCTTTGATTGATATTACCAACCATATGATTCTTTTCCTCAGATTTGATTGATCTTTGTTGAATATCCTATTTTTAGCCTTTTAAATGACATAGTGGTTTGTAAGCAGCCAATTATTGAACAATATTAATAGTATTAGAATCCCTGCCTTTAAAATGAGGCAAGGAAGATAATTTCATGCTGATGTAATAATTTCTATTTTTTTATCTCTTTCTACTTATCTAGTTTTGTGTGTGTAGATTTTGTAGTAATTTAAGATTCCTCATTGCTCATAGTCTGACACGACTAAGTGATTGAACTGAAGATTTCTCGTTGCTCATTTTTTAAAAATTTTTGTGGAATTTGCCATTAACTCATTTAAATGAGTTAAAATTTATCACTCAATTTTTAATCATAAATGCCTATTTTATTATAGTTTGCAAACTTTTTAATTCTGTATTTTCTCATTTTTCATAAACAACAAAGAACTTTGCTGCTTTTTGGCTTTGTATGCCACTCTCATTCCATATCTTCTTCCATTCGTAATTAACCTGGATTTAACAATTATTTAAATAACTTAATATTATTAACAGTAATGAGCATCCTCTTTTTTGCTTACATATTCAAATAGTAGGGTTTACTCTGGTAATTAGTATATTTGGTATAAATTTTTCTAGCAGAGTAAATATCTTTGTTTAGTAAATTGTCTAAGTCTTTCAAGAATGTCTTGTTTTCATTCATGAGTGAAAACCAATAATATCCTTGGTTCAATTTTTTTTATGTTTTTGCTTTTTCATAAACAACAAAAAATTTGATTTATATTCTGTAATAGCTTATCTACATGTTCTTCTTAAAAGCACACAGAAATATTGTTCTCTGTTTTGTATTATTTCTTTAAAATTAGATTCCTGAGTTAGATTCAGTTTCTGGTTGTTATATATTATATAAGAATTAAAGATATTATTTCTATTTCTGTTTATTTTTCAGTTCTGATGCCTTTAATTCATCATGCATTTTTTTCAAAATTATTACTGCACACTGAATTTCATCATCTATTATTCAGATATCTCAATTTCTTATATACTTTTCCTGTTGTTTGTATTTTAGGTCCTTGGTTTTTATTTTAAAACAGGTTTTGTCTTGATTGTTTTGATCTTAAATTCCTATTAATAATATATTGCAATTCACATTTATCCAATCTATTTATCTCTTTAATGTGACATTTCAATACTATAATTTCAATTTAAATCACTTAGAGATGGCCAATTTTAGATTTTATTCCAAGAAATTTACCTTCTTCTACTGTTTTGTGGTAGGAAATTTTTTCTTTGGTTTTGTTTATTTACTCTCCTTGAGTTTTAGCTGCTCATCTTTGACTTTTTCTCCTTTTTTTATTTAGTAATCTTTTCTAAGGATGTGTTTCTTGAAATCTAATGCCTCATCATATTTAGAGTCTCATTTTGTTTTCAAACAGATTATACTTAAACAATAAAGTAGTATTACAAAATATTAAACGGTGTAATATGTGTAGCATACACAAAGAGATAAGATTTCCATTATATGTGGAAACTTCTACAAATATATTAATTATAAAAGATGGCATCCTCAAGGGAAAAAAGACTAAGGCCTTAAACTAGTATTGCCCCTGAAAAAAGTCAGGATGCCAATATCCCATAGAAATTCTTTGACCCCACTCCTAGTAAAAGAAATGAAAAGTAAAGCAACAAAAGTATAATTCTGTTTCTAACAAATTGCAATAGTTTAAACTCACTCCATTTTGGAGACAATATGAAAAAATTGGCATTTATAAACACTATTATTGAGGTGTTCTAATTTTCTTAACTGCAAATTTGGGTAATAATATTGTATTATTTGTAGACATATCTGAATTTTCCAACTTTCCTGTAATAAAGTACAGAAAGTTGTAGAAAAAAATAAAAGATATCTTAAGCCTAATAATAAATGATGAAGACTCTCAGGAGAGAGAAAAATGTATCTGGTGAAATAGCTAGGGACAACATCCTAGAATAAACAGATTTTAAGCAGTGTCTTTAAGAATTGATGATATTTGTCAATGGAGATAATGGAGGAAATGGGGCCACTTTGGGGTAAGAAGAAGGAATTAGCAAAAATGAAAAATCAAAGTGCTTAAATACTTGAAAATTTTTGAGAGAGTAGATCTTAAATGTTGTCAACACACACACAACACGTTGTAATTATGTGAAGGGATGGAGATGGTGATTTTTTTGTTGTATGTATATATCTAATTGTTTTCCTGTGGCTCAGCGGTAACAAATGCACCTGCAATTCAGGAGCCACAAGAGATGGAGGTAGCCTGGCAGGCTAGTCCATAGAGTTGCAAAGAGTTGGACATGACTGAAGCGACTTAGCATGCAGGCATGCACACGTGTCTCTAATCCTCATATTGTACACTTTAAAGTTACATATAGTATTGTCAATAATGTCTCAATAAAACTGGAAAACATAAATATAAACACATTGGGGAATTTCAGATTGATATGCCATATTTAAAATACATAACTCACAAGGATCTACTGCAAAAATATATAAATTAGTTGTTAAAAAATAAGAAAAATATATATTTAGTCAACAACAACAGCAAAAAATACTGATGAGCAAAATCTTAAGAGGAAAAAATAAAGGAAACTACTGACAGTATTTCCAATGATAATATTTGTGCTTTCAAGCAAAAAATTTAAAAAATTGGAAAACTTGGCTTCACCACTGTGAGCCTGACAGCATCCCAATACGTTTCCTGTCAGACTGGTGGTGATATGGACACGTGTGACTTTTAGGTATTACACAATACCGATGTCATCATTTAGAAGTTTGACATAACACAGTGCTTCCCCAGTAGCTCAGGATAAAGAATCCACCTGCAGGGCAAGAGACACGGGTTTGATCCCTGTGTCAGGAAGATGCCCTGGAGGAGGAAATGGCAACCCATTCCAGTATTCTTGCCTGGGAAATCCCTTAGACAAAGAAGCTTGACAGGCTGCAGTCCATGGGGTCGCAAAAGAGTTGGACATGACTTATCCACTGAACAACAACAGATAATACAGGACACCAGTGTCTTTCAAATGACTGATACATGGTGATACAGGATCATGATTGCTTAAGTGATCTATTCAAAGTGAGAAACCAACAAATATTAATATAGCAGAGTACAAAAAGTTCACTGATATTGTTTCAGATCTTTAGTGTTACTACTGTTTGAAAAAAATCTCTTGATATTTTATAGTATCAAAGAGGAATATTCATACTTATATGAAGTCTGTTAAAATAGCTTCCACTGTCCCAAAGGCATTTCTGTGTACCGTTCCTTCATAAACTTTAACTAAAAAACATATTGCAACAGAGTCAATGCAAAAGTAGATATGAGAAGCCAGCTATCTTTCATTAAGACAGATTATAAACATTTCAAAAATAGAAAACAAGTTTTCTCACTAGCTTGCCTCTATTTTGAAATATATAATTACTTTCCATAAAAATAAAATAAATATCAAAAAAAAAAAAAAAACAGGATTCTTAGGAAAGCTCCAAGACAATTTGTTGACCAGAGAACTGGAATGAAGTGGACTCATAGTGAGAAATAATAAACACACTTTTTCCCTAATGGTGAAAAATATGAATATTAAAACTACTATTACAATAAGACAATGGACAATGACATATAAAAATTAATAAATAGAGCATGCTACCCTAGCTTGGGAAAAATTTCTTCAGCGCTATATTTTCACAATTAAAAACTTACTGTATAGTGGTTGATAATTTCTATTTGAAACCAATTTATAGTTAAATATGTTCTCTCTGAAGCAGATGGAGATATATTCAGTGTTAAAGATATTACAGTTGAGATAACAACAAAAAATAAGCATAGCCTACATGTTCTTAAGAGATTAGCTTAAAGACCAATACATTGGTTTGTGTTATTGGCTATAAAACCAGAACTAGAAACAAGCTTGGTACTAGCCAGGCTTTAATGACTGGTTTTAGCTGATTGGGTGCTTGGGCAGCAGGCCAGGCACATGGTACCTTCTCAGTTAAGGACTCAATTTGCTTGTTTCTGAAATGCTACTATGGTGACTCCAAGGAGAGTCCAACACAATTTGACCTGTAGGTAGTGGTTCATAGCATGTACTGCAGTGATGTCTCTAGATGGCAGAGGACATGCAGGGACTTCTCTTTTGGAGACAAAGGCCATGTGCAAAAGCAGCAAGGAAGGGAAGCAGAAAGACTTGAACTTCTCTCTCTTTGCCACTGAAACTCCTAATCTTTGGATCCTCGCTTGCAGAGTAAGAACTGCAAAGTTGGCAACCTTTCAAGACTACAGTGTTGTTTTGCATGTTACAGGTTTTCAGTTACTACCGAAAGAAAGGATAAAATGCCTAGACGTCACAGAAAGTAAAGCTGGAAGGGGCTAAGGCAGACAAGGGGCTCATTTGCAGTATTCTTCATGTGAACCCAGAGGATGGGAGGGTATGTGGTCTGACCGCCAATGGCCCATGGATGATGTAATCTATTTTACCGTGTTCATCATTGGGCTTCGAGTTCTGAGAATAAACTATTTTGATTGACTTTCATAGTCTGTTTCCAACTATTGCTCAGAAAAGCTTCTTCGCTAGATTTTTCAGAAATAGACAATGTCTGCTTTGTTCCCATGGGTATAGTCCTCTCCAGTTTTAGCAGGAGAATTTCTCTCCCCTTCAGTTCTTTTTCTAGCCCCTCCCTTTTCTATCATTTCCACTCTGTCCTGTCACTTACATTCTAGCCATGCGTTTCCGGCTTATGTGGTCTGATGTCAGTGTGGGTTTGACGTGCTCTCTAATAATTCTCTCTGGCTCTATTTTCTCTGACAGTACTTCTAATATAATATTAATCAGTTCTATTGTTTCTGATCAGCAGGCTGAGCCTAAGGGGCCAGAATAACAGATTAATTGGCATTTCGATTGGAATGATGTGATTTGGGCTCTGTGGGTAAGTCTGTTCTGAACAAGTGGAGTACCACACAGACTTTTTTCGTTTGTTTGTTTTCCAATCTCTCTGAGGTCAGAAGACCCTGCTAGGTCCTTAGAGTGAGGTAAACAAGCCATTTTATAAAATGTGATGATTTTTCCGAGCTAATGTTCATCTGCAATGTGCACTTTGCACAGTATATTAGACACGCCACGTTCGGAGCTCAGCGGGGCTCTCTTGATGCCAGCCAAGGCTGAGAAGTTTCCCATTTCATGTCAGACAAATGCTGTGCTCTTCACACGAGAGATGAGCTGTTACTTTTCTATGTGTTTTGAATTTTTTTTTTTAAAGTGCAGTACAGTTGTAACCTACCACCTCTGGCTACTTGATAATTTGAGCTGCTGAAAAGCCCTACAAGCTAATTGATATCCTTGGGAAAGGTCTGATGGCCGCGCTGTCGATGGAGAGCTGAACTGACCGTCCAGTGCAGAGCTGCAGTCGTGAAAGGGCACCCGTCAGTGTGGGTGAAGAGTTCCAGAAATGTGTTCTCTCCTGTCATCCCCACAGGACCCATGGACCTATGGGCCTGACTCATGCCAGTGACGGCTGTGACATTTATGGGACAGCCTGCATATCTTTTATGGAGAGACAATTACCGGGGTAATGCTGAGGCATGAGTGAGCCTCTGGGCACAGGAGCTGCCACACCTACTGCTGAGGTGTGTGAATTAATGATCAGATGGATACAGCAGGTTGTACAACATTAACTTTAAATTGTCAGCTCCACTGTGAATGTCTGACAGTCTTCCTTTTATATGCTTGCTTTCATTCTGGGTCTGAGTTGCAAAGAATAAACACTTGCTTCCTTGTGTTTAAGTGACTTAAGAGTCTGAGCAGGAATATTGGGAGTCCTTTTCGCTTGCTGGTGGCTTTGGTGATGGCACATATGGAACATGATGGAACATTCCTTGACTTGACTTCTTTGTGACCGAAATAGTAAAAGCCCCCGTTACCTCGCCAACCACGGTGTCACACTACAATCTACACGCCTGTAGAATGTGATCTATGTCACCTTCCTGAGTATTTATATAGCTCCATTTTGAACGTAGTAGTAATATAACTTGCTAAATGCTGTCATTAGTTTTTTCTCATTTTTAAACAATCAACAAGGTTTATTATTAGAACGAATGAAGTTGTGCAGGGCAAAGATGCTTGTCTTCTGTAACACAGCAGTAAGTGGAATATGCTTTGGTGTCATGGGCTGAAGAAATCCAAGAAGACTGAGCTCGTAATAGGAGAAGAATGACAGGCTGATGGGCTACTTGTAGGCTTTGGGGCTTCCTCAGAAGCCAGCAGGTTCTGTTAAACATCAAGCAAAACTTCTTGTATTTTTAGCCTTAATGTTCTTGTGACTAATTAATTTATATGACAGGAGGCTCCTATTTTCCACTATTTCCAGCAAATATAATTTTTGGAGGAAAAGATCATGTTTTATTTTAACATGGAATCTTAATCAGTTTGACATATTCATATTAGACTCAAGGGGGTGTATTAGTGACTCTAAGAACGTTTGTTAGTTTGGGGTTAGCCATCTAATTCAGAATTTTGGCCATTAGATCAGCCGTTTGCATTCCCTTCTTCACCAGTACAATTTTCCTATACCCACGCATTGTGACACTTGCCAACATGCCTGGAGCCCTTCCTCTGCATTGCCCTTAGAATGAAAACAACTTCCCCAGCTAAGAGAGATGAATAATTAATCACTTAGTCCCACTGGGAGAAAATGACACATATGGCTGATTAGCGGGGGGCATTAAGAAAAAGAGCTGTCAAAGGGTGCCCTTTCATCCCAAATGTTAAAGAATGCTATTTTTCTCTGCACTTAGAATCAGAGTCTCAGCAGGTAGTGATAGGAGCAAAACCAATGATGGTATTAAATAGAAGGATGTCTAAAACGGCAGAGAGCACAACTAATTTTCGATTTTAAAAAACTGCCATCAGGATAACTGTTGTTCCTAGAAATAATTAATTATATGCTCATTTGGATTTCTGTTCCTTGATTTAAGTTAATGTTACCAACCTCTGAGGATGCACTTGGCTACTACAAAGCCTAGTCATGCATCTAGCATGAGCCCATGATACAGATCTCCAGAAGCTCCAGAATTGAGTCCAAGAATTGGGCTGCAATTCATAAGTGTAGCCTGCTACACTTGTCCACAGTATGAAAAAAATCTTATTTCACTCACATATGTGCTGGCATTCAAATGCAAACAGGTGTTGTTGTAATGGATAAATTATAGAATTATTTGATTTGTTTTAGATGTGGGATAGCTTTTTGTTTTGTTTTGATGCTTGGTTTCAAAAACAATCCTAAAAGTACAGCTCATGGGGTCCAAATTTTGTTTTTGCCATTTGAGGAGGTCCTCATATACCAGAAGGTTGGGACCCACCACTATATAGAAGATTTGGAAACAGACTTCAGGTAGTAGGGCCATGCACCTTGACAACCAGAACTAGACTGTCCCAGGAAGCAGCAGCTACTTTCTGTGGAACTGCATCTCTACTTGATCATCATAGGCCATAATGCAAACAAACAAATCATTTTGCCACCTATAGAAGAAACTGTATTTCTAGTAATGCAGACTAAGTCAATATGGATTATGTGGCCGAAATTCTCAAGCCCTGGAAAGGCTCTGGTGTCATTTGAAATACTTCTCACTCACTGAAATTTACTCTAACTCAAGAATTAGAATTTACTCTAACTCAAGAATTGCGCTCTGTTAAAACAGATACCCTTGGGAGAGATGAATGCTTCTTGTCTGTATCATTGTTTATTTCTCGATGTCCACAGTGGGTTTCAGAACCTTGACATTTGAAGTGGAGGAATGATACCTGCCCAAAGGGGCAAAGAGAATAGGAGACCCTCAGCCCTGTGAGGAGAGTTTATTTGCTGTGAATTTGGGTCTTATATGTTGCTCTTTCATAAGTTAAGCTATCAGCATTTGCAAAGAAACAATCATTTGTATGTGAAAATAAGAGTTTGGGGTGGGCATACAATATGCATCATTCAACAATATGCTTTGGAGAACAAGATTGTGATTTTAAGTCTTATTTCATATCAGAGCATTTCTGTGTAACACAAGGAGATGTGCTGGAGTAATTCTCTAGTGATTTCTTTTGTTCCACCTATAACTTTATCTCTGAAATTGATTTCCTCTGTGGTAGAGAAAAAAGGCTTACATTTCTAGTGGAAGAAAGACAGGTATGTGTTTACCGACATTCTATCTCCATAGTTTTTTTTTTTTTTTTTTGCATTCCTAGTAAGTTTCAAGGAGGTTAAACTTGGCAGCAGTATTCATGGAAGAGGTCGGTGGGGGGTTCACCTAGGTTTCACGCTGGCTGCAGACAGCATTCCGTGGAGGTGCTCTTGATGTTTGGGGTAAGGATGCTGGTAAAGATTGAAGACAGGAGGGAAGGGGACAAAAAGGATGAGATGGTTGGATGGCATCCCCGACTCAATGGACATGAATTTACACAAACTCCAGGAGATAGTGGAGGACAGGGAAGCCTGTCCATGTGACAGGCACACCACAGTCCATGGGGTTGCAAAGAGCCATACACAGCTTAGTGACTGAGCAACAGCAGCAATCCTTCTTCATGCCAGACTGAATGGCACATTTCAGGATGTTGGTGCCCTGGCCACTAAATTTGAGAAGGAACTTGTAGTTATCCTGACTACCAAAAATAAAATACACCTCTGCCCATTTCCATATACCTCATAGATGAGTTCCACCCCTGCTTGAAAATCATAATGTGACCCTTTCTCCAAAGCAGAAACGTGCTTGGAGGCATCTGGGCAAACGTGGGCTGTGCTGTGTGCTCAGCCGTGTCCGACTCTCTGAGACCCCCGTGGACTGTACCCTGCCAGGCTCCTCTGTCTATGGAATTTTCTAGGTGGCATACTGGAGTGGGTTGCCCTTTTCCTACTCAAGGAGATCTTCCTGACCCAAGGACGGAACCCATGTTTCTTGTGTCTCCTGCATTGGCGGGTGGGTTCTTTACCAGGGCGCCACCTGAACATCCCCAAACCTAGATCACTTTCTTCCAGTGATTACAGGTTGGCATCTCTGTAACTCTTTTCCTGAAACCATCAGGTCTTCATTCATTGACTACCTTTAGTTTCAAAATATGTGTGTGAGGTAGATAAAGCTGGAGTGTTTGGCTTGTTTTTATTTTTTGCGGGGTGGTGGGGGGAGAAGGTAAGATTACATTTATTTTCTAGTATGCTGCTGCTGCTGCTAAGTCGCTTCAGTCGTGTCCGACTCTGTGCCACCCCAGAGACGGCAGCCCACCAGGCTCCCCCGTCCCTGGGATTCTCTAGGCAAGAACACTGGAGTGGGTTGCCATTTCCTTCTCCAGTGCATGGAAGTGAAAGTGAAGTTGCTCAGTCATGTCTGACTCCTAGCGACTCTGTGGACTGCAGCCCACCAGGCTCCTCCGTCCATGGGATTTTCCAGGTGAGAGAACTGGAGTGGGGTGCCACTGCCTACTTTTCATTTTTCCTCAGTTAATACTATTGCCTTTTCTAGTTGTTGAGTTTTTGTTTGTTTGTTTGTTTTTAACTGGAACATTATTGCTTTACACTATCATGTTGGTTTCTGCTGTGCTTAGTCGCTCAGTCATGTCCGACTCTTTGCAGTCCCACAGACTGTATCTTGCCAGGCTCTTCTGTCCATGGGGATTCTCCAGGCAAGAACTGGAGTGAGTGCCATGCCCTCCTCCAAGGATCTTTCTAACCCAGGGATCAAACCCAGGTCTCCCACATTGCAGGCAGATTCTTTACCATCTGAGCCACCAGGGAAAGCCCTGGTTTCTTTGGTACAACATCATGAATCAGCCATAAGTATACGTATATTTCCTCTCTCTTGAGCCTCCGTCCCTCTCTCCCATTCCACCCCTCTAGGTCAGCTCCCTGTTTTGCTTGTGTGTTTTTTTTTTTTTTCGTTTGTTTGTTAATGAGGTTTCACCAAATACCAAGGCAGTGAGATGAGGATACCACTTAATTTTATCCTGGGCATCTCCCGTCTTGCAGTGATGTATATGTAGAACCCGCTCCTCCCATCGTTGAGGACCTAAGATATACTGTGCTGAGAAATGGATCACTTTTGTTTTGCTTTGTTTAAACTTCCCAATCTTTTCAGCTGTACTTGGGCTTTCAAGGTGCCACTGATAAGCTGACAGTTTTGTTTTAGGGGCTTGATAGGGAGAAGGGGATTAAATACTGCTAGCTGTGAGCACTAACACTATCCCTAGGCAAATAAACAAGAGTACTTCTGACAGGATGTAAGATAGCTTTTCAGGCTCACAACTGGTTTAATAGAGCTTGTAAAAATATACATTAATTGCTCTGTGGCTCTTTTTCACATTGCAGAGATTCTCCTTCAAACATTTTATGACTCCCTTGTTCTACAGGTAGTTGCTTATATTATGACTGATACCTCTAATTAGCTAAACGAGAAAACCCTACCAAATCATTCCCCACACTGAAATTAAGCCTCCTGGACCATGCTCTCAATGCCATCACTTTAATTTCTATATTGTTTCTGATTCTCCACGTTAAGTCCATGTACCTTTATGAATACACGTGTGTGTGTGCTAAGTCGCTTCAGTCATGCCTGACTCTTTGCAATCCTATGGACCGTGGCCTGCCAGGCTCCTCTGTCCATGGGATTATCCAGCCAAGAATACTGGGGTGGGCAGCCATTCCCTTCTCCAGGGGATCTTTCCAACCCAAGGACTGGACCCAAGTCTCTTACATCTCCTGCGTTGGCAGGTGAGTTCTTTACTGCTAGGGTCACTCTAGGTGAGAGTAATGCTGTGTTATAGCCATACAGCTCTCCAGGCCAGCTCCTCAGCTCCTAGTCTTTTCTGTGTCCAGAAGAAGTGGGAGCATCTTTGGAGCTTTTGAATGAAGTTTCACTATGGAATTTCTGCTAAATGCTGCTGTTTCTGCTGCCTAGGAACATTTCACATTAGGCTGGATAGGCTGGCTTTAGAAATGCAGAATGTGTAATTTTAAAAGAAAAAAAAAAACAACAGGAAATGGACAATGAAGATTTCTCTTTGAACATTAATATCTTTAGGGATTTAGGTTGGATAATTTCCAACACCCCCTCTAGGACTAAAGTTCTGTGACTCTAAACTAGACCAGTCTCTAATCTAATAAGCAATAATTGCATCGAATATTTTCTCAGTTTCCCCCCATTTCTGGGCATTAATTTCCTGATCCTGAATTCTGGATTCATGCATACAATAGTTCAATCACACTAACTGAATTTGTTTCTGAAATTACTGATCTGCTCACATTGCATTTTTGGGTTCAATGGTCAGAGCTTCACATGATCTAACTTTGAGTTGACTTTGATTTTCAGACTCAGAAAGAAACAAAAAGAGGCCACAGGGCATCTAACTGAGTTGCAAGGGTTGTGAGGAAAAGAGAAGAGGATACAAAGGTCCCTAAGAAGGAAGTGGCCTTGAGGAACATGGTCTTACTAACGTATCTAGGTTTCTTTCTTTCCCCAGTTTAACTTCTTGAGTACATATTTCTTCTCTCTCTGTCTTTAAATATAGAAACAAACATAAATATGTGTGTATATATATATATATACACTTATGTGTGTGTGTGTGTATATATGTATATCTGTACAATGTTATGGAAAAACCTGAATGAACTTTTTGGCCAACCCAATACTGATAAATATGTATATACAAACACATAAATTTATATGTATATGGCTTGATTCTGATTTATTTTATATATGATTCATTCTGTGTATGAAAATTAAATATATGATTATGTCTAAATCATACATTTTTAAATTAAAATATTAACATATTTTAATATCTAGTAATTCTCCTTATGAGTTATTATAATAGTCAGGGAAAATGTATATTATATAGAGAATACTGACATCAAATACTATAAATAGATAAAGATGTATGGATATTAAAATATGTTAATATGTGTAACTTATACATGTGAGTGGCTTCCCTTGTGGCTCAGCTGGTAAAGAATCCGCCTGCAATGTGGGAGACCTGGGTTCGATCCCTCGGTTGGGAAGATCCCCTGGAGAAGGGAAAGGCTACCCATTCCAGTATTCTGGCCTGGAGAATTCCATGGACTGTATAGTCCATAGGGTCACAAAGAGTCAGACATGGCTGAGCGACTTTCACTTTCTACATGTGAGTGGAAAATTCCCAAGTCATTAGGTGTATTTATCTACAGATATATAGGCCCTTTCTTCTTAAGGAGGCCAAGGGTTGTGTTTCATGTATTTCCCCCTGAGCATGAAAGGGTTTCCCTGAATACCTGCCCTTGTTCTTCGTATCCGTGGAAGTTGAGCACTGAACCGTTTGTTGCTGCAGTGCTAATGTTGATTTCCCTCCTTTGTAACCTACTGTCATTTCCTAATTGTGTCATCATTGTCTGATTTCCTGTGTTGTTGTGTGCGTGTTTAGTTTTTAATGTGAGTCTATGATCTGACTGCTGTGTTTCTTTCCCATCCCAGACCCCTCTTTCCCTTTCCATCTCTGACCCCTAAGATCTAGCCATTTTGAAACAGGTAGTGTTTCTCTTCTGTTTTCATAGGTTCTATCCTTCTTGTTTCTCTTTTATAGAAGAGCCACCTGCCTGAAGTTACATATTCTGCTCCCACTGATTTGCAGGATCAACTATCTCCTCCTCTGGGAGATAAGTTGTAAGTTTCACTTATCTTCCAGAGAGATGATCACACCCTTCTTTGTGCTAATGTTGTCCATTCTACATGTGTCCACTATAAGACATTTCAGGCTACTTTTTCATCTGTTAAGCGTCTCTCCTTTTCTAGACTAATCAATCTTTGTTCACTATTGTCCCTGTGTGTGTCTCTACTTGGGTCAGATGTGGCACATAATAGCTGTGTTTTAAAGCAAAGTGACTGGGGAAGAGACCAGCATTTCCATTGACAGTTGCAGTGTCAGCGCTGAAGGACGTTATTATTTAACTTTTTATGGAGAACCTCACTAATGACTATTACTCTCAGCCACCATGGCAAGAATGCCTCAAGTTTGCATCAGTATAAATTATTATGCTGATAAGCAGTTTAGAATATGGTATGGGCCTATAAGAAAGATTTTATATCTGTGCTACAAAACTAATATAACTAATTGCTTTTCTTATGACCATGACTATTTTGTATCAGATTTCATGATTTAGTAAGAATGGTTTTGACTTTTAGACTCAGTGGTGGACCTAAAAAGAAAATCCTGGTTTGAAGTGGTCCAGATATTTTGCTAAAAATCTCATTTCTAGAATTTCCTTCTATTGAACTAAAGGCATTAAAAAGTAAAGTCTTAATTTTCAGTTATGAGTTTGAAAGGGTCAAACTAACTTACTCAAAGCCAACTATACATTCCATTTGTGACAGGCAGGTCAGGTGCTATTGGGAAGGCAAGTCTAGAACCCAGAACTTTCTAATTCGAGGATCATTTTCCCACAAATAAAATATTAATTCTATCCTCTAGGAATATACTATCAAGTGTAAAGATAAAATATCAGAAGTGTTGCTGGTGATAAATACCCTCTTTAAGTAATGATCCCGCTTCCAACCTGACAGAGAGATAAAAGAGAAAAGATCTGGGATAACATTTAATAACAGCTGGCACCTGTTGAGCTATTTTATGTGCCAGATCACTGGAACATGTATCATACAGGTATTAATTAAATTGATTTTATAGAGCCCTAAAAATAGATGGTATCATTCCCATTTGATTCATGAGAATGCTGAGTCTTAGAGCTAGTCAGTTAATGGCGAGGAGCAGAGGGTCAAAAATAGGACCAAGTCACTAAGTGTTAAGTCCTTGCCCTTGACTGCCATGTTTGTGTTTCCTCTTGGGATGGTAGAATTTGCAAAAGGCATCTTGCTACTAGTAAGTGTTAGTTATACTCCAAGCATATCTGAAGACAAGAGGCCAGCAGAACACCCTTGCTTCTTGAGTAACAGAAGACTTGACTTAGCAATGGACTAGAAAGTAAACCATATGTGAACTTGCCTTCTGGGAGACTAGCTTGATCTCAGGCACCTCAGAGCTTCAGAGCTCCAAGAAGTCATCTTGAACATGAGTTGTATAGAACACAGAGTAGACTGTGGGCTGAGAAAGGCCTGGCCTCTCTCCTAGACCTAAATACCTAAAAAGATCATGCTTTATTTACGATTCAACATACAATGTATAACATGTTGGCTACAGTTAATAATATCATACTGTATAAATGAAATTTGTTAAGATAATAGAAACTTAATTGTTCTCTCAAAAAAAAAAAAAAAAGTCATGAATGTGTTAATTATCTCAGTAGGGGGAATCCTTTCATAATGTTCAGTTCAGTTCAGTTCAGTCACTCAGTCGTGTCTGACTCTTTGCGACCCCATGAATCACAGCACGCCAGGCCTCCCTGTCCATCACCAGCTCCCAGAGTTCACCCAGACTCACGTCCATCGAGTCAGTGATGCCATCCAGCCATCTCATCCTCTGTCGTCCCCTTCTCCTCCTGCCCCCAATCCCTCCCAGCATCAGAGTCTTTTCCAATGAGTCAACTCTTCGCATGAGGTGGGCAAAGTACTGGAGTTTCAGCTTTAGCTCATCACATTGTACACCTTAAATATCCTACAATTTTATGTGTCAATTATACTCCCATAAAGCTAGGGGAAAGGTCATGTAAATCATATTCTCAGCAGGGCCCAGGTTACCGCCCCCAAATCTTATCCCTTAATAAAAAATACTGTATATATGCATGCAGTATACTGTATATGCATGTTGTATATTGTATTTATGCATGCTGAAGTAAATTGATATGCCAACTTTTAATAGGCTTTCTTGGCATTCACCTCAAAATTCCAGCAAATGATTGCCTGTTTATTTCCTCACTGGATTTAAAACCTGCTTTTTTGTTCCTCAAGTTACATATGCTTTTGAGTTGAAATTGCTCAGCATCCTTTAAAGTTTGCAAAGCACCATGAAAAATCACTGAAATGAAAAGCACTAAAATATGTAAATTGTTGCTATTGTTCTTAAGTGCTTCTTCACATAGGATATGATCATTTCAAAGACAAAGTAAGATTTCTTTCATGTCAACAGTGATTATGTTTTACTGTATGGGATCAGTCTTCTCTATATGAGCATTATTATTCTTGTAAAGTTAAAAAAAAGTTGCTTTAAACTTCTGGAATTTCTATTCTACTTTCATTAACCTCTTTTTTTGTCTTCCTGCCATCTTTTTTTCCATGTATTTTTGAAGAAAACTAACAGTTTGAAGGTAGTTGCCTAGGCATGCAGTAGTATTAAAATGGTCAGTAAGTAATATTATATTAGACCCTGGTTTATAGACTCTCTGATTTAAAAGAAAAAAAAAGTTTAAGTTTCCTTTATAGTGTAAATATATCAACAAATATTGATTGTGGGGACGTGCACTCTGCTATGTAGTATGTAAGTGAAGAGTTTAAAAGTTAATTCCTTAATGTAGACAGATTATAAACCAGCACGAAGTGGAAC
Organism: Bos taurus; assembly: GCF_002263795.3. NCBI lineage: Eukaryota > Metazoa > Chordata > Mammalia > Artiodactyla > Bovidae > Bos > Bos taurus. Next base: position 68,235,506 of record NC_037339.1, read on the forward strand.
ATCTTCAATGTGCAGGAAAGTTATTTTTCTGACATTGAGGTCATGCATAAGACACTTCAGTTTTCCTATCCCTTCCCGGCTACATTTATTAGAGACAAAGGTTAATTGCCATAATGGTCAAACAATGACTCGAGATAAGTTTTAGAAATTAGAAATGATCTAACATACTTCTGCAGTCCCACAGACTTCTTAGTCTGAAAAATTTGTTGATTGTTGATGGTGTATTTTGGTATCTGCTTTGAAAACATAACTATTCTCTCAGGAATCTGTTGGTCAGAGTTACGACTGATGATGTGGGTCGATAAATGCCTCTTGATCTGTGGTCAGTGTAATAGCAAGGCTCTAGGGACACGGAATCTGCCCAGAATGGAGCTGTAAGTATGGATGCGGGAGGCCCTGGAAAAACACGCAGGTGAAGAGGAAAGGCTACCAAGAGCAGAGTGTAATTTATGGACTGGCAGGGAATTTAAAAGATTATGCTTGACTTAGCTGTTACTTTTAAGCAAAGAAACCAAGATTTTTTGAAAAAAAAAAATTAAGAGAATGCAAAAGTGACCTAACCAGCATTTATGGATCAATATATATTATTGTTCTAAGTCAGGTCCTGATGTGCTGGTGTACAAATCAAATGCAGATCAACTGACTTGTTGCATGATGGGCGACCATGCTAATTGTGATTCATAACCGTCACCCACCATTTGTGATATTTGAGAGCAATTCTGATCGGAGGTAATTATGGTAGATTGCCCCGTGCCAGCAGACATTGCATAAATCCTTCAGCTGAGGTAAGACTGACAAGCTCTGAGTAATAGACTGCACCTTGGAAAAGATTTATATTTGAGGCCCAGTTAGCTAGAGTGCTTTATACTTTTCATTTCTCAATAACTTGACTGGAACTAAGGCAGTCAGTTATTTCCCAAATTCTCCATTTTCATGATAGGATAATCAATAAAGAGCAACTATTAATTTAGAGTCACTCTGATATACTAGGACTAGACAGTTTTACTACGATATTGATTACTTCTGTAATTTACCACTGGGTGTACATACTGTGATCCAGACACTTCAAAGGTCATTAGAAATAGGTTGCTTCTTAGTGAGGTAAGTTCACTTATTGGGAGGCAGGGGCCTTTGTTATTATTATCAGCTGGGCTTCTTGATCCTTCATTTAGGTCCAAGACCAAAAGGAGCACAAGGTCATCAATCGTGTGTCACATGACACAGCCTAAAATAGAAGGCCAAAGTTTAGTGTTTTTTTTATGGAATTATGCTTCTCTTGTGGCTCAGCTGGTAAAGAATCTGCCTGCAACGCAGGAGACCTGGGTTTGATCCCTGGGTTGGGAAGATCCCCTGGAGAAGGCAAAGGCTACCCACTCCAGTATTCTGGCCTGGAGAATTCCATGGACTGTATAGTCCATGGGGTTGCAAAGAGTCAGACACGACTGAGTGACTTTCATTTCACTTTACTTCCAGAATGAAATCCAGGAATGATTCTAGACTACTGCAGAATCTTGGGTGGCCCTCAGTGTTATCTTACACCCGATCATTCTTAGAAATATTTCCCATCACAACAAGATGTCATTCGAGGAGTTTTCAATAAACAAAGTTTTCTAAAATATAGTCTGCAAAGATCTTCTGGATCCTGTCTTCTCCAAAGTCCCATCATTTCCCATCTCATATGAGACATCTTGTGATTTTTAAAATTAAAATCTGTCAAACAGAATACATGAACTTTGTAAATGAACAATCTTCTTCTAGAACCATGTTGCTGTGTTCGCCTTCTTGCTAAGATTTGAGATGTTGGAATTGTTGTCTAAGACTTCACCTCCTTTATCCTTCATTTGTAGGCCATTTTGGAAACCTACAAGACCGTCTCTTTAAGCTCATTCCATGACTGTGTATTACACACAACCTAAGCAGATTCCTCACACAATGGCTTGAACCATTGTCTGTACCATTGTTTTAATATGGTCCATTCACTGCATCATAGGCTAAGGATCCCTTTGGATTTATCTCAATGTTTTCTTCCCTGGCCAGTCACCTAATCACCTGAAGTCCAGTGAGTCTGTTTGGTCTCTTGCAAACATTTCAGCTTCTCATTTGATTTTTAGTCTCAAACATCCAAGCTTTAATGAAAAAAGACCATTTGGCTACAGATATTCTCCTTCTTCTAAAAAAATCAGAACCCTTTAATAATACAAAGCACTGTCTTTTTTCTAGGAAACAATAAACTGTGATTTTGAGATGCTTTGTGATGATAATATTTTGTTGTATTTGATTTTGTTTAGTTTTTAACATGCCTTTTTTATATATAATTTTTTATGTGAGTTACTTTTTAAAATGGACCTTGCTAGCTCTGAACATTTTCTTTAAACTACAGTGTAGTGTTTGGTTCATAGCTACTAGGGATAGATTAATTAGTGCCGCTGATGAGCCAACAAAATTGAGACCCTCTGGTGTGTTTGTTGCAGTGATTTTTTGAGCAATTTTTTTTTACACATTAAATGTATTTGTTAGGAGAATAAATATAAAAAGACACACATGCACACACACACTGGAAGCCAGCTATAACCAGGTTAATGACAAATTTATGTTAATAGCCATTGTATGCGGTTAATTATGGAGTGGGTCAAAGCAACAGTCAAGAGTAAAAGGAAAAAAAAAGATTATAATCCTGGAACTCTAGTATTAAGTCATTCAGAGAAAGTTCAGTTCAGTTCAGTTCTGTCTCTCAGTCGTGTCCGAATCTGCAACCCCATGAATCGCAGCACGCCAGGCTTCCCTGTCCATCACCAACTCCCGGAGTTTACCCAAACTCATGTCAGAGAAAGTTAGTAGAAGCTAAAAACATGTAATCAGCATGTTTTCTTAAGTCCATTTAGATGTATCTAGATGTGTATGTCGTTGGAATAGATGCATGCTTGTATAGGCCATTGACCATTATCTGTTTACTGAAGCAATATAAAAATAAAGAAATACAGTCTTTTCATCACAAAGTTCTTATGTTCCCTGGAGGGACAACTTGTTTAGTTTTAAGTATCAGAAATCTCCGTGCCTACAAATACATATTACCATGTATCACATTTGCTAAAGATGTACTGGGGCTTCCCTGGTGGCTCAGACAGTAAAGAATCTGCATGCAATGCAGCAGACCTGGGTTCGATCTCTGGATCAGGAAAATCCCCCGGAGAAACTGTTGAACATATTTAATTTTTTTTGAATAAGATGTACAAGGATATAAATTTTATTCCCCGTAAAGAATCTGCATGCAATGCAGCAGACCTGGGTTCGATCTCTGGATCAGGAAAATCCCCTGGAGAAACTGTTGAACATATTTAATTTTTTTTGAATAAGATGTACAAGGATATAAATTTTACTCCCCTTACATTAATGTATGTTATTTAGATTGTAATTTTTTTAGAAGCAAGATGAGTATAACCTACATTTCCACTCGTTTTTCTTGAAGAGGATAGAATCATATTGAGAAGACAAAGTCTTATTACTATATTAGTATGTGCTCAGGTTACATGCATCCCTCTTAGTGTAGGTTAATCTTTAGGGGGCAATTATGGTACCATTTAAAAAAAATTCACAATGGTAACTTATATGGTACCTCAGAGAGACAGAGATACAGCACAATTAATGACTCCCAAAGGTATCTTACCTGATTTCAGTATCGACTTCATAAATGTGAAATCATTGCTGTTATCCCTGTTGGAAGCACTTTCAATTCATGGAACAGACCTGTGCCTCCAAGAATAACATGGTACTATTCTCAAGTCGTATCACTTTTCTTGCAAGCTAACTTCTTGATACGATAGAAAAAAGTCAGCATTTGTAAAAGTCAGCCACTTAGACCAAATGTAACTCTGTCTCCTACATGTGAGTGCCACATCAGTTCGGTGAGAAATGAGTCAGTATTAGCTGACACACAAACACCTGCCGTGAACCTTTGATGGCTCACTCAACCACACACAAAGGTTTGGGGTTAAGAGGGAAAAGCCTATGTTCTAAATTACTTTGGTGCTAGGGCAGGATTTCTGTTCCTATTCAACTCTTAAATTTGTAACAACTGCTTGCAGACCATCATGCAGCAAAAGTAGTGGATCATTAGAATCAAACTGTTCTTTTTTTCCAGTGAAATTAACAAAATTGAAGGATATTTGTTGAAATCTACTAAGTACTTAGAAATCTGGCTGGACTATGGTGCATATCATAATGGATTTTGCATATATACCTTGGGAGGCCATCTGAAACTTTTCCTTTGTTAAAAAGTGAAGATAAATAATTTAATTAAACCAGAAGATCATTTTTATACAATATTACATTATGTCCAAGAAAAATTATTTTCAGTGAACTTGAATCTGGGGAAGGAGAAGGAAAGATGATTCAAAGACATGTAGGCATTTTCATCATCAAATCACAATTAAAACTATTGAGATATTTGCCATAAGTATTATTACAAAATAAACACTTTGGGGACATTTTTAACACAGTCCTAACAACAGTGTTTCCTATGACCAACTTCATTCTCATAAAGCCAAGCTACGTGCATTTATCTCTTTAAGCTTAGCTGAAGACCAAATAAATCTAATTGTTACCGGTGGCAAAAAGCATCAGCTCAGTGGACACCCCTGATGCATCAAAAAACAATACCCAGTGTGCTTGGAAAAGACCCTGATGCTGGGAAAGATTGAGGGCAGGAGGAAAAGTGGGCAAAAGAGGGTGAGATGGTTGGATGGCATCCCTGACTCAATGGACATGAGTTGGAGCAAACGCCAGGAGGTAGTGAAGGACAGGGAAGCCTCGTGTGCTGCAGTCCATGGGGTCGCAAAGGGTCAGAAAGGACTTGGAGACTGAACAACAAAGGGTGTACTATTTTTTTCCTCAGTGGTGACAACATTGGGTTTATTCTGCAGTGATTTGGCCTAAGCTCCCTGGAACTAGTGTTGATATCATTTCTTGAACATTTATCCTCAGTGACATAATTGTTACTTTGTATATAATCAGTATGCCAAGCATTATATGACTGGGAAGCGGCTGTCTGAAAAGTGATGTGCCGTAATGAAGGTACGCCTTCTGGAGATAATTTTGGCTGCTTATCAGAGCAGGAGCAGCTGTATTTTGGACTCAGAGTTTCCACTTAATACACCATGAAAAAGCAACAAGTGCTCCACCAGAAAATTGTATTTTGTTGAAAGAACTAAAGCAAAATGAGCTGCAGTTCTATACCAAGGAATATTAAAACACTGGGGGGAGAAACTAACTTGGGAGTGTATTTTTTTCAGTGTTCTGAGTCACTTTTTTTTTTAAGTTTGTATTTAGTGTATATTGCCTCAGAATAAAAATATTTTTGGAATCCTTATCAGTCAGAAAAATGTCTTCAATCAAAATTAGTTGGAGTCTGGAGCTAAAATAACTCCATTGGGCTCATTTGTGGAATGGCTGTGGAGGCTTTATTTTTACAAGCAAATGGCAAATGCCTGCTCCAATGTATCGCTGATACAAATTAAGTGTATACTCTATTTCATAAATGAAGGGAGAGTTATTGGAAACACTCTTTCCCTGATCACTAAAAACTGATTGCCATCAAAGAAGGGCCTGATTACTAACCACCAGCTTAGTGTTTAGCTGGAACATCTGGCCGCCTCAGAGGGGGAAATTTGCTGAGCTTAAAAAATGTTTATTCCAACTTTCAACTCATGCATGTATAGAACACAGATGAGGAATCATCTGATGTCCTTCAGATTTCTGTTGCTAAACAAATGTAACTCATCTTCAAGGGAAAATATAGTAAACTCCTTTCCTCACTGATTTAGCTTCTTAAGCTCTTGGGTAACAAGAACTAGAGAAGAATAAAGAGCATAAGAAAACAAAGAGTGATTTGAGCCCTTAAAAATATAGCACAGGGAAATTCACTTAATGCACTGTGGTGACCTGAATGGGAAGGAAATGCGAGCAAGAGGGGATATATGTCTGTGTGGCTGATACACTTTGATGTACAGCAGAAACTAACTGCACTATAAAGCGGCTGTACTCAAAAATTAATTTAAAAAACAGGTATCTGAAGGATAGTTTTAATGTTTCTTCATATGCAGTTTGATCTAGGTGGACGTTGGCAATTCTATGTATTTTATAATAATTTTATTTATTTTGGCTGTGCTGGATCTTTGTCACTGCTCAGGCCTTTCTCAAGTTGCGGTGAGTGGGAGCTAGTCTCTAGTTGCTGTGTGTGGGCTTCTCATTTCGGTGGTTTCTCCTGTTGCAGAGCGCGGGCTCTAGGGAACAGGGACTCAGTAGTTGCGGCTCCTGGGCTGTAGAGCACAGGCTCAATAGTAGGGGCCCACAGGTTTGGTTGCTTTGTGGCATGTGGGATCCCCCCCGGACCAGGGATCAAACTCATGTCTCCTGCTTTGGCAAGGGGATTCTTTACCACTGACCCACCAGGGAAGTCCAGTTTTTGTTACTTTAATTCATCTCATGGTGTTGAGTGAATGCCTTGTCCACTGCACGAAGCTGAGTGCTCGGTGGAGACCATGACCTCAGGACCCACCAGTGCCTTGACTGCAAGACTGTTACTTGACATGTGCCCTGTCCATGGCCAGCACTGGTCTTCCCACCCCTAGGGCTTGGATTACTATTACTAACCTGCAAAACAATTGACTCTGCTTAAGTGTCATTTTCCCTGTGAATCCTTCCTTAACCATTTAAGATTAGGTCCTTAGAGCCATTAAGTTTATCCATTCCTTAGCATGTAGAGGTGGCATCATGATTTCTTGTTCATTTACCAATCCTCCATCCCCAAGCCTATGCACCTGATTCACTGACTGTGTTTTCATTCACCATTGTATTCCAGGCGCTAGAATTAAGCCTGACACATACCAGCTACTAAGTAAATGTTGCTGATGGAATGAATGAATGAATGAATCAGATACCTCCTCTCTCCTCAGTGCACTTTAACTCTAGGGAACAGGACATGTGTTGCAAAAATGGTAATGAGGCAAAACAGAGGAAGGGACATGCTGAAAGAGTGATTCAATAAAAGGAGTGGTTATGGGAAATTTCTTTCAAAACAGGATGCTCTTACCAGATTCCAACCAGGCAGCTTCATACCTTACTTTTTTCACTACAATAGTGGTATTTAAGCCCTTAATTCTAAAAATATAGTAACTAGCTAAAATTAGCCTGGATTTAATGCTCTGGGTCAACTTAAAGTGACATGTGAACATCGGCAAAAAAAAAAAAAATGTTTCTAAGTTCTATAAATCTCGCTGGGAATTTTTCATTGGCTCATCTCATTAACAATCTTTTTCTCAGGGATAAGGTTTTCTAAGTCAATATTTTTCTAACAGCATGCCCTTTTGTCTTCCACTAAATATGGTAATCTTTGTTTCTTCAGTGATCATGTGAGAACAGAAAGAAAATTTCTTCTCAGAGAAGACAGAGCAGAGTAGTATATATTTCTGGCCAAAGGTTATCAGAGTTTAATAGTAGGAAGGAATGTACACGTCTGTAAACAGAACGTACTGTGCTTTCTGAGGTTAACACCATTTGTTTAGTCTTGTTAAATAGCTGGTAAAATAATCCAGGTTGTAGAGAAACGCAAACTGTAGTGACTGCTGCACATGGCAGATTAGGGACCCCAGAATGTCACAAAGGTTTCTGGGAGGAGAGATGTTCAGAGTCAGGTAGGACCCCTCCACCTCCCTGCTGCTTCTTGGTCCCTTGCCTACCAGCTGTTTTTTCCTCTCAGTCACCTTCACTTGATATCCGCTTGCCCACCAATTTCTCCAACCTCACCCCTTCCATATATTTTGTGTGTGTGTATGTAACAAAGTTTTATTAAAGTATAAAGGAGATAGAGAAACCTTCTGACATAGGTATCAGGAGGCAGAAAGAGTACCCCCCTGCTAGTCTTCAGCTGGATGTTATATAGTCACTAGCAGTCTGTTAATTAACATTTTTCTCTTGTATTCTGCACTTGCTTTTTTTTTTTTTCCAGGCTAGAATCATTGTCTTGGTCTCTACACTGACTTTGTTCAGGCTTGTGCTAAGTCACTTCAGTCATGTCTGACTCTTTGTGGACTCTGTGGACTCTAGTCCACCAGGATCCTCTGTCCATGGAATTTCCCAGGCAAGAGTACTGGAGTGGGTTGCCATTTTTTTGTCCAGCAAATCTTCCCAACCCAGGGATTGAACCCTGGTCTCTTACATTGCAGGCAGATTCTTTAGAGCTGAGCTCCCCAGGGAAGCCCTGTCTAGGCTTAACACAGACAATTTTTAAATAGGAAACCAGGTGAAATTCAGGAAACCAAAATATATTGATTTTTCTTAATTTAAGACATTAGCAACCAGGACATTATCAACATAAACACACATACTCACATACATTCTCACATTCATTCCCTAGCTTCTGTCATGAGTTAAAGGAATCCAAAAAGGCAGTGCTCATGAAGGTTTCTTTACATCACTTATTGTCTGTTCTCTGAACACAGACTGGACATTGTCAGCAATCTCGAGCTGCAGCAAAGAAATGTTGCAAATTACCTTTATTTTCTATTTCTAATGATCTGGCATTAGAAAGACTTTGTGCTCTCCAGAAACTAACTTGGATCTTTTCTGAGCTCAGTGAGCATTGTGGCAGGGGGTGGTGGGGGGAAACTATCTTGAAGGACCCCAAAAGGGACCCTAGGCAGCATTGCCCTTGCTTTCATGCTATAGTTATGTTAGGTGTGGTTTGGCACCTCCACCAGATGGAAATTAAGTCACTTTTTTCCACCATTAGCATGACATGGGAAACGTAGTACAACCAAAAATGCTTAGCCTCTATCCTAGACTTTCAGGAGCTTAGATTTTTGAATATACTAGACAAGTAGCTGAAAACAACTTAGTTTTGGCAGTAGGGAATGGTTGATCATTCTGAGGAATATCCCACACTGTATACTAAATCCAAGACAGACCTTTGCAAACTGGAACAGTTGGTCACCTTATTTATTGGCAAAGACCAGAACCAAAACAAAGTCCATCTACTTTCTGTCTTTGAATCCTAATTGTTCTTTAAACACCCTACACTTGGGTGCCTGGATTTATCCCCAGGTTTTCTATCTTGTTCCACTGGTCTATATTTTGTTTTTGTGCCAGTACCATACAGTCTTGATGACTGTAGTTTTGTAATATAGTCTAAAGTCAGGAAGGTTGATTCCTCCATTTCCATTCTTTTCTCTCAAGATTGCTTTGACTATTTGGGATCTTCTGTGTTTCCATACAAATTGTGAAATTATTTATTCTATTTCTGTAAAAAATACTGTTGGTAGTTTGATAAGGATTGCATTGAATGCATTGAAATATATATATTAAAATAGGCAGTCAGTGGGAGTTTGATGTATGATGAAGGGAACCCAAAGCTGTTGCTCTGTGACAACCTGGAGGGATGGGATGGGGAGGGAAGAGGGAGGGGTCACATGTATGCCTATGGCTGATTCATGCTGATGTATGGAGAGGCCATCACAATATTATAAAGTATTTATCCTCCAATTAAAATATATAAATATTTTTTTTAAAAAAACTGCATCTGTATGGATATAAAATAAATAGATATATTACTTGCCTTTTTGATTATTCAGATATGCTTCAATTATGCCATGGGTAAAGACAAATAACAGCAGCCATCTTGGAACATTAACTTTAGAATTACATGAAATAAAATAGGTAAAGCACTTAATATAGTGCCTAATACTAAGTGGTCAATAAATATTAGCATTAATTCACTTTCTGTACGCCCACAGGTATTTCCTTCTTGGCTTCTTGAGATACTAATCTTTAGTAAAGGAGATTTTTCACTGGGCTACTAAGCTGGCAACTGGTCTGTTACATGCCATTATTTCTTTGAGCTGAGACATTAAATACCATATCCTCCAACCCATTTGCTAGTGTGCTAAGGGAATTTGTTCTCTCTGCATTCCGAGGGTCTGCTCCTGGAGAAATGGGCCAGTTCAGCAGTTTTGTAGAGGCTTAGAGGTGGAGAAGGCAATGGCACCCCACTCCAGTGCTCTTGCCTGGAAAATCCCATGGACAGAGGAGCCTGGTAGGCTGCAGTCCATAGGGTGGCTAAGAGTCGGACATGATTGAGCAACTTCACTTTCACTTTTCACTTTCATGCATTGGAGAAGGAAATGGGAACCCACTCCAGTGTTCTTGCCTGGAGAATCCCAGGGACGAGGGAGCCTGGTGGGCTGCTGTCTATGGGGTTGCACAGAGTCAGACACGACTGAAGTGACTTAGCAGCAGCAGCAGAGATGCTACCCAGCAAGACACACATAGAAGCCAGGACTGCAGTGATGGCTTTTGAGAAAGCAAACAGCTTTACTCTTAGGTCCACCAGAAAGGAGACCAGAGACAAGGTTCAAATCAGTTTCCTCTATCCAGGGTTTCAGGTGAAATTTAAGGAGTTAAGGGGAAAATCAAAGTTGGAAGCTGATTGGCTAGTCTCAAATCAGTTCATACAAGCTACTGGTGTTACCGGAAGCCAGGTTCTCCTTATGGATGGGCTTTTCGCTTTGTCCAGCACGCTAGTGGTGATGTTTCTATTCTCTGAGTTCCGTAGACTGAAGATTTTTGGTCCTGGGGTCCTCCTGGAGACATGCTTTCTGTTGTGTGTTTGCACAGTGCTGTCTTTGAAAATTAGCCCTAGTTTCTTGATTGATCAGCCACCTGTTTGAGAAGGCAACCAGGTTAAGATGGTGCTATTTCAATTTACCCGCCCCCCTTTTTCCACAACTTGACCTTAGAAGATCCTGAAGACATTCTTCAAAAAGTAAGAGCAGATGTTTGAGATGAAGAGGGGCCAGGAGGAGAGCACTTTGGTGATGGTGCTGAAGGCCGTGGCTGTCTCAGGCCTTGGGCAGAAGGTATTCAACCTGGATATTGCTTAGGCACGTCGATTCATGCTTGTGTGATCACTTCTGTGGAGGTAAAATGTTTTGGCCATCTCCCAAGAAGGTAAGGGCTTCCCTGGTGGCTCAGTGGTAAATAATGAGCAGAAGACATGGGTTCAATCCCTGGATGGGAAGGAAGGAAATGACAACCCACTCCAGTATTTTTGCCTGGAGAATCCCATGGACAGAGGAGTCTGATGGGCCACAGTCATTGGGTTGGCGAAGGAGTCGGACACGACTTAGCTACTCAGCAACAATAACAACAGTAAGAGCAACAGGAAGGATAATCCTAATCACAGAAACAAATGAGGGCCTGAGTGTTTCAAGCTGTATTCTCCTGACTTCCTCTCTCAAATTTAGCTGAGTCTCAGCCCCCTCAGTTTGCTTTCTTCAAGATGACCTTTTCACGCTCCTCCTCATCAAGTATGTTTTTCAAGGCAGTGAGACGGAGCCTGGACTCTCCTAGGCCCCTCTGCAATAAGCGCCTGCCCTCATCACGTGGGAGGAAACTGTTGGAACCTCCGACCAAACCGGGTACAGCCTTGAAACTGCTGGCATGGATCCCTTGCAGCCAGGTAGCGTGCATGGCTTTCAGGGTTCCCTAAGTGAACCCTCACATCCAAGCTGGTCATAGTCGACTGTTCTTTTTCCTCAGTGGCTTCTCCATAGAATACTTATAGCCAAGTTGTGGACAGTTAATATGGCATTTTCTTACTTCTTTCCAGAAACCTAACTAGGAGATGAAATTTGTCTCTGAATCCTAAGGCTCTTGCTTTCTCTTTTATGCCTCTTGAGGCTGTTTGAATTCTCTGCTTTTTGGGGGCAGTAGGGGGAGAGGGGGTGGAGGTATTGGTGAGGGAAAGCCATTTTCTAGAGATTTGTAATCTACACTGTTCTCAGCTCTTGGGTTTGAAACCTAAATATTGACTATGCTTCTGACTGGAGGGCTGCTTGCTCACGAGCTGTCTCCAAACATCCATCCTCAGAGGGACTGTCTAACCCCTCAGAACACCAGCTCTAAGGTGGAGAGAAGTTGGGTGGGACAGGGGAGCAGCTGCTATTGTACTCAGGAACTCTGTATAAAGGAACAAGGCATGCTCGGAGCCACAGATTGGCAAACCCTAGTGCTCGCTTTTCTCTTTCATGATCTTAAGGGTTTTCCAGGTGTAGCCGAGCTTCTGCCTCCCACAGACCTGAGGTTTCTGAGAAGACTGGTTGGCATCAGGTTGGCATCAGGCCAATCCGTGAAGGCTGGAAAGAGGCAGCAGAAATCCTCTAAAGGCAGTGGTTACAGGCTCTTCCATGGTTCTGCTGGCTAAGAAGTAAGCTATCTTGAGCCCTACATAGAGGAAACCCAGTCAGCCAACTGCAAAGCTCAGACTCCACTAAGGGCTTGCTTTTCTTCAGGGGAGGGACTCCCAGATGAGGAACTCTTGGCTGCCCTTTCCTCACTGCGGGTACCACCTTTCCTCAGGTCAAGAGTGGACAAGTACAAGTAACGGGTTCACAAGGTGTGACCCTGATTAGGTTTTTTATGTTACTTTTCTGAATAAGGATTTAAAGGAAAGATGGAAAACTATGGTTCAGAAGGAGAACCTTCAGAAAAGCCCATCTTGCCTGAGTCAGAGCCTAACAGTGGTCTCAACTTACTGCAATTTGCTCCTCCTTCAGTCCCTCCTGAGGTCCTCTGCCTTACGAAGGGGAGTCCTTGCCCAGGCTCCTCTGCCCACCATCCTCCTCTGGCCTCCTCTAGCCCTTGCTTCTCCACACTCTTCATAGCAGGAGTGGGATTCTATCTGCCTTGTTTCTGGGTTTTTCTGTGGAGTCTGATGATTTCTTTTTCCGTAGATATCTGTTCAGAGATCCAACAACCACTATTTGAAATTTGCTTGCCCAAGTCAGCTTTCCAACTTCTTAAGTTTTCTCAGCACTGCACCTTAAGGTTCTTAGTAGACAAAGACCCACTTCTACTGGAAAATAAATCCTTTATGCCCACATACTTTCTTGGTCAAATAAGGTTACAGTCTTATTTGACACTTACTTAAACAGCTCTCATCGTGAGCATGGTTTACAGTTTGCTGACTAATTAAAACACAAAACAAAGCACAACTCTCTAGGTAGAAAAGGAGATACCTTGTAACCTCATTAAAGTACTCTTTGTCATCTTTTCCTCCCAGGCTTTGAAACTCATTTTTATTTTCAAACACCAACATCTTTGTTTATCACCAAGGTCTTTTGTACTAAACATAATAGTAACATATATCAAAGGACTGTTGGCATTGCCCCTACCCAGGATAACCAAACATGTAATCTATAAATACAAGTTGTTTTCGTCTCTTCGATAGAAATGAAGCAGCCTACAAGGTCATAAAGTAAGTCAGGGAGCTGACTGGAAACACAACCCAAGACGACTGACCCCCAGGTCTGTTCATTGCACTAAATCACGCTTCCTTCCTCAGTGAAAAACTTCCCACAGCAGGAAGAACCAGAGAGCTAGCCTCTAAATTATACATGACTCTTTGCCTCATTTTCCCTTCATGGCTAATTGAAGATGCGGGGCAGTGCTACTTTTTGGCGTTGTCTCCCGTATCATCTCATTGTCTCACAAGTGACAGGGAGTATCTGCTGCAATTTGGCTTCATTAAAGGCCAGACAGAAGTCTGTGGGCTTTGAAGAGTCTCAGGATGACAGGTTTGGTGTCTTGGTTCACACTTAGGCATGCGGTTCATTGTTTGTTTGTTTGTTTTTTTACCCTTTAGACTAAAACTGAGAAAGTGAAAGTTGCAAAGTCATGTCTGACTCTTTGCAACCCCATGGACTATACAGTCCATGGAATTTTCCAGGCCAGAATATTAGAGTAGGTAGCCTTTCCCTTCTCCAGGGGATCATCCCAACCCAGGGATTAAACCCAAGTCTCCTGTGTGGCAAGCAGATTCTTTACCAGCTGAGTCACAAGGGAAGCCCAAGAATACTGGAGTGGGTAGCCTATCCCTTCTCCAGCAGATCTTCCCAACCCAGTGATTGTACCGGGGTCTCCTGCATTGCAGGCAGATTGTTTACCAACTGAGCTATCAAAATGCATAACTTTTAAAGGTCAACTACATGAGGTGTTTAGTTGATAGGATAGGAATATGGGTTGCTGAAGAAAAATCATCAAAATATTCAACTACCAAATAAGGAAAATGTAAAAGTTCCCAATCCTGATGAATGTTAAGCATGTGAGGCATCATACTTGGATTAGGGCTGACAATAGAAGTTCAGAGTTTCTTGCAGCCTGTTTAGTCTGAAAAAGATTAGGACTCTGGAGAGAGAGTGGAACCAAGTTGCCAAAACCACCGTTCTGCATGATCACTCACAAGTGATATTGTGGAGAGAGAATTCATACCACATCTCACAGTGTGCTTTTGGGTATTATCTTCATTGCATGTCCTTGTTCAGTGGTCTTTGAGACCTAAGTACCAAAGCTATTGCTGGAATATCACTAATAATAATAATAATAATAAGTAATGGTGTCAACTAATGCTCTATAACTGTAAGGTGAGTCCTTAGTTCTGTGTCCTTTTTTTTTTGTTCTTTACAAAGATACTGGTATTGCTTACGTTTTGGGCTTTCTCAATGTGTTCAAATTTGCAACAGCACAAGCCTATACCTCCTGCTTGTTCCATTCTGTCTGGTGTATAGTGTAGTATTTGGCTTAATATGAAATCTGCATGGATAGAAATGAAGGATTTCAGTGGGAAGGCCTGACCTAGTACATCTGGTGGTGGGCAGCGAGGCACCATTTGAGAGCAGAGTGGAGTAAGGAGAGGTGTGTTTGGGGAATATTATAAAGGCAGTATGTACAGAAGGAAGACAAACAAGAAGAAAGAAGCTTGGGTAGACAGTCCTGTAACAATAATGGAATTTCAGGATGTCAGTCCTGCCCTGGCTTTGCCAGTCACGTCCTGCTCTTCACTCTTCAGGTGGGGACCCATCTCCTAAGCAGCAGAGGGGCACAGACCCCCTACCACAGCATCGTACTGAGGGGTTGTATGATCCCACCCAGAAGCTGGAGTTCTTTTGACAGCCTCCTCCATCCTTTTTTTTATTAGAATCTGCTGTCTTTAGGAATGACTAGAGTGCTAGGAAAAGGAGTCATGTCAAATATCAGAATCACTGCTTCCGTGGTGAGACATTTTCCCTTTAATATCTTCCGTGATAGGGGATTCCCTGATGGTCCAGTGGTTAGGACTTGGTACTTTCACTGCCAGGAACCTAGGTTCAATTCCTGATCAGGGAACCAAGATCCCACAAGCCACACAGCATAGCCAATTAATAATAATAATATCTTCCATGACAGGACACTGTGTATCATTACAAATAAAGCACTTTTGCACAGAATTTAGCTAATAAATAATAAGAGAGGTAGAGAATAAGACATGAAGATAGTTTTAGAGTATTAAAATGTCACTCTCACTTGTGTATTTATTGAGCCTATGTATACAGTCCAACTACTTTATTTAGCTTCTATACTGCAAGAAATAGTTTCAAAATAGCCATTCATATTCCTGTGTCTCACTTACTGCTGTCTGTCTACAGAGATTCCCTGCACTCACCTCTCTGCCAAACTTCTTGGCTAATCAGAAGTTGGAGCAGCCTTCTCTTTCATGGTTTTCTCATCCTAGTCAGTCTCAATCTATGTCCTTTGATTAGTAAAAGTGAAAAAATGAAAGTGTTAGTCACTCAGCCATGTCTGACTCTTTGCAACTCCAGAGACTGTACCTGCCAGGCTCTTCTGTCCATGGAATTCTCCAGGCAAGAATACTGGAGAGGGTAGCCATTCTCTTCTCCTGGGGATCTTCCTAACCCAGGGATCAAACCCATATCTCCTGCACTGCAAGCAAATTCTTAACCATCTGGGTCACCAGGAATCATCTGTGATTTCTGAAACCATTCCCTGTCCTGCTTTGCCTGCTAGGTATCTTCTCAGCGACTGCTGAGCACTGAGTATTAAAAGTCTGTCCTTAATCAGCTCTGATTGCCATTACAAGATACTAAGACTGGGTGATTTAACCAACAGCAATGTATCACTCACATTTCTGGAGGCTAGAAATCCAAAGTCAAGGTCACAGATTCAATTCCTGGCAAGTGTCCTTTTCCTAACTTGCAGATGGCCACCTTCTCACTGTGTCTTCACATAGAGAGATAATGAGCTACTCTCTCTTCCTCTTCTATAAAGTCACTCATCCCATGATGGTGGCCCCACCTTTGGGACTTCATCTAAACCTAATTACCTCCCAGTGGTCCTGCCTGCAAATACCATCACATTGGGGGTTAGGGCTTCAGCATATGAATTTGAGAGGACATACACATTCAATCCCTAACAACTGCCCTTGACCTTAGATTCATTACAAAAATGTAAGATGGAAAGTGTGGACGCTTCAAGGATTCTCTTTAGGCGGAGGTCCTGTGGCCATTCAGAGAGCTGCACCAACCTCTTTTTGCCATGTGACAGACAGCTCAGAGGCAGGGAGGTAAGTTCAAATCCAGGAGACCTAAGAGCCACTTTGGCTTAGATGCCTCCTGGCCCAGAGCAGCCAGTGTTTCTGACAGACCACTGGGCACAGCTGTCCTTGTATAAATCAAGGGGCAGAAGAGACAGAAAAGTCAAGACATTCAGGGACACCCCAAGCTGGGAAGACTATCCCAGACTTTTATAACTTATTTCTAGTTCTTTCCAGACTAGACTTAATTTGTCAATCTGGGTCATTTTTCCTGTAGATATTATTCCTAAGTAACATAGTATATATCAGGTGACCAGGGGAACAGAGTGCTAGTACATTCATTGAAGGTCAAGTTATCATGAAAAAGAAGAAAGGAGGGCTATTAACCCCTTCCCACTCTCCTAGACTATTGGTCACCTTGCCCTGTATCCACTTCTTGGAGCCATTCCTAAGAGCACTGGAACATTTAGGGAAGTTATCACAAAGTGTCTTATATTTTGAACTTGATTAGGAGATAAGTTATGCTAATATAATACACTTTTCTCCAACCTCTCCTTAGCATATTACTTTTACCAGAATCCCAGACACTAATGACACACTCAATGCTATAATTAGTAAAAGTCATGTATAATGCCTTAGTGATGGATTAACTTTTTCAGGAACTCTCTTTAATAATGCTGTACTCTGAGCAACATCCTAATGCATAAATTTTAAAAGTGATTACAGAGGTACACTCCTCATAATCAGACTTGGTTCATCAATAAGCATTTATTTAGAAGTCCCAGTGAATCATGGCCTGTTTGGGCTCTGGAAATTCATGGTGAAAAAGAAAGAGAATGTCCCTCCTTTAAGGACCTTGCACTTGACTGCAAGAGGACCATCAGTTCAGTTCAGTTCAGTTGCTCAGTCGTGTCCGACTCTTTGCAACCCCATGAATTGCAGCACACCAGGCCTCCCTGTCCATCAGCAACTCCCAGAGTTCACTAAAACTCACGTCCATTGAGTCGGTGATGCCATCCAGCCATCTCATCCTCTGTCGTCCCCTTTTCCTCCTGCCCCCAATCCCTTCCAGCATCAGAGTCTTTTTCAATGAGTCAACTCTTCACATGAGGTGGCCAAAGTACTGGAGTTTCAGCTTTAGCATCATTCCTTCCAAAGAACACCCAGGACTGATCTCCTTTAGAATGAATGGACTGGTTGGACCTCCTTGCAGTCCAAGGGACTCTCATCAACAGGTTTAAAAACTAAATACTTAATATAGTTTGTTACAATCAGGTAATACACTAAACCGAGGCACAGTGGGCAGTGAGGTTGGGGCCAGTGTGGTGGGGAGATAAAGAACAGCTGCTTTAACCAGAAAGATTAGGATCAGCAAAAGCCCCTGTGGGAGGAGAAGCCATCTAATGTAAGACAGGAAAGGTTGAGAAAGGGATAGCCATAGAAAGCCGGAGGGAGGAACATTCCAAGAGAAGAAACAAAGGTGAATGTTCAGAGAAAGGAAATACTTGATATCACAACAACTCAACAACAATAAACAACACAACAACACTAAAAAACACAGTACAAAATCACAACAGTAAACAATTATATACCTATTGCCAATAATTTGGGGCTCACTCTGTGCTTGGCACTGTGTTACATCGTTTCTCAAACCACTTAACAAGACTTCACATGTGCAGAAACTACAGCCTCCAGAAGTGAGTTACCTGCTGAAAGTCACATGGAGTTCAGATTTCATGTCTGAGATTTGAACCCAGGTCCAAAGTCTAAATTCGAACGCACTCTCCTCAACTTAAATCCTCAGTTTTCTAGAACCAGGTGGTTGTTGCTACCTTCTGGCCTCCTCTGCTTCTGAAATGCTGAGTGAGGCTACAAAAAAAAGATGATGCCAAGTGCGATCAGGGAGAAATGCAAAGCACATGTATCTGGCCAAGCAAGTATTACTTTGCAGTCTATTAGCTATGGTTAAATATTTAACACTTTTGAAAGCTCTGGGTTGATGACATTCTCAAATTGCCAGTTTCTATTTACTTTGGGGCAGACTGCAACATTGCTGTATTCAAGAACAGTCAGCCCAGCCTTGCTTTGCTAAAACTGAGTGGCTCGCTCTTAACACCCAAGGCAGAAGTTGGCGAACATTGTCTAAACAAACCAATTTCAACAGAATTTTAAAGTTACTAGAGATATATTGCTGTCAAAAAAAAATTCTCTGAAAAGTCACAAAATTCTGCAGTATGACTCATTATTTGCTCACTGTTGGTGTGGGAAAATAATTGGCTTTTTAAAATGAAGTGCTGCAGCCAGAAACAATAAACCCCCTTTACAAAACACAATCCAGTTTCATTTGCCTCTAAAACCTTTTATTTTCTACATTTTCACTGAGCACTGGCCTGGAGAAACAACCAAACCTCTTTTGACAGAGAAGTATTTAAAAAAGGAAACACAATGTAAGTAATCTCTCAAAGCATTATTTTAAAGAATTAGGGGATTGAATTTTATTTTATTAATAATATTAATAGTAGTCATCATTTGTGTATTGGACCCTCACTTTGTGCAGGCAGGGTTTGGAGCACTTTAAGGCCAACTCTGAAATAGACACTACAAACATCCATATCTTACAGATGAAATACATGAGAGCAGGACAGGTCAACCAACTCTCTTTTACTACCTCATTAAAGTTTCTTTAGAGAATGTGCATAGCATCTCTTTTGAGCCCCAGTGTCCCGAATATTGGGACAGAGAATTAATATCTGGATCTATTGGTCCATTTCTCTAATTGATCTTTCAAAGTATGTTCAATATATTCAGTGTACATTATTAAGACCAGCACACATTTGTAATTCTGCCCTTGGCTCCATTAAGAGCAAGTTTGGAAAACCCCAAACATGGTGGGCTGTTACTAAGTCAGTTGTGATGCTTGTGCCGTATATATGACATAAAAACCTTTTAATCATGCTCACTGTGTCCCTCTTAAACCATTAAACCCATCCCTTCCACTGCTGACTTTCAGAAATGTCAAGTGCTATGGAGATGAGTGGGATTTGGGCCATTCTTCACCAAAAAATGACCAATGGATAGGACAGTTATGTTAATATTATGATGAAGCACATTTGCTCATATAACCAACCCCTATCTTGTTTCTTTATCCATAATGATACCTATAATAATAAAGGCTAGGAATTAAACCCACATCTGGTTAAGTGGTCTTCCAAAAAAGATACATGTTTCATTTCCTTACTCTTCTGACCCCCGCCCAGTTGGTAGCTTTTGAGTTTAGCTTTCTAACTGGTACATGCTGTTATCATTGCACAGCCATGGGGAAAAGGATCCCACACGTGAGCTGGAATTTAGATGCTCAAACAAATGTCACTTTCCTCTCCCAAGCCCACTTTATTTGGAATGGAAAAATATTTTCTCCATTTCCCAGTGTTTATATTTCTTACATTCTGACACTTGCTTGTATTTCTTAACTCTTACATTATCTAAGATTGATACTTTCTACTAATATTAGATAAACCAAGCTAAGCCTTTCCATTTGCACAGATTACTCCCCGAAAGCAGGCAAATCACATTCTAGCCTTTTATTTGGGCATTCCTGTATGTTCTGACATGATGTCTTTGTTGTCAATGAGGTTTTTATTGTTTGCTTAACAAAATTATCTCATTAAGCGAATGGCTTTAGGGATTCATTTGCTTTTATTTCATTACTAGCTTGGGAAAAAGATATACAACTTTTGTTAGGGGAGTATGTCAAAAAATAGGATCTGTACCTATATGGAGATTATTTTTATAATCTATTTCCCTGTATAGTAATAAAATTATTTTATAGGTTTACATTAATACATTTAATTGCTGCCTTGAGAATTCCAAAGCTAATATGTGCAATGGTACTGCTAAGGCCCATTGCATTCTATATACGTAAATCATACTCATTCATATATCTTTTCTTATAAATCTAAATGGGTTTCGCTGGTGGCTCAGACAGTAAAGAATCTGCCTGCAATACAGAGACCTGTGTTCGATCCCTGGGTTGGGAAGATCCCCTGGAGGAGGGCATGGCAAGCCACTCCAGTATTGCCTGGAGAATCCCTTGGACAGAGGAGCCTGGCAGGCTACAGACCTATTTGTGGTCACAAAGAGTCAGGACTAAGCACATATATTATTTATCTTTATCTACATCTATATATAGATTTATGTTTCTTAGGTTAGCTAAGAGTTGTCTGCCATCAAATATGGGTTACCATATTAAATAAAAACTACTTCAAATTAAAATATTTTAAGGGAAAAGCAAGTTATCAAGTCTACTAGACTTACATTTATAACACCAGAGGAACACTCAGTGTAAGTGAGATCTTGAAAGAAAAGTCAGAGGTGAGCTTTCTCAATGCTGGTAATTAATTCTTGCTTTGCATAGGCTAATTGAGGGCAGTCATCAAATACTGGATGTCATTTCATTTCCTAGCTGTCAATGGAACTACAATCTGCTTTCCCTGCTAAATCTGTTAACCCCTGTGCTTTTCTTTGCTGGTAGAGGCATGTTAAAGATAGAGGGGCACCAAGAGCTTTGTTGGGTTTCATGAATGTCAATATTTTCCTTCAAGTGAATTGAAAGTTGTTCCTTTGTCAGATTTTTCTTTTCCTAACATCTCTGTTAAGTTGTTAAGTTATACACACACACATACACAAACAGCAGTAAAGCAAAATATTGAAAAAAAATGGAGGACCAAAATGAAAAGAGTGAACTGGAGGGTATTTCTTAGATAGGCTGTCTTATGTTATAGAATAACTGGTGCCCCAATGCATGCGAGTATATTAAATAATTCACTCAGCAAATGGTGAGTGTGTATGTACTAACTGATAAGCATTGGGCTAAGTATTGGAGAATCCCTTGAACTGCAAGGAGATCCAACCAGTCCATCCTAAAGGACATCAGTCCTTGGTGTTCATTGGAAGGACTGATGTTGAAGCTGAAACTCCAATACTTTGGGCACCTGATGTGAAGAGCTGACTCATTGGAGAACTCTGATGCTGGGAAAGATTGAAGGCAGGAGGAGAAGGGGATGAGAGAGGATGAGATGGTTAGATGGCATCACTGACTCAATGGACATGGGTTTGGGTGAACTCCGGGAGTTGGTAATGGACAGGGAGGCCTGGTGTGCTGCGGTTCTTGGGTCGCAAAGAGTCAGACACGACTAAGCGACTAAAATATTGGAGAAGTGAGAGGAAAGGCAACAAAAGCAGCTCAGAGACTATTGTTGAGGTTGGGGTAACATCAGTACACGTGCTTGGATGTGGCCCTTGGGCATCATGGGTAATTTTCTTGGGAACCTGCGAATCTGTCCTAGAACAAGAACAACTTCTGTCACTCTCTGCAGTTTCCTCTGCTAACTGTCCTCCATTTCTTAGCTCTTACCTCTGCCCAGAACAATCCCATTCCAAGCCAATGGCTTATTTGGCAATGATTGAGTCTACAGAGCCAAGTCTTCCCATGGGAAGATGTGCTTTGATGTGTGCTTTGAGTTTCTGGGTTGGCTGGATACATTTGCCTTGAAGTCCAGAGAGACTATGGCCATGTCTTACTCTATCAAATAACTCAAAGAACTGCAGCAAATCCAAGTTGAACAAATCACTTTTCTAAAAGACAATTGAGATAAACATTTCAGGGTTTTGTTTTGTTTTTTTCCCTTAAGTTCTTGATGATTTTGATCTCACTTATCTCACTCTATGTTTAGGCTTCGTATTTTACAGTTTTATGTGTGTGTGTGTGTGTGTGTGTGTTTTGCAAATTTTATATTTACCTGCCAAATACAGTTTTCCATCTCATATTGTTTTCCATGCATAGTTTTGTATGTCCCTGGAGAAAAAGGACTGAGACTACCTCCTGGGAACCTGCTCAAAGCCAGTTGTTGTACCGTCACAGTGGAGGAATTGAATACATTGAGCTGAATGAAATCCCATGGATGGAGGAGCCTGGTAGGCTGCAGTCCATGAGGTTGCTAAGAGTCGGACACAACTGAGTGACTTCACTTTCACCTTTCACTTTCATGCATTGGAGAAGGAAATGGCAACCCACTCCAGTGTTCTTGCCTGGAGAATCCCAGGGATGGCGGAGCCTGGCGGGCTGCCTTCTATGGGGTCACACAGAGTTGGACATGACTTAGCAGCAGCAGCAGCAATCAAGGTTCATTACAGTTTTTATATTAGCAGAATAATTTATATTCAAAATAGCCTTTTTTTTAACATGGGAAATAGATGGGGAAACAAGGGAAACAGTGTCAGACTTTATTTTGGGGGGCTCCAAAATCACTGCAGATGGTGATTGCAGCCATGAAATTAAAAGACGCTTACTCCTTGGAAGGAAAATTATGACCAACCTAGACAGCATATTAAAAAACAGAGACATAACTTTGCCAACAAAGGTCCATCTAGTCAAGGCTATGGTTTTTCCAGTAGTCATGTATGGATGTGAGAGTTGGACTGTGAAGAAAGCTGAGTGCCAAAGAATTGATGCTTTTGAACTGTGGTATTGGAGAAGACTCTTGAGAGTCCCTTGGACTGCAAGGAGATCCAACCAGTCCATCCTAAAGGAGACCAATCCTAGATGTTCATTGGAAGGACTGATGCTGAAGCTGAAACGCCAATACTTTGGCCACCTCATGCAAAGAGTTAACTCATTGGAAAAGACCCTGATGCTGGGAGGGATTGGGGGCAGGAGGAGAAGCAGACAACAGAGGATGAGATGGCTGGATGGCATCACCAATTCGATGGACATGAGTTTGGGTAAAGTCCGGGAGTTGGTGATGGACAGGGAGGCCTGGCGTGCTGTGATTCATAGGGTCGCAAAAAGTCAGACCCAACTGAGAGACTGAACTGAACTGAACTGAACACGCTCAATGACATTCTACATCGGGTTTGCTCCTTCAGGTGTTTCTAGTGTCTGTCGTTAAAAATTACTGATCCCATGTTCATCACTCATATTAACTCTGGAGACAATTTGGAAAAACAATACAAAGCCTCAAAGTATTCGTGTAGCAGTAGTGTATATCACTTGCCTGAGGTTGCATTCATGCAACTATGTAGTGGATAGAGCCCCTATGTTTCATAAAGTCCATTACAATATGATGAGATCCAGCTTCTGTGGTTCCGTTTCAGAGAGATGATTTTATTGTCCCCCAAACACCTAAATGGCTTAAGTTAATATAGTCTATGGTGTTTTGCCGCAGTGTTCCCTGTGTTCCTCTTTTTTGAGTGTGGTGGGAGCAATCCTTTATCCTTTTGCCAAACACAGATGAGGTGTTCCTTGCAACTGTGAATACAAAACTTGGAGATGGTTTCTTTCCCTGATTTCCCCAGGGCATCTTGCACTCACCTTAGAGCTCGATGTCAGAGAAACGACAAACTGTGTGGACTGATGAAAGGTGGGACTCTTCTACTCTATAGAGAAAGACACTTCTAGGCTTTTCTTCAGATTTTCCCAGTGTGTAGGTGTGATCTGCTGGATTGGAAAGGCTACACAAGTCTTTTCTGCTGGAATTTGTCATAAAGGGCTGCAAACAGGTTTGGTTTTTTTTTCCTTTATAAATCTAAGAATTACAGGTTATCTTCCAAAGAATAATACCTGGTACACATATAGAAGAGTACCAATATCAGGAGAAATAGGTAAGAATAAGGCAAAGGTTCTCCAATGGTGTTGTGTGTTTGTGTGTGTGTATATGTGTGTGTGTGTTAGTCTCTTGGTAGTGTCAACTCTTTGTGACCGCATAGACTGTAGCCCACCAGTCTCTATCCATGGAATTCTCCACACAAGAATACTGGAGTCGGTTGCCATCCCCTCTCCTCCAGGGGATCTGTCTGACCCAGAGATCTAACCCTGGTCTCCTGCATTGCAGGCAGACTCTTTACCATCTGAGCTACCAGGGAAGCCCAGTCCAATAGCATTGATTGGACATAAAGTCACTAAGAAGTAATTAAAAGGAAATTCAAGATTTAAAAAAATACATTAATTTTTTTTCTCAAAATGTGAAGAAAAGTTCTGTATCATCAACTTAAATGTGTGTATTTTCATTGTATATGTGTAGGGATATCAAACCCATTAAATTATTTTGTCTTAAGACAAAAGAAAAACACAAAAAACATTTTTTCCAGAAAGGTGCATCACCATAGGCTGCTTATATAGTCAGTTACACCCCACCACATCAGATTCCATTGCTATTGTAAATAGTGAGCTCAGCCATCATTGTGAATTTATTTTTTCCAATCTCTCCGTATTTGAATGACCCCTGGCTTCGCTGAATTGTAAAACAAACAAACAAACAAAAAAAAAACAGCATATAAAACAACCCCTGAAGCCTTTTTTAAACTGGTACACAGCTTTCTTCATTATTAAACAGCTGGGCCTATAGCTATATGAAATTTTATTAAATTGACCTTAATGGCTTAGCACAAAAAAATAAGTGTTTAAGTTGTAATTTTCAACCTTATCTAAGACCGCTCCTATTAAAGATTTGATATTGTGGATGTTTGAAGCAAGTCTTAGAGCAATTGAATAAGCTACATTTTATCTGTATCTTTGAATCTTTATTTTGGAATCACCTTTATGTTTGTTATACTACTTCTTATTATCATAGTAAAAATTTATTAACACAAAATAACTGGATTTTGTTTGATATGCCAGAATTTTTATTTCTGTTTGATTGCAACCTTATCAACTAAAAGCTTGCAGTTTGATGACCTATGTGTGTGAAGCACTGTTATAGGCACAGCATAAAAATGTGCCCATAAAACAAACGAGCCTATTGTCAAGGGTTTTATAGGCTAAAAAAACATATAGTGATACTTTCTTCACTTGTTTCTTGTTTTTTTAATGAAAGACTTTCACACCTCTGAGGCCCTTGAGCATACAGAGGTAGAGAAATCTCCATTTTTGTAACACACCCCAGCTGAGTAGGCATTTTTCAGACCCCTTCCCCAAAACATGGAGTTATAGAGCCATCGATCTGCTTATGTTAACTTCTGACTAAAGCACATTCCTTTCAGCTTCTCTCTCAGATGTGGAAGTAAATTCCTAAAACTATGGTTTATTTTTTGTTCACTTGATCTGTTTCAGGATGACATTGCTAAACTCTTTTTCCTATCCCTACTCCTTTTTTATTCCTCTTGTCCCTAACAGAAGTGGCCCGTTTTCTGTGCCTATGCTTAAAGAGACATTCTCAAAAGCTGTTTTAAATTCATTCTGGTATGTCTTTGTAAACTGGAATTATAGTCAAATCAATATTTTTTCTATTGAAAAGGGTGGATGATTGTGTTATGATGCCTCAACCCAGATGCAAATAACCTTCATAGAGACATAGCTTGTGTCTGAATGATGCTTTTGAGGATGAGGGGAGGCCATTGAAAGTGCTAAGGCTATCTTTCAAGGAGGATGCCGATTTCATATAATAAATATATTGAATTTAAGTGAAAATGGCAAGGTACCTGGAAAAACCTGAGCAAAGGCACAGAATTATAACAGGGCATATGTGTTTAAGAATAGCAAGTAATCCAATTCTCTTGAGGAGAGGATTTTATAGGTGTTAACGAGGTGCCTTAACTAACAAGATGTCATTAATATCTAGGAGTAAAAGAGTGCATTTCACTAGAAAGCCAGTGGTTAGAATGTTAAACTTAAGATCCAAGGTGACAAATCTGGCAGCATCAAAAGACTAGAAACCAGGGAATCATTTTTGATTATCCAGACATAAGGGATAAGGGCCTGGATTAGAGTAGAGGGAAAGAAATATATCATAGGGAATGTGATAAATGGAGTAGAAAGAAGGATATAGTCTTTCAAACATTTTTTATAAGTTTTGAAAACGTATCACACCGGTTCTCAAAATCTGGCATGTGTAAGTATCATCTGGGGATTTGTTAAAATGGCTCATTGGTGTGGTACTGTTTCTCAAGTCCCAGGGTGGGACTTCGGAGTTGACATTTTAAGAGAATGACTCAATTGTTTCTGGCACAGGTGGTTCATAGATCACAATTTGAGAAGCACTAGCTTAATACGCGTTTGAGGCCGGAAAGAAAAGTCTACTGTACAAGTCTACAAGTCTACTGTACAAGTCTACAAGTTTACTGATTGTAAACTTTATTAACTAGACATTTGTTAATTTAATATTGTAGAGTAAATATAGGGGTATGTGTGCAAATGCTCAGCTGTGTCTGGCTCTTTGTGACCCCACAGACTGTAGCCAGGCTCCTCTGTCCATGGGATTTTTCAGGCAAGGATACTGGAGTGGGTTGCCACTTCCTACTCAAGGGATCTTCTTGTCCCAGGGATTGAACTTGTGTCTCCTGCATTGGCAGGAAGATTCTTTACCCCTGAGTCACCTGGGAAGTCCAAATACAGGAGACTCACGAATACATTTTGAAAAGGAAGATAGTGAAGGTAAACTCCACTGTTAAGATACATGAAAATGTGCTAACAGTGGTGGAAGTGTCTGGCAAACATGGCATTACTGTCCTACAGCTCCAGGGTAACTGCAGGCTGAGCATGTAGAGTCGGCGTCCGCTATTCAGAAGTTTCTGCCCAAACCATATGATTAGATGAAAGCTGATGAAAAGGAAGAAAAGTGCTGGAAACAAAAGAGTAGCAATCTCCCTAAAAGTGGAGAAAGGAGGAAAAAGATCAAGGGCAAAATACTCTAAACTGGAACTTTCCAACAACATCAGGACCCTCCTGTCCTGGGCAGCAAAGTTCAGGAAGGTTCACAACTCAGGCTAAACTCTTTTGTTTGTTTCTTATTTGAACACTCTGGGCTTTTTGATAAGTATAATATTTCACATCATTACAACAATTATCGTATTAAAATGGTACATTAAATAAGAAGAAAAGTAACTGATTGGCCATACGGGTATCTTTTGCAAGTGGTCATAATTACCGTATTCTCTCCCTGTTTTCACTACTGAAATGACATAAGCTATTAGGCACATAACACAGCTACTATACAATGTCAGCCACTGAGCTGTAAAATTTCATGCTGGAAAAAGAAATCATTTTGTGAACCATTAAAATACAATAAAGCATTTGAAGACTGAAAACTTTTGCTCAGTCAAACATAAAAGTTAATGAAATTATTTAAATACATGCAGTTCAAAAACAGTTTTAAAATCCCTTGCATGCTGTGTCTAAGCAACTGGAGTATGTTTGAGGGGAAAAAAATCCACAAGCGGAAAATAAGAGGTTAAGAAAGATTGTCGATGAAACCTGAGCCCAACTTAGCAAGTGGCACCAGATTAGTCTTTGCATTTAGAAAAATGTGACATTACTTCCAACCTAGTGAGCCTATTATGTCTGCATCTCCTCAGATTTTTACATGGCCTTGAGCAATTTGGGCTTGAGCCAGATATAACATTTTTATTTCAGCAAATCACTTCCCTTTGTTGTACATTTTAAGGATGTACTGAAAGGTACTTTCAAGTCTGAAAATACCAACTTGATCATACAGCACTGATACCTCACTTACGGGGGCCTTTATATAAACCACAGTGTTTTCTTTAACAATTAAACTATCTCAGGAATAATAAAAATATGAGCTACTCTATTACCACATTTAAAAAAAAAAAAAACAACTTTTTTTAAAACAGTGCAGTTAACCTAACCCACGACTGAGTGTGCACGCACACACACACACACACACACACACACAGAGCCAGGAGAGAAGTAACAAGAACAAGTGAACATTTTGGTTGTGATCTTAGGGGTAAGAAGAAACACGCACTCCTTTCCCTCTATAGTTCTTATTTGGTTTGCCCACAGCTGATATGAAAGAAGGTAAAACTCTGAAAATGCATTTTAAGACCTTTTCTTTAAAGCAGCAAAAATATTTGGAATACATAAACATGTCTTGCAAAATCAATCATTGAAAATGCAACATGTATGACACTGTCTGTATATATCAATACTAAAAGCAAAAGTAGGCTTTAGGTTAAAGAAGGTGACATTACCATATTCAGTTTATCACTGGGTATTGGAACAAACTCTTAAAGGCAATAGTTAAAAATATGTAAGTTTTGCCCAGTTAGGAGTGGAAAGCTTGAGGCCTTTCTTAGGATTTTCAAACAAGATAATAGACATATGTATGTGTGTGTTAAGTTACTCCAGTCGTGTCCGACTCTTTGTGAGCCTATGGACTATAGCTTGCCAGGCTCCTCTGTCCATGGGATTTTCCAGGCGTGAATACTGGAGTGGGTTGCCATGAGTACCATTCAATTCACAATCTTGAAAAAGAAGATTGTTTCCCATTTGGAAATCTGTATCATTTTTATAACACAGAGCATAATATTTTGGGGTTAATCTCTGTAGATGTGAGCACTACAGATCCCAGTATATTTTACATAGAAAAGATGTAAGTAGTCTAATCTCGAATTCTGAAGAACTGGAAGCTTATAAGGAAAGCCTTAGGTTTGAGACTATCAGAAGAAAATATAGCAGGTATGTTATTAGTAATTCGGGTTTTAGTTATTAAGTATTAATGCATTATTTTTTAATTACATTAGTAATAGCACGTGTCTTTGCGTGTTTTTTCAGTTCACTTCAGTTGCTCAGTCATGTCCGACACTTTGAGACCCCATGGACTACAGCAGGCCAGGCCTCCCTGTCCATCACCAACTCCGGAAGCTTACTCAAACTCATGTCCATTGAGTTGGTGATGCCATCCAACCACCTCATCCTCTGTTATCCCCTTCTCCTCCAGCCTTCAAACTTTCCCAGCATCAGGGTTTTTTCCAATGAGTCAGTTCTTCACATCAGGTAGCCAAAGTATTGGAGTTTCAGCTTTAGCATCAGTCCTTCCAATGAATATTCAGGACTGATTTCCTTTAGGATGGACTGGTTGCGTCTCCTTCCTGTCCAAGGGATGCTCAAGAGTCTTCTCCAACACCACAGTTCAAAAGCGTCAATTCTTCGGCCCTCAGCTGTCTTTATAGTCCAACTCTCACATCCATACATGACTACTGGAAAAACCATAGCTTTGACTAGACAGACCTTTGTTGGCAAAGTAATGTCTCTGCTTTTTAATATGCTGTCTAGGTTGGTCATAACTTTTCTTCCAAGGAGCAAGCGTCTTTTAATTTCATGGCTGCTGTCACCATCTGCAGTGATTTTGGAGCCCAAAAAAACAGAGCCTTCTAATGCCATATATAAAATGCCCTTGGAAATCACAATTTTAAAAAGGTAGTTGAAGAAGAAAGACTTACACTATTTTCATGACTAAAACAGTGACAAATTTATTGATGGTTTTTGCAGCTGTAGTAATTCTGTTCATGAGGAAGTCAGAACATTTTTCCAGCAGACTGACCAGCCTAAAGCAAAGCATATCTGATATTTGTCCAGTGAGACTGAAATGTTCTACAGGATCTATTTTATATATATATATAACATTTTATACATATGTATGTTATATATAGCATATATATAGAATATTTATATATATAACATTTTATAAACATTTATATATTTAATATATATAAAAATTTACATAATTATAACATATATATAATATTCTATATATATACTTATATATAGAATGTGAAAAATTGGCTTCCCCTATGGCTCAGAGGTAAAGAATTCACCTGCAGTGCAGGAGACACGGGTTGGATCCTATGGTTGGGAAGACCACCTGGAGGAGGAGGAAATGGAAACTGGCTCCAGTATTCTTGCCTGGAAAATCTCATTGACAGGGGGGCCTGGCAGGCTACATTCCAAAGGGTTGCAAAGAGTTGGACATAACTGAGCAACTGAACACAGCAGTGTGAAAATATGTCCCAGATCATTGATGATATTCTTGTGTCAAAAAACATGTCTATGAGAATTGTGTTGACTATTCAGGTTGTATTAAAAATATAAAGGTAGTTTAAGAAACTTGAATAATGATCATTTAAAAAAAAACACTATCAAAAAGTGTGCTGTACATTATTGCTTTCATCATAGACTGATCAAAGATCTTATAGATATCACAGCCTCTTTCCCTGAGTCATGGAAGTTTCCAAGGATAGACACTAGTGAGAAAAAGCTCTTGTATTTAGAACCAACAGGGAAATAGATGGGGAAACAGTGGAAACAGTGTCAGATTTTATTTTTCTGGGCTCCAAAATCACTACTGATGGTGACTGCAGCCATGAAATTAAAAGACGCTTACTCCTTGGAAGGAAGGTTATGACCAACCTAGATAGCGTATTGAAAAGCAGAGACATTACTTTGCCAACAAAGCTCCATCTAGTCAAGGCTATGGTTTTTCCTGTGGTCATGTATGGATGTGAGAGTTGGACTGTGAAGAAGGCTGAGCGCCAAAGAATTGATGCTTTTGAACTGCAGTGTTGGAGAAGACTCTTGAGAGTCCCTTGGACTGCAAGGAGATCCAACCAGTCCATTCTGAAGGAGATCAGCCCTGGGATTTCTTTGGAAGGAATGATGCTAAAGCTGAAACTCCAGTATTTTGGCCACCTCATGCAAAGAGTTGACTCATTGGAAAAGACTCTGATGCTGGGAGGGATTGGGGGCAGGAGGAGAAGGGGACGACAGAGGATGAGATGGCTGGATGGCATCACTGACTCGATGGACATGAGTCTGGGTGAACTCCTGGAGTTGGTGATGGACAGGGAGGCCTGGTGTGCTGTGATTCATGGGGTCGCAAAGAGTCGGACACGACTGAGCGACTGATCTGATCTGATCTTCTCTTTGGGGTCAAGACTACAACTTTTATGTGGGGAAGGGATAGTTAGGGAGTTTGGGATGGACATTTGCACACTGCTATATTTAAAATGGATAAGCAGCAAAGTCCCACAGTATATCACAGGGAACTCTGTTCAATGTTATGTGGCAGCCTGGAGGGAGGGGATTTTGGGGGAGAATGCATACATGTTTAGGTATGGCTGAGTCACTTTGTTGTTGACCTGAAACTATCACAACATTGTTAATCACCTATACTCCAATATATAATAAAAACTTTAAAAATAGAATACAGCTCACATCTATCCTTTCACTTCAATAGATGGCCTCACTCCTCTAGTACTCTCCTTTTAATCCAATTTTATTAAATAAAATTTACCATATGACATATATATATATATATATATATGTATATGTATATGTATATGCTGTGCTGTGCTTAGTCTTGTCCTACTATTTTGGGACCCCATGGACTGTAACCCACCAGGCTCCTCTGTTCATGGGATTTCAAAGGGGTGGATGCTGGAGTGGATTGTCATTTCCCCTTCCAGGGGATCTTTCCAATCCAGGGATCGAACCCACATTTCTGGCATTGGCAAGTGGATCTTTACCACTGAGTCACCTGGGAAGCCTATTTATATATTACACATACACACACACACACACACACACACACTCTTACACAGCATTAGTTTAGGCAAAGAGAATACTAAGAGTAGAAGAGACAGCATATAGTGTATTCACATTAGTTATAATGCAGCATTTAAAGTACAAAGAATGGAACAGCTGATTCTCAATGCAGAGTGAGACTGTCTGCCCAGTGGCAGATAGTGGAGCTGAGTCTTCATCTGTGGAAAGATTTTGCAAGTAGCAACAAAGAGCTACTTTTTTTTTTTTTTCAAAATTCAGTCACTCTTTATTTATTTATTTATTAAATTTTATTTTGTTTTTAAACTTTACATAATTGTATTAGTTTTGCCAAATATCAAAATGAATCCACCACAGGTATACATGTGCTCCCCATCCTGAACCCTCCTCCCTCCTCCCTCCCCATACCATCCCTCTGGGTCGTCCCAGTGCACTAGCCCAAGCATCCAGTATCGTGCATCGAACCTGGACTGGCATCTCGTTTCATACATGATATTTTACATGTTTCAATGCCATTCTCCCAAATCTTCCCACCCTCTCCCTCTCCCATAGAGTCCATAAGACTGTTCTATACATCAGTGTCTCTTTTGCTGTCTTGTACACAGGGTTATTGTTACCATCTTTCTAAATTCCATATATATGTGTTATTATACTGTATTGGTGTTTTTCCTTCTGGCTTACTTCACTCTGTATAATAGGCTCCAGTTTCATCCACCTCATTAGAACTGATTCAAATGTTTTCTTTTTAATGGCTGAGTAATACTCCATTGTGTATATGTACCACAGCTTTCTTATCCATTCATCTGCTGATGGACATCTAGGTTGCTTCCATGCCCTGGCTATTATAAACAGTGCTGCGATGAACATTGGGGTACATGTGTCTCTTTCCCTTCTGGTTTCCTCAGTGTGTATGCCCAGCAGTGGGATTGCTGGATCATAAGGCAGTTCTATTTCCAGTTTTTTAAGGAATCTCCACACTGTTCTCCATAGTGGCTGTACTAGTTAGCATTCCCACCAACAGTGTAAGAGGGTTCCCTTTTCTCCACACCCTCTCCAGCATTTATTGCTTGTAGACTTTTGGATCGCAGCCATCTGACTGGTGTGAAATGGTACCTCATAGTGGTTTTGATTTGCATTTCTCTGATAATGAGTGATGTTGAGCATCTTTTCATGTGTTTGTTAGCTCTCTGTATGTCTTCTTTGGAGAAATGTCTATTTAGTTCTTTGGCCCATTTTTTGATTGGGTCATTTATTTTTCTGGAGTTGAGCTGTAGGAGTTGGGAGAAAATAATAGCAAATGAAGCAACTGACAAACAACTAATCTCAAAAATATACAAGCAACTCCTACAAAGAGCTACTTTTAAAGATCATTCCAAGCATATGGGGGCTTCCCAGGTGGCTCAGCGGTAAAGCATCTGCCGGCCAATTGCAGGAGATGCAGGCTTGATCCCAGGGTTGGGAAGCTCCTCTGGAGGGGGAAATGGCAACCCATTTCAGTATTTTTTCCCGGAAAATCCCATGGACAGAGGAGCCTGAGCAAAGAGTCAGACACGACTGAGCAGGAGCACGCATGTACTCCAGGCGCAGGGGACAGCAAAGTGTTTGTTCTGAATTAAGCTGTTTCAGAGGGTAGTTATAAGAAATACTTAGTTTCTGTGAAGGGCAACTAGTGAGAAGCCTCATAACCCCTTGTGTTTCTGTTTCCAATAAAACTTAAAATGTTACTTCCACAAGTCATGATCAATTCATTGACAAATGAGTGGTATTACCTGTTGCTTGTGACCTACAGTCACTGATACTCATTAATGCTTCTCAAGTCATCTGTGTACTTTATTCAAAAATAGTATGGGATGCTACTGTATAACAGAAATTTGGCAGGCTAGGGTTGTAGAAATCTTGCCTGTCTTGTAGAAGCCTACAGTGCAATAAGAAACAAGTCTTTCCTTTTACTTTTTTCTTTCTTTCTTTCTTTTTAAATCAGGGCTGTTTAAAGAGAGGGCTTCCCAGGTGGCTCAGTGGTAAGTAATCCACCTTCAAGGCAGGAGACACAGGAGACATGGGTTCAGTCCCCAGGTCAGGAAGATCCCCTGGAGGAGGAAATAGCAGCCCACTCCAGTATTCTTGCCTGGAGAATACCATGGACAGAGGAGCCTGGTGGGCTACCATCCATGGGGTCACAGAGTCAGACATGACTGAGCGCCTGAGCATATTTAAAGAAGATTCAAATACTTCCTAGGAAGATGTCATTTTTTTTCCCTAAGGTCTATTAATTGAAATAGCATTTAAGTCAGCATCGCTATTGATGTTTTGAAGTGAAAGGCATATAGAGTTATTGTACACTTATTTTCAAAGAGATTTGGCAAGAAACAGTGTTTAACACCAGTGCTTACATTTTAAAACACTACTAAATAGTGTTAGATAGGAGCCTGACAAAAATAGTCTCATCACCCACTATCTTATTTTTTGTTCCCCAGCACATTAATTAAAATGTTAAGACATCTTGAAATATGTGACTCTTCTGTTTGTTTTGTTAGAAGAAAATATGAAAACCGCTGTTGACACACTGACAGTCTGTTGACAGGCTTAGCTTCCAGAATGTCTGAGAGACTGTTCCTGCACTGTGACAGTTAAAAAAAAGTTCAGGGGGATTGTAAACATGTTTATATTGTGATATTGAAAACAACACAGGATGAAATTGGCCTTCTAACCATATCCAGTTAACATCACTGTCCCTTTCCTGGAGTAGTTGGAAATGAATTTTCCATCCAAAGTTCTATTCTCTAAGGATTCTACGCAGGAAATGAGACAAAACTGTGGTTTTATTTTATTGTCTTCAAAATGTTTTTTCTAAAGAATCACCTATGAAGTTTAGTGTCAGACAAATATCATGTAGCAAACACAACCATGAAAAGAGATCTCTTCTTTTAAACCGTTTATGAAAAATTAACAAGGAGAGAAATTAACAATGAGAATTACAAATGAAAACTTAACAGTGGAGGGACTTCCCTGGTGGTCCAGTGGTTAAGACTCCATGCACTTCCAATGCAGGGCGCACAGGTTCCATCCCTGGTTGGGGAACTAAGAGTCCCACATGCCAAGCAGTATGGCCCAAAAGTAAAAATTAAAAAATAAATTAATAAAATATCATCTATTTAAATGGGAAAGAAATGAACAGTGGAGAAGCTCTGTCCTCTTTCTAGTGGTAGGGACCAGAAGAGAGAAAGCCCCTTCCAATAATGGCCTTTATTCAGGTAACACTCTGCCTTCTCAGCTTGGTCATATAGCTCCATCCTTAGTTTCTCTGACTTCTGACTTTAAGGGTAACATGTCAGTGGTTTTCTTGTCTTCTCTGAAGCTTCACAGTCAGATCCACAGGGCTTGTCAAAGCTCTGCTTCCCACTTGCCAAGGGTAACTAGGCTGCATAATGATGAGGAAGCCTGGCAGGGGGAAGCTTGGTCTTCCTATTAATTCTTAAGTGCAGGAGGTGTGTAAATTCTGCTGGTGTGGCAGAGTACATCCTGAGGACTTCAGTACCCAGAGCAAACTAAAATCAGGAAAATGGGTGTATGGAGAGTAGAGGGGAGCTTCTCAGCACCCTCAGGCTTTGGAGGAAATTGAATGATATATGGCCTTTGACCAGGGAAAATCATATTGTCTGGCATCAGGACACCTGTGTTGCTCCTTACCAGCCACGTGACCTTGATGATCCCCTTGACTCTTCAGCTTCTGAATTGTCTAGTGTTCACACCTCTTGTCTGTAAAATGGGGAACTCTATTGACTTGACAAGGTTATTGCTAAAATAATGTCTGAGAAGTTGGTTTGAAATGATAGCCTATTAAAATTGGAAGCATTCTACTCTGTTTGTGCTAGATCATGTCCTGAGCATCTTGGAGAGCCACAGATTCATTTTTGATGTGGACCCCATCCTTCTCCATGATGGGGTATATATCTCTGGACGTTTCTATTTGTTTTGATTGAATTGTTCAGCCAATCTCAACTGAGACCCTAAGTCATCCATTTAATGTAATAAATTAATTCTAGAATGGTTCTACTTGTGGACCATCCCTGGGAGAATTGCAAAAATAGTCCCTCAAATCCTGTTTTTATTCTCTGACTTTGATGCAACCTTTAATGAAAAAGGCTGTGAGATCGCAAACTACTCCATCTCTCTGAATGGAAAAGTTAAAGGAAACCAAGAGAGCCAATGAAAGATTTAAATATTTTATCCCCTTGCTTTAGAATTTCAGAAGGTTGCTATTGACTTTTTTGTATTGTGTGAATTCCTTGCTAAGAATATAAATGAACTTTTGAATTGCATCCCTTGTGTGTTTTGTATTGTGTTGAGGGTAGGAGCAGGGAAAGTATTGCTAATGTTAACAAGATGTATCTTATAATAATTATCATAGATCCAAGAACTTTTAATAATCCCTATTAACTTCTTTTATGATGGTGATGAAGATGATGGAGGACAAGAACTCTAAAATACTAGCAATTATTAAATAAAAAGAAATCTAAGCTCTAGGGATATTTTGCATTTCCAGATTACTTTCTTAATAAAGTGAGCAAATAAACTGATTTACATCTTTATGATAGGACTCCACAATTTTATTTTTATTTTGCTAAGAAATGTTCAACATCCATTCTCAGTTTATTAAGCCATTTTGCTCTGAATGCTGGCCAATATGAAAACAAATGTCTATGTATTTCTATTAATGTTTTCGTGCTTATTAAATATTGTCCATACATCCTGCATATGTGTGCATATGTGTGTATGGATTTCACTTAAGGATTATAATTTCCATACTTTACAAGAGAAATCTTGACAAATCAGGAGGCAAGAGATTATAGCCCACAGCTATGAATATCACATGGCAGTTAGTCTCATGCCCTTTCAACATTCATTTCTGACTTCAAATTTATTATGAATTTTATGAGCGTATAAGGTTCAAAGAGAAGCAGCAATTTAAAAGCTGCCTGGAGAAAAACCAAATAAGATTTTTATGAAATACTTCTCTGAACAATCATGGACTAGAAGATATGTACATAAAGTGATTCTGGAAGTGTGGTGCGGAACCGCAACATCAGCATCACCTGGAAGCTTGTTAGACAAGCCAGTTCTCTGGTCCCTCCCCAGGTGTACACAGTCAGAAACTGGGTATGGTGTCTAGCAATCTGTTTGAAGCAACCCTACAAGTGATTCTGCTACACGCTCAGGTTTGAGAAGCAAGCTTCCAGTACAAGCTCTCACCCTCCTCACTTAAATGATCCCACATTCTGAGCTTTCCAGTTTAATACACACACACTGGCACTCTACACACCACATTCTGGGGAGGATTTGAAATATGACGAAGGGCTGCCAGTCCACATGGAGCACACAACTGTGATTCACTGACATTAGTGATTTAATGGGGAGAAGAGGGAGATGATGGACCTAAGAACTCACATTTCCAGCTGGAGTCATGATTGATCATGATCAACATCAGTGGGGATGTTGAGCACCCCTCATCCCAGCTGCCTGTATCAGTAAGTTGGAAGTGTCACAGTATTCTAGGACCTAAATAGGGAAGATAAGATGTCATATGTAAAGCACTGAGTACCGCTGTAGATTCAGTAAGTATAAGCATGATGATGTCTATTCAATTCCAAGGTTCTTTAAAATACTTTATTTCCAAAATATTCATGGTATTATCTGTGCTCTTCAAGCACACTTTAAAAAGTATATTGGCCTTTCCCGTCACTTCTGAGACTAGGTCACGCTGCACATGGTAGCCACTCTATGCCAAATGCTCCTGGCATACACATGGTGCCAGATTCTATTCAGAAATCTGAACAGAATTTCAGATTCTGTTTTACTTGGACCCTGCACAAAAAGTGGTATACATGTGAAAACTCTTCTGCAAGCCATACCAGAGCAATCCCCACTCATTAGAAAGTAAGGGCTATTAAAAGACAAAATCTATCCCTAATAAATTTTAAAGATCTCATTGGCTTTATTGAATGATTCATGAATCAGGCAGCATCCCATCTGGCAAGCAAGAGGGAAGCTACAGAAAGGCAAGGGTTCTGAAAGGCAGGAGAAGGAAGTCAGAAACAAAAAAGGCAATTTCAGGCTTAGGTAAACAGGCTGTGGGGGAAGGAAGGAGTCTGTGTGGGAGCTTACTTCATCTTCCTTTGGGGGATGGAGAAGACCCATGTGATAGATTACCTCATTGGTGCCAACCAGAAAATTCTCGATTGATGGGCTAAGACTGAATTTCTAGAGGTGGTGAAAGCTTCAACAAGGTTAGGTATTAAGCCCTGGTTTAATGGCCTGGAATAAGTTGTTTTATTTCGGTCCTGTGGTTTTCTTTTTATCAAGACTAAATACATTAATGAGGGCTTTCCTGGTGGCTCAGCATAAAGAATCCACCTTCGGGGCAGGAGACTTGGGTTTGATCCCTGTGTTGGGAAGATCCCTTGGAGAAGGAAATGGCAGCCCACCCCAGTATTCTTGCCTGGGAAATCCCATGGACAGAGGAGCCTGGCGGGCTACAATCCATGGGGTCACAAAAGAATCAGACACAACTTAACAACTAAACAAAAACAAACAAATACATTAACGAAAGGACAAGGATGATTGAAAACATGCAGTGTCTTAAAATCAGTAAGTTTGTTTTATTATCAACATTTGGCCAGGACATTTACAAGATAGAGATATTAAAAGAAAAAAAAAACATGTATACTGTTACCTACCATACATTTGCATTTAAAACATCTAGTTCTTAGGTAAGTAGGTATCATTCATGTTAATTGGGTTCAGGAAGGCTCTCCATTGCCAAAGACAAATCAATCATCTGTGGACAAGGCAGTGTATACCAATGACCTGTAGGTTGTGTTGGAATGTTAATGATTGTGAAAAGATTTTTGAAGACGATAAGAGCTCGATTTGGAAAGGCATCCAGAGAATTGATTTTAGATCATTCTTAGGGTCAAAAATCAAGGGGCTTTGTTTGGGGGAAAAAAAAGTAATTTCACATTAGCAGTGGAGTAATTGTGGATATTTTCCATTGAGCAGAGAAGACATAAAAAGTGAGTATCTGTTTATGGGAGTATATTTTTTAATAGCAATTGCTTCATTTTTACCATGCTATTTTAGTACTTTAGTAGTTAAAGTGGTGGACATTTTTTTATCATGAAATTATATGTGTGATATGCCTTTGACCTAGAAATCAGAGGACTAATGGACTTCACATCTGTTTATTTTCAGTGAAATCTGAGTATTTTGACAGAAAAGACTGTTGATGAAGTTTTTGCATTCTGAACATATTAGGGATATAAAATTAAAGAAAAATAAAGGCCAGTAAGACTGGAAACACTTTTCCATTGATGGAAGGATTCAGAAGTAATTTCGAAACAAAGAGGAGTTGGGGAGGAAATTTCCTCCTTTGGCTCAATAAAATAACCTTTTCTCTCCTTATTTTGATAATATGAATTCATTAGCTTTAACCTTGTCCTGGCCCCAGAGTGAAATCTATTGTTTTTAAAAGTGTGTGCCACAGAGGAGGAAAACACATATTTGATTTCATGGTGGCAAGCTTGCATTTCCTCAGGCTTTGCCATTCCAAGAAGAACATAAGCTTTTTCATCTTAACTCTGATGCACCATCTTAATTTAAAATGTATGAGGTTTGCCCTGATGTGCTATTGCATCAGTTTCTGGTATCAACAAAATCAAAGCTCCTAACTTTCAGACACAAAGGGACGGATTTTTGAATACCAGGTGAATTTTCACAAGTCAAGCTCCCAGCAAAACAAAAAAGACAAGATAGCTCTGTCTGAGAAAAAAAAGGTAGCCTCGCCTAAGAAAAGATGAAGTTTTATTTCTTGTCTTCCTGGCAGTAGCCCAGATGCTGGGCCATAATTATCATTCTAATTGTCATTTAGTATAGCAGTAATTCTCAAGTGTTCCTTGGAAATGAAACTCTTGAGAATCTTGTTAAAAGATAGGTTCTGATTCCCTAAACCTGGGGTGAGGCCTGAGATGCTGAATTTCCAACAGCATGCAGATATGAGATGCTGCTGAGCCAGTGACCATGTTTTGTCATATTGGGTACCAAGGGCATGTAGTATATTATGGGATATAGTCTTTTATACCATGCAAACTAAGGCAAGAACCCAGTTGAGGGCAGATTTTTTTTTTTTTTTCCAGGATAGTCTTTCTATACGTGCAGTGTTTAATCAGAAAAAAAGAGTTAGTTGCCCAGTCGTGTCCAACTCTTTACTACTCTATGGACTGTAACCAGGTTCCTCTGTCCATGAAATTCTCCAGGCAAGAATACTGGAGTGGGTCCCCATGCCCTTCTCCAGGGAATCTTCCCAACCCAAGGATCAAACCCAGGTCTCCTGCATTGCAGGTAGATTCTTTACCATTTGAGCACCTGGGAATGCAATGTTTAGATCATGAAAATGGAAATTTCTTAGCTTCAATTTCCTCTTGTATAACTTGAAAGGCTTGGAAATTCCTCTTGGACCTGATATTTTAGGATTCCATTAAGTGCTACATAAATACTCTAAATGAATGAATGAGGGAATGAATAGATTTAGGGTTACCAGGATATTTCCAAGGGAGTGATAGCTTATTTTCTTCCAGTTATTACTGTAGAAAAGTCAGGGCATATTTGAGTCATTTTATTAGCTTTACATGAGGGAGAAATTGTGAAACAATGGTTTAAGAGAAAATATAATGGGTCAACGAAGCATCTTAAGGGTGAGTTTTAGGTTGGAGACTTGGAATTTTTAAGCTGAAATCAGTCCAAAAGGCTGTGTGTTCGCAGGGCGCAGGGTGGTTGTCGTTGTATGTAATCATGACAGACAGTGAGTGACTATATTTCCAATTGTTAGCAAAGGTTATAATTTTGTTAACTTTAATAAAGATACAGTTAGGCTAGGGAATTGACCTGGAATTAGGAGAGGAGTGAGGTCCTGAGGGACAGATAAAAGATGGTAGAATAACGGACTGTACATAACAAGGGTGTGTATATCTCTGGAGGACTGTTGCAGTGGGAATAGTAGGGGGAAGGGCTAGTGGTCAAAAAGTGGTTGAACTTGAGATGACGGAAGGGTAACCATTATTAATAATGGCAAGGTCTAGGCTATGACTGCGTAAGTCATGTCACTTCTTTGCTCCCAGGTATTTTGAAGGTGATAAAGGTGTGACAAATGAAAACTGCGCTTACAACTTTGAAGATTCTAATTGAGACCAGATTTAAAACTGACATAGATCTTCTGTGAAGCCAGTACTTGACATGTACAAGTGTAAGTGACATGTTGTATTTGACAGAGCAGCTTTGAAATTTCAGCCAAATAGGTGATAAGTTGAATTTTAAACCCTAGAAAATTAGGTCAACCATATAAAAACAAGATTTAATAAGCAGCAGATGCCGTTTTGTCCAACTCTATTAGGTTTTTGTGGTGCAAAAATATCATAGGCCATGAACATCATACACTTGCTGTGCTATGAAGGACTGAATGGATTCTCTGCTGTAACCGTACTACGTCCTCTGTTAAGTAAGCACACATGGGGATAGGTGAAAGGTCATGGGAAATGTACACCAGCAGCATGATAACGTTTAATTCTTAGGTGAACATAGTAGCAAAAGTTAAAAATTTATATGCAAAGAGTTAAAAAACAATATAGTCTATCTGGGGGTAATATTTGATGATTTCATACCAACACTTAATCTGCTATTAAATTCAGTTCTTTCTCAGTGATGACCAGTCATTGAATGAATGATTCATATTTACAAAGATGTAGTGTACTCAAGCCATTATTACTGTCTCTGTGAAACTAGGCACTTCAATAAGTCGCCATCTCTTAAAGTTTGGTGGGTTTACAGTTCAGATATATGGGAAAAGGGCAAAAATGTAGCTTGTTAACATACCTTGCCTTCATGAAACCCTCCCTAATTTAATGTTCTTTCAATCTGAGTTATTTATAAGATGTATAGATATAAATGTATATATATGTGTGTATATTTATATATGTATGTACATATATGGAGGAGTAAGAAAGAGATCCTATATATACATAAATATAAATAATATACATAAAGTATATGTTAAATTTAATAGTCACTGATTTTTGGAAAATAGTGGATTTATCTCTAGACACAAAGAAAATATATCACTGCATAAGGATATGTAACTACAATTGACCTTTGAACAACACTGGGATAAGGGATGATGGCCCCTCTTGCAACTATAACCTTGTATAACTTTTGACTTCTAAAAAACTTGACTGTCTGCTATTGACCAGAAGCCTTATCAATAACAGAGGATATTAGCACATTTTGTGTTGTATGCATCATATACTATATTCTTACAATAAAGGAAGTTAAATAAACTATTAAGGAAATCATAAGGAAAAGAAAATGCATTTATAATACTTATATGTGTCTATTCAAAAAAATCCACATAGGAGTGGACCCTGCCCCCGCCCCCTACAGTTCAAACCATGCTGTTCAAGGGTCAACTGTGTATAAAATAAACCACATATGAATTTTTAACAGAACTTCTTTTCTGAGATGTAAGAAATGATCAATTTACCTAGCACTTGCTCCCTTGTTAGTTATTAGCACGGAAGACAAATGAATTGGTCTGAACTTCAAAGCGGTGATATTGACAGCCTACAGAGAGGTAGAAATGGTGTAGCAAAAGGTGTGGATTTTAGAATTAGACAACTTGAGTACAAAACTTGCCCCTGTGGCTCTATCTGCCCAGTTTCCTCAGCAGTCACTGACAGAAAGGACTCTGTGGGGGAAGGGAAGAATGAGACAAATTGTGAAGTAGGATTGACATATATACACTTGTTCAGTCTCCCAGTCATGCCCGACTCTTTGCGATCCCATGAAGTGTAGGACACCAGGTCTCCTGTCCCTCGCATCTCCCGGAGTTTGCCAAGTTCATGTCTACTGCATAGGCGATGCCTTCCAGCCATCTCATCCTTTGATGCCCCCTTCTCCTCTGCCCTCAATCTTTCCTAGCATCAGTGACTTTTCCAGTGAATCAGCTATTCTTATCAGGTGATGAAAATACTGGAGCTTCAGCTTCAGCATCAGTCCTTCCAATGACTATTCAGGATTTCTTTCCCTTAAGATTGATTGGTGTGATTTCCTTGCTGTCCAAGGAACTTTCAGAAGTCTTCTCCAACACCACAGTTTGAAGGCATCAATTCTTTGGCGTTCTGCCTTCTTTATGGTTCAACTCTCACAACCTTATATGACCACTGGGAAAACATGGCCTTGACTATACAGACCTTTGTTAGTAATGTCTCTGCTTTTCAACATACTGTCTAGGTTTATCATAGCTTTCCTTCCAAGAAGCAATTGTCTTCTGATTTCATGGGTGGAGTCACCATCTGCAGTGATTTTAGAGCCCAAGAAGAGGAAATCTGTTGCTACTTCACCTTTTCTCCTTCTATTTGCCATGAAGTAATGGGGCCGAATGCCATAATCTTGGTTTTGTTTTGTTTTTAGTAAAAGCTGCTATATAACACAGGGAGCTCAGCTCGATGCTCTTCGATGACCTAGAGGGGTGGGATGGGGTTGAGGGAGGTCTTTTAAGAGAGAGAGGGGATATGTGTATACATAAAGCTGATTCATTTCATTGTACAGCAGAAATGAATACAACATTGCAAGACAATTATTCTCCAATTTAAAGACAAAGAAAAAATAAAACAGAAACACCTTCTTTGGAGCAGTTATAAGGGTTGTAACGGATAAACAGAGTTTGGTACAGTGCTTGACTCTGTGAATCAGAGCTGAACCTTACTCTATCGAGCTGCCTTCATATTTAAGATGCTGTATCTCCTATCGCACTGTGCATAGAGTGGGATCCCTCCTGTCATGAGGTGTCACTCCAACCTTCAAAGAAATCACTCTCCAGTGGAAAAAAATCAGTTCAACTTTCACACACATGAAGATATATTTA
Source organism: Bos taurus (assembly GCF_002263795.3). NCBI lineage: Eukaryota > Metazoa > Chordata > Mammalia > Artiodactyla > Bovidae > Bos > Bos taurus. The sequence continues at coordinate 68,279,246 of NC_037339.1, forward strand.
CTGTACACTTCTATGTAGTGGGCAGTGCCCTAACTGCTTGGGGTACCCAGTGAACAGAACAGACCAGACCTTCAACTTAGGGCACTCACATACTGATTCCTTCACTCCTTGCCCTTGACACAATTATAGCTTACACTGACTGCTGCTGCTGTTGCTAAATCGCTTCAGTCGTGTCTGACTCTGTGCCCATAGACGGCAGCCCACCAGGCTCCCCCGTCCCTGGGATTCTCCAGGCAAGAACACTGGAGTGGGTTGCTATTTCCTTCTCCAATGCATGAAAGTGAAGAGTGAAAGTGAAATCACTCAGTCATGTCCGACTCTTAGCGACCCCATGGACTGCAGTCTACCAGGCTCCTCCGCCCTTGGGGTTTTCCAGGCAAGAGGAATGGAGTGGGTTGCCATTGTCTTCTCCCTTACACTGACTGTGCTTCCTAAAACATCACAAGTAAAGTAGTCTCTCTCCCTCGATTATGTATTTATTGTATCTTGAGAACAAAGATGTTAGGCATTTGTCTCTTACTAAAAGGTACAAATCAGTCCTGACAAAATGACTTGAGATAAGATTTTCTATGAATATATATTTATGATAGTTGCATATTACTTTCTTTAAAAAAATTGCCTTTCAGAATTTGTAGCATTGCGGCTGTTTGATAAATTTATTGTGGAATTAAACCAGAAAGACTTGAGGTTGTCCTTAATGGGCAAAACCGAATACAGAGGGAGCATGTTCTGTCAGCTCATATTAAAATGTCAAGAGCACTAACGGAGGCTCCTCTCAAGGACCGAATTGAACATATTTGAGAAAACAGCATCACTGGGATAGAGGAATTACTCAGACTTCACTGGGGTCCCTAGGGCATCGCAAACAGCATCCCAAAAAGAAAGTGAAAGTTCCTTTAGAGGAGAGATTAGTGTCATGACAAAACTGTGTGTTGTCTGAAGTGAGTGACCTAGAGCAAACATAAAGAAAGCAACGTGTGATGTTATGCTTTCCAGGAAAGCATTTATGGGGAGCAGGAATTGTGCAAATCTCTGAGAATGTGGTCTACAAAACTGATTGTGTTTTTGCAAGTTATTCCATCTGTAAGCAATGTGCATGAAATAGGTTTTGTTAAAATAAAGGAAATTGAATTCAAAATGCTCCCTAAAAACTATCCTATCAGCATGAACACCAGCCTAGAAACTGGATGCAGTCACCTCCCATATTTCATATTTAAACTTTCCCCAATATCTCAAAATGTTTCTCAAATTCATGAATCCGTCTACCCAAGCTGCAAGTGTGTATTATTTTAAAACTTTTCAAGTCATTTGGCAGACAAGGTATGATAAGCATAGGCTGGATGGTTCAGTTGTGTGGATTATATGCAAGGGTATTACATTTTACTCAAGTCATTGCATAGAAACTCAGGAATGGAAAAATTATCTTTAAAATGGCTGACAGATCAAAAGAGACTCTACCCAAAATTCTGAAAAGTTCTAGTGAAAAGCATTGAGTTGTATTTGGAAGAAAAACGTTTTGCTCAAAAGACTTTTGTAGTGTTTGCTTTTCAGGATTCAATAGAAGAGCTACTATGGCTGTTGTTGGTTGTCTCCCACTGGGTCTTTGCAAGTGTTATACCATTGGGAACAAATTATCCCTCCCTACGGCATAGCCAAGACCTTTTCTAGCTGTTTGTAATTACAGTAAACATAAAGAGTAGACTTAAAAAAAAAAAAAGACAAAGGAGCATACAAACAGCTTTTTGTGGTTGTTTAATCACTAAATTTAAATTGTGGTGCTGGAGAAGACTCTTGAGAGTCCCTTGGACTGCATGGAGTTCATACTAGTCAACCCTGACTATTCATTGGAAGAACTGATGCTGAAGCTCCAGTACTGATGCGAAAAGCTGACTCATTGGAAAGACCCTGATGCTGGGAAAGATTGAAGGCAGAAGGAGAAGGGGGCAATGGAGGATGAGATGGTTGGATAGCATCACTGACTCAATGGACATGAGTTTGAGCAAACTTCAGGAGATAGTGAAGGACAGGGAGGGTCACAAAGAGACATGACTCAGTGATTAAACAACAACAAAAGTCGCTAAGTCATGTCCGACTTTTTTGAGACCCCATAGACTGTAGCCTGCCAGGCTCCTCTGTCCATGGGATTTCCCAGGCAAGAGTGCTGGAATGGGTTGTCATTTCCTTCTCCAGGATATCTTCCCCACCCATGCATGGAGCCCATGACTCCTGCAATGGCAGGCAGACTCTTTACCACTGAGCCACCAGTGAAGCCGCACACAAACAGCTATAGTTTCTTAAAATATAAAGTAGAATAGCTGTATCTACTTTCTAAAGGTGGTGGTAGAAAATAGGCTTGATTTTTCTTGAATGCCGCTCACTTTTCTTTCAATTCTTAATAATTTTTATCTTGAAATGTGTAAAAAATAACAGACAAGTACAGTGAGAAACATAAAGAACCCTTGTGGAGTCTTCCCTGGGGATCCAGGGGTTAAGACTCCTCACTTCCACTGCAGGGGTCACAGGTTCAATCCTCGGTCGGGGAACTAAGATACTGCCTCAAAGAAAAGACAAGAAAAGAACCCCTGTGTATCCATCACACTGCTGCATCTCACTTCACTTTTCTTGAACTTTATTGAGTCTTTGGCATTTTTTTTGTTTGCTTTTCAGTCAGACACTGTCCAGACATCTGCCTCCTGAAGCAGATGTCTCCTCCTGCCTCATCACACTCTCCAGGGCCACCTCAGTCCTGGATTCCATTAACTGGTACTGCTCCCCATTCCTGGTAAATGAGCCACATCCAAAGATGCAAAGCTTTCCTATCTGTCCAAGCCAAAGAGAAGGGAAAATTGAAATGTTCAATAAAAGGGAGCTGAGGTTTCTTACTCTGTTTTATTGTTTCATGTTGGTTTACTAGAGAGTTCCACTGGCGAGTCTTACAAATTTTGTAAATGTAGTAGTAATAGAAATCTGGGAGACATGGAAAACATAGGTAAACAAAGGCAAAGTCATTCTTGAACAGTTTTCTCCACCCAAACTTCCAGCTTCATTTCTCTGACCTCCTTATAAGTATCCTCCATGTAAACAAACTCATCTTTTGGTAATTACACACCTTGGAATTTCATACCTCTCTTAATGATCTTCTTCCCAGTAGTCTATGTTCTATCTCCTCTTCACTCTCTTAGTGAGTGAGTGATTAAGGTGTTTCTCTTTACGATGTTTTAGTAGGTAGTGTACTAAATTTTAAAATTATCTCCATAATCTGTTCTGTTTTGTTGTTCTTTTGCCTCTTTTTATAATTATTTAGGAAAGTGTATTTTAAGTTTCTAAGTAATTGAAATTTTAGTTTAACCTTGTTATTAATTATCGCAGCTACTTTTCATGTGAAATTAAGAATATAAAAGAGAAAATTAAATAACATATTTATCATCATTTTGTATACATATTGTCTTTTTTTTCCCTAATTTTATTTTATTTTTAAACTTTACATAATTGTATTAGTTTTGCCAAATATCAAAATGAATCCGCCACAGGTATACATGTGTTCCCCATCCCGAACCCTCCTCCCTCCTCCCTCCCCATACCATCCCTCTGGGCCGTCCCAGTGCACCAGCCCCAAGCATCCAGCATCGTGCATCGAACCTGGACTGGCAACTCGTTTCCTACATGATATTTTACATGTTTCATTGTCATTCTCCCAAATTATCATCATCTCTCATTTTGTTTACAAAATATGAACTTTTAAAAAATGCTTTTCTCTATGTCTTGCTTTGTTTCCTAATCACCTAATCTATTTGGATGTGGACAACCTGCTATTGTTTCTACTGTTAGTAACATAGATACTTCCAAAATAAAATTTCTATGTCTAATTGTCAAAGTCAATCAAATATATGAAAATAACTTTTGACAAACATTTACAGAAGGGAAAGTGATGATATGAAAAATAGTATATCTGGTGGACAAAACCTTGTAATTTAACCATGAATAGTAAATACATCTCTAGAAGACAAAGAAACCCCTGGGAGAGAAACAATAATTTATAGTATGGTAGAAGAAAATTTGTTCTGATAAAAATAATCTAAGTTTAGCAACTAAAAGTTTTATATCCGCTAGACTAATTTAGTATCACCATTTACTTCGTATGCGTTTTGACTACCATATTGTAAAATATGTTATTTTGCATGAACTGTGAAACTGTATCATCATCATCACTTATTTAGTATTCATTGTGCCTACCATATTGTAAAATGTTATTCTGCATGAGCTATGAAACTATATCTCCAAAGTCAGACATCTGTGTATGGAACAAGAAATAGATTTTGAATTTAACTTACTTGAATTAATGCTGAGTTTATTTAACCCCTCCTAGAGTAGCTTCTTATAGGTGTAATTCCTACTTTGTATTTGAATTTTTTGAAGCACAGAAAATCATGAGGTTTATAAAGGAGATAGAATGGGAGAAAATATTTGCAAATTATATATCTGATAAGGGACTTAAATTTGGAATAAAAAAAGAATTCTAACACCCCGGCAATAAAAACACAAATAGTTATTGCAAAATTGGCTATTTTGCTATTCAAGAAGAACTATTCAAGAAGACTTGAATAGACATTTTTTTCAAAAAAAAAAAAATGGCCAGTATAAAAGATGTTCAACACTATTATCCATTATTAAAATGCATATCAAATCACAATGAGATACCTATTCCTACCCATTAAGTTTGCTATAATCAAAAATATAAATAATAACAAGTTTTGGCAAGGAAAAAAAATGGCAAAATCAGGAACCTCACACATAGGTGGCAGGAATGTAAAATGGTGCAATTGCTATGAACAAGTTTGATATTTTCTCAAAAGAATACAGAATTACCATCTGAGACCCAGCAATTCCATTCCTAAGAGAAATAAAAATATATATGTTCACTTAAAAATTTGTACATAAATGCTCATAGGGGCATAATCCATAGTAGCTAAAGTGTGGAAAGAAAGAGACTGTTTGCCTCCTCAAGTGGATGAATGAAGGTGGTACCTCTGTATAGTGGAGTATTATCCAACCGTAAACAGGAGTGAAGACCTGGTATACACTGCAGCATGGACGGACTTTGTACCCATTATTCTAAGGTGAAGGATCTAATCATAAAAGACTTATTACATGCTTCTGTTTATATGAAAAGGCAAACCTATAGGAACAGAAAGTGGATTAGTGGTTGCCTTCAAGGAGATGGCAACCCACTCCAGTGTTCTTGCCTAGGAAATCCTATGGACAGAGGAAGCTGGAAGGCGACAGTCCATGGGGTCGCAAAGAGTTGGACACAATTCAGTAACTAAACAAAAACAATGAGCTAGTAGTTGGGGAATCCTGGAGAGACTGGGAGAAAATCAGAGTGACTGCTATTGAAAGTGGAGTTTGTTTCTGAGATGATGAATATGTTCTAAAATTGGTTGTGATCATTGCACAATGGTGGATACAGTACTCCATATCATTGAATTATACACTTTAGATAAGCGAATTGCATGGTACATGAATTATGTCTTACTAAAACTGTCTTACAAACATGATAAAACACTAAAGCAAACAAACAACAACACAAACAGGCATATTCTAACCAGTATTTTATTAGTTTACAGGTCTCTAATGGGGGAGAATAAAACAGAAAAGGATGAGGTGTCCATAAGATGTTGCACCAATTATGTCTAAAATTTATAGATTCAGTTTAATAATTCTCCAAAAAGGGTATTTCCCGCTTTTTCTAGAAAATACATACATTTCAAAATTTCTCCTAACTTGATACTATAGAATTGCTAATAAGTATTCTTGCCTGGAGAATTCCACGTACAGAGGAGCCTGTCGGGCTGCAGTGCATGGGGTCACAGAGTCGGAAACAACTGAGCGACTTTCATGTTTTCTTTTAAACAAGGAATACGATCCATTATCACATATGTACTTAACCTTGAAATTCCTCTGATTGAATTGCTTCAAGAATGCTTTTATTCTTATAGTTTCATTTCAAGATCTAAATTTATTTTTAGGATCCTTTACCTATCATTTTGGGCTTTCCTGGTGGCTCAGAGGTTAAAGCGTCTGCCTCCAATGCTGGAGACCCGGGTTCGATCCCTGGGTCGGGAAGATCCCCTGGAGAAGGAAATGGTAACCCACTCCAGTAATCTTGCCTGGAGAATCCCATGAACGGAGAAGCCTGGTAGGCTACAGTCCATGAGGTCGCAAAGAGTCGGACATGACTGAGCGACTTCACTTTCACTTTACCTATCATTTAGTTCCGTGTTTCTGACTCCTCCAGAATATTTCAATTTTAATACCTTAATTCAATATTCCTTAGCTAAGTAAATCCACATGCTATGTGGAATTAATATTCCCACCTAGATTATAATCTAAAATTAAGCAAATTCCTCTGCATTCCAATTCCTTCTCACACTTCCCAAATCAATCATCAGGAATTATGGAGTCTCCTTTGACAATTGTCCTAGTTTTCTACTCTGATATAGGCAATGTCTGAACTCCAATCCAGTTTGGATTTTTCTATTTAATAGCTATATGATGTTAGCATGTTACTTAAACTATTTGAGTCTCAATGGACTAGAGAAGAAAGTCATTTCTTTGATTTTAGTGGTGCTGTTAGGAAGACTAAGTGGTATACAAGTAGTTTGTAGGTCACCACTTTGAAAAAAAAAAAAAAACTATCACCTTTTTACAGAAATTATTACTGCTGAGTCACTTCAGTCGTGTCCGACTCTCTGCGACCCCATAGACGTCAGCCCACCAGGATGCCCCATCTCTGGGATTCTCCAGGCAAGAACAGTGGAGTGGGTTGCCATTTCCTTCTCCAATGCATGAAAGTGAAAAGTGAAAGTGAAGTCGCTCAGTCATGTCTGACCCTCAGCGACCCCATGGACTGTAGCCTTGCAGGCTCCTCCATCTATGGGATTTTCCAAGCAAGAGTACTGGAGTGGGGTGCCATTGCCTTCTCTGGAAATTATTACATGCAGCATTTAATCCTTCCATCTATAAGTGCATAATCAATGATTCTCTATTTGACTTAAAAATAACAGTCACACAAATTCATAAGGAGAAAAGGACCAGGACGCAATCAGGGTATCTGAAATAATCTAAGGACCAGTGAGGTTACACAATATTTTAAAGCAATACATATATGAGTGTAAGGACACAGTTTTCAAATATGTCACTCTTATGTCACTGAGAAAGGTAGAAAGATTTTCTAACTAATCAGAGATTAAATCTGTACTTGCGTGAGTGCTAATTTGCTTCAGTTGTGTCTGACGATTTGCAACCCTGTGGCTTGTGGCCCAGCAGGCTCCTCCGTCCATGGGATTCTCCAGGCAAGAATACTGGAGTGGGTTGCCATGCCTTCCTCCAGGGGATCTTCCCAACCCAGGGATTGAACTTGCTTCTCTTATGTCTCCTGCATTGGCAGGTGGGTTCTTTGCCACTCTTGCAATCTGGGAAGCTCTAAATCTGTACTTATATTTATCAGTAATAATAATATTGTTTAATACTTACATAGTATATACCATTTGCCACTCTGCATTCTAAATGTTTTATATTTTGCTATTTTACTCTATCTCCAGGACACCTTTCAGTTTAATGAGCTCTCCGTAAGGTCATTTAATAATGGTAAATGGAGAATAATGAGGTAAGACTCTGAAAGAATATATAAAAAAGAAAAAACAGTATTTAGGGAAAATAATATACAATTTAAAAGATAAGTACATTTTTAAAAATGTAGCCCAACTTTTCAGATGGAATTTCTATTTTAAGCTTTCTAATCAACATCTGAATTACATGTTACTATCGAAACTAAGTATTGCCTACGTAGGTGTGTAGTGCACATTATACATACAGTTTAATTCATATGTAGAATATCTCTTTCTCCATAAAGTATATTTGTTTGTATAGACTGAAAAGAGGAGCAGTTTCCCTATCTTTTATAATATTTATTCATGTTGAAATACAGCTTATCTATCAATTAAACTTGGTCCAGTGGTTGAGCTGCTAGTTTCAACTTAATTCCCTCATTTGTTCCCCTTTTATTTGAGCAAAGTGCCATTTAATTTATGGCTTCTTTTCTCTCCCTCCAGCCTAAGCTTCTTAGAAAATAAATGAGGCTATAAGTCCTCATTTAGCCCTTCTTAGCCCTGTTGATTCGAGCTGAGGATTTGAATCTTGTCAGTCGTTCACCAAGTTACTCCTTTAGGTCATCAAGCGCTCCTTCTGCTGTATCCGTGGCTTTTTTTTTTTTTCCCCTGGCAGAAAGTTGCAAGGGTGTTTGTATAGGAATCTTGACATTGGAGCAGACATATAGTTTTAATCAGAATGAGGGTCCTGGAACCCCATGGAGTTTATACACACTTTGGTACCCGTGAGATCACCTAGAAATAACTGGAGACTGGAGTGAGATCCCTAAGCCTTCTTTCAGCCATCATTAATCTGCTCAGTTTGGAGAATGTATTTAGGGGCCTCTTTCTATTGTTCACCCACTGGATGGGTATGTTAGCCAGTGGTGCCAATGTGCTCCATGTAATTTTTCCCCTTGGCTCGGTTTTTGATTTAGGCAAATATTAATATAGGGTCTGTTTAAATTCCTGTAGACAGAGAAGATATACAATGTTAGAATTCTTAGCTAACAAGGGATACTGCCAAATGATAAAATATTAATCCTATTACTTTGTATGCAGATATCTGAGAACTAGAAGCAATTACCCTGACTCTAATTGCTTCATAGATGAATACAATTATGATGTTACACTCATTCTGTCTGTATTCTCAGTATAAAATAACATCCACAAAAGACAGTCAGAAATTTCATTTAAAAGTAAACCTTACCAATGTGAAATATATTAAGGCAATAAACCAAGAGATTAAACTTTCATAAACAGTAAGAGCTCATTGTTTTGTAAATGAGTGTATAATAATATCTTTGCAGCTCAAATGAAACCGTAAAACTGACTGGGGGCCTTACATTTTTCTGCAAACTTTTGATTTATCTTTTTAATCTGTTCTTAGCATTGTATAGCAATTAAACATTGAAAATGGGCTCTAGACTTCTTGCCACATTGCTCTTCTCCCATTTCACTTCTGTCATTTCTTTTATAATGACAAGCAATTTAGAGGAACAAGAAACAATTAAAATGTAAGTAGCTCCTGCTGTTACAGGTGTTTTCTACTAATGAATAAAAACGACTGGCATTACAGAAAGGTGGGATTTAAGGAAAAATCTCTCCTAGGGGTTAGCTTTTTTAAAATGTGTGGGCAAAATGCAGAAATTAAATACAGACTTCCAGGTAATAGTAGTAGAAGGGATTTTGATAAATAAGAGTTAGTTGTTGAAAGTAGTACTCATGTTTGTAGGGTGGTCAAATGAAATTGCTTTTCTAATATAGCTCTCAAACTTTAGTGTACATTGGAATCACCTGGAAAGCCGGTTAAGCCACACTCTCACAAGCTCCACCCCATTGTTACTATTCAGTAAGATTGGAATGGAACCAAGAATTCATATTTTAGCATGTTGGCAGGTCTGAGAGCTTCCCTGATAGCTCAGTTGGTAAAGAATCCGCCTGCAATGCAGGAGACCTGGGTTCGATCCCCGGGTTGGGAAGATCCCCTGGAGAAGAGAAAGGCTACCCACTCCAGTATTCTGGCCTAGAGACTTCCATGGACTTATAGTCCACGGGGTCCCAAAGAGTCAGACAGGACTAAGTGACTTTCACTTTCACTTTTCAGGTCCTGAGACCACATTCTGAGAATCATTAGTATAACATAACACAGTAGCTTTTGTATTCTTTTGTCCAACTTCCCCTCAAAAAAAACCCAGGAATTCCTGACAGGAATACTCTGAAGGTCATGATCATGTGACCCTGGTATGTGGTAGACTCAGTTAGCAGGAGACTCAATTGGTATATAGAGATTTACAGATGATCCAATGACTCACCTAAAGCCATACAGGTGAACCATGCTGGAAACCCAAAAGGATCACCCTTCTAATTCAGTCCTCTGCTCTCTTCAATAAGTTGTGCTCATTCAAAGCAGTTCCTGGAATACTGTTGTTTTTGTTATTCAGTGGCTAGGTCATGTTTGATTCTTTGCGACCCCATGGACTGCAGCACGCCAGGCTTCCCTGTCCTCCACTATCTCCCAGAGTTTGCTCAAACTCATGTCCATTGAGTCAGTGATGCTATCTAACCATTTCATCCTCTGTTATCCTCTTCTTCTTTTGCTTTTGATCTTTCCCAACATCAGGGTCTTTTCCAATGAGTTGGAATATTGATCATTCCATAAGATGGAATATTGACCAATCTCCTTAAAGGTAACAGCTTAAGGAAATACAATTCTGCTTTTAATTATAAGTCTAACTTAATGCAGAGGATATGGGTGACTCCAACAGCAAGGTTGTTATGAAGTTAAATGTGCCACTAAGACAAGCTTCACTTTTTTTTTAAATTGAAGTGAAGTTGATTTACCATGTTGCGTGTATGTGTATACGCACATACACGTATGTATACACAGATATATATGTGTTCTTGTTTGGGTTTTTTGTGTTATAAGTTATTGAAAGACATTAAATATAGTTTCTTGTGCTATATAGTAGGTCCTTGTTGTATTGTATATATAGTAGCATATATATGTGTTAATCTCAAACTCCTGACTTATCCTTCTCCCACATTTCCCCTTTGGTAACCTTAAATTTGTTTCCTATGTCTGTAAGTCTTTCTGTTTTGTAAATAAGTTAATTTGTATCTTTTTTCCTTTCAATTCCATATATAAGTGATGTCATATGATCTTTGTCTTTCTCTTCCTAAATTACTTCATTTAAAATGATAAACTCTAGGTACTTCCATGTTGCCGCAAATGGCATTAGCTCATACTTTTTTATGGTTGAGTTATATTCCATTATACACACACAGACACACACACACATATATATACACATATGGCTGGATCATATAACTCTACGTTTAATCTTTTAAGGAACCTTTACATTATTCTTTGTGGTGGCTGCACCAATTTATATTCCCACCAAGCTTCACTTTCCTGAGTCCCCTCATGTCTGTATAATACAACAGGGGTGAAACATTTACTTGCTTATAAAACCTCTGCATTGAATGAGAAAGTAATATACAATTTAAAGCTCTGTCTGTATGTTCCAAAGAAGAAACAAAAATTTAGAACATTTTCATCCTAATCTGTAACAATATGCAAAATGTGCTTTTCATAAAAATCACTGTTGTGTTGTTTTGTATCTATACCAGTCACTGAGAGAAAACAAAAAGGAGGCTCTTAGTGAATGTTAATAGAGACACAGAAACAAAGATGCGAAAAAAGGTTATGTAAATTCCAAGACTTTGCCTGATGTTTAAGCTATGCAAACAATAACTCCTCTGTTTGATGTGGTTTCAACAAGGGTCTTCTATCCCAAACAACTCTCTCTCAAACAATGTGTTCAATAACTAAATTCTCTACAACATGAACCAACATCTTTCATGTAATAATTAAAGTCTTAATCCCTATCAATAACTGTAAGTGTCTCCCACAATCCAGGCTTTGAACTTACGAGTATTTATAATGAAACACATGTGATTACACAGAACTTCTCTGGTGAGGAGGTTTTGTTGCAGAAACGATGAAATTGCATGAATTCATTTGATATATATCAGATGAGCACCTACTATGTATTGGAGCAGACACTCTTCGTGGGGCTTGAGCTTGCAATGAATGTAACCAAACAAGCCAGATCCTTTCTTTCTAAGCTTCCTGTTTGGGGCAAGACTGGGGAAATCATCAGTAAGTAGGAGCATCACTATCGGAAGCCAAAAGTAGAAGCAAGGACTCGGTTAGGAGATATTTGCAGTGAGGCAGGTGAGAAATGCAGGTGAGGGATAGGGAAGCTTGGAATGCTGCAGTCCATAAGATCGCAAACAGTCGGACAGGACTTGGTGACTGCAACAGGTGAGAAATGAGGGGACCCTAGTCACAGTGTGGGCTGCAGAGCTAATGAAGAGTGGCTGAATTCTGTACATGTCCTGAAAGCATTAACAAAGGGATTTATGGATGGGTAGGATAGAGGCGGTGAGTGCAAGAGAATAGGGGAGTGTGTGAAGACAGGAGAAAGTAGAAATGTATCCATTTTAAAAGGAAAAGATGGATTGCACTGGAGGAAGAAATGGCAAACCACTTCAGTATTCTTGCCTGGAGAATTCCACTAACGTAGGAGGCTGGCAGACTACAGTCCATGGGGTCACTAAGAGTCAGACACGACTAAGTGACTAACACACAAGATAGGTCCTACAACTCTAAACAATCCTCACTCTTCTGACTGTGCTACAAATATGCCCACCCAATCCTTCCCACACCTCACAACTAAATAGGACAGAGTCTCACTTGAGTCAGATGGTTACAGTTCCTTGTGCTGCAAAAAAACAAAAACAAAACAAAACAAAACAAAAAAAAACGATAGTTCTTAGAATCATTTTCAATTTCAGGAATCAGAGGATAAGTTTATAAGACATAAACAGTAGTTGATTGTCTTCATTTCAAATAGAACTTCCTTTAAAATCAATTTACATAATTAACAGCTCTTATTTAAAACCTTTTGACTTTAGGAATGAGTGAGTGAGTGAAGGCGCTCAGTCGTGTCCGACTCTTTGCGACCCCATGGACTGTAGCCCACCAGGCTCCTCCATGCATGGGATTCTCCAGGCAAGAATAATGGAGTGGGTTGCCATTTCCTTCTCCAGGGGATCTTCCCGACCCAGGGATGGAACCCAGGTCTCCCTCATTTCAGGCAGACGCTTTAACCTCTGAGCCACCAAGGAAGTTTGACTTTAGGGGCATGGTATAAAATGTGAATGTCTTTGGCTTCCAGCAGTTTGGGGGTACAGTTAAAAATATCTTGGCATTAATGTGTCTAGCTTTTGACTTCTGGGTCTTGGTATTCACAGTGCTGCACACTCTCTGGGTAAGAACTGGAGCTTTGTTCCCTTAGTTGTTACTGCAAGGGGGCCATAATGTGATGAGTGGGCAGTGATAACACCCTTCTCCCTACCCTTGAAGCCCACTTTGCACTTGGGTCTCAGGGAAGTTCCAGGTTTTACTACGTCTCTGTGGAGAAAAGAGCTGCTCAACTTATACTAGTGTCCCTTATCTCTTCCTCTACCTCTGATACATTCCTTGGGGCCAGACTCAGTGTAGACACAGCTGGCCTCCAAATTCCTTGTTTTCCCCAGATACCTCTCCACAAAACTGATCTTGAAGATAGTACTTCCTCTGTCTGCAAGCTTATCACTCTGGCTAGTGACCAACAGTGTTTCCATCAGACACAATCCAAGTTTGAATCCTTCTTTAAGCTCAGCAGGCACTCTCAGGACAAGACTGTTTTTGACTTAAAAAGGAAAAGAACTTTTTTGTAGAAACCTCTTGGGACTAAACTCCTGAATACTGTGTTGAGTGAGTTGAGTTTCACTGTATTTTCATCTATCCACCTTTCCATCACTTTAAACATTCTTTGAAGTATAGTTGATTTACAATGCCATGTTAGTTTCAGGTAGGTATGCTGCACAGTGGCTTCTGTTATATACATGTATGTGTGTGTGTGTGTGTGTGTGTGTATACATATAGGACTTCCCAGGTGGTGCTAGTGGTAAAGAACCTGCCTGCCAATGCATAAGAGACATGAGACGCAGGTTCGGTCCCTGGGTAGCGAAGATCCCCTGGAGGAAGGCACAACAACCTACTCCAGTGTTCTTGCCTGGAGAATCCCATGGAGAGAGGATCCTGGTGGACTATAGTTGCAAAGAGTCCATAAGGTTGCAAAGAGTCGGATACAATTGAAGTGATTTAGCAGCAACAGCAGCAGCAGAAATATACTAGTTCCCTGTATTATACAGTAGGCCCTTGCTGGTTATCTGTTTTCTATAGGCATGATAAGTTGTGCGAAGTCGCTTCAGTCACGTCTGACTCTGGGCGACCCTGTGGACTGCAGCCCACCAGGCCCCTTTGTCCATTGGATTCTCCAGACAAGAATACTGTTGGTTGCAGCCCTCCTCCAGGGAATCTTCCCAATCCAGGGATCAAAGCTGCATGTCTTACATTTAAACTGCTTTGGCAGGTGGGTTTTTTTTACCACTAGCACCACCTGGGAGCCTCTGTTTTAAATATAGTAGTATGTATATGTTAACCCCAACTTCCTAAATTATCCATTACTTTTGTAAATTAAATGTAGAACCTCACCCTTGAGTTCTCAGTTGTCCTGGATTTCCACACAGACTCAGATGAAATAATAGAGCTTCAAGCCTATGTTAACTTGAAACTGACTTAGAATGGTTTCCATCCTGGTTTTAAGATTGTTTTTATTTGAATGTGACTGCTTTGGGGAGGTTCGTTGACACTCTGACTGGCTTTGAAATTCAGATAATAAGAGATGACATTTCCTCAGGGGAGAGCTAAAACAAGTTGATAAATTGTTATTGTGCTACCTTTCAGGGGATGACCTATAATTAAACCACACGCTCACAAAAAGGCAGTTACAGAAATGTGATGGATCTGACTCAACCTCTTGAAATCAAAGAAGTTCAGAATTAACTTCCAAAGCCCAAAGTCAAGTGTGCGATATTGAGTATTGTAGAAGTAAATTTTGCTCTTGGGGATAACATCTGATGCCTGCATCTGAAAAAATACCATAGCAGGTTATATAACAAAAGCTACAGGTTGCTTTAAGTTTTTATTTGTCTTATTAAGATGCATATGTGTAGTTTCCTATTTATATACTTATAATAAGAAAAAAGGTTTTATTACCAATTTGTTTAATGCTGTATCTGTTTGTATAGATCTGAACTTGACTGCATGGTCATAGTCAAACCAACTGAGAAGAAATGCCTCCTCTTTTCCTAAGCAGTGAAGATTTATGTATTTGACTTTGAAGTCAACAACTGTGTAGCGTTTAGTGCCAAATCAAATGCAACATCAAATTACCTTGTATTCATTTAAGTGAATTTGCAGATTTATGGCAGACTGGCACAGATCCAGAGAGCTAGGGACAGGACAATCACAGCAGATGATTGTAAGAAATGAAAATGAAGTAAATATCTGGGAATTAATTACCTGTAGGGTTAAGGTCCATTCCTAGAAAGAGTCAGGAGCAATTTATTCTGCAATCAATTTGCAAGCACCCAGAGTGTAACAAAGTGGCAGATAACATGGACTCTTCAAAAACAAGCCATGCCAAACAAAACTAATTTCCCTCTTTGACAAAGTGACTGATCCTGTAGACTGGAAGACTTACTGGTTACAGCCCAGTTTGACCTTTGCATAGTTATCAGTGCTATTTCACATGGAATGGTCATTGACAAGCTTGCAAAAAATCACTTGAGTGGAATAATAATCAGGTGGGTATTGAACTGGTTGGAAAAATGTTCTTGGGCTGTTCAATAAAAGTATCAGGACAAGTTTCTGATTATTTAGTAGTTTACACAGATTTAATTGTGGATCTATTATTGATTTTATTTGTCTGTTTTATTTTGCTTCAAATAAACAGCTTCATGAGAGGACATAAAATATGCTCAGAAACTTGAAACAAACTCAGGTTTGTTGGAGCTTCTTTGACAGAATCTTTGGAAAAAAGATTGGGAATCCAAAATGAGTTTTAACAAATTAGAATCACTATCTAATTGGGAAGGAATTGCTAACTGATTAATACTAAAATGCATGCTGAAGGAAATAAAAACACTAAATTCCATAAATGCAAACTGTGAAAACAAAGTTGTTGTTTACAATAGTATCAACTACTTACTCTGTCTTTTATACTGAATCTCTGGCCCAAACCATATTTCTTGTTGCCAGGGAAAGACTCTACTCATGTCTGAGCCAGGGTCAACATACATCAACAATGCCTTTCGATTATTCAGAAGGTTAAGTCTACTGATGGTCTTTCCTGGTGGCTCAGATGATCTGCCTGCAATGTGGGTGGTTAGGGTTAGATCCCCAGGAGAAGAGAATGGGAACCCACTCCAGTATTGTTGCCTGGGGAATCCCATGGACAGAGGAGCCTGGCAGGCTACAGTCCCCACATTCACAAAGAGTCAGACACAACTGAGCAGCTAACACCTCCACTTCTTTCAAAGTCTACTTATACATTCAGTGAAGAGGTGTTACTCCTAAGCGTCAATTGCTGAAAGACCATCAACAGAGAGAGATGACAATAAAGCTGTACATACATAATTATAGAAGGAGGATGTTGTTCACCTCAAGAGAGAATAGGAGATATGTAATTTTTACAGGAATATATTTAATTTTACATAAAATTATCTTTCTTATCAAGTGCCAGGAAGGAGTTTTCTTCTACTCTTTCTGGTTCTTATGACTGGTCTAAGAGTAAGATTGGCATGAGACATCTTATCAGGATGAAGTCATACAAAAGTTTGCTATTAATGACATATAGTAATATGTAATTAATATGTCCTGGGTGGGAGAGACCCAGGACAACTGAGTAAGTCATCAAAATGACCGAAGCCCTCACCTTAAATATATCCTCATCTAAAGACAAAGGAGGATAGGGGTAAGGGATCTGGGACTTCAAAGGGAAAGCAGTCAATTAGCATGAAGATAGAAAAGCAAATGTTTGGTAGATAAATGTTTGCCAGACCTTGCAGAGACAAAGGGCCAGAAAGTGGACTCTGATGTCTCCGTGTTTCCCCAACCATACCTGGCTCACATTCTTTGCAGATATCTCTGATGATAGCTCTATTCTGGAAACAGACCCTGTCTTTAAATTATTATAATCAGTTAAGGAGGAGTCAAAGGCTCTTCTGAGTCTTTTGGACCTTAAAAATAATCTAAATTAATCCTCATGCTTGAGACATATTTTGAGATGGCAAATTTTGCTCCCCTCCATAAAGATATCACACAGCAACTAACATTTACTGTGTATTTTTGCCACCAGATCCATTTTTTAGCCATTCTCAATAATAATTTACTGTGTATTTTTGCCACCAGATCCATTTCTTGGCTGTTCTCTCAAAAGTAATCCATAATGTCTATTCAGCTCCTCCACTCATTTTCCAATTGAGTTATCTGGTTCTTTGGTTGTTGAGCTGTCTGAGTTTATATATTTTGAATATTAACCCCTTATTAGATAGATGAGATACAAATATCTTAATTCATTTAGTAGGTTGTTGTTTTGTTTTGTAGATGGTTTCCTTTGCTGCACAGAACCTTTTTGTTTGATGTAGTTTCATTTATTTTTCTTTTTACTTCTCTTGCCTGGGGAGGCATATTATATATATATATATATATGGTATAAGATTGGTCAAAAAATTCATTCAGATTTTTCCATACCATCTTATGGAAAAAATCCAAGTGAACTTTTTGGCCAACCTAATATTCACTGATAAAATTGTTGTAAAAGAGCTACTGCTTAGAGCTTCTAGAAATCTTAGGGTTTCGGGTCTTAAATTCAAGTATTTAATCCATTTTGAGTTAATTTTTATATATTGTGTGAGATAGTGGTCAATTGGCCTACCAGTGCTGAAGACTCAAAAAACGTGGGTTTGATCCCTGAATTGGGAAATCCCCTGAAGTTAGACATGGCAACCTGCTCCAGTATTCTTGCCTGGAGAACGCCATAGACAGAGGAGACTGATGGGCTGTAGAGTTCATGGGGTCACAAAGAGTTAGACATGACTGAGTGACTGAACACACACACATTCAATTTTCCCAAGACCATTTATTGAAAGAAAAAAGCAGCCCAGCAAAATATTTTATTTTAAATATACAATTGATTATAACTGTTTCATTTCAAAAGCCTTATTTATTAGTAAAACACAGTAAGGCTAATTAATTATGACTCATTTAAAATATCTCTGGGAAAAAAGTTTTTACTATGATATTTAAAATAAAATTTTGGCAGAGATACTAAGTTATTGGTATTGTCAACATGGTTAGGCTTGATTTACTTTATTAGTACACTAGGTACAATTAAAGTAAAATTAGAATTATGGCCAATAGAGTTTCATCACATGTACTAAAATAATGTTATTTCTCAAGGTTTCCTGTTCTTACTTTGGAAATGGCTTCTGCAGCCCACTTAATTTGACATCTTTGGCACAATGAACCAGAACCTGACTTGGAAAAACACAAAAACTGCATTGGCAAATGATCTGCCAAGTGACCCATGAACAAAAGTGAGATTGGGTTGCCCTTTGAAATAAACCTATTTGAATTTTATTATCTCCAGAGCACCTTGTGTCTCTAATCTTGTGAAAGGTTAGTAGTCTATCCATCAGAGCAAGATAAGAGTGCTGGTTGATGTCTGCTCTTGATGATAACTGAATCCAGCAGTTGGAGCTGGAAGAAGGAGATTCATTACCATCAGCAGTTCAAAAAGGGGGGGGGGGGGGGGCGGGGAAATGGCCACAGAGCAAGTCATTCACAATAAGCCACATTTTCCTAGCTCAGTGTATTTAATACAAACCAAAATAGAAAACGAAGGATTGCTATATTGAGAAAGCTTTGTAAGCCTCTTAAACAAGTTCCCCTAAATCAGGGCTGTTTTAAGACTACCTGTTGTAGAGATTAACAATTTATAATACATAGATACTTTCTTAAAAACTATTGCTAATTGCTTTTGGGAGGTCTTCCTGACACACATCAGAATAAAATAAGAGTGATGCTGTATCACTGTATAACATATGGCTAAAAGCCAACAAATATTATAAAATATCCAATTAAGTCTAAAAGAATGAATCTGTGGTTTTTAAAGTTAACTGAATATATTCTTTTTAAGACTTCCTAACTTATATGTAATTTAATAATTTATAATTTTTATATAATTTAGAAGTTGGGATAGAGATCATCCAAGAATTATTTGTAAACTTAAAACATACCAATGGATCAAAATAAGCATGTGCTTTAGGGATTATTTTAATTTTGACATTATGAAAAATAGGATACATACATTCAGCACTGTAAAATTTCATAAAAGATATGGCACTTAGTAATTGATATTTTATGAAATGTTTAATAATAATTGGTTTTATTCATTGCATTCCAAATGATGGATGTTATAAAAATAAAATAGCCATCATATAACATAGGATTAATGCATTTTTTTTTCCTTTGAGAAGAATCTGGTAAATGACTGGCAAAGTAAATGTAATGAGTCTTAGGTAAATTTAGATCAAAGTTAGTTCATTTGTATTTATATCTTAAACATGAATACTGTAAGTCTTATTATATACCTATACCAGGATATCCACTGTTTATGCTTCCATCAAAAGAATACAGTTACATTTGAGTTAAACATCTATGTGGCCCAGTGGTGTTGATGTTCATTTCCCTTTGATAATTTTAAGGAATGAAATTATCCTAAGGTATGACCTGGGGAATCTGTGCCACCTCTTAGCCTTATCCAACAAGCTCAAGAATGTGGGTGAGCAACAGAGGTGGTTGGAAGTTGCCTTGACTTTCTTCAGGATTTTGTTGTCAAATGTTTATAGAAACATTTCTAGAGTTACACAATTTGTCATCCTGCACTAATGCTCATCCAGTGCCCACTGACTCAGACAGTAAAGCGTCCTGCTTACAATGTGGGAGACCTGGGTTCGATCCCTGGGTCAGGAAGATCCTCTGGAGAAGGAAATAGCAACCCACTGCAGTACTCTTGCCTGGAAAATCCCATGGATGGAGGAGCATGGTAGGCTACAGTCCACGGGGTCACAAAGAGTCAGACAAGACTGAGCGACTTCACTACACTACTCAGTTCAGTTTAGTCGCTCAGTCGTGTCCGACTCTTTGCGAACCCATGAATTGCAGCACACCAGGCCTCCCTGTCCATCACCAACTCCCGGAGTTCACTCAAACTCACATCCATTGAGTCGGTGATGCCATCCAGCCATCTCATCCTCTGTCGCCCCTTCTCCTCCTGCCCCCAATCCCTCCCAGCATCAGAGTCTTTTCCAATGAGTCAACTCTTCGCATGAGGTGGCCAAAGTACTGGAGTTTCAGCTTTAGCATCATTCCTTCTAAAGAAATCCCAGGGCTGATCTCCTTTAGAATGGACTGGTTGGATCTCCTTGCAGTCCAAGGGACTCTCAGTCTTCTCCAACACCACAGTTCAAAAGCATCAATTCTTCAGCACTCAGCTTCCTTCACAGTCCAACTCTCACACCATACATGACTACCGGAAAAACCATAGCCTTGACTAGGCGGAGCTTTGCTGGCAAAGTAATGGCTCTGCTTTTGAATATGCTATCTAGGTTGATCATAACTTTTCTTCCAAGGAGTAAGCGTCTTTTAATTACACTACTAATGCCCAGCAAAAACCTCTGCGGAGAAAACAATGACTTTCAATTCATAATAACTGAATTCTGAAACTGATGTTATTTTTCTTTAGTTTAGTTTGAGCTGATATCTGTAATAATGAACAATGGAATTTTGTTGAATGCTGATTATATCAATTAGATAAATTATTTCTCAGTCTAGAAATAAATAAAAATTATCTGTATTATTTCAGAGCATTTATTCAAAAACCAAAAATGTAGACTTTTTCTTCTTAATGGATAGCTGCCTAACCTTACTCAGAGCATTATTGTACTTTTTGTTTATTTTTTATATGTTATTTTTACCAATCAGCATGAATCCACTAGATTTAAAGTCAAAAGACTCAAAACTCTCTACTTTGTTGATCTACTCTGTAATTTTGAGTTAAATTTCTTGCTTATTTTTGGCCCTCCCTATGCATTTAGGTATTTCCCCTCTGTCATCAAGCAGTATTTTTTGTGTTTAAGAGCATTTTTCATGCTAAAATAATATCTATTGCTTTCTTCCAAATATAAAGGCAATTTATGGTCATAGTGCAAATTTTAGAAAATTAACAATGTACAGAGAAGAAAATACAAATAAACTATAACATTCTATCCATAATAAGCTGTTTTTGCATTTGCATTTTTATTTTTTTCTCAACGTGTGTATTTATGTCTTTAAAAATTGGAGTTGTACTTGGTACATACTTTCATATCATTTTCTGTCTTATCAGTTTCTGCTCCATGGCTTATACTGAATGCAGATTTCCTGTGAGGCAGGTAAAGCTTATGTTTCAAGACCCTTCACTTGAATAGACCCTTTTCAAGGTCCTATGCCTAATTTTATATTTGTAATTATGTTCAAAATTATGTTCAAAATTTATAGGTTTCACTTGTCATAGAATCTATGGAGCCTATAGACTTCTGTTATCTGTGTTATGTGCTTAAATGATGCCCTGATTAGACTATTGTAATCATTCCTGTTCTTCTGGCATGAATTAATTCAGACATTATTAGACTTTAGTCCTCCCTCATCCATACAATGCCCCTCTTTCCCTCACCACTGGGAAAGTCATTTGTCCTGGAAGCAGTGAAGACAGAGGGTGACCAGGGGAGTGTTTGTGTTAAGTGGCGGAACAGGAAGAAGAGATGGAGGACAAAGGAAAAGACTAGTTCCCCTTTATCCCCTTCCCCACTAGGAACATTGGCAGTGCCCTTCTCATACTCTTGACACTTTGACTGATGCTAGGCTGCCTTCCCAAGACCAGAATGCTAATTTTCTGTTGTGAAAAGAGAGAAAGGGGAAAGTAAGTGAAAGGGAGGAGAAAGCAGGGTATTTCATGATATATCATATGGCTTGCCCCTCCATCATTTCCCCTCCTTTCTCTGCTCATTTCACCACCAATCATGCATTGACCTAAAGTGAAAGTATTACAGAACACAAAAGAACTGAAGTGATTTTCAGTCTTGGCTGTACTTTGGGACCACTTGCTTAGCTTGAAAATATGCCAATACCTGGATCTCACTCCCAGGAATCCTGATTTAGTCTAGATTTCAGCCTGGTGTCAAGATTTTTTAACTGAGTTTATTGGGCAGTGAAGAGTGAGAAGCCTTGTATTCTGTGGGAAAGGGAGGATGAAGGCAATTTCACTTGACTCCTCTTCCTTCAGTTCAGTTCAGTTCAGTTCAGTCGCTCATTCGTGTCCGACTCCTTGCGAACCCATGAATCGCAGCACGCCAGGCTTCCCTGTCCATCACCAACTCCCGGAGTTTACCCAAACTCACGTGCATCGAGTCGGTGATGCCATCCAGGCATCTCATCCTCTGTCGTCCCCTTCTCCTCCTGCGCCCAATCCCTCCCAGCATCAAGGTCTTTTCCAATGAGTCAAATCTTTGCACGAGGTGGCCAAAGTATTGGAGTTTCAGCTTTAACATCAGTCCTTCCAATGAACACCTAGGACTGATCACCTTTAGGATGGACTGGTTGGATCTCCTTGCAGTTTACCATTTCTAAAAACCTACACAATCTCTCAGCATCATAACCCTAGGTCCTTATTATTGACTTTTCTTCTGCAAACTGGCTTTGTCCCCACTTCCCAGAATTCATTCTCGGTGATTTGGTACTGGAGAGACTTTTTTCCACTCTCTGGCACAACAAGTATTTGGGCGAAGAAGTAAGGAGAACTGGACAGAGAACTGGATTTCTGAACAGAGCATTATACAGAAGCTTCATTCCTTTTTTCAGTTGAGGAAGACAAAAAGTTGGAAATGATTTCAAGATCTGTAGTTTAGGTTCCTAATGCATTAAATGGATGCTCTGGTTAATGGCATCTGTGGGGAAAAAAAATGAATGCAGGATCATGGAGAAAACCTAAAGAACACTGTAGGCCGACTCTAAGGAGGTGTGTGATGATGAAGGTGAATTCAGAAAGTATCCCAGCTTTCAATTTCACATGCATTGCTTAGGGTGAGATACATACACAGTCTGCAGGCTCAAAACAGTTGTTTGCTTTTGGGAGCAACCGTCAGCAGATTATAAACTTAAATGCATGACTCCCAGAATTAATGGTTTATCTGTACCACCTTATGATCATAAGTGGCCTAATCAGTCTTTCTTATTTTAAAAGAGATCTTTGGGAAAAATAACTTACCAAGAAATAAATCATTTATCAAGCTAATGTGTAAAGCATCCCTAAGTCTAGATAAAGTTTAACCTTGTGAAATGTGAATTCAAATCAACGATTTCTATAATCTGCTTTGTTGCTTCAAATCTCTTTCCATCAGCCAGTTACAGATTGCTGCTTCCAGGTAACTTTTCTATTTGAAGCTGAATACACATTTGATTCTGAAAAATCTCCTGGCATTGGGCTTCTTCCACTGACTTTACCTTAATAGTAGAGAAGTACAGGATTTTTGGATGTTGATTTTTCTTTTTTAAACAAACACATTTGATTATAAACTGTGGACTTTTTATTTAAAATTTCTTCATGAAAAAGTCTAGTCAATTGGATTAGATACCTTGGAAGAATATAGAATGGTGATGTCCAATTTAGCTGAATAATGTGTTTAAAGATACATTTACTGTATCTTTGGTTTTTTGGTCTGTTTGTTTTCGATTTATTGATTAGGAGTATTTCCTCATAATTCTTGTTTCTACTTATTTATATATAATCTACAAGAGTTTCCAACACATGATGGGAGGAATATAATGACAATAGCCTTTGGATTGACATAGTGAGGAACTTTTGAGTTATACATTATAATATTTTTAGCAACTGATGCTATTTATTATTTTTTAAAATAATTTTTGTAGATGTATTATGAGCATTGCATTGTGTTGTAGAGCCTTGTAAGATGTTATAAGATAGTTTAAATTTCTCTTTTCATTAATTATCATGAACAGAGAGTTTTAAAATATATATTTTTACCTTAACCTCGTGGTTATTTTTCCTTTCCTTTTTCATTTTATACTGTCTACTTTAAATTCCAGGTTTATGGTAAGATATTCTCCTTATGAAAATCTCCAAGGACTCATTAAACCACTCTTAGAAAAATTTAGTGGCGTCTACTTTAAAATAACTAAAATCACCGAAATCCTCTAAATCATTTAAGTGATTTAAGAATTTACTTTTGGATTGTACTTACCTTGCAGGGGAATATAAAGAGATGAATGGGCTGCAGAGTTGTCAGAGTGAATTTCTTAAGATAAAATAATGGAGGGAAGGAACTTTTATTATACTACTTAGAGATAACAGACTAATAATTAAATTGTCTTCCTACTTGCAAGAATTCAAAGGCATAATACGTTTTGTTTGATTAATTTATCTTCAAACATTTCACTTAGGATTTTGACCCTTTATGCCAGGGATTGGCAAAATTTTTTCTGTAAAGCGCTGAATATTAAATATTTGGGCCATTTGAACTACATGAGATCTCTGTTGCATATTTCTTAGTCATTGTTGGTTTATATTTTGTTTGTTTGATGTGGCTCAGTGATAAAGAATCTGCCTGTTAATGAAGGAGATGCAGGAGACATGAGTTCATTCCCTGGGTCAGGAAGATCCCCTGGAAGAGGAAATGACAGTCTACACCAGTATTCTTTCCTAGAAACTCTCATGAACAGAGGAGCCTGGCGGGCTACTGTCCATAGGGTTTTAGCGACTTAGAGTTGGACACAACTTAGCAACTGAGCACAGCACACATACAGCGTAAACAGCAAAGCTTCCCTGGTATCCAGTTGTTTCTTACAACTCACGTTTGTCAGCACTGGTTTGGAGCTCTGGGTTATATGCCAGTTCAGTGGTCTAGGGAAACTTGCTTAACATTTCTGGGCCTCAATTTCCTTATCTGCAAAATAGTATGAAAAGCTCATAACACGGTGTTCGACATGGTGTAAAATGCCTTCTGTGTTAAACATCAGGCAACTTCCTAGGTCCTATCTCTAGTTCTGTTGAAATTACCATCATTCATTGTTTCTAATTAAATTGTCATTTTCATTTACGTATTTCAACTTTCCTCCAAAAATGTATCAGGTACAAATGGAAATAATTAAAATATTCTGTTGCCATGTTGACTGCATTTTAAATCAGATGTATTGGGGGTGGGGGTGCTTACTTGGGTATAATAATCCCTCAAACAGGAAATTTATAAATTACTACTATTAGGTCCCTTTGAAATTTTATGTGGTGGTGGTTGAAATTATATAGGCATTTATTAATTCCTGGCATGAATTGATTGAGTAAATCATAATGCTTATTATAATATAATAAACATTATCTGAAAACATACACATGTACACACAGAGCAAGAGAAAGTATGAATTAAGAGATAAAGACATAGCAAATCCCAAACTAATTTTTGCTGACAAGCAGCTTTATCTCACAATAACTCCAGATTCTGATTTCTCCCTTACTGAATAAGTTGTTATTTTAAAATAATTGTATTTAATTTAAACCCCATAATTTTAAAAAGTGCCTACTGAGGGTTTGTTTCTTACACAAAAATTCAACTGATGTTTAAAAAAAACTACAAAGATAATATAATCAGATATCTATTCAAATTAGTTGTCCTCCTTCCCTTACATAGTTCTTTCATGTGAATAATGAAGAAATAAAACATGGTATCTTATTGCTTATTGAAAACAACAACAAAGTTCCAAACTGAGTTTATTCGATCACTGGATTGAAGAAGGCTTCGCTGTACTATGGGAGACAGAGTGGTTTCAGTGTTAACTCATGATAGGCTTTGCTTCAGTGAAGTAGGGGAGTGAATGTGAAAGGCAGCTTGGTGAGATCATGGGCTGTGCGGGCAGAGTTCAGTAGAACCAGGAGCAGGAGAGACAGCAGTGAAACCAGGCAAAGCATAGACCTGGACAGACAGAGCCTCCAGAGAGGAAATGAAAGTCTGGCAGCGCTGTCTTGATAATCACCAAGCTTTATTTTGCTTGTAGATACACATGAACTTGGAGCATGGGAGGATATGACTGTTTGAAAAATAGAAATATTAGTCACTCAGTCATGTCCAACTCTTTGCAACCCCGTGGACTGTAGCCTGCTAGGCTCCTCTGTCCATAGAATTCTTCAGGCAAGAAGACAGGAGTGTGTGGCCATTCCCTTCTCCAGGGGATCTTCCCCACCCAAGGATCAAACCTAGATCTCCTGCATCACAGGCAGATTCTTTACTGTCTAAGCCAGCAGGAAAGCCCTTGCATGTTTAGATAGGTATAAATACATGAGTTTGACCATCTGGTGATGTCCATGTGTAGAGTCTTCTCTTGTGTTGTTGGAAGAGGGTGTTTGCTATGACTAGTACATTCTCTTGGCAAAACTCTATTAGCCTTTGCCCTGCATCATTCTGTACTCCAAGGCCAAATTTGCCTGTTACTCTAGGTATTTCTTGACTTCCTACTTTTGCATTCCAGTCCCTTATAATGAAAAGGATCTCTTTTTTGGGTGTTCGTTCTGTAATGAAAAGGACCTCTTTTTGGGGTCTTGTAGGTCTTCGTCGAGCCGTTCAACTTCAGCTTCTTCAGCATTAATGGTTGGGGCATAGACTTGGATTACTGTGATATTGAATGGTTTGCCTTGGAAATGAACAGAGATCATTCTTTTGTTTTTGAGATTGCATCCAAGTACTGCATTTCGGACTCTTTTGTTGACTATGATGGCTACTCCATTTCTTCTAAGGGGTTCTTGCCCACAGTAGTAGACATAATGGTCATCTGAGTTAAATTCACCCATTCCAGGCCATTTAATTCACTACTCCTAAAATGTCGATGTGCACTCTTACCATCTCCTATTTGGCCACTTCCAATTTGCCTTGATTCATGGACCTAATATTCCAGGTTCCTATGCAATATTGCTCTTTACAGCATCGGGCTTTACTTCTGTCACCAGTCACATCCACAACTGGGTGTTGTTTTTGCATTGGCGCTGTCTATTCAGTCTTTCTGGAGTTATTTCTCCACTGATCTCCAGTAGCATATTGGGCACCTCCTGACCTGTCGAGTTCATCTTTCAGTGTCCTATCTTTTTTGCCTTTTCATACTGTTCATGGGGTTCTCAAGGCAAGAATACTGAAGTGGTTTGCCATTCCCTGCTCCAGTGGACCACATTTTGTCTGAACTCTGGAGTTGGACTATACAGAAAGCTGAGAGCTGAAGAATTGATGCTTTTGAACTGTGGTGTTGAAAAAGACTCTTGAGCATCCCTTGGACAGTAAGGAGATCCAACTTTTCCATCCTAAAGGAAATCAGTCCTAAATATTCATTGCAAGGACTGATGCTGAAGCTGAAACTCCAATACTTTGGCCACCTGATGCAAAGAACTGACTCATTTGAAAAGACGCTGATACTGGAAAAGTTTGAAGGTGGAAGAAGAAGGGGACAATAGAGGATGAGATAGTTGCATGGCATCACCGACTCAATGGACATGAGTTTGAGTAAACTCTGAGAGTTGGTGATGGACAGGGAGGCCTGGTGTGCTGCAGTCCATGGGGTCACATAAAGTCGGACACGACTGAGCAACTAAACTGAACTGAACTGAAATACATGTGTTTGGAGGATGACAAGACAGCACATCAGTTTTGTCTGCTCTAAGATGCAGTTGTAGGATTTCTTTCCCTCTAAGGCGGGGCCGCAATGTTATCACTTCCTAAAAGGAGCCCCATCCAGATGGAGTCAGGATGTATTTCACTGGGTGCTCATGTTCACCGTCTATTTATTCGCTACCTAGTCACCACTTTTTAAGGCCTGTCCTATGGCAGGCCTCATACATGGAGATGGTAGTTTTGGTCACTAACAAGCTTACCTGTGAATATGATGTGCATTTCAGCTCCTTTCATTCAAAGCACACACAGCTCCTGGAACTTTTCTTGTAAATAAATTGCCAGACTGATGAGGTATAGGAAAGAGCTGGTCTTTTCTTGGAAGGTTTCGATGGCCTGTCTCTAGGCTTCTGGGATTTGGATTTTTTAGCAGAAGAGTAGAGCTCACTGGAGAGACTGAGCATGTGCTGGAGACAGTTATGTCTGCAGACAATTTTGTCATCACTGCTGGAGGGAGGATGGGCCAATAGCATCTAATAGGCAGAAGCCAGGCGTGCTACCTATTGTCTTATAGTGCGCAGGGCAGACACTCAAGGAAGATGGTCCAGCTCAGGGAATTCCCTGATGGTTCAGTGGTTAGGACACTGCATTTTCATTGTGGGGGCCCAGGTTCAATCCCTGATCAGGGAACTAAGATCCCACAAGCCACACAGTGCAGCAAAAGTAAATACATAAATTTGATTAAATAAATTTTTGAATTTTTTTAATTGAAAAAAAGATTGTCCAGCTCAAAATGTCAGTAATTTTGAGGCAGAGACCTCTGATGTAGAGGATTAGCACTGAGTCATGCATTCCACATAGCTACAGTCTGCCGAGGGTGACATTTCATGCAACAAGGACTCCCTGTGCAGCATCCACCTTCTTATAGTCTCACCCTGCAGGGAATGGGGAGAGACAGGTTATTTAGGGACCATGTGTTTAGCCCTCAAAGTCTGTGGGAGACAAGAGTAAATGGCACTGGGATTCCTCCTCCTTTAATGCTCCTCTTAACTCAGCATTTCCCTGGTGCTCACATCAGTTGATGATGTAAGCAAGGAGACTTTGAAAGGAGAAGATACGCTGGAAAGCTGACAGGTGTGTGCAGAGTGAAGGACTCTTCTATTCACTTCACCTTGAAAAGGGCCTGGGTAGAGGGCAGGACCATAGCTTTCCTGTGTCTGGATCATAGCCTTTGTCTGAGATCAGCTTTCTGAATCATTTACCCTCCATGCCAGCAACTTGGAGTTTATCTTAGCCAAAGCTTGGGTTGTGAGCTGATGGAACCAATAGAGCATGCTTTTGTGGAGGGGAGGGCAGAAAGAAGAGATTAGGAGAGAGATAAACTCAACACAAATATGTGGATTTAGGGAAGCAAAGTCAATAGACCTGCTCCCCCTGGTGGGATAGATGCTGTGATCATGCGTAGATACAGTCTCCACCAACTCGTGACAAGAGCTTTCACTCACTGGGTTCTATGATGACATGAATTTATACCACCAACCTGAAGCACTAATTTTAAATGAGCTGGCAGTGAGGAGTGTTTTGGAGAGCATGAGAAGAGAATAGGAAAACACTACAGTTTCTAGGTAAATGCTGAACAGTGCTTGATCCGGTCGCCATGCCTAGTCCTGCTACGGTAATGTCAACTAGTCAGCACTTCCAGCGTAAACGGGCCTAGCGTTTGCTTTTTGGGGCAGACTGCAAATTCCTTGAGAACCTTCAGTCTGCCTCTTTCTCCTCTTGCTTGTACTTCTCCTTAGTCCTGTGTGCACCTGACGTTTTGATCCATTCATTTGGAGGCAATAAATGGAAGCCTTTCACAGATATCCTTACGGAGCCTTTTGGCTCCTGGGAGTTGATTTTTGCCCCTTTAGAGGCCTCTCCAAACCGTCGGCGGTGTGCATAGACTCTCTTTTTTGCTTTTGAAACAGTGGTGGTTTTTATCCACAAGATTGCTCTCCCAGTTGGGGCAGTCTGCCCCGCAGCAAACAGATGTTCACATCCACATCTCCCCTCTAGATGAATAAAATCCTCCCAGAGGCTACAGCTGGCTGGAAAAAGTTCTTTTGTGCTTCTGTGAAGCGTAACTGAGCCCTAAGCCATCACCTTTGATGTATATTTTGTGATTGGGGAAGAAAAATAAATAAATAAAAGCATTTTTATTTGCCATACTCTTTCTTGCAGATAAGAATTTTTTGTTGACTGAAGCCTGTATCCAATGAGAGCTTTGCCCTTACCTAATAAGCAAAGGGTTAAATTGAGTCGTGTCTCTTTCTTTATGTGGTTCTTCAGTTCTCTATGCTTTTTGGGCATAATACTTTCTCAGCAAAATGGGTCTGGTAACTGTCTTCCTTCCTAATCCCCATCTTGTTGGTTTGCTGAGAGAGTTTTCATTCAAGCATAAAATACTTTGTTCAGAGTCACCCTTCAAAAGGTGGAAGTTTAAGTCTATGGGCATGCTAAAAACGAAATGAGTATACTTATCTTTTGGAGGACATTAGTTTTGCCTCAGTACCTCGGATCCCCATCTTTCATAAGATCTAAGATCAATGTACTTTAAGGTAGCAACATTTGTCATAATTGCCTGATGTATTAGCATCCTTTAGTACCAAATATTAACTTTGACTGTGAGATCACTAAACCATATAATGATTTTGAACAAGGAATAATAACTTGACTTTTGAGGACTGGTAAAACGAAGAGCAAACTTCTGAGTCAATGACACACCCTTAGACACAAATTTAATCCTGGCATCTGAAAAAATGTTTCTTGAACCATATTTATGGAAATATGATAACTGAGTTTCTATATTCATAAAATTATGACTACTAATTTAGGCATAAAGAAATAAACCACAAAACACAGTGAGTGGGCAATCTGATTTTACCCATTTTGCTGCAAAGTGGTCAGAGACTAATATTTTCCCCATGTCAGGAGAGGAAACACTAGGAATGTTACTTTCAATAAAAGAAATACAGGCAGAAACCAACACAACATTGAAAAGCAATTATCCTCCAATTTTTAAAAAATTAATTTTAAATAAAAAAAAATTTAATCCCTACAGTAAAGCATTTATACCTCAAGTCTTTGGAGAGCAACAAGAACCAGAAGAAAACAACTCCCTCTTTTGTTTAGCTCTTGCAAATCCAGACCACATTATTGATTACTGACAATTCATTGCTGAAGGCAGTACTCTGTATTCAATAAATTAAGCTTTAATTTCTGAGTCCAACAAAATAATTGACCTCAAAAAGAAGATAAATGAATAGACCATCCTGAGCTCGTGATGAGAATCCACTTTCCAATCTCATTATATTAGTATTTTTCAATTCAGTGATTTTTCCATTCTTTCATAGTTTCTTTCACAATCTGTAACACCTTTTACCTGCTCCTATATGAATAAGGCCAAGCTATTTTCATCTTTGGTTTCAAGACTGAGAGGTTTTATTATGGTAATACTTTGGTATTAATATTAATAATTTAATATAGTTTACATTTTTAAGACAATCTAAGTGACTAGTAAATTTCTGAAAAACTTTTAAACTGTTTCTGATTTCATAAAATCATAAATAACATAGGCAAATAGCATATATAAATAGGGCTTTCCTAGTGGCTCAGATGGTAAAGAATCCGCCTGCAGTAAAAGAGACCCGAGGTCGATCCCTGGGTTGGGAAGATCCCCTGGAGAAAAGCATAGCAACGCACTCCAGTTTTATTCCCTGGAGAATCCTATGGAAGGAGGAGCCTGGCAGTCTACAGTCTGTAGGGTAGCACAGTCACACATGACTGAAGCAACTTAGCAGATATGCATGCATAGCACATATATAAATATTCTGACCAATGAATCCTTTGACAGTTTTGAAAATTTTTTCCCCATCTGATTTTCCTTTATGAATCCTTGAAGGTTAGAGAGGTTTAATACTATGTAGCCTGATTTTAGCATTTGATAAAAATTAAAATAAGAACTATTTGGTGCCTTAAGGGTGACAAGCCATGAATTTCAGATAATTCCTCAATTTTTGCTGAGATTGTAGCAATAGAATTTCTGTATTTAAGAAGAAAAAGTGTATTCTTTCATAATAAGAGGATAAACATTGAACAGTGTCCATTTTAGCACTTTTTTTTTTTTAATAAATTTAATGCCTTTTATTGCCATACCTCATTTTACTGTGCTTTGCTTTAGTGAGCTTTATAGATACATTTTTTTTTTTCCTTGTTAATTTTCTGTTTAGTTGATCTATCCATAAGTGTGAGTGGGGTATTAAAGTCTCCCACTATTATTGTGTTATTGTTAATTTCTCCTTTCATACTTGTTAGGATTTGTCTTACATACTGCGGTGCTCCCATGTTGGGTGGATATATATTTATAATTGTTATATCTTCTTCTTGGATTGATCCTTTGATCATTATGTAGTGACCTTCTTTGTCTCTTTTCACAGCCTTTGTTTTAAAGTCTAATTTATCTGATAGGAGTATTGTGACTCCTGCTTTCTTTTGGTCCCAATTTGCATGGAAAATCTTTTTCCAGCCCTTCACTTTCAGTCTGTATGTGTCCCCTGTTTTGAGGTGGGTCTCTTGTAGACAACATATGTAGGGGTCTTGTTTTTGTATCCATTCAGCCAGTCTTTGTCTTTTGGTTGGGGCATTCAACCCATTTACGTTTAAGGTAATTACTGATAAGTATGATCCCGTTGCCATTTACTTTATTGTTTTGGGTTCGAGTTTATACACCGTTTTTGTGTTTCCTGTCTAGAGAATATCCTTTAGTATTTGTTGGAGAGCTGGTTTGGTGGTGCAGAATTCTCTCAGCTTTTGCTTGTCTGAAAAGCTTTTGATTTCTCCTTCATACTTGAATGAGATCCTTGCTGGGTACAATAATCTGGGCTGTAGGTTATTTTCTTTCATCATTTTAAGTATGTCTTGCCATTCCCTCCTGGCTTGAAGAGTTTCTATTGAAAGATCAGCTGTTATCCTTATGGGAATTCCCTTTTTTTTTTTTTTTTTTAAGCCTTTCCATTTTCAGGTGGTTTATTATGCAGCAATAGATGGCCTAAGAGGATGGCCTCCAGGAATAGACATGAAACCACCATAATAAGAGGATAAACATTGAACAGTGTCCATTTTAAATTTAAGCATATCAGTTATATTTGAAAACAAATACAAAATAATCACCATTATAGACACAATTTTATCAAGACAATAGTTCAATGTAGCTAAGTCAAGTGCTTCTTCTGATAAAGAAGAAATTAGGTGTAGCTCCCATGGACGCCATGGAGAGAGTCATTGATTTTTCCTTCTGCATCTCAGGAAAAAGTCTCCCCAAACCTCTGGATAAAAAAAAAAGAGATTTTTGTTGTATTCATTCCTATTGGAGTTCCTTGAGGTATAGAGGACATGATTGTTCCCTGCATTGGCTGAGGGGGCCATAGCTTCTGGGAATAAGAGAGAACAATGGGCGGTAAAGTGGAATTTCTTTGTTGTTGGGAATTGGGTTCATAGACTCAGAAGCATAATCTTTCCTTAGCCTTTTTCCCACCCCCAATTACATTCTCCAAATGGGATAACGCTTGAGCTTGCTCTGGTGCAAATGGATAAACTTTGTACACACATGAACTCTGTATTTCCTCTGTATTCTTTTTTTTGGGGGGGTGGGGGGGCGTGGAGTATAATTGCTTTACAATGTTGTGTTATTTTCTGCTGTACTACAGTGTGAATCAGCCACATGCACACATATATCCCCTCCCTCTAGAGCCTCCCTCCAGCTTCCCCCCCCACCCCCCCCAAGTTATCACAGAGCACGGAGCTGAGTTCCCTGTGCTGTACAGCAGCTTCCCATTAGCTGTCTATTTTACACATGGTAGTATATATATGTCAGTCCTATGCTACCAGTTCATCTCCCCTTCCTGTTCCTGCCCCTTTCCATGTCCCCATTCTCTATGCCTGTGTCTCTATTCCTGCCCTGCATATAAGTTTATCAGTACCATTTTTTTTCTAGATTCCATATATATGAGGGAGACCAATATGAGGGCCAATGAGTCTAACAGGGACATTGTTTTTTCCATCCCATTTCTTACATACTGTAACTATTCCCAGAAATATTCAAGTGCTGTTTCAGGATGAAAGTGGTCATGTCTTGGTAGATTCTTTTTCATTTAGAACCTCTTAACCAGAAAGCCCAAATACCTGTATGTTGTTCAAGTTCTATATAGTGATAGTTTATCATAATAATACATGGTACTCCATAACTTTCTGATTCATTATGGCAGCCTAAATTCTGTTTATTATAGCTTTGGTATTAAGTGAATTTAATTATACTATGAGCCTCTAAACACTGATAATTGATTGCTATATATAACAACTCCAAAGGGTCCAAATATTTCATTACTTTGAATATCCCATTTATGAACTTTTCCAAATAAAAGCAAATTAATTGAATGAGTGGCTAGAACAGATTTTTAAATAGACTGAAGCAAATGTTTTTATCAGTTATGCATTTATTATATTAACAAAAATACTTAGCCACATGTTCTGATTCAAGTTAATAGAGTTTTCTAAAATTTACAACAAATGGAAAAATAATTGAACTTCTTTAGAAGAGTATTCAATGGTAAATTCCTAATGTAATGGATGTTCTTTCCAACAGAAATCATATGCTCTTCTGTTTTCTTTGAGAGAAGATCTTAGATACAAGTCAAATCTCACTTAAAATATTTTCATCAGTTGATTGGTACCTTAATCACAGGAGACATTTTTCTTTTTTCCGTGAAAACAACCATTAGAAGCAGTTGTTTTTGAGGTAAGTGGATATTTTGGACTTCCTAGATATTTCTAATTTATGACTGCTTTCTTGTTTTAATTTGCAGAGTTTTTCCGAGAGCTCCTGGAGAATGCAGAAAAGTCACTAAATGATATGTTTGTACGGACCTATGGAATGCTGTACATGCAGAATTCGGAAGTGTTCCAGGACCTCTTTACAGAGCTTAAGAGATACTACACGGGGGGCAATGTGAATCTGGAGGAAATGCTCAATGACTTCTGGGCTCGGCTCCTAGAACGGATGTTTCAGCTGATCAACCCGCAGTATCATTTCAGCGAGGACTACCTGGAGTGCGTGAGCAAATACACAGACCAGCTGAAGCCGTTTGGAGATGTTCCCCGGAAGCTGAAAATTCAGATCACCCGCGCCTTCATTGCTGCGCGGACATTTGTCCAAGGGCTGACCGTGGGCAGAGAAGTTGCAAATCGGGTGTCCAAGGTAATTGAAATTCTACTGTCTTTCTAATTGGCCTTTCCCGTTTTCTCTGTTTTTTAAAACCAGTGTTTGTTTTTTTTTTTCTTTAAAATTCATGTAAAAGTTCTCACGTACAGTGGTCTTGCTAAATCAGCTAAATGTCAAAGCTTAATTCTTTGTGTGAGAGGAGCCAGGATTTCAAGCCATTCCATGTGGTTTGAAACATAATGTCAATATTTATCAGCAATTCAGCAGGGAAGCTTTTAGCAGGGAATGCATGAAAACAGGTGTCTTGTAACCATGACCACTTGGCATTTCTGATCAGTTCTAAGGATGATAAATACTCATGCAGCAGTCTCTCCAGAGGTTATAATCCTCTGTGAAGTCACAAGGTGAGTCTTCATGGTGACTGCAAGTGGAGACAAGTTGCCGCTCAAAACACCAGCACCTGGCATTTCTTCTTCTTTATCACCCTTGTCAATGTGGCAAATTCCTTAATAGTAAAAGAAGAGCCTTTAGCTGACACCTGTACAACTGGATTAGGGAGGACTAATGAATACAAAGTGTAGACTCTGGTGGAGAATTCTTTCTGTTATCCATTATCTTTGTAATTCAATGCTGTGTATTGCATTGGGCTTATGAGAAAGATAAACCACTAATACATGTATGTGTCTTTCCTTGAGGATGTCTCTAAACCTTTAATGGATGGGGTCTTTTTCCACTGCTGTTTTTAAACATTGACTGTTTCCTGTGTAAAGGATATATGCCTTTGTTTAAATTCTTCCTTGACATTCAACTGCTCTTATGAGATAGGCTTGCCCATTTATGAGGGCTGTCCAACAAATAAACTGGAAGATGATTACTTTAAGAGGTAAAGTTAAAACAATAGATAACAGGAGTCTGGTATTATGTCACCCAAAGAAGGTCATGTTTGTACAAAGATTATTGCTAAATATTACTTTCTTACGGCAGAGTTGTGCCAAATAGCCATATATTTTTTATAACTATTGGTACTATCCTGCCATGTTTCATTTTTGTCCACTTTGATCTCCTCAGTATTTACATCTTGGTAGAAAGATGTATATACCCTTAAGAAATGTTTCTCTATGGCTCTGTTTGTAAAATTCATAGCAGTCCATTTTTTAAATGAGCAATTCTTAAAAAGGTTACTTGAGCCTATGGAAAGATTCTTTGGAAGAATGCTCTAAGGAAGATAATCACAAGGGATTTAATAATACAAAGGGCCTATAACTTTGATGTTAAAAACAATTTTTTTTATTGAAAAATCAACAACATTCTAAATACCAAAGGAAATAGAAGCCCAAAGGTGGATTAATAAGGAATTGGCCAGGGGGAGTCATAAGAGGAAAATGATCACTTGGGTAAGTCTGTGACATACAGATTGATATAAGAAATAAATATATATTCCATATATTCTTGAGAGATAGATTTTGTTGTTAAAAAATGTTAGTCACGGTGGCTTCAAATTGAAGCCCTTGCTTTTATTGAAGAATGAAATTGCCAGCTTTTGAGGCACATGAGGTAAGAAATTAAAAGCATGGATTGATACCTGTGACAGTCCTGATTGTTTATATAGAGTCTGCCTGAGTGTGAATAATGATTAGATACATATATTTAACTCTGGGGAAGTCTCAGTGAGGTAAGAGAATATTTTCTATCAGTCCATCTAAAAAGCCACAAGCGAGTTTGCAGATGACTCTCTTTCCTGTTTCTCAGAGGACGGCGTTAAGGGCAGCCGGGAAATGGCGCCTCCCCCTTGTCTTTCCCTGCCTGTCCCAGCCTTGAGATCTTTGTCTACCAAAAACTGACGCGTCAACCTTCCTGGTAAAGACTGATATCATGGACCAACCATCAGTGGAGTATGACCTTCAGTTTTGTTTTGTTTTGTTTTCTAGGCATGAGGTGAGATGTACTCTGCAACACTGAGATCTTTCTTCCCTTGGTTTTTTCATGACCAACATTCATTTGCAGAATAGCTGCTGTGGGCTTGCAATGTTGTTAGTGGTCATGTGACCATGAATGTTTACTATTTTATGAAGATATTGGCTTGTTTGGCCTGAGTATCATTAGCCCTAATCTATTCAAATCATAAATCCCATACTGACATCTGATTACTGCCTTCTAGTAAGTGAAAAGATGGATGGATGGATGGATGGAAACAGAGAGAGATGGATGGGAATATATAGCCTTGGTTTAGAAGCTGAGAATTTTTTTTTTCTCAAATAATTTATGACTTAGCAATTTAAGTATTTTACCAGTGAACTTTCTTACCTAATGATGACCAGATGGTCTGTAGTTGACTAAATCAGATGCAGATTTACTAGTACCATTTGGGTGCCGATGACTTACAGCACCCAAACTGTTCTTTGTGATGAGAATAAAATATTACAAGACTGACTATATTAAGAAGAGAAGTAAGAATTGTGTTTGAGGGTTAGCCCCTCATATATCTGAAGTTTCCTTGTGGTCTGTTACTTGACTGATTTGGAGTTTGTGAAATGATTGTAGAAGAGTTAAGGAATTCAAGGCAAAATTCCAAAATAGAGATTCACAAACTGTAACAACTTACCTCCTGCACCTTGGCTTAGGGGATTTTTTTATCCTGCAGTTTCCCTCCTCTCTTACAGTGGCTTCTTAAATCTAGGAAGGCATCATTAATAGCTTCTAATTAATTGTTTTGACTGGGAAATTTATCTCTTTGGCAAAACACAGCAGTTTGACACAAATGTTTTGACACAACATTTGGGGAATTTCCTTACCAGAAAAGTAGGGAACTAATTTGATGACGTCAGCATAACTATTTTTAGAACTTACTCTTGCCATCTCACATCTCACAAGTCTTTTTCTAGGCTTTGGATGGAACACGTTAATTTTAAATAACTGTTTAAAAATACATGTGCTACTGAATGGGGCTTCCCTGGTGGCTCAGTGGGAAAGAATCCACCGGCGATGCAGGAGACACAGTTTTGATCCCTGGGTTGGGAAGATCCCCTGGAGGAGGGCGTGGCAACTCACTCTAGTATTCTTGCCTGGAGAATCCCATGGACAGGGGAGCCTGGTGGGCTATATTCCATGGGATCGCAAAGAGTCAGACACGCAACCGAGCATGCAGGCATGTGCTATCAAATACATGCGTATCTTAAAACTAAAGTTCTAACCTCTTGACACACTGTTTCACCTGTATACAAATCTATGTGTAGGAATCACAGCAACATTATTTATAATAACATATACAGTGAAAATATGGCAAATGTCCCATCTGCATAATTGATGATCTCTTCTGAAATCCTATGGAGCGTTGAAAATAAGTGAACTACAGCCACATATGTGGATGAATCAGTTACAAAAATCTTTTTGAGACAAAAAAAATAAAATCACCAAAAAATATATACCATTTCAGTTCAGTTCAGTTGCTAGTCGTGTCTGACTCTTTGCGACCCCATGACTGCAGCACGCCAAGCTTCCCTGTCCATCACCAACTCCCGGAGCGTACTCAAACTCATGTCCATCAAGTCATATACCATTTATATAAATTTTTAAAAAGTACAAAGCAATACATAATTTAGGAATTAAAATATATATGATATCCCATGTGCTTAGTTGCTCAGTCGTGTCCAGCTCTGTGTGACCATGTGTACTGTGGCCTGCCAGGCTCCTCTGTCCATGGGATTTTTCAGGCGAGAATACTGGAATGGGTTGCCATTTCCTCCTCTAGGGAAGTATGTTGCCATTCCTCCTCTAGGGGATCTTCCCGACCCAGGGATTGAATCCACATCTCCTGTGTCCCTTTCATTGCAGGCAGATTCTTTACCTATTGAGCCACTAGAGAAGTCTCTTCTCTTACAATGGCTTCTTAAATCTAGGACGGCATCATTAATAGCTTCTAATTAATTGTTTTGATCGGAAAATTTATCTCTTTAGCAGGGAAAAAAAGAAAGAAGAAAACTTTCGAATAATAAACACAAACATCATATAATAATAACATCTGGGGATCAGGTTTCAATGTATTATAAAAAAGAGATAATCAGGGGGTTCCATACTTACCGATAACATACTGTTTCTTAATCTCTGTGCTCTGTGTGTCTGCATGCAGGTTTAAGATTTTTTAATGAAAGAGATTAAAGTGGGAGGAGACATACCATTGTTCATGTGTGATTCTTTCCATCTCTGTAGATATGCTCAAGTGCCTGAGCTGCCTTCCATGGGTTCATCAAACTTACTGGTGTTTGTAGATTTGACCATTCACTTTCCATGTTCCACATTGTGCTAAATGATATCAAGTAAGCATGGAGACAAAGCTCTAAAATGAACATAAAAGCAAATTTTGATAATGTAATAGTCTTGAGAGAGAGGATCCTTACTATTTTTTTAGCATGATCCCTTTTTGAAAGCACCACTCTTACTTCCTTATATACACCCATTCGTGAATGGAAATTTGGGTGCCATCAGTGCCTCTGAAGCTAATCAGACATGGGAAGAACAGAAACAGGGCTGCATAGAGATATTAACAATTGTCCGCTTAGACTGAGCTTCTATTTTTCATCAGCAAGTGACTGTAGTGTCTTCACTGGTCCATCCTGAAGCCATTTAAACAAAAAAGACATGACTTTCATATCTTTTTGCTTTAATAAATATGACGTCTATGAGGCAAAGCTATAAATTGTGTCAGTAGCAACCACTTTAACTATGAAAGTCATTCGATTGATTCATTCCAGACAAATTAGGTAGATAATGGAATTGGAATCTATAGAACTTGAACTGTGGCCAAATGCTATCACTTCTCTCTCTCTCTCTCTCTCTCTCTATCTATCAGATCTATTATGCATCTGTTTTTCTATTTAATTTTTTTTTATTCCTTGTGGGTTGGAACTTTGGAAAGAAAGTCTGGCTTTAGTACGACCAGAATTTTATTATCAACAGACACCTGCCTATGTCTGCTATCCATAATAGCATCTTTGCATGGGGAGCCTCTTAACGGACACATCCAGCTGAATAAACAATCTTGCATTAACAACATGTGCCTAGAAAGCTATAAACAGAAAGTCCATTTTCCAAAACTGTGGTTGGTACATTACAAGGCTGAAAAAAAAAAAAATGATCATCAAATTCGATGAAATGAAGGCTAGGCAATACATCCATTCATAATATTCTTTGATAATAATTGAAAACTATTCTAAAGAATATGCCATGGATATAGTCTAAAAAGGAAATGATATTCTATCTAGCTTTTGCTTCTGAGATAGAATTTAAGACAAACTAAGACCACCTGTTGTGCCTGTCACCCAAATGACCTGTTTTGCTCCTTCTGTGGTCATCTTTTGATTGGAGTTAATTTTTTTATTCATCCAGAAATGAAAAGGACCACAAAGAGGCCTTAGGTGAATGAAAGTTTTTTTTTTTTTAGTTATTTTATGGTCTGTGTATTCTCTTCTGTAATTGATGATTGTCTAACATAGAATAATAATATAATCAATAATATACAATATTAGGAAGAATAGGTAAGCCTTTTGAAGCTATCAATAATGTTTCTATGTTTACAACTTTTAAGTCAGCATGAATAATATATGCTTATTGTTTGATGATGATGGTGTGGACAATATATTATATTTAGAAAGTGCTTTGCCATCAATCAATAAATAATTTCATGATTAAAAAAATAGTAACAAAATAACATTAGTACTGCTGGCCAAAACAGCAAAAAATAGCTTATTAATCTACTTCATTGATGATGTATGAATTTTACCATGATCCAGGTGCTGTGATAAGCACTGGAAATTGTAAGGGTGTGAGCAAGTCCAGGGATCAAAGGAACAAAAGAGTTTCTCCCCTGAAGAACAGCATGTGTAGTGTTCTACATAGGACTCCAGGCAAGAGACAAGGTCCCATTTTTATGAAAACTGTTTGGTAATTTTGATTAAAACAATAAAAATCTTTCTTATTAATTTTAAATTATCTTGCAAAATGCCACACTTAGGTGTGTGTTTGGAAAATGATTAAGAGAGTGAAAATTGAGGAGAATGAAGCCATTTATTTCCAATGCATTAAGAGCTTTTTGTATATCCTTTCTTTATGGTCTTTTGGTAGCTTGTGTCTGTTTTTAATAACATATGTATTGTTAAGTGAAGTGTTAGTCGCTCAGTCGTGTCCAACTCTTTGCGACCCTATGGACTGTGGCCTGCCAGGCTCCTCCGACCATGGAATTCTTCAGGCAAGAATTCAAGAGTTGGTTTCCATTTCATTCTCCAGGGGATCTTCCTGATCCACGGTTAAAACCTGGGACTCCTGCATTACAAGCAAATTCTTTACTGTCTAAGCTACTAGGGAAGCACCAGATGCTTGTTAGGCTATTTTATTTTAAAATTATGTTATCTTTTGGAATTCCAATAAAATGGGCACTTTTCTCCCCATTGAATCCCGTTTTGAAGTTGTATTCATAGAAGAAAGGAGAAGGTAAGGGGTTCTTTAACTCTGTGCCAATGCAACTTAGCTAGAAAAAGTTTGGCAACCACAGTTCTGACAATATCTAACAGGTATGATCTTTCTCTCTCCTATAGTCCAAGATGGATGGTTGTAATAACTCAACATTCATTGGATCCTATTAAATTCTTGTAAAAGTGGAGCCATTGTGGCAATGTAGCTAAGGCCTCATCAATAAGCATTAGTTCAGTGTGTTGTATACATCAGGTACTGTGGGTAAGTTCTTAAGATACAAAGACTATGCAAATTAAAGTACTTACAAATACTAATTGGGAGAGAGACAGAAACAAATAATGTCAAAATCTAATGATTTTGATATTATAATCTAATAATATTGATAATCTAATAAAGTCAATTCTACAGTAATTGTTTTGGGAATAGAGAGAAAAGACATCTAGCTTAACCTTGGGGTGTGAGGAACTTTCAGGACTGTAGAGAGGCCTGAAGGACACGTGGAAGGATATGTGGACATTCACAGATGATGAGGGCAGCAAGCGTAGTGGAGGCAGGGTGTTTTGGGCAGAGGAAAAACTTAGCAGAAACACAACATGAGGCCACAGATGAGTGCAGGGAGCTGCAAGCACTCCTGGGTATTCCTGAGGCATGAAATAAATAGCGGGGAATAGGCAGAAATAAGACTGGAAACTCAGACGGAACCCTTGAATAAAAACTGCCTCTTTCACTAACATTTTTGTGCTTGTCTGTTTTTCTTGCATAATTAAAAAGTAACCTTTCTTTTTTATTGAAGTATAGTTAATTTGCAATGTTGTGTTAGTTTCAAGTGTACAGAAAAGAGATTCAGTTATTCATATATATACATATCTTCTTTTTTCAGACTCTTTTCCTTTATAGGTTATTACAAGATACTAAGTATAGTTCCCTATAGTATACAGTAGCTCCTTGCTGTTTATTTATTTTATATATAATAGTGTATACGTGTTCATCCCAAACTCCTAATTTATCACCCCATCACTATCAACTTTGGTAACTATAATTTTGTTTTCTATGACTGTGAGTCCATTTATGCTTTGTAAATAAGTTCATTGTTATCATTTTTAGAGTCCATATATAAATGATATCATGATGTTTGTCTATCTTTGCTGAAAAGCATTCCACTACTTTTGAGAGACAAATGTGCTGAGCACCTGCTCTTCACTGGACATTGTTCTGTAAGAAACAGGAAATAACGATGAACAGCATTTACCCTGACAAAAATCACAGTGTATCCAAAAGGATGGAAGTGTAAA
Organism: Bos taurus; assembly: GCF_002263795.3. Classification (NCBI taxonomy): domain Eukaryota; kingdom Metazoa; phylum Chordata; class Mammalia; order Artiodactyla; family Bovidae; genus Bos; species Bos taurus. The sequence goes on from NC_037339.1 coordinate 68,321,626, forward strand.
AGTTTAAGTGTGGTACAAAGGATCAAGATGAAGATAGGGGTGTGGGAAGAATGCTATGTAAATTAAAAGAAATGTATGCTTCCCTTTGCCTTGAAAAATTGGAAAAGGCACCTTAGAGTGGGTTATAGTCAGACTTAGACTTACAGGATGAATAGGGTCTTACACAGGAGGAAAAGATCTAGGGCTTCCTTGCCAAGGACCCAGCAGGTTAAAGGCATGAATTGTGGCAGGTCCTGATTTTGTTGAGATGTGGCCAGGAGGTCTGGATTGCATTATTTGGATTTTGTATTTCCAGCTAAGGAATTTGAAGGACTTTGCATTGGCAAGAAGTGATAGCTAAGATTTTTCAAAAGACAAGTATGTGGTCAGATTTTTACCTCTTTCCTAGGAAAGAGGTGAAAATCTCTGTTTCATGGATATGATAAACTGGAGTGGGGAAAACTGATGGCGGATGCAGAAATGGAAACTGTTGTAACTGCCCAGGTGACCACTGAGACCTAATTCCAAGCAGGTGGAGCAGAGTGGAACACGCATCTGGAGAAACAAAGGAGCAAACCAGCAGGGTATAAAATGCAGTGTCTTCTCAGATTGTTTTTCCGGCATCAAGCACATTTCCGGGCACACTGTTTGTTCTGAGTAACTGTTGTCTGCCTGCTGACTGGTTTGAGAATCACCAACACAGTCAGCTAGTAAAGAATCTGCCTGCAATGCAGAAGACCCCAGTTCCATTCCAGGGTTGGGAACTTCCCCCCGGAGAAGGGATAGGCTATCCACTCCAGTATTCTTCAGCTTCCCCAGTGGCTTAATGATAAAGAATCCATCTGCACTGTGGGAGACCTGGGTTCGATCCTGGATTGGGAAGATCCCCTGGGGAAGGGCATGGCAACCCATTCCAGTGTTCTTGCCTGGAGAATCCCCCTGGTGCACTACAGTCCATGTGGTCACAAAGAGTTGGACACAACTGAGTGACCAAGCACACAACATAGACATGTTTGTTGGCAAGGGATGATAACATTTAGCTGGAGAGAAAAGCTAACAGGATCAGATGAAACATCAGGGAGTATAAATACTTGAAAAGGATACAAAAAAAGAAGGCAAATGACCAAAAGCATATTGTTTTGAAAGTAAAGAAAAAGAAGTGCTCAAGAAATAGGGTAGTCAGCAGCATCAGACGTTGCAGATAGTCAAGTGGGAGGGGCAGAGAAAATAGACCTTTGATTTGGCCATTAGAATGCTATGAACTTTAGCAAGTGCATCTTGCCCAGAATGGTGTTTGTTTTTTTTGTTTTTTGTTTTTTTTTTGCTTAGAAACCTTAATTCTTCTGTTCCTGTACTTTCTAGAACAGACTGAACAAAGCATGGTCTATAGACTGGAGCCCATTCATAAAGAAGTTGTGATCATTCTGCAACAAGTCAAAAGTTGAAGCCATTAAAGAAATCTTGATAGCAATTTCACATTGCTGAGACATCTAAGACCCCACCAATGGAATCTTCTATAATGTTGAACTTTCATGGTATGTCTCCTTGATGTGAGGTACATCTTGGTTATCCCCTGTAGGATCAGATATCAGGTCATGACATCCTGGGAAAATCAGCCAGCCAAATTCTGTCCAGGTCATTTGAGCCTCAAACAGATAGTTGCAAATGTATCAGTACTATTCTAGAATAACCCTCAGAAGAGGAAGATGGTGAACCTCTATTCACTGATTCTGTTGGTGTCTTTGAGTTTCTTCTTTCTGTTTTCAGCCTCCCTTTGCCCTTCTCTGTGTGTCCTTGCCCTAACCTTCTTCCCTTGGAGAACCTTCTCTATGTTTCTAACCATGATGGGCTCTCATAAACCCATTTTGATTGGCATGTCGGCTGTTTGCGTGTGTTCCACAAGTATGAGAACTCTGGGGCCATGGAATATGTAGGCAACAACTGGACATCTTTGTTACTAATAGGAAATATCCATTGCTAAAATGTACCAATTAAGGGACAACACGAATCCTAAAGGCCCAAGATTAACACTCTAGTGCTGTAACTCAAAGAATGCTGCTTCTGAAATGGCTTCATAAAGAAAAACGGACCTGACAGTTTATTTCAGTGGCAGTGCTAACTCTGTTCCTGGATATTTATCTCTGAATGCCTTTATGCTTTTCCTACCAGAAGGCTCTGTGAAACAAGGTTTGAACAACAGTCCTGCCATAATTACTTTCACATGCAAAAAAGCACATTCTGAGTGCTGATAGGAGACGTTGCCGGCTGTGTGATATCATAGCTGAACTTGAAAGTTTGGAGGATTTTTCTTTTATTGTCCCATCTTCAGAGACTCAATGTTATAAGGACATTCCCTGAGGTAATATCAGTGCACTGTAGAGGTTTATGAGCCAAGATACACATCAAAAATAATTTTAATAAAGCTTGACAGCTATATTGCATTAATCGTGCTGACATAGTGAAGCAGGACTTATGTAGGGAGTACGACATATTGGTATTTTTTAAAAAGGAGGTATTAGGTCATACAGATACTTTCTTGTAAGAAAGATGGGGGGGTATATTATTACATACCATAGATTTTCTCCATTGTTATGTCTGTGATAACATAACACAGATATTGGATCCTACTTTGGTCACTTTAAGTGTTTTTCCACATCTTCCCCTTCCTGGGTTTGCATTTTCTCTCTCCGTCTTGATGAGTGATATTCAGTGCAGACGCAATGGATCAATCCCAGATGCTTAGAAAATAGTCGTTGTCCCACACAATATTGAAACTCGCATTTTCCTGTATCTAAATAGGATAGCCCTGGGTGAAAATGGACAGTTCCGAGTGTCAGTAATAGGATAATGGTGATTTTGACATTCAGAGGTAAGTTAAACTATAACCTGAATCAATAGATGTTCCAAGTTAACACCAGCTGACACTTCAGTGGCTGGCATAAACAGATTCTTCAAAATTCATTTTCATCCTTGCAGGAAGATGCTGCATGTCAAAATTGCCACTTTCATATTTAATACTCAGCAGAGAGCAAGATTTTTTATGGAAATTTAATCCTCTTCAGTTCATAATGTCTTAAGAAGCCAGGAAGGCAAACTTTTCCTCTGTTCATTTTGCAGAGGACTTGGGCAATCAAAGCAGCTCCTCCCTTCAGTATCTTAGACTTTCATCAATACAGTCCTTATGGAAACAGTATTATTCTGCATATTATTCTCATAGTAGGCATAAATATGAGTTTCTCCACAAGGAAATAGAGCTGTTTGTAAATAATGGGTGTTACAACGTCCTTCTTTGCTCTTGGCTTTCTAAAAACAAGTTCTCTTGCTAAAAATACATGTAAATGTAAGGCAGCATTTATTTCACTGGTTTTCAATGAAAGTGGACCGCATTTAGTCAGAAATACAGGGTTTGATGGTGCTTTAAAACATAGCAGGGCTTCCCTGGTGTCTAGCGGTTAAGAATCCGCCTGCCACTGCAGGGGACACAGGTTTGATCTGTGGTCCAGGGAGATCCCTCATGCTGCCGAGCCACAGAGCCAGTTTTCCACCACTAGTGAGCCCACGTGCTGTAGCTGCTGAGCCTTTCTGCCTCGAGCCTGTGCTCCACAGTAAGAGAAGCCATCGCTGAGAAGCCCAGGTATAGCAACTAGAACGTAGACCCTGCTAAACGCAACTAGAGAAAAGCTCAAGAGACAACGAAGACCCAGCACAACCAAAAACAAACAAATAAAAACCGCAGCAAACCACTCACTCAGCAGAAGTCCTTTCCTGTTAGCATTCTGTTGATCACTTTAGAGGCTGCGCCAAAGAGAATCCAGCTGTGCTTCCAATAAAGTGTATTATTGAAAAGACAAAACCTCATGGTATCCTGCAGCATTTGTAGGCAGAAAATAACTACATAAAATATTTATGTCACTATTTCCATATGATATGAGAAATATCTCCTTTGGAGGGGAGAGAAAAAGTACCCTGACATTTTGGCTGGGAGAGAGTAGATAGAATCCGGATTGAAAGTCTTTCTTACTTTCTTTTCTTCATGTGTGAAAGTGATAGGTTTTTCCATAGAAATTCTGATATGCCCGTTGTTTAATAAATTATAGAACCTTTGACTCTCAGCTATCCAGAGTCTCTCTCCTGATCAATTTATATTTCATTACTTGTTTTGTGATTGTGAGACAAAGGGAATTGGGGAAATGAGATTAATCTTACAAATCACTCAAGCCAAATGAACATTTTTCCTCTATAAATTACCAAAAGAGTTCAAATAAAGCTGTCATCCTAGCTTAAAATGACATTCAGTTGTTGTTACTGGTCAGAAAAATATTTTTATGCAATTTCACATATTATTTCTGACTCCAAAATCAGTATGTGCTCATCCAGAAAGAAAAAAAAAATGTGTACAATGCAGAAGAATACAAAGAAGAAAATAAAAAATCCTTAATTCTTACTACCTAGAGATAACCAGTGTCAAAAGTTTGCATCTCTAGTGGTTTGTACCTCTAATATGCTTTTATATTACGTATTATTAAATCATGTGTGTGTATGCTCAATCATTCAGTTATGTCCCAGTCTTTGTGACCTCATGGAATGTAGCCCACCCAGCTCCTCTGTCCATGGAATTTTCTAGGCAAGAATACTGCAGTAGGTTGCCATTTCCTCCTCCAGGGGATCTTCCTGACCCAGGGATCGAACCCACGTCTTTTGCATCTCCTGCATTGACTGGCATATTCTTTACCACTGTGCCACCTGGGAAGCCCTATTGTTAAATCATGGGGGATACTTAATATTGGATTCTACTTTTCATCACTTTAAATATCTTTCCACATCGATAGCACTTTTATTAAAAAATTACTCTTATTTGTAAAGTTTTGTTTTACAACCTAAAAGATTTGCTTGCTGCCAGTATATCTGGGATCTTCACAAATAGTCGCCCCTTGGACATTTTTTCTCATAGCAGGAAGCAACTGTAGTAAGCAGTTTGTGTGTGTGTGCTTGATGGTGTGGGTGTTTAACTCCTCTGCACTCTCAGGGCCAGCATACATGGCTATTTCATATATTCTTAATCATGTATTTAGCTATTGGAGATTTTTGGTTATTTATAGTCAACACAGTTAACAAGAATTAGAAGCAATTTTTATGGAAATAAAAGATATACCCAGAAAGAAGATATTGGGATGAGGCTGCTAGAAAAATATTTATTAGATTTCCCTATTACTTCCCACTGAGCTGAATATCTCCATCTAAGCCAGACTGCAAAGCTGTGGACTTTGTTCCGAACTGTCTCACAGATGTGTTCATTTGGCATGACTTTTTTAAGAGTTTAAATAATGGGTTTTTTTTTTTCTAATTTTATTTTATTTTTAAACTTTACATAATTGTATTAGTTTTGCCAAATATCAGAATGAATCCGCCACAGGTATACATGTGTTCCCCATCCTGAACCCTCCTCCCTCCTCCCTCCCCATACCATCCCTCTGGGTCGTCCCAGTGCACTAGCCCCAAGCATCCAGTATCGTGCATCGAACCTGGACTGGCAACTCGTTTCATACATGATATTTTACATGTTTCAATGCCATTCTCCCAAATCTTCCCACCCTCTCCCTCTCCCACAGAGTCCATAAGACTGTTCTATACATCAGTGTCTCTTTTGCTGTCTCGTACACCGGGTTATTGTTACCATCTTTCTAAATTCCATATATATGCGTTAGTATACTGTATTTATGTTTTTCCTTCTGGCTTACTTCACTCTGTATAATAGGCTCCAGTTTCATCCACCTCATTAGAACTGATTCAAATGTATTCTTTTTAATGGCTGAGTAATACTCCATTGTGTATATGTACCACAGCTTTCTTATCCATTCATCTGCTGATGGACATCTAGGTTGCTTAAATAATGTTTTAAAATGAGGAAGATTGACATAAATTGTGGATTTCTACAATTTCTAAGGGTTTCCTTGGTGGCTCAGTGGTAAAGAATCTGCCCGCCAATGCAGAAGATGAGGGTTCAATCCCTGGGTGGGGAGGATCCCCTTGCAAAGGAAATGACAACCTATTCTAGTATTCTTGCCTGGGAAATCCTATGGACAGAGGAGCCTGGTGGGCTGCAGTCCACAGGGTCACAAAAGAGTCAGACACCACTTAGTGATTAAACGACAACAAGCAATTTCTAAAGATATAACCAACCTGGATTTGTGTCCTGTGTAGCAAAATCAGCTGGAGTAAATATATAGGATGAGTTTGTTTTAGCTTGAGAATTTGTGTTCTGGTTTGACTTGGGTCTGACCATTCCTGTGATTGGTCTGATTCTGAAGTCAGTGTGGATCACCATCTATCACAGTGTTTGGTTCTTTTCCTCCCAAGATAGAAGTGTTTCTCTGTACCCATGTCTTTACTAAAAGTGGAAGATGATAGGGCCATGTTTCAAGAAAAAAAAAGTAGGAAGCTTATTTTGTTTTTTGTGGAAGTATAAAATATTCTAAACATTTAATATGCAAATTGTAACTATGTTTTAAAAAACATCGTCAGTAAGCTTCACCTATGGTTATTGACTCCTTAGCATTTGAATTTGCAAACCTGCTTTTAAGTTCTCTATTAGCCATCACTATGAGCTAAACTTTATTCATTAATCAGATAAAAGCAAACCAATAGCTTAGAAAAAGACTCTGCTATTCCTGATGTTGATGTCAGGAAAGAATCCTTTCCTTTAATGTCTTTGAGAACATTCTTATCATATATGAATATGGTCTTCCCTGGTGGCTCAGTCGGTCAAGATTCTGCCTGGAATGCAGGAGACCTGGGTTCAATCCCTGGGTCAGGAAGATCCCCTGGAAAAGGAAATGTCAATTCACTCCAGTATTCTTGCCTGGAGAATTCCATGAACAGAAGCGCCTGGTGGGCTACAGTCCATGGGGTCACAAAGACTTGGACAAACTGAGTGACTAACACTACTACTACTTATCATATAAACAGCCGAAGTTTACTTCTGCTGAAATGGACCTTAGCAAGCAAAGGCCTAGAATGTTTTCCATTAGTGTCATCATAGCATCATCACCCCTGTCAAATCCATTCCCGTCTGAGGTAAATGGAAGCTAACAGCTACTGAGTGCTTGTAAGCCACTGTACTTAGTACTTTTCACATACTGTCATTTAATTATTGCATTAAACCCATTATATATGTGTCATAATCATTGCATTTATTAGATAAGGAACTTGAAGCTGAATGGCAGGGAATCTGCCTCTTCAAGTGCTGAGGTTTTAGTCTGAATACAGAAACCTGATATCAAAATTATTGGTCCTGAGACTTACCTGGTGGTCCATTTGCAGGGGGTGTGGGTTTGGTCCCTGATCAGGGATCTAAGATCCCATATGCCTCCGGACTAAAAACCCAAGACATAGAACAGAAGCAGTATTGTAACAAATTCAGGAAAAACTTTAAAAACGGTCCACATCAAAGAAAAAAAAAAATCTTAACAATGAAAATAGAAATTGGTCTATAGCAATGTGGTCAACAGAAGTAGGGTGAGAATCATATATGTATGTAATGCCTGTGAATTTCTATAATTTTCTGTAAGCACATTAAATAATAAATTTTAAATCTAGTATATCCAAAACACTGTCATTTAAATATGTAATCAGTATCAGATGAGATCAGATCAGTCGCTCAGTCATGTCCGACTCTTTGCGACCCCATAAATCGCAGCACGCCAGGCCTCCCTGTCCATCACCAACTCCCGGAGTTCACTGAGACTCACGTCCATCGGGTCAGTGATGCCATCTAGCCATCTCATCCTCTGTCGCCCCCTTCTCCTCCTGCCCCCAATCCCTCCCAGCATCAGAGTCTTTTCCAATGAGTCAACTCTTCCCATGAGGTGGGCAAAGTACTGGAGTTTCAGCTTTAGAATCATTCCTTCCAAAGAACTCCCAGGGCTGATCTCCTTCAGAATGGACTGGTTGGATCTCCTTGCAGTCCAAGGGACTCTCAAGAGTCTTCTCCAACACCACAGTTCAAAAGCATCAATTCTTCGGCACTCAGCCTTCTTCACAGTCCAACTCTCACATCCATACCTGACCACAGGAAAAACCATATCCTTGACTAGACAGACCTTTGTTGGTAAAGTAATGTCTCTGCTTTTGAATATGCTATCTAGGTTGGTCATAACTCTCCTTCCAAGGAGTAAGCGTCTTTTAATTTCATGGCTGCAGTCACCATCAGTAGTGATTTTGGAGCCCAGAAAAATAAAGTCTGACACTGTTTCCACTGTTTCCCCATCTATTTCCATGAAGTGATGGGACCGGATGCCATGATCTTCGTTTCTGAATGTTGAGCTTTAAGCCAACTTTTTCACTCTCCTCTTTCACTTTCATCAAGAAGCTTTTTAGTTCCTCTTCACTTTCTGCCATAAGGGTGGTGTCATTTGCACATCTGAGGTTATTGATATTTCTCCCGGCAATCTTGATTCCAGCTTGTGTTTCTTCCAGTCCAGCGTTTCTCATGATGTACTCTGCATATAAGTTAAATAAACAGGGTGACAATATACAGCCTTGACGAACTCCTTTTCCTATTTGGAACCAGTCTATTGTTCCATGTCCAGTTCTAACTGTTGCTTCCTGACCTGCATACAGATTTCTCAAGAGGCAGGTCAGGTGGTCTGGTATTCCCATCTCTTTCAGAATTTTCCACAGTTTATTGTGATGCACACAGTCAAAGGCTTTGGCATAGTCAATAAAGCAGAAATAGATGTTTTTCTGGAACTCTCTCGCTTTTTCCATAATCCATCAGATGTCGGCAGTTTGATCTCTGGTTACGCTGCCTTTTCTAAAACCAGCTTGAACATCAGGAAGTTCATGGCTCACATATTGCTGAAGCCTGGCTTGGAGAATTTTGAGCATTACTTTACTAGCGTGTGAGATGAGTGCAATTGTGTGGTAGTTTGAGCATTCTTTGGCATTGCCTTTCTTGGGGATTGGAATGAAAACTGACCTTTTCCAGCCCTGTAGCCACAGCTGAGTTTTCCAAATTTGCTGGCATATTGAGTGCAGCACTTTCACAGCATCATCATTCAGGATTTGGAATAGCTCAACTGGAATTCCATCATCTCCACTAGCTTTGTTTGTAGTGATGCTTTCTAAGGCCCACTTGACTTCACATTCCAGAATGTCTGGCTCTAGGTCAGTGATCACACCATCGTGATTATATGGCTCATGAAGATCTTTTTTGTACAGTTCTTCTGTGTATTCTTGCCATCTTTTCTTAATATCTTCTGCTTCTGTTAGGTCCGTACCATTTCTGTCCTTTATCGAGCCCATCTTTGCATGAACTGTTCCTTTGGTATCTCTGATTTTCTTGAAGAGATCCCTAGTCTTTCCCATTCTGTTGTTTTCCTCTATTTCTTTGCATTAATCACTGAAGAAGGCTTTCTTATCTCTTCTTGCTATTCTTTGGAACTCTGCATTCAGATGTTTATATCTTTCCTTTTCTCCTTTGCTTTTCACTTCTCTTCTTTTCACAGCTATTTGTAAGGCCTCCCCAGACAGCCATTTTGCTTTTTTGCATTTCTTTTCCATGGGGATGGTCTTGATCCCTGTCTCCTGTACAGTGTCACAAACCTCATTCCATAGTAATCAGTATAAAAACTATTAATCAGATATTTTAATTTTTTGTATGATGTCCTCAGATTTCAGTGTGCATTTTATACTTACAGCAGATCTCAGTTTGGGACTGGTCATATTTCACATGCCATACATGGCTAGTGGCTGATGTAGGGGACAATGCAAATGTACAGTTTTAATGCATCACTCTCCTATTTGAGGTAAAGAATGTTAGGAATTCACACCAGGAAGCCTAAACCCTTGTGACTGATTATTCATACAGTTCCTCCAGTGATGAGTAAAATAGAGAAAGATTCTGACTTTTCATAATGCATTTCGGGCCCTGAGTGGAATTCTGACATAAATAACACAGACATTTTATTGAGAGGTTTGTTCTTCCCGGTCTCTCAAATGCTGGCTCTGTATGTGATACTGCTGTGGTCCCTAAGTATCATGAGCATCAGAAGATTGTCAGTCATCAGGCAGGAATTAATCTACAGTTTTCCATCTGCCCAGGGGAGACGGAGGAGACTAATTAATGCAGGAGTTGGCAAACATCCATGGGTGTCAGCATCAGTAGTAAACAAAAGAAATAATTCTCCAACTATTATTGCACGGAGCTCTCTGAAGTATTTAATTCTTGAAGAGGGGCCTCATGCTCATAGGTGTGGCCCATCACTGGATTAAGTGTCTCAAAACCACATGACTGATTAGTGTTCGGAACATATGAGGGTACTTCTACACTTTTGGGGGGATAAAGAAGGTGCTTTTCAGGTGGAAGCCCCTGCAATATTGATTCTCTTAGATTTCTCATAAAAACATTTTAGGGTATTGTTTTTTTTAAGAAACTGGAAAATTATAGCTTTAGTGAATTATTGTTTCACTAGTAATACATAAAGTGCATCACGCACTAGTCTGAGGAGGCCTTACAAATACCTGTGAAAAGATGGGAAGTGAAAATCAAAGGAGAAAAGGAAAGATGTACCCATTTGAATGCAGAGTTCCAAAGAATAGCAAGGAGAGATAAGAAAGCCTCCCTCAGCGATCAATGCAAAGAAATAGAGGAAAACAATAGAATGGGAAAGACTAGAGATCTCTTCAAGAAAATTAGAGATACCAAGGGAACATTTCATGCAAAGATGGGCTCGATAAAGGACAGAAATGGTACGGACCTAACAGAAGCAGAAGATATTAAGAAGAGGTGGCAAGAATACACAGAAGAACTGTACAAAAAAAGATCTTCATGACCCAGATAATCACAATGGTGTGATCACTCAACTAGAGCCAGACATCCTGGAATATGAACTCAAGTGGGCCTTAGGAAGCATCACTACAAACAAAGCTAGTGGAGATGATGGAATTCCAGTTGAGCTATTCCAAATCCTGAATGATGATGCTGTGAAAGTGCTGCACTCAATATGCCAGCAAATTTGGAAAACTCAGCTGTGGCTACAGGGCTGGAAAAGGTCAGTTTTCATTCCAATCCCCAAGAAAGGCAATGCCAAAGAATGCTCAAACTACCACACAATTGCACTCATCTCACACGCTAGTAAAGTAATGCTCAAAATTCTCCAAGCCAGGCTTCAGCAATATGTAAACCGTGAACTTCCAGATGTTCCAGCTGGTTTTAGAAAAGGCAGCGTAACCAGAGATCAAATTGCCGACATCTGATGGATCATTGAAAAAGCAAGAGAGTTCCAGAAAAACATCTATTTCTGCTTTATTGACTATGCCAAAGCCTTTGACTGTGTGCATCACAATAAACTGTGGAAAATTCTGAAAGAGATGGGAATACCAGACCACCTGACCTGCCTCTTGAGAAACCTATATGCAGGTCAGGAAGCAACAGTTAGAACTGGACATGGAACAACAGACTGGTTCCAAATATGAAAAGGAGTACGTCAAGGCTACATATTGTCACCCTGTTTATTTAACTTATATGCAGGGTACATCATGAGAAACGCTGGGCTGGAGGAAGCACAAGCTGGAATCAAGACTGCCAGGAGAAATATCAATAACCTCAGATATGCAAATGATACCACCCTTATGGCAGAAAACGAAGAAGAACTAAAGAGGCTCTTGATGAAATTGAAAGAGGAGAGTGAAAAAGTTGGCTTAAAGCTCAACATTCAGAAAACTAAGATCATGACATCCGGTCCCATCATTTCATGGCAGATAGATGGGGAAACAGTGAAAACAATGGCTGACTTTATTTTTCTGGGCTCCAAAATCACTACAGATGGTGACTGCAGCCATGAAATTAAAAGACGCTTACTCCTTGGAAGGAAAGTTATGACCAACCTAGACAGCATATTATAAAGCAAAGACATTACTTTGCCAACAAAGGACCATCTAGTCAAGGCTATGGTTTTTCCAGTGGTCATGTATGGATGTGAGAGTTGGACTATAAAGAAACCTGAGCACGGAAGAATTGATGCTTTTGAACTGTGGTGTTGGAGAAGACTCTTGAGAGTCCCTTGGACTGCAAGGAGATCCAACCAGTCCATCCTAAAGGAGATCAGTCCTGGGTGTTGATTGGAAACACTGATGTTGAAGGTGAAACTCCTATACTTTGACCACCTGATGTGAAGATCTGACTCATTAGATAAGACCTTGATGCTAGGTAAGACTGAGGGCAGGAGGAGAAGGGGACGACAGAGGATGAGATGGTTGGATGGCATCATCGGCTCAATGGACATGGGTTTGAGTAGACTCTGGGAGTTGGTGATGGACAGGGAGACCTGGTGTGCTGCGGTTCATGGGGTCACAAAGATTCAGACATGACTGAGCGACTGAACTGAACTGAATGCATAATTCATAAATGTGCGTCAAAGTGATGCTCTATGGGTTGACAGAGTTGACACTCATCTTCCCAAAAGGTCTGTTACTATCAGGCAAGAGCTTATCAAAAGAGGGGTCCTATTCAATAATTCCTATTCTATGATTGATACTTTCCTAGCCACTGTGGAAGTGTTGATTTCTTAATGGATTCTCTTTGTGATATAGAGAAGCAGATCAACCCAGCCCCAACTGCTGACTCTGTGGTGGCCACCCTGTTCTTGATCTATGTATCCACTCCCCAGGCTTGCCATATACTAGTGCTAGAGAGCTGACCTTAGACTTATTTCATAATTCTATTCATTCAATTAATTTAGGATATGTAAACTGATTTATTGCAAGCCTTAAAGTCATTTTCCTCAAGAGAGCCCAGAATATTAGGTTAGCAGTTTTTTTGAGCACAGCTTTGACTCAGTTTCAGCCAGCAGGCAATTTAGCGTCAGCATCCCATAATTTTAGAGACAGTGTCATTTTCTCTAGGCTTTTCACTGCTGAGTCAAAAATCTGTTCAAGAGGGTACAAGTATGTCAGAGTATTTCCAGTGAAGAGAAAATTCCTGGATGACGTCTGTCTCTGCAGCCTTAAATCTTGGTCTCATTCCAACCATCTATCATTGCATTTCTTTTTCAATACTCAGTGTTCCTACAAACTAATGTATTTAAGACTGATCTTCATAATCTGGAGCAGAACTCCATGGCCTCATCGTAGGCTGTTTTCTTTCTGTGTTGCTTCCTGTTTGTATCTCTCCCTCTCCATTGCCTTCGTTTCTGCTAAAATCTGAACTCTGATCCCATCAAGTGTAGGTTGTTGCCCATTCAAGACAACTTCTCCAGGCTGTAGGCTCCATCCCTTCTTTTGGGAATCCTAGGAACATTTCACCACATACCATTTTGATTAAGTCACTGACCTGTTCATAAATCTCAGCAATCTATTGTCAATTACTTCAGTCATTTGGACTGTTTACTAGGCACTTAGCTCTCTTCTAGTACAGATTTGATGACCAGATTTTGATCTACAAGATGAACAAGTCTGAAGTTGGCAGCCCAGCCTTCAAGTCTTCTCTTCAAGCTCTCCTTCACCTTGCTGCCCTGAATCGGTAGTCCCAACCCAATGCCCAGTTTTGTTTGAGAAAATGTATCCAAGCTTTTTTCCACATGAAAGTTTGGGTGATGGTTTCTCTGCCATTTTCCTTATCATGTCTTCTTCTCCTCTTCCCATCAAATCATCTCTTTTACCCCTTTCAAAACTTGCTAAAAACTACTCATTACCCCTTCTACTATCCCCAGATTTCCTTTCCACCTAATTAGTTTTTTTTTTTTTTTAACTCAGCTTGTTTTCAGAACCTCTATTCTAAACTTTGGCAGTGTCCATGTAGAGTTCTACATATGTTGCTTTAAAGTTTCCATGACATTTTCCTGTGCCATGGGCTTTGTCAATCTGAAGATTGTAACTTAGTACCAAGAAAAAAAACAGGAACATGCCTTTCATCTTTAATATTCCTCACAGCAAGCACTACCATAATGTGGGTATGGTGATACTGATTACTCTGTTCCTTTCTTTCAGTCTGATCATGGTTGAAATGTTGGGGAGGGGTAATAGCCATACGTCATAGCATCTCCCACTTTATTGTAAATAGTGCCCTAAATTTCTGATTATTTTAGCAAAGGATGTAATATGTAGATCCTTCTAGAATTCTGCCAACGCCCTCCCAAAAATAAAATTAAATGTTCAATGCATGTGGTTTCCCAACAGAACTATAGGTTCAGTTTATGCTTGCTGGGACATCCAGGTAGAAAGATACTGTAGACAGCTAAAAAATTAATGAATGAATATAGGTGATAAGCCATGCATTCCCTTGGCTATCACCTAAATGATGTAGTACCTTGAGATCTGTTGAAAAGCAATGAATCTTCATTTGTATTCCAGATTGCCAAAATATCTATATTATCTAGCTGTATGTAGATATAGATATCTATAGTTTCCATAGTTACTGGAGCAACCATTTTTTCACTCATATTTTGCCTTTATATCTTAGAACTCGTCTACCTAGAAGCTTACCTGCTCCATGATCGCAATTGAGTTCAGTGAATTATTAGTGGAGAGGAGTGTAGTTTCATAGTCTTGGAGCATCAGTGTTTTAGATTTCCTTAAGTGCAGTTAAATATAAGAGGAAGATGTGCCAGCCTGCTGAAATCTTAGGAATATTTTTTACTGTGATTTAGAAGAATTATTAAGGAGAAGGAAATAAAGGGAAAAGCCACTAATCTCTTTTGTAAAGTGCTCACACTGCACATTTACAATTAAGCTGTTCTGATTTCTGTAATTAAAATAATTTCCTCTGAGAGGCCTTAATAGTTCATGCCCATGAGTAAAAAAAAAAAAAAGCTGTTGTCATGAATGAACGATTGAAAAAAAGGTCTTATCCACATGCTTTTTTTGTTCCTATGAGAAATCTTTGAAAACAAACTGGGCATGAAAAAGACAATCAGTAAGGTTAGCTTTGGGTTGTTTTAGCAATCCACATGAGGTACCAGCTCATGCATGCATTCATTCCTTCATTCAGCAAACATGTATTGAGCACTACCTCCTCGGCAGGTGCAATCGGTACAATGATGAATAAGACCTAGTCCTGCCCTAAAAGAACTCCCATTCCAGAGTAGGTACCAGACAAGTGTATAGTAGAGAGCAATAAGTGCTAAGACAGAGGTGTGGGTGGGTTTCAGAAGGCAAGTGTCCACTGATACAAGCCCACCCGATGGAGATACTTAGAGTCTTTTCTATTTGGTTCACCAAAAAGTTCATCGAGTTTTTCCATTAGACCTTATGGAAAAACCCAATGAACTTTGAGATGTTATGGAAAAACCGGAACCAACTTGATATATATATGTATAATTTTTCAATTAATTATTCATTTTTGGCTGCATTGGGTCTTCCTTGCTGCACTCGGGTTTTCTCTAGGTGTGGCAAGTGGGGGCTACTCTATGTTGCAGCACGTGGGCTGCTCACTGTAGCGGCTTCTCTTGTTGCAGAGTACAGGCTCTAGGCATGTGCACTCAGTACTTTTGTCTCACGGCTTAGTTGCCACGCTGCATATGGAATCTTCCTGGACCAGATATGGAACTTATATCTCCTGCATTGGCAGGAGGATTCTTAACTACTGGACCACCAGGGAGGTCCCCAGAATGAACTTTTTGGCCAATCCAAGGAAAGGCCTTAGAGATTTTTATTTTGCCAGTCATGAATGCAATGACAACAGAGGCATACATTTTAAGAGAGAAATGAAAATTCACTGTTGAATTGTTGAAAAAATAAAGCTGCACCAATAATTAGTAAATATTAATTAGGCCTAAAAATTAGTTATTATTACCAGGGACATTTTATTGCATAGTATCATGTATTCATCAATATATAATATGACTATATGTTGTTGTTGTTTAGTCACTAAGTCATGTCTGACTCTTTTGCAACCCCATGGACTGTAGCCTGCCAGGCTCCTCTGTTCATGGGATTTTCCAAGCAAGAATACTAGAGTGGGTTGCCATTTTCTTCTCCAACCCTTGTCTCCTGCATTGGCAGGTAGATTCTTTACCACTGAGCCACCAGGGAAGCCCCATACATACCATAAAATAATATGAATAAAATAGAGGGAAAAGTAAAGAGAGGAGAAGCTTGATGTAACCCAGAGCTCAGTAGATCAAGAATAGAACATAGCTGGAATTGAATTCTCACTTCGACCCTAGCTGGTTGTCTGAATTACCTCGTTTCTTTCCTCCTTGGTGACATGTGGGAGAGACTGAACAAAATGCTTTACTGGGAGTGAAATTCCAAAAGTGGCAATTATTAAAGTCCTTAATGTATGACCTAAGAACTAAGGGATAAACTCAAGATTGCACATCCAGATGATTAGATCAGTGTGGGGAAAAGATGATCAAATGATTCAACTAGTAATTAATTTCGAAGTTTTAGGCCACACTGTCTGGTTTAACATGCCCTAAGTGTTTTTGAATGAGGCTTTGGAATTTAGCTACTACTTCTGTTTGTCACTCATGCTTGGGCTCATTTCTAATTTGGAAGTAATACAGGTTATTCTTACAAGTGTGTTGCTCTTTTCAAAAATCACTTCAAATTCCAAAGACATTGTTGAACAGTAGCACATCGTGTGCTTAATGGGTTTCCATGGCCTTCCTACAGTTGATCCTGTCCTTCTGGCTGATTCAAGCACCTACAGCTACAATGCTGTATTTTTGTCCACAATATATAATGTTAATATGTAACACTCAAGATGTATTTGTTGTTAAGGGGTGTTACTGCCAGAGATAATGGGTAACCTCTTGGAGAGTTTGCACCGTTCTCTATTAAACCCCACATTTGATTGGCAGGTGTGTCCTAGAAAAACCAGCATAACACCTTGTTAGAGGGCACAGTGCCATCTAACAGTTGGGAGAAAGGCTGAAAAGTGATCATAAATGAAGTCAGCTGGGAGTGTTTAAGAATGACTTTTCAAGCACTCTGGAGTAGAGGGAAGTATGTACTCTTCTGAAAATCTTTTGCTTCCTTTATGCAAAAAGTTTCCTCTGACTATAACTTTTCAAGTTTATCTCAGGAAGATTGGAAGACTTGTTTGCTATCTTAGAAGAATGAAATTTAAAATTTAATTGTATAACAAAGTTACATAACAACATGATGTTTATATGCACTCTACCGTATGTGAAGTCAATATGTGAGTGATTTTAATGTATCAAATCACACTGTCCATTGACTTTTGTGTCTAGGGTGGGGAATGAATAAGGGATGTTATTCTTCTGTGACTTGTCACTAAGAAAAATGTTCTGATTTTCTACGTTATTGAGCCCTGTGTTTTCTAATCTGCCCAGTGAGGATGATAAGTGGCATGAATGGTCACATGACATAGACAGATTTCAAAATGTGTTTGGCAAATAAAAGTGACTTCTCATAATTAAAGATATTAGATGGCATTAATGTTCTATGTAAATGGAACAAATAAGACATATTCCAAAGTAGTCGAGTATAAAAGCCTACTAGCCACTTTTAAAAAGTGTCATGTTATGAATATGGTGGTCCTAATTATGAGATGCTGTATCTGCTTTGAGGAATACGCTTTCCTTCTCTTTGCCCTGTCCCGATTTTGCACTGCAAGAGACTTCTACAAACAAAGAAAGACTTGTGAAGGTCATCTAGGTTTATGTTCATTTCTAATGTTTTTATGTATCAGCACAATTCTCTTTGGAAACGTGTGCTTTCTACAAGGCATGTGAGGTACACATGGGGCTGAACCTCACTGCAGTTTTAATTAAATCCGTGTCCTAACCTGCTAAGCAAAGAACAGTGAGGACTGGTCTTTTTATAAATGAGGCATTGGTCTTTTAAAAAATGAAGTTCAGGAGATATCACACTCCTAGTCTTTTCTTTACACACCCTTCAAAACATCTTTAAGATTTTTGTTTAGGCAATTGCATAATTAAAGCCAAATTAAGTATTCCAAATAATTTCACAATTTCTAATGGAAAATCCCCAGACTTAATGAGTCACGGTCCAATATTTCTAAAATAAATACCACCAGTTCTACCTTACGCAGAGTCCTGTAGGATAAAGTTAAAAGTGAAAACTTTGTTATTCCTCTCTCTTGAGCAGTCCAATTTGTAGTTGAAAACCACTGGCAAGAGAAGATTTCTTTTTCACAAACTTTCAATTCTTATACACCTGGTTTTGTTATTGATTGTACATGAGAACAGGCTGAGCTCCCATTACTTGCACTTTTAGTGTTCCCTGAGTGTTGACTTCAAAATTGTGTTTTTTCCTCTGTTGAATCTTCTGAATGACTATGATCCAGTTTCCAACCAAGATGGATACTTTACCTTCTCGCCTCTTGGCTAGTATCATTCACAGTAGTGAACTGCTTCTGTGCTTATTATTAGGGCTTACTTTGGGACAAAACTTAGGTTCCTAGTTTTAGTATTTTGTATTTAGTATTTTAGTTCCTAGTTCTTAGTATTTTGTCATTTTTTAATGTTGAATTCCAAGGGATTTATATACTATTTTGAAATCCAGTTGAAATGATAATCACAAATATTTTTGGAAAATCCATAAGAAGCACTATGAAAAATGTTCTATTATGTATTGCCCCTTCTGACTTCATAATTAATAATGAAAAGAAGTTTTAGCTAGAACCCAAAACACAATCCAAGAATAAACTAAATGGGGTGAATTGTTTAAAAAATGCAATCTGTCTTCGGGAGTATAATTCTAGTAGGTTATATAATATCTTATTGTTTTTATGTATTCTTGCCTGTGTGTAATATTCTTTTTCTTCTTGGTAAATTGTTTGGTGTGTACAAGGTCTTAGCACTGCAAGGGGAAAGGAACCATTACATTTATAAATAATGTAAGGCAATCAGTTTATTTTTACTTTGCTGGTCTCTATTACAAATTGTGTTACCATTCAAAAACTCTGTAGAGGTTAAAGTTTATGGTTGATTCACTGAGGAAAGCTTGCAAAATCAGTCCTTAATCAAATTCTTTATATTCAAGATTAATTTTTCTAATAGGCTTTTCTATAAGATGTCTTAAGTGCTATATTTTCCTTTCTAAATTCTTCAATTGAGATGTAATCAAGGATAAGAATTTTTTAAGTTCTACTATATTTAGTCCTTGTGTACAATTTTTTACTCTTTCTGTTAGTTTCTTCAGAGTTACATTGTGACGGTTTTAATTCCTGCCAGGTAGCATAGTTGATCAAACTCAGACTCCACTCAAGAGATGGATATGTATTAATACGATGTAATTAGATTACACATAGTGATACATTCTACTGTACTTGTTTTCAATTTCCTTGCTGGAGCTCCAGAAAGGAAGACAACCTTATGTCTTATGATTTTACTTTCCCAAATTCAAGTTATTATTGTCCTTATGACATGAGAATATTTAAATACTGTACATGAACACTATTGAAATTCACAAAATCACTGAAGTTAATGAAACAAAATAGCATGTTCATAAGGACAAGATATAATGACTGTAACTGTTGTCAGATGTCAGAATTGCTTTAGCCCTTTCCATAAATCACTGTGGGAGTATCATTATATGCAATTAATGACACTTCATGTTGTGAATTTGATTACAACCACAAAACAAAGAAAATAAAGAGGAAATCACGCATGTACACCTTACTTGAAGAGGTTGGGATGTCTCCTGCAAATTATCATAATTTGATTACTCAGCGAGTCTATGAAATGCAATTCATTGAAACCTACAGAGACCTAACAGAGATTTCCCAATAATATTCAAATCTGTTTCCATTCTTTCTTCATAAACACAATGAGCAGTTTGGGGAATAGTAATAATCTCTTTGGGCTTCCCAGGTAGCTCAGTGATAAAGAATCCACCTACCAATGCAGGAGACATGGGTTCAATCCCTGGGTCAGGAAGATCCCCTGGAGAAAGAAATGGCAATCCACACCAGTATTCTTGTCTGGGAAATCCCATGAAAAGAGGAGCCTAGAGAGCTATAATACATTAGCTCACCAAAGAGTCGAACATGATTTAGCAACTTGTAAACATGAATAATCTTCTTCCTCCATTGCATTTCTTATTTGGAAATTTCTGAATTCCTGTTGATGGTTCCATGGTTCAGTTCAGTTCAGTCGCTCAGTCGTGTCCAACTCTTTGCAACCCCATGAATCGCAGCATGCCAGCCCTCCCTGTCCATCACCAACTCCCGGAGTTCACTCAAACTCACGTCCATCGAGTCGGTGATGCCATCCCGCCATCTCATCCTCTGTCGTCCCCTTCTCCTCCTGCCCCCAATCCTTCCCAGCATCCGGGTCTTTTCCAATGAGTCAACTCTTCGCATGAGGTCGCCAAAGTACTGGAGTTTCAGCTTTAGCATCATTCCTTCTAAAGAACACCCAGGACTGATCTCCTTAAGAATGGACTGGTTGGATCTCCTTGCAGTCCAAGGGACTCTCAAGAGTCTTCTCCAACACCACAGTTCAAAAGCATCAATTCTTTGGTGCTCAGCCTTCTTCACAGTCCAACTCTCACATCCATACATGACTGCTGGAAAAACCATAGCCTTGACTAGACGGACCTTTGTACCTCAGACTGAAACACTGTTTTCCTTTCACAGAAGTAGTGTTTGATTTACTCAGAGATAACGTTAAATTTTCTTATTTTGAGAAAATGTTATTTTCTTTAAAAAAAAAATATGGTTTCAGTTCTTTAAGTTTCAAATTTCTTTTATTCCTTTGTGGAATGAAATTCCACATTTTCATTTGGATTACAGTCTTAAAATTTCACTGGCAATCCACAGAAGGCCCAAGTGAAGATATTCTTAGCATTACCTGTTAAAAATGATTTTAATATATCAATTATTGACACTGAAAAAACATAAGTTTTACCTAGTTAAGACTTTTTCCAGTTTTTAAGGAGCATCTATGTACATGGAATCATGAACTTTAATTATAAACTACACAAAATTCATAAACATTAATTATATGAACAAATCCATCAATATATTTCTACTTGATAACATGTTCTTTGTCTCATTTTTATTTCTATAAATTTACAATAATAAACATTTATTATTATAAATAGTATAATAAATGTTTATTACTGTATTATTTACAATAATGCTTTAGTGATACAATAATGTCACCAAAATAGTTTATCGTTAAAGAATTTGACTAACTTACCTTCCCACCTATAGAAATGTAAATCAAATTTTTTTTCTTAGAGGAATATGATTTTGTGAGAGAGTATAAGCATAATTCTCGGACTCCTAATTTGTGGTGAGGATAAGGCACTTGTCCAGTTTTTTTTTTTCAGTCCTCTAAACATTAACATTCAACAGTTATTAATGGAGCACTTAACTTGCCTCAAGTGCTGTGATAGGCAGAGTGGATCAAAAAAGCCCAAAGACGTGGGCCCTGGCTACGAAAGTCACATAATGAGACATAGGATTGTAAACAAATGAGTCAACTACAGGGAAATGAGTAAACCATGTGTTTTGAAACAAGCTATTTGCACAGTGTATACGAGGAGTAAGTGATAAACTCTGTCGTAGTGGTGAGGACGATAGTTGGTGTGAGCATGCTTGGAAAGAACCCAAATCTATGGATGCTGATGCTCCTTTTGCAAAGACGATGAGTTTTCCAAGTGGCATCGGCCACTTGTAGACGTTTATTCCATGCAGGTGGGACTGTGAGGGACAAAGGTGTGCAAGGGTGGGACATATTTGAGGTCAGTGTGATGTAAAGAATCTGCCTGCAATGCAAGAGACGTGAGTTCAGTCCCTGGGAAAGGAAGATCCCCTGGAGAAGGGCATGGCAACCCACTCCAGTATCCTTGCCCAGAAAATCCCATGGACTTCAGAGCCTGGAGGGCTACAGTCTATAGGGTCAGAGAGTCAGACATGACTAAAGAGGCAGAGCATGGCATGGCATTGTATAAATTACAGGGAACCAGCAGATTGGAGAAGTAAGTCAGATCTGGATTGTAAGCCTTGACCTTGGCCATGGGTCATCATACATCATTAGCTGACCTCCATACCTGGTTTGTTGTGCCACTATCTTGGAGAAAATTTTTAGTTAGGCAAAGAAAAATTGTTTGTGGCTTTAATGAAAATAGAAGTTGAAGAAAAATAACTACCATTTCTCATGGTCACTGCTTGCTACCTATTCCTTGCTGTAAATTCTTGTTCAGCAATTCCTGTATTAAAATGGTGGGACAATAAATAATTTATAGTCACATATTATTTGTTTAGTGTCAACTGTATGTGATGTACTTGGCTTGTTGCTAATATTCAGAAGTTTTTGTTTTTTTTTTTCCCCCTACATTGGTCACTATGAGAGGGTCTGTAAAATTCATCTTTATTGGAAAGAGGAAAATAGATCACAATAAATTGCAAACACATCAGGGAGTTTACTTATAAGCAGCAGGAGAGAATCAAAGGGAGTTTTCATGTCGAAAGAAAGCGACAGACTGAAAGAAGCACTCTGTGGGAGATGGCAAAACATAAAAAATATCAGAGATGTTGTGAAGGATTTAGAAATAGTCAGCCATGTCAACACATTGTGAATTCTATAGATAGTTTAAGGTTTGTGCTGAGCTGTCCAGAATAATTTGATCAGGTCTTAGCTCCTTTGGAGGATAATAGAATGGTGACTTTGCTAGCATTTAGAAGTCATATCATGACAGATTATTTGTATCCTTGGAAATTAGAAGCTTTCTGCATATTTGGATAAAAAGAACAAATGAAAGATTCAGCCAATATTCAGGGTCTTTGAAAGTTATGCAAAGCAAGGAAGGAAAAGAAAACGTTCTTATGAAAAATTGGAGGTTATCGTGTGTGGTAATAAGACTTGTTAACTGTTACTTTGATTTCTGAGGATGAGTGTGTTTTAATCCCAATAAACTGATGTTTACTAAACACTACTGTGTTTTCACTATTCTGAGAGTTTGGGGAAAGGAAAAGTTCGAATAGGTCCTTGAATTACTTACTGGCTGCTTATCTAAAAAGATGAAATGAACATAAACATACCAAAAATAAAGGATAAAAAAGAAACGTAGAAGCTTCCCTGATAATCCAGTGGTTAAGAATCAGCCTGCCAATGCAGGGGACACAAGTTCGATCCCTTCTCCAGGAAGATCCCACATGCCGGGGAACAACTGAAGCCCCTGTGCCACAATTACTGAGCCCGTGCTCTAGAACCTGGGAGCCACAACTACTGCAACCCACCCACCCTAGAGCCCTTGCTCTGCCACCGCTGTGAGAATCACCACGAGAGAAGCCACTGCGGTGAGAAGCACGACGAGAGAAGCCACCGCGGTGAGAAGCACGACGAGAGAAGCCACCGCGGGGAGAAGCACGACGAGAGAAGCCACCGCGGTGAGAAGCACCAGGAGAGAAGCCACCGCGGTGAGAAGCACCACGAGAGAAGCCACCGCGGTGAGAAGCACCACGAGAGAAGCCACCGCGGTGAGAAGCACCACGAGAGAAGCCACCGCGGTGAGAAGCACCACGAGAGAAGCCACCGCGGTGAGAAGCACCAGGAGAGAAGCCACCGCGGTGAGAAGCACCAGGAGAGAAGCCACCGCGGTGAGAAGCACCACGAGAGAAGCCACCGCGGTGAGAAGCACGACGACAGAAGCCACCGTAATGAGAAGCACGACGAGAGAATCCACCGCAGTGAGAAGCACCACGAGAGAAGCCACCGCGGTGAGAAGCACGACGAGAGAAGCCACCGTGGTGAGAAGCACCAGGAGAGAAGCCACCGCAATGGGAAGCCTGTGCATCGCAAGGAGGAGTAGCCCCCACTCTCTACAACTAGAAAAAGCCTGCACACGACAGTGAAGACTCAGTGCAGCCAAAAGGGAAAATAACTAAATATGTGTTTAAAGAATAAAAAGAAACACAAGTGCCAAACGATGTAGCTCAGTCCACAAATAATATATGGGGTCAAAAGAATAGTGATGTTTGCAGACCAAAGATAATGGGGGAGAGGAAGAAATTGAATTAAACTTCTAATGTTTCATTTTACCTTAAGAATGGGCAAAGTTCTGCTAACACACACTAATTAAATAATGTTATAGTTCAAAGTCTGCTCTAAAACAAACAAAACAATCTACAAACATCATCGATGTTTATTTATTTTAAATGTTAGTTATAAGAAAATGAATTATCTACCACATACTGTTTGATGGTTTAGTTGGTATCTTCAGCCTGAAAATCTTTTTACTGATACAGATTTATTTATAGAATTTCATCTTTTCTTACGATAATTTCATTAATCCCAATTACAACCCATTGTTATACCTGCCCAATACACTGTAGTTGCATTATTAATAGATCTTACATGAGTTAATAAATGGCTGATGGTTTATGCTTTATGTGTAGGATCTATTAGATATGAAATTTAAGCCTGCTGTTTGGATTCCATAACATAGTTTCCCTTCAAAACATCATTATTTTGAAAATATAGATAATGCAAACCCCAGTACCAATAGAAAAACACAGTATTATGATATTTATCCATTCATTTCGATTTTTGTTCTAATATACTAATGCTTATAAGTCCTGTCTTTTCCTTATTGCTACTCTTCTTTTCACTCTAATGTAAAATATGTTTTCTCTTTTTCATGTTTTATTGGAGAGTTTTGAGCAAAGGAATAAGGTGAAATAAATGGTTTAGAGCAACTCTGGGTACTATGTTGGATGCAGAGTAGAAATAAAGAGAAGGAAGTCCACCAGTCTGACTATTGCATTGGAATCAGCTAACAATGAAGTTATTGTTATGGGATAACATATTGTTATTGGGATAACATATTGATAGCGATAACATAAGTTATTGTTATGGGATATAAGGGGAGGGATTGGGGACAGGAGGAGAAGGGGACGACAGAGGATGAGATGGCTGGATGGCATCACCGATTCGATGGACATGAGTCTGAGTGAACTCTGGGAGTTGGTGATGGACAGGGAGGCCTGGTGCGCTGCGATTCATGGGGTTGCAAAGAGTCGGACACGACTGAGCGACTGAACTGAACTGACTGAACAATGGAAGTAGTCTGGATGCTGTTCCATTTTGAAGGTACAAACTAACAGGCTGCAGGCTGGAAAAGAAAGTTAAGAAGCTTTGTGGACGCCATGTAAAATTTTTGCCCTGAACAGCAAGAAATGGGTTGTTGCCATTGATTGAGATGGTGAAAACTGAAAGTGGTATGGTTTGGGTGCAGAATGTGAGGTCAGCTTGAGGCAGATGAAGCTTTAGAGATCTTTTATATATATGAGTGGAGGTGTTGAGTAGATAATTGAAAGTATGAGTCTAGAGTTCTAAAGAAACATTTTGTCTGGATATGTACAAGTGGGAGGCATAAGAATATGGATGATATTTAAAGCTGCAAGGTTAGATGACATCACCAAGGAAGTGAGTGTCTATAGAGGAGTAGAGATCCAATGACTCAATTTTAAGAGCTCTGGCAGAAGTGGATAAATCAACAAACAGAACAGAGAAGATCAACCAATGAGATAGTAGGAAAACCATAAGACTATGATGTCCTAGAAGCCAAGTGAGAAAACCTGTAGCAAGTGGGAACAGATGATAACCATGCTAAATTCTGCAGATGGGTTAGTGTAAAATCAGGATGAGAAGGGACTATGGAATTAGCCAATGTGGAGGTCATCAATGGTCTTCACTAATGTTTTTTTTGGGGATTGATTATGATGAAAGTCTAAATGATTTTAAAAGAGAGTAGGAGAATCATCATAGGCTGGAAGAATACATAAGGCTTTTGAGGTATTTTGTTATAAAAAGGAAGGGGGGAAATTGAACCTAACTTAAAAGTAGGATCAAGAAAAGGAAATTATTATGATTTCCTATTAAAAGTTATCATGCTATTATTAAGAAGAAGAAACAAGAATCGTTATTGTACTGTTGGGAAGAGTCATAAGAGAAAAACTCCCCTTATTTAACAAATTATTTACTCATGTAAATAATTAATTAAATATTCTTTGGAGCATATTCTATTTAATAGAAACAGAGATTGGATACTCAGCTAGCACATGGGCAATCATCCTTGGCAATCTTGTCCCAAGTCTGAGCTCTTGATCACTTAACTTGATTACTTCTGTAAAGACCGTATTACTAAGTAAGGTAACTTTCTGAGGCACTGGGGGTTAAGACTTCCACACGTCTTTTTCAAGGGATGCACAATTCAACCCTTAGCAACTATATTAGTATTTTATATGGATTTAGATTTATTTGAACTCAAAAATTATAGATATCAGCATATAGTTCAGTAGCCATATTACTGATCCCTCCCCTTTCACTCTGCTGCCTCTCCACACTGCAAATGTGTGAACCTGAGGAACCTGAGACAAAGACTAACATATCTTTGGCTTTACAATGCCCCCGGGATTAGCATAAAGCTCTTCAACATGGCACCAAGCCTTCAAGATCTTATCACAGGTCCAAATGTCTGGATCTTCTGCTCCAGCCCCACTGGCTGTATCTCACCTCTTTACACCCTCACATTTCCTCCTTCCCTCACTTTAGGGTCTTTTTCTTGTGTCCTTTGCTCATCCTCTTCCTTTCCCTCCACTCTTAGCCAAACTTTACTGATTGCTTAGATATGAGCACTAGCATTGCTTCCTCAAGAAAGTCATTAGGGATTCAGTTCAGTTCAGTTCAGTTCAGTCGCTCAGTCATGTCCAACTCTTTGCGACCCCATGAATCGCAGCATGCCAGGCCTCCCTGTCCATCACCAACTCCCAGAGTTCACTTAAACTCACATCCATCTAGTCAGTGATGCCATCCAGCCATCTCATCCTCTGTCATCCCCTTTTCCTCCTGCCCCCAGTCCCTCATCAGAGTCTTTTCCAGTGAGTCAACTCTTCGCATGAGGTGACCAAAGTACTGGAGCTTCAGCTTTAGCATCATTCCCTCCAAAGAACATCCAGGGCTGATCTCCTTTAGAATGGACTGGTTGGATCTCCTTGCAGTCCAAGGGACTCTCAGGAGTCTTCTCCTTCTTCATAGGCTTTTAGAGCAAGGTTCACCTCTTAGTCTTAACTCTATCACTCTGTAGTCTTTTGCATTTTGGGTGTGTGATTATTTGATGAATATGTGCCTCTCACAGATCCACAGGAGACGGACCATGTATCTCAAAAGCTGTATCAGTGCCAGGACCAGAGTAGACATTCAAAAATTTGTACATTTTTTAAAGGAAGAAATGCTTTAAATTGTTGAAAACTTTACTTCCTCTTTCTTTTTTTTTTAAAGTTTATTTCAGTTGTGTCCAACTCTTTGCAACCTTATGGTCTGTAACCTGCAGGATCCTTTGTCCATGGGATACTCCAGGCAAAAACACTGGAGTGGGTTGCCATGCCTTCCTCCAGGGCATCTTCCCGACTGACCCAGGGATCAAACCCAAGTCTCTCTGTCTCCTGCATTGGCAGGCGGGTTCTTTACCACTAGCACCACCTGGAAAGCCTCTATTTAAGTATAGTTGGCTTACAATTTCTGTTAATTTCTGCTGTATAGCAAAGTGACTCAGTTATACATATACATATACTTTTTCATATTATTTTCCATTATGTTTTATCACAGGATATTGAATATAGTTCCCTGTGCTAAATAGTAAGATCTTGTTGTTTATCCATCCTGTCTGTAATAGTTTATATCTGCTAATCCCATACTCCCAATGTTTCCCTTCCTCAACTCCCCACCCCCTAGTAAGTCAGAAGGAGAAAGGCAAATACCATATGATACCACTTATATGTGAAATCTAAAATATGCCACAAATGAATGTACCAACTAAACAGGAAAAGACTCCACTTTCTTAAATGTGAGAAAGAGAAAGCTAGTTTTCATCTCTTCCTTGGAGTGGGGTAGTTTGTTTTTTTTTCTCATGGATATACATTGAGTTGGACGTGGACCCACATTTGCTGCTTGGCGATCTTTTATAGCAGTGTGTGTGGCTGATGATGGGTCAGGGTGAAGAATTTCAGAATTCCTTTGCAGAGCGTCCTGGAATCATTCTTGGAGGTGATACGGCACTTGTAGAGTTGTTTCATATAATATTCTTATTTCTGCCTAACAACTTTCCCGGTATATTTAAGGTGGGGAGTGAGATGGGCATTCCAAACTTATTTTTTACTTTGCTGACATGGAGAAAGTTTAAGTTAGAATAATGAAGACTTTCAGTCCTTAACAATCTTATAGCTGGCCAAGATCTGTCACAGTTAATGCTATCGCACAAAATAATTATTGTATAATGATACTTTGAATCCCATTTTGTCTTAGCTGCACTCACTATAGTAAAATTTTTAAAAGTTAACTTATTGAATTATTTCTGTAGCTGAAAAGGTTGATTCAGGGGCCAGAATTTGGGGGATTGAATACTGACTTAGAAGCCTTTACTTTCCAGTTTAGGGACCATGTTGCAATTACATAATATCTCTATCCTCAGGTGTTTTTTTTTTCTATAAAATGGGTACTAATAGTCCCTTGTAGGTCTGTTTTGAGAATTAAAAGGTAAATCCATGTAAATCCCCTAGAATAGTACCTGACCATAATAAGCATTCAAAACACTCCCTATGATCATTAACTTTATTTTTATTACAGCTTTGTATGACACTTTTCTATTTTACAACAGTAAAAAAAAAAAATTATTTTGAATCAATTTAATGAAGAAGACTTGCTAAGCATTGATTGTACACCAGACTGTGTTCTAGGTCTTGGAAATATAAATGAATAAAACATTGATTTAACATACCCAACCCTACACAGCAATGAAACTCAAAGAGTAGGCAGATATATTTATAATTTTTGGTACTGTGGGCTTAGCAGAATTTTCATGAAGCTCTGTGTGTAGGTATATATATATATATATATATATATGTTTTGTTTTTAATATATATGAAGTTATGTGTGTGTATAAGTGAAAGTGAAAGTCACTCAGTCATGTCCGACTCTTTGCAACCCCATGGACTATACAGTCCATGGAATTCTCCAGGCCAGAATACCAGAATGGGTATACTTTCCCTTTTCCAGGAGATCTTCCCAATCCAGGGATTGAACCTAGGTCTCCCACATTGCAGGCAGATTCTTTACCAGCTGAGCCACAAGGAAAGACCAGGAATACTGGAGGGGGTAGCCTATCCTTTCCCAACAGATCTTCCTATCCCAGGAATCGAACTGGGGTCTCCTGCATTGATTGAGCTATCAGGGAAGCCGAGTGTGTGTGCGCTACCATCCATAGGGTTGCAGAGTCAGACATGACTGAAGCAGCTTAGCATATAGCATATGTATATATATATATGTGTGTACATGCACACACATGAAGTTGTGTTTTTAATATCCATGCCTATTACATATACATATACAAACCCTTATTTTATCCAAGAATCTACCAGAAGACAACTTCCAGGAATGAATGGTGGTGGGCAAAGAACATGAACCCCGGGTCTTCATCCTCTCCTGTCAAGGCGTTTCAAGCTTTGATTTTAAGGTGCCTCCTGGCACCTGGTGTTATTTGCCTCATGAAAGGCATTGCTTTTACTGGAGCCAGTTGACTCTGAGCTGTCAGTTGATGAATTTCATTATCTCATTTTGTCTCTTTTATTTTAAACTGGTGTATAAGCACAAAGTAGAGACCCCCGGGAAACAGTGACAAGAACTCTGGCCCATATTGAGCTGCTCCTTGACTCTGTGACATCACTCTATAACCTTTTTACTGGATGAATGACTTTGTCCTCTGGGCCTCTTTTCACAGAAGGGCTGTATTAGGTGATCTAAAATCCTGGGAGGTCACTCTTGCCTCTAAGAGCCCCGCTGTGCCCGGCAGGCAGGTAAGGGGCTCCACCCTGACTGCTTCGAAGATCCCATGAGTCAGAGTGTGTGGAAATGACCGGGCCACCATGAACCCTATATCAGAGTTGTGATTCATAGAATGACACTAAACCCACTTAGGAGTTCTCTTGGGTGATTATAAAAGTTCTGGGGCAATTTGGTTTTCAGAAATGACAGCACAATAAAAGCAATATGCTCTACAGCCTAGAAAGTTCACCAAGATTGAATGAAGAACAAATGTAATTCTATCAGGGTTGAATTTTTCTTAAGTTCTCTCCCCACAGTACCAGCTAAATGGCATTTCTAAAGCATTTAGGAGGGCAGCTTCACAGTTTCCGCCACTCACATGAAAGTTTAGCTGACTTCTGGGGAAAATAAGCAAGCCTGAGAATGCACTTTCTGTCGGGGAGACATTGCCACGGCTTTATGCCTCCATGAGTAGATATTGAGGGGGTCTACACAGGGGAATATCCAAAATGGAAATTCCTTTCAAGGTGCAGGGTATTTGATTCAGGCAGAAAGTTGAGTCCCCAAGAAACTGTATAGAAGGAGAAGAGTTTGCGGTGCATATACCTTAGAAAGGATTTAATCCAATTCAAAATCTCAGTTCTGAAGATAAAATCCTGCCCTAGTCTACCTCTGTGGGAGCTATATATATGATGCTCCCAACACATAGGAGAAAGTGGCTGTAAATAAAATGGTATAACCCAAAATATATTGGACAAGGGAGCTTACCTGTCACTGTATATAAAGAGGCAAATCCAATCATGAACCTTCTGGAGTAATACCCCCATTGACATTTATTATTCCCTCTGTTCCCAGTGTAGTATATTCTATTTGTT
Source organism: Bos taurus (assembly GCF_002263795.3). Classification (NCBI taxonomy): domain Eukaryota; kingdom Metazoa; phylum Chordata; class Mammalia; order Artiodactyla; family Bovidae; genus Bos; species Bos taurus. Next base: position 68,352,239 of record NC_037339.1, read on the forward strand.
TGTTTCCCTGCTTTCTCTTCCTATGAAGTTTATGGACTTCCAAAATTTACCATTTTTTAATCTATTTATTTTTTTTTCTCTCTCTCTCTCTCTGGTTTGACACATTTTTTTGATACCATCTTTTATGACTTCCTTGGTGGCTCAAACGGTAAGGAGTCTGCCTGCAGTGCAGGAGGCCTGTGTTCGATCCCTGGGTTGGGAAGATCCCCTGGAGAAGGAAATGACAACCCATTCCAGTATTCTTGCCTGGAAAATCCCATGGACAGAGGAGCCTAGCAGGCTACAGTCCATGGGGTCACAAAGAGTCGGACATGACTGAGCGGCTTCACTTTCTTTCTTTTATGATACAGAAGAAGAAAGGACTGTGGCTCTTTTGACACTACATCCTTATTCCTCACACTGTGTCTGGCCCAAAAAATGAATCCTTGTAAGCTGTCTGATCCATAGCTAGGAAGGTAGAGAAAGGAGAACAGGTCACTTCTAATTTAGAATTTCGCCTTTGGTCTAAAGCCCAAAAGCTGCAAGGCAAGCATGTTCTTCAGTCACTCAGTTGTGTCCAACTCTTTGAGACACCATGGACTGCAGCACACCAGTCTTCCCTGTCCTTTACTATCTCCCTGAGTTTGCTGAAACTCATGTCCATTGAGTCAATGGCATCATCCAATAATCTCATTCTCTGTTGCCCCATTCTCTTTCTGCTCTCAATCTTTGCCAACAGCAGGGTCTTTTCCCAAGAGTCAGCTCTTCAGGTGGCCAAAATATCAGAGCTTCAGCTTCAGCATCAGTTCTTCCAATGAATATTCAGGATTGATTTCCTTTAGGATTGACTGGTTTGATATCCTTGTAGTCCAAAGGACTCTCAGGAGTCTTCTCCAGCACCACACTTCGAAAGCATCAAATCTTTGGCACTCAGCCTTCTTTATGGTCCAGCTCTCACATCTGTACATGACTACTGGAAAACAGACTAGAGACAACCAGATAGTAAAGCTTTCAAATTAAATTATGGTAGACTAAGTGTCAACAAACTATCCTGAGGACCAAAGCTGGTCTGCATCCTGTTTTTGTTAATAACATTTTATTTGACCACAGTCACAATCATTCACTTAGCAATACATGTTACCTATGTCTGCTTTCTTGCTATAAGCTCAGAGTTGAATAGTTGTTACAGAGCCCATTTATCTGCAAAGCTGAAAATATTTACAATCTGGTCCTTTACAGTTAAAGTTTGTCTAACTCTCTTATAGATTATTCATAAGTAAGCAATTATATAATCATAATTTTTGTGAGTAATTTGTTAAATCCAACAGAACAGTAGTCTTATGTCACAGTCAGCCAAAAGTCTTATTGTGTTCAGGCTTTTAATATTCTCCAAGCATATTCGTCACACATTACATGTTAATGGAAGCAATAAACTGGTTATGCTGGGTTTATGGTAGATAAAAATCTTCTTTTTGGTACAGCTAAAGGACTGTTCCTCACTGGACAGTCATAAATATAACTCTGATGTATTGTGACATCATAAAGTTCTTATTTGTAGTTTACCCTGACATGAGTAGCATTTTCATGGCATTTATGACTTACTATGGCATTCTGATACTGCGATACAGTTTATGAGACCAATAGGTTCACCCTCCCCTGTCACTCTCAGGCTTTCCAAGTCCTTTATTAAATGGGCATCCACTATATATGATGTGCATTCATGTGGCAAGAGGGAGTAGTCTCCCAGATGTGTTGGGCAAGAACATTTGCACCAGAAAAATAAAAGATGAAGTTAGTGCTCATCATAACCCTTAATATATTCCTGCCCTACTTCTAAAATGCCTTTCCATCTTGCATTTAGTGGTGGTGGGGGGGGGGGACATGCTTAAAAATCCATTGCTCCTTGAGAATAGGCTGTGTCAACTTTATGAGCAAAATTTCCCAGGTTTTTTTTTTTTTTTTTCTCTTCTATATTTTAGATATACTGTAATCCTACCTCATTTCAAATGATCTACGGTAGCAAATACTTGGGCATTGTGAGGAAAAATGTCTAACTGGTAATAAGCAAATCGCTATTTGAATCTTCATCGGATATGATTAGGGACTAGTTAAATATAAGATGGTCATTGCCTTTCTATCACTTCCTCATCCATGAAGGCTCTGCTCCAACCCTCCCTTCTCCGGCCAGTCCTCTCAAGTGCATCCAGCACTGCTCTTAACTGCAACTGCACTAATTGGCTGTTCTGCACAATTAACACCACACCTGATGCTGCCCGTGCGTATGTGACACATCATTTAAACCTGCCTTCCATCAGCGTAAAGTGCCGATCGTGTGCCGTGTTGCCGGTACCCTTCCTTGCTTCATTTCTCTGTAGGCCTTGCCATCCCACCCCTCACTGATGTTGAGTGATTCTCATGGAATGAGATCCAGCCTTCTGCTCATTCTTTTAGACTCCAGAGGATCTAACAGGGCAGTAATAGTGTCTCGTATTTATTGAGCTCTTCTTCTGCACCCGCTTTGTTACTTCATTTAATCTATTCCATGACCTTTGAAGACATATTGTATTATCATTCTTCTCTTACAGGTAGTAAACCCAAGGCGCAAGGAGGCTACACTAGTTGCCTGAGGTTGCAAAGCTAGAAAGAGGTAGAGCTCGAATGTGACACCTCTATCTTCCCACTTAATCCTAGAATGCAAAACATTGTACCAGACTACAGGTGGCCAGGATAAATCCTGGATTAAGTGGGTAGTTATTGGTGCTCAGAGATGATTCCTGCAATGTAAGAGCTAGTGATTTAAGTTACCCAAGCCTGTTATCCTCATCCATAAGAGGGCAGACAGAATGAAAACCACAATCACAGAAAACTAGCCAAAATGATCACATGGATCACAGCTTTGTGTAACTTAATGAAACCATGAGCCATGCTGTGTAAGGGCCATCAAGATGTGTGGGTCATGGTGGAGATTTCTGAAAAAATGGCCACTGGAGAAGGGAATGGCAAACCACCTCAGCATTCTTGACACGAGAACCCCATGAACAGTATGAAAAGTTCCGGATGAAGATAATAAAAATATATATTTCAAAATACACTTGAAAATAGTTTCGTTATGTTTTTCCCTTATATATACTAAAAAGGACTTAGGGCATTAGTGAACAGACTCTGCATCACAATTGGATTATGGTGGTTGACACCAGGCAAAACTAAAAATCAGCCATGTTTTAGAGGATATAGTTTATAAAAGCTTCTTTGAGGTCCTTAGAAAAGACAGTAAATGCACTGTCCCCAAATCCTCCTCCTCCCCACTTGAGAGATAAAATGACTATTATAATCATGGGTCACTTCAAGTTCAATGGAACTTACTGTCTGGGGGAAAAAAATGGCCAAATAAAAAGCAGACTTTCTATATATTGCTTTGATAAATGCCTGACCTACTTCAAGATCCCTTAACGGGGCAGGGGTTCAACTCATTTTCATGCAGTCTGATACAACACACCAATAATGATGTAGAGCATGAAACACCAAAGGCTTCTATGGATTATCACTTCTGCCAGGCCGACAGATAGCACTTCATTTAAGCAGCTTTCCAGATATCTCCATCGTGAATCTGATGGAAGGATTAGTCTAAAGCCAGAGATTGTAACCTTTCGTCTGTGAGATTGAGCCTTTGACCAGAGGTGTAGCACAGAGACTGCCACCCCGTGGTATCCTGACTGTGTAACCAGCTGTGCAGACCCTGCAATCTGTCATATTTTTTGTCTTCTTTCATCAGGGAACACGATAACAAAGATATTTCTTCATCTCCCATACATTGCAATTTTCTTCTCTACTCATCCAACATGTTTTCATTGCCTTTGGGAGAGAAGAGTAATTTCGATGCAGAATTCCACTAATTTTAGGAAACTAAGGCAAAGAAAGAACTGATAGAGGATTTGAGAGAATTAGCCTGTGCGGTGCTCACTGCTACCCTTATACCATCAGCTCATGGTGACTGCACTGGGATATGATTCTAAGGTCAATTTAGAGAGATGGGATTCTCTGAGCTCACATAATTTAAATTGAACCAAAACACACAGATTGTACTTGGATAAGAGACTTGCAGAAATAGAAAATTGTGTGTCAAACTCAAGGGCACTTGATGGGCAGAAGCACAGAGTTCTTAGGTTCAGAATAAAAGACCCATTGTGTCTAAGACTAACGAGTGGTGGGCTCTCGAAATTGTGAAAAATCGATAAGTAATTGGGTTGTTCATTGTAGAAGTCATCTCAAGAGACAGCTCCCATACACCTTACCAATCATGCTATTTGCATCCAAAAACTGGAAATAACTGTACATCAGCAGGAGAATAGGTAAGCAATCATAGTGTAGCCATGCAGAGGAATACTATGCAGCAGGAAAAAGAGCCAAAATATTGAGAAGCGGATTGATGTGGATGAATCTGAAAGATACTGTGCCGAGCCAGAGAGTCCACACACAAAGGACTGCCTTCTTTGTGTGTATGATCCTCCCTTTACCTGAAATTCTGAAAAAAGTAGCACTTGTATAGACTAGCAGAAAGATTAGTGCTTGCCCAGGGCTACTGGTTGAGGCAATAAATGACTATCATGCACACTTCTACTTCAGTGGTTTTCGTTTTTTAAAGTGAGGCTATTCCCAGAAATTTCATTTATATGGAATGCTGCAGAACATCACAAATTCGTGAAACAAGGTTGCATATGTTATGGTAAAGTGCCTTTGAGTGATGATGTTATGAGTCACATTTCTATATGGCTGTAGAAAATCCTTTGTAGAAAACCTTGAGCATCTCATTGCTTCTTGATAAGTACAGTTTGTTCTTTTGAGATCCCTCTCATATCGAGGTAGACTACTACACCTTTAAGTTAGAGCAGTCTGCAGCCTGGAGTTGATGATTTCCCTTAGTCATTCATTAGCAACAGGATTTACTTAACATTTTATTTCTCAATATTTTCTTTCTTTGAGGTTTCCCAGGTGGCGCTAGGGGTAAAGAACCCACCTGCCAGTGCAGGAGACAGAAGAGACACGGGTTCCATCCCTGGGTTGGGAAGATCCCCTGGAGAAGGCCATGACAACCCACTCTAGTATTCTTGCCTGGAGAATCCATGGACAGAGGAGCCCAGTGGGCTACAGACCATGGGGTTGCAAAGAGTCAAACGCGACTGAGACAACTTAGCTCGCAGTGTACACACAACGGTTTCCTTTCTCTTTTTCTTTCTTCCTTTCTTCCATCCTTTTCCCTTCATCCTTCCTCTCTCTTTCTCCCTCAGTTATTTATCTCTAAAGTGGAGTGAATAATAAAACCTACCTTCTAATCACTGAGAAGAGATAGTGATTACAAAGCACTCAGCATCGTGTCTGACGTGTGATATGCTTTCAGCAAAGGTTGACTACTCCATTCGTGTAACCTCTTCTCTGAAACCTTCTCCACGGTGCCCTGAAATGAGTGAATCAACACATCATCTATTACAGTGCTGATGGCTTTGGTCGTTGTTGTGTGCTAACCTCTCCTACTCTCCTGGGAGCTGTTCCAAGTGATTGCAATTGTGTCTTATTTATGCCTTTATTCCCAGCACCATAGCTCTTACATGACTCATTCTCAGAGGTTTAAAAACAACATTCTGGAAGCTTAAATAATCATCCTTCCTGTCCTTTAGGTCGTACACTTTTCTTCAGCATGAGCTGCTATAGGATTCTCGCCTTGATGATAGACCAAGCTCTGAAGCCTTGATAGATCTGAAGAATTATATAAGGGAAACGGGAGTTACTCAGAGAGGAAACAGCATGCTTGTGTGTCTCTCCCCTTTATTAGACACATGGAAATCAGAGTGAAGTCCCTGGAGTTCCTCTAGAGGAGGCTTGGGCCAAGCCTTTCGTGGATTTTCTAAAGTGCAAGATCAAATGACGAGTGTGTCAACATTTGAGCGAGACTTCAGAAATAAAGCTTAAGGCATGATACTTTTAGACCACAATGCACTTCCCATGCTGCCCATTTATCATCCTCATAAACATTGACTTGACAACAGCTTTTGTTCTTGGTGGAAATTTGTCCTCTCCTCTTTGAGTAAAGTTCGTTGGTTTCTCTGTATCTGTGAATACTTTCTTTTACATCTTCAGTCCCAAGAGCCTATATTTAAAAATTTAAAAATTTCTGCCTGCCTTTCTACATCTCCCTATACTCTTTTCTATTAACTAAATAATAATTAATACTTATTATTCAGTTCAGTTCAGTGGCTCAGTCGTGTCCGACTCTTTGAGGCTCTATGGACTGCAGCACACTAGGCTTCCCAGTCCATCACCAATGCCTGGAGCTTGCTCAAACTCATGTCCATTGCGTCAGTGATGCCATCCAACCATCTCATCCTCTGTCGTCCCCTTCTCCTCCCGCCTTCAATCTTTCCCAGCATCAAGGTCTTTTCCAATGAGTCAGTTCTTTGCATCAGGTGGCCAAAGTATTGGAGTTTCAGCTTCAGCATCAGTCCTTCCAATGTATATTCATGACTGATTTCCTTTAGGATGTGCTGGTTTGATCTCCTTGCTGTCCAAGGGACTCTCAAGAGTCTTCTCCAACACCATAGTTCAAAAGCATCAATTCTTTGGCGCTTAGCTTTCCTTATAGTCCAACTCTCACATCCATATATGACTACTGGAAAAACCGTAGCTTTGACTAGATGGATTTTTTTTGGCAAAGTAATGTCTCTGCTTTTTAATATGCTTGTCCAGGACAGTCATGACTTTTCTTCCAAGGAGCAAACATCATTTAATTTCATGGCTACAGTCACCATCTGCAGTGTTTTTGGAGCCCAAGAAAGTAAAGTCTGTCACTGTTTCCTTTGTTTCCCCATATTATAGTAAATAATAAATAAAATTATAAAATAAGTCATAATTTCACTTAGGGCATTATTTGAATGTGCTTAGCGGCATGTTATATTTCTCATCAGTGACATCTTTGAATATTTGTGGAGGTAAAGAAAGTGTTAATTTGGGTTAGAGGATCTAGGTAAGAATCTCTCTGTGTCTCTCTCTCCCCCTCACCCTCCCCACCCCTCCAATCACTGAACTGAAAAATAAATCCTCAGGCAAATATCTGATACTACCTAGATGTATCTTTCTCCAAAACATGTTGCCAAAAGAGCTTTTACTTACTCTTCATATTATTTTAGCAGCAGACAGACATACCAAACCAAACAGAAACCAAGATAAAGCAAATATTTTGATGTAGGATTTTAACCTGACTGGACCCTCTTCTGAATACTTCTGTGTGATATCTGCCCTGGCCAATGACAGAAATACTAAATACAAATATTTTTCTCTGTTATAGGTACTGCTAGTAGCAGGTGGGAGGAAAGGGAGTTGGGAAATGCTTTTATTCCATAGATAGTGCTCAACTGAGTAAGCTTCTTTTTATGCAACATTTAAAAACTTTAATTTTTAGTCAGGAGACAAGACCCAAGAAAGTTCAACTCTTTTTAATATGTCCATGACTCTGACAGATGCACAAAATACATGGAAAGTGAGAGAATCCCACATACTGTCTTTCAAGTTCCTTTTTTTTCCCACAGCCTTGGATAGAAAAGATTTCCACACATTCCTACGCTTTGTGTGTTGATTAGCATGTTCTCCAATTTAACTCTGAAAGGGAGACAGGGTCACCACAGCAGAGCAGAGATAACCTCTGAGAAAATGATTTCCCTTAAGCTGAGATAGTAACCACAGACGTGATGGGTGTGTACAGCGCAGTCATAGACTCCTGTCTGATGGGATCTATCTGCCACCCTACGAGATGGTCAGTGCTAAGAAGGAGGAGTATGAAAACAAAACTCCCTGCTAACAGAATAGTATAAGGAGCCAATTGTATGATGTAGAACAAGGATCCAGGGACTTCCCTGGCAGTCCAGGGGTTAAGACTGCACTTTTGAATGCAGGGGGCCCAGGTTCAATCCCTGGGCAGGGAACTGAGATCCCAAGTGCTTGAAAGCAAAAAGCCAAACCATAAAACAGGAGCAATATTGTAACAAAATTCAATAAAGACATCAAAAAAATTAAAGAGGAAAACAAAGAGCCAATCATTTATTTCCTTTGAGCCACTGTCAACTCTCATTTCAGTGCTTCTTAAAGAGTTTGCTTAGCTGCTTAAGGGAAGGAGATGGATTCTTCTCAGAGCCTCCTGAAGCAACACAACTCTCCTAATACCTTGATTTTAGTTCAGGGAGACCCATTTCATGTTTCTGACCTCCAGAACTGTAAGATAATAAATGTATATTGTTTTAAGCTAAAAAAAAAAAAAAACTTCACTTAGAATTGCATTACAGTGACCTGATAAATCATGTCTGGGCTCACGTCCCTGTAATTTCTCAGACATTTAACATGCATCCATGGAAAGCCCCAGCAGGTAAATATTTTCCTGTAGAGGGCAATTTTAAAGAGTGGATCAGTAATTTCCCCAGCATGTGTTTTAACCGAGGAATATTTTCTATATACCTATTGCCGCACTGTTTCAAATCACATTCCTTTCAACGGGTTTTGAAATTTTCCAGTGCAATAGAGGAATAATGGAGATGGATGATATAAAAATTTTGCTTGGTGTCTTCTACAGCTGGGTTTAAAAGAATATTTTTAAAAGAGAACAATGCCAATGGAAGGAGCCAAGGCAGTACCCAAAGTAGGAGGTACAAGTTTTCAGCTCAGCTCAGTCTTCTCTGTGCGACCTTGGGCAAGTCACTTACATGATATTTCTCAAGACGGAGAAACATCTTGATGTTTCTCAAGATGGTTTGCAAGAACCAGGATTTGAATTCATACCTGCCTCGCAAGTGAAGCATCCTGACCTATACGGTTCTCAGCCACCACTCTCTTCATTTTCCTCTTCATTTCCTTGCCCCTTCATCTAGCCTCAGATGTCCTGACGATAACCCAAGGATGACAATGCTTTCTTCTTAGGTTGTTGTAAATACTGAATGAGATCCTTTGTGCCTAGGACTTAGTAAATGATTTCATTTATAGATATGTCTCCATAAATGAAGGCTGTCATAGTCCTTCTTGTTGTGGTTATTTTGATTAAGACATCTGCTCCTGCTAAATAGCACACTATTTTTTCAACAGTAATATATTTCCTATGTAAATATGCTTGGAGAATACAAATTTGGCTAATTTTTGTTACAAAATACTGTGATTGTTATTCTAGTTATGTATTTCTGCATAATGTTAGTCACTCAGTTGTGTCCAACTCTTTGCAATCCCATGGACTGTAGCCCACTTGGCTTCTCTGTCCATGGAATTCTCCATGTAGGAATACTGGAGTGGGTCACCATTCCCTTCTCCAGGGGATCTTCCTGACCCAAGGATCAAACCCAGGTCTCCTGCATTACAGGTGGATTCATTACTGTCTGAGCCACCAGAGAAGCCCCATTTCTGCATAATAAAGTGCAGCAAAGCTTACTGTTAGAGGCTGAATTGTGTCCTCTAAAACCTCTTCTGTTGAAACCCTAACCCCCAGTAGCTCAGAATGTGATTGAATTTCTGGGTGGGGCTTTTAGAAAGGTTATTTAGTAAAAATGGGTGGGCCCCATGTGATGTAACTGGTGTGCTTGTAAGAAGAGATTAGAACTCTCTCTCTCTCTCTCACACACACACACACATACACAGAAGAAAGACAATATGAACACACAGGGAGAAGACAACATCTACATGTCAAGGAGAGAGGTCTCAGAATGGAATGAACTCTGCTGACAACTTAATCTTGAACTTTTAGCCTCCAAAACTGTGAGAAAACAAATTTCTGTTGTTTAACCACCCGGTCTATGTTATTTTGTTATGGAAGTCCATGACCAAAACAGTTATAAGTATTAGCAAACTAATACACTTAACTAAATTCAACAATAATGATATCTGTTTTGCTCTTGAATCTAATATTTGAGCAGGGTTCACAGGAAGGAGAGCTGAGCTCTCCTTCCCTCAGTTCTTTCAGCTGGGGCAGCTGGAGGGAATTTTGCTGGAATCATCTGAAACTCAGTCAGTCACACAGCTGGTGGTTGGTACTGGTAGCTGACTGGGATTTTGGCTGGATCTGTTGGCATAAGACCTCCGTGCGGTCTGGGTTTTCATACAATGTGATGCCTCATTCCAGGGGGAGGGTTCCAAGAGAGAGCCAGGCAGAGGCTCCATAACATTTTCTAAACTAGCATTGGAGAGATAGAGTATCACTTCTGACACTTTTTATTCATCATAACCGAGTCATAGTAGTCAGTCCAATTTAAGGGACAGGAATCAGTCTCCACTTTTTTATGGCATCATGTCAAAGATTGTGCAGCTACATTTTAAAATTCCCAGAGATGTGCAACCACAGCTGTGTGTGTGTGTGTGTGTGTGTGTGTGTGTGTGTGTGTAGTAAGATCAAAAACATATATATTTCAATGACAGTTATATTAATTTCATGTTGATTAAGTGTCAGTACTGTTTAATGTGGAAAAATATAAAAACTCTTATGGGTATTTTTATGGAATCTATATACTGACTTCTATTAAATTACTTTGAAATTTCTTAATCCTAATCCTATTATCTGTTTCTTTCTAAGCAAAAGCGAGATGATGAAACTCCTTTGTCACTCCTCTGAGACCAGGTTTTGTACGACATCACTAATCACTGTGGCAGCTCTACACAATGTCTCTAAAGTGAGGAGGAGGCAGGACCAAATGGGAGGCCCAGGGTATAATAGACGACATATACTTTAAGTATCAGACTCTAAATCTGCATTCTTTCTGAATCCTGACTTTGTCACTACTAAGTTGTCTGACCTTTGGTAAGTTACTTAAATACACAGAACTCTAGGTTTTTCCATTATAGCAGTGTTGGGGTTACAGACACTCTCTCCAGGATGTGTGGTGAGGATTAAATAAGATACTGTTTGTAAAGCTCTGAGTTCTGAGCCAAACTTATTAATCATATTTTGCTTCCCACTTTATGGTATTAAACACAGATCACGATATTAGAGTCCTAGTTTATTAAACTATTATGACTTCATATATGATGATAATCAGTTGTCCTTAAAATAACTCATTTGATCTGTGCTAATCGTCCTTTTCCTCAATCTTTATGTAACACCAGACTAAACATCACACCAGAAGTTCATGATAACACAGTGGAGTGAATTTTGATGTCAGACACACTTTGCCCCTTTTCCAAAGGTTTTCACATTTCAAAACAGATTGGAAGTCGGGTATTATTTCTTTCCAGTAGAAACCACTGTTTTCACTTATTATTATCATAAGCCAGTTTCACTGATATAAGGAACCGAGGTATTATTCCCTGTCTTTCTAAATGAGGATCTTTTGGAGTGAGGAAAAGCAGAAAAACAAAATATGGTGATGGAGACTCAAATGTTAGCTTTCTCTTTTACTTGTGTACTTGAAATCTTATCCTTATAATATTAATGAAGATTATTTTTGCATTTCATTTTCACTGCATTTATTTTTTGATTAATGCAGTTCCTATTTTCCAGATAAGAAGCAAAGAAAGAAAGAAATAAAACAGATTTTCAGACTGATTGCTAATTTATATGAATTCATGTATTCAAATTTATGAACTTTGAATCAAACAGAAGTGCTCAATGCTATTTTTCAAATCTCTGACATTATTGACATAAGAACTTTTTTTTGAAATATCAAAAGAGATTATTTGTCATTGAGAAAATTTCAATAGTACCCTGATGTTTCCTGAAGATGTTTTGAAGTTATGTGAGAAGAAAATACGTTTGGAAGTTAAAACGTGCTGGTGAAAAACACTTGAGGAGAAATAGTCAAATGGATTTTTCTCAGGTTTTTAGTATGTTTCAAACTCTGATACAACAGATAATCAAAGGATAGATATGTTTTTGTGGTTGAGCACAGAATCTTTACAGTAAAGAACAGTTTTTTTTCTACATCATTTAGTCTTATACAGCAATGTATTAGTTTTCAACTGCTGCTGTAACAAATTACCACAGATATTGTGGCTTAAAGCAACACATCTCTTCTCTTAAAGTTCTGGAAGTCAGCAGTCCAAAATGGTCCTTACTCAGTTATAATGAAGGTATGTTCGATGTTGTGTTTTTTCTGGAGGCTCCTAAATGGTCTTCTGCATCCTTTTTGCTCTTGGTGATACACGATACAGCAGCCAGGCTGTAAAGTTTGCATCAGATCATGTTATTCCATCTCATGGCCTCTTGTTGCCAGTAGAAGAACATTCACATTTCCTACCAGGGAGAACCATCCTTGCTGACTGAGTCACAGGCAACTCTCCACCTTCACTGGTGGTGATTGTCTCTTGTCAGATTAGCCTCCTCCAGGTGCCTTGAACACAGACTGTTCCTGTGTGCTCAGTCGCTCAGTCATGTCTGACTTTGCATCCCCATAGACTGTAGTCCGCCAGGCTCCTCTGTCCATGGGATTCTCCATGGCAAGAATACTGGAGTGTGTTGCCACTTCCTTCTCCAGGGGATCTTCCCCAGTATCTTTTTGTGTCTCTTGCATTGCAGGCAGGTTCTTTACCCACTGAGCCATTCGGGAAGCCTTTTACACTTACCATCCTCTCCCCCGGAATAATTCCCCCACCCTCTCTTCCAGACCCCACTATGCCCGGTGCTTCCTGGTGTCTCAACTCAGAGACACCCTCTGAGGTGACCTCATCTGAGTCACATCCCATCACCATCAGTTTTACTTTCCCCTTAGGACTTGTCATTATCTAAAACCATCACATTTAAGTTTGTGCTTATTTTAGTGTTATTTTCCTCTCCCCACACCACCTCCCCCCCATACACATGTTCCAGAGGGCAGAGATTTTGGTCTGAATTATTACCACTGTATGTCTGTCATTTAATTACAGACTAATCTTTAGTAAGTTCTCAAAAGAGTAAGAAAAAATAAGTGAGTTAATTGATAAATTGACTTAATTAGTAGCTTTTGTTTTTTACCATGGTAAGTATTCCGGAACACATCAGAATAAAGTAGATTTCAAATTTGGTGAGTTGCCATCAAGTATGTACCCAGATATACTTAGAACATTGGACCCATGTCCCAAGATTATTCTGCAAAACTATCCAGATCTGCCATCTCCTTTCTCCTTTTTCTCTTTTCTATATCCAGTCCACTTCTGTTTATCCCCCCAAAGTAAAGCTTCTCTTAGATGATTCTTTTTATAGGAATCTCGGCAAAAGTTTTCACTGAGCTGTTGAGATTAGATTTGATTGTGATACCCATCACAATCTTCTTAGTAATTTTTTTTTAGAAGAACTTTATGTTGTCTCAGTTATAGACCCAAAACATCATGGGATCAAATCAAATAATTAAGAAAATGTGTAAAATTATAATCAGTGTAGACTCCACCAGCCTGCCTCTTTTAATGACCATTTAGCTCAGGGCACTGATGAAAGCATGTGTGCCATGCAGGATACTGTGTTTTTGTTCTGAGAAGTGCCTGGCATACATGGTCTTTTAAAAAATATGTGTAGCATGAGTGAGATAACGTAAGAGAGAGCAGTTAGCAGAGTCCGTGACACCTGGCAGGTGCCCAGCAAATGAAGTATGTGGCATGGGAGTGATACTCAAGCTAATCACCTGCCTCCTGCTAGTAACAGGGCCATTTGGGGAACCCACCAAACTCACAGTCCTGGAGAAAGAGATGAGCTGAGGAAATAGAGGACCAGTCCGTGCTCTAGAGAGGGACTCAATGGAAGAACTGAATGGGTCTCCCGAGGAAGGCTTATGTCAAAATTAATAGCATCTTTCCAACAAGGCTCAGGCTTAATTACAATGAATTTAATACCAAAGCTAGCTGCCGGGTTGAGGTGTCAGAGGCAAGAGCCCACCAGTAATGGAGCCCGGCCAGGGACAAGTGTCAGCATGGAAGTGCTGCTTATAGGGACCCCAGAAATCACACAACAACTTTCTGCTGCTGGGATTAGTAAGAATTGCTGCAGGAATAGGTATATTTTTAGGTTTTTCTTTAAAAAGTACTTACTTGCACTCTTTTTGTGAATTGCTTACAATTGAAGAATAGAGAATTAATTATGTTGTTAATTTTTAGAAGAGCCGTGTTTTTTGCAGAAAAAAAAAAATGACTGCAACCTTGATATCAGCACCTGGGGAAAGGCTCCCATTTGTCCTAAGCAACTCTTAAGCAAGTAATACGAGCTGTCTTATAGCAAATAATAAAGCTAAAAAAAAATAGCATTTGAAGTTAGCTTCTTTTCTACAAGTACATCCATCACTGTGTATGACATTCTAGGTGAAGGACACTAATCCATTATCTCTCTGGGTGAAGGACATATGACTGGCTTTTAGAGGACACTCAGTAAGTGCTTTTTTGTTGCCTAAAAATGAGAGGTTCAGAATGGATTAATTCTTACTTCTCTTAACCTCTTTTCTATCTAAAGATTTCTTTTTAGTATTCTTATATTGCTCTTAGAATCTGATAGATGTTCAAAGGTAATTGCAAAATATTTCTTTCATTTCAGTCCAACTAATGTCTTTCCCATTTCTGCCTTTAAAGAAAAGAAATCCTTTCTTCTAGAATTATCTAAGAAGGAAATGTGGGGGTTTTCTTTTCCGTCTTTTATTTTTTTTAATGTTTAGGGCATTTGTTTAGTCAAAATTGCAAATTCTGTACTCTCATACTGAATGTCACAATAAAGTGAGAAAAGTCCAGGGTGGATAAGAAATAAGGGTCTCTTAAAAGTCGGAATCAGAAGAATAGTCAAAAAGAATTGACAGAGACCAGAAATATGTGCACCTGATGAAAGTGAAAGAGGAGAGTGAAAAAGTTGGTTTAAAATTCAACTTTCAAAAAACTAGGATCATGGCATCTGGTCCCATTCCTTCATAGCTAATAGATGGGGAAACAATGGAAACAGTGACAGACTTTATTTTCTTGGGCTCCAAAATCACTGCAGATGGTGACTGCAGCCATGAAATTAAAAGATGCTTGCTCCTTGGAAGAAAAGCTATGACAAACCTGGATAACATATGAAAAAGCACAGACATTACTTTGCTGACAAAGATCCATCTAGTCAAAGCTTTGGTTTTTTCCAGTAGTCACGTATGGATGTGAGAGTTGGATCATAAAGAAAACTATGAGCTGAAGAATTGATGCTTTTGAACTGTGGTGTTGGAAAAGACTCTTGAGAGTCCCTTGGACTACAAGGAGATCCAACCAGTCCATCCTAAAGGAGATCAGTCCTACATATGCATTGGCAGGACTGATGCTGAAGCTGAAGCTCCAATACTTTGGCCATCTGATGTGAAGAAGTGACTCATTGAAAAAGACCCTGATGCTGGGAAAGATTGAAGGCGGGAGGAGAAAGGGATGACAGAGGATGAGATGGTTGGATGGCATCACCGACTGGATGGACATGAATTTGAGCAAGCTCCGGGTGTTGGTGATGGACAGGGAAGTCTGGTGTGCTGCAGTCCATGAGGTTGCAAAGAGTCAGAAGAGACTGAGCAACTGAGCTGAACTAATGTGTACTTTTCAAGCAGAAGAAGGAATTTCAAGAAAGAAGAAGAGGTCAAAACAGTATCAAAATTCAATGTTATCTAACCATAAATTATCCATTTGATAGTTCTGAGTATAGCAAACCTACTGTGATTCAGTGCTATTTATCATTCAGTGCTCTTGCTTATCAGCCACTACCTTGAGAGCCCTGGAGCATCCTTGAATTTAATCTCAGTTGTGATGCCAGTTCATTTTCCCTACCTGGAAGATCCAAATGGGGTGTGAGTGAAGCTGGTGGGCATGGCCTGCTTGCATAGTCTCTGTTTGCCTTTGGGCTTTCAATTCTGTGTGTTAAGTTATTGCCAAAATCCTAGAAAGCAATTTAAACATACTATTTCTTTGGATAAATGGGTTTTCACAGTTGATGATGGACAGAGGATTTTATGACCTAAACATTAACAGAATTTAAAGAATAATGTCTTTGTCTTGTTTCTTAGCATGTGTTTCTTAGTATAGGCATGCTGATAACAAAACATTTTAATTACGTTGGAGGCTAGTCACCACAACTTCAATGGTGTTAAGATCACTTAAGATCAAATTAGGGCTCCTCTGGTGACTCAAATGTTGAAAAATCTGCCTACAATGCAGGAGACCTGGGTTCGATCCCTGGGTCTAGAAGATCCCCTGGAGATATGAGTGCAACCCACTCCAGTATTCTTGCCTGGAGAATTCCTTGGACAGAGGAGCCTGGTGGGCTACAGTCCATGGGGTCACAAAGAGTCAAACATGACTGAGTGACTAACGTGCATGCATAAGGTCAGATCTCTAAGGCAGGCATAAAGATGGTAGGCTGAAGAAGTCTGTCAATCAAACGCAGCTCAACGTGTGGCTCAGCTGGCGTGGAACTAGGAAGCCATTTCTCTGTGGCCACATAGACTGAAATGCCTTGTGTGAGAAGGGCTTGCACAGGCTTGTAGGGAGTGGCACTTCATTTCTAGTCATGTAGCTCAGTGTATGCAAACTCTAGTCATGTAGCTCAGTGTATGCAAACTCCTGTGAAATGTCCCCTGTATCCACATCTTGTCTCTTCATGGAGGACTGTCTTTCATCTCCCATAGTTTCTTTTCCCTCCTTAAATAAAATCCAAATTCCCCAAAGAATTGTCTAAGCTTCTCAATATTACTACAGCATCATCTCCTCTTTTCTCTGTTCCTCTCTGCTCAACCTGCACTTCTCAGTTTCCAAACCTGACAACTTTGGGCATGATAGCAAAGTAAGGCATGATCGTAATAAAACTATAGGAAAAGCAGAGCAAGGCAACCAAACCCCCAGAGATAAATGACCAGATGTCTAGATGGAGGCTTGCTGGATCAAAGGGTAGGCAAGTTTTTACAGCTTTTACATTGCCAAATAGCCCTGCAGAATGACTCTATCAATTTACGCTCTGCCAACATGGTTAATGGGCTGTAGTGTAATTGTCTGTTTATCTATCTGTTATCCTCATTAAGCTGTAAGCACTTCAAGGACTTTTCAATTTCTCGATACCCAGTGTCTAGCTTTTAGCCTGGTATGAAGTAGGCTCTCATCAGCCCATACCCTTTCCTTACTTCTAAATTCTTTGAAGCCCCAGACAAATGAGCCAATTGGTGTCATAGGATATATGGATTAATGGTAAGGCATAGTGGGTGCTAGGTTTCCAAGGTGGCACTAGTGGTCAAGAACCCATTTGCCAATGCAGGTGACATAGAGAGGTGGGTTTGATCCCTGGGTCAGGGAGATCCCCTGGAGGAGGGCATGACAGTCCACTCCAGTATTCTTGCCTGGAGAATCCCCATGGACAGAGGAGCCTGGCAAGCTACAGTCCATCAGACCATAGGATCACAAAGAGTTGGACACGGCTGAAGCGACTTAACACACACATGCACAGTGGGAGATAAATAAAATATTCCCATATTTCCCCCCTAAACTCAACACATCCATAAGCTCTTATATAAAGTTCAACACCTACTTTTTAACCCAAACACACATAATGCAGTCTTCATTAATAGGTAGCTTTCAATAACCTTATGTCAAGTACTGTTTGACTTGAATTAGCATTGAACACTGAAGTCGCATAAGTGTAGAAGTGTGTGTGTGGATATTTTAAATAAATATCTTTCCAAATTCAACTATATTAGTAAAGGAAATTGCAGCAACTTCCTTTAGGGTGAACATTTTGAGAGCATGTTACTATGGCGATTATTTTAAAATGTCATGTAAGATTATAGTTTTCTTTCTGGCATAAAAACGTCTCTAAAAATCTTCAAGGAATGTGTCTGCTTGCATGTGAAATCTTTAGGAAAGCTATAAAATCAACATTATGATGGTTTTCTTTGAAGAATAAGAGCTTTTAAGATAAAGATCCAAGATTATTTACTTAAAACATGACTGGAACAATTGTCATGTATATTTTGAAGAAATGCATATATGCTAAGGATATAAAGATTCAATGGGACATGAGCAACAGTTGAGAACAAATATTCTACGTATTCTAGAATAGGAGATAGGCATATAAAGAAGTAAGTTAAAATACAGTAAGACAACTGCTGCGACAGAGATCAAAAACAAAATTCTGAGGGGAAAAGATGAAATATCTCACCTTAGAACTGTTTCCGTGTGTCAAGTCTCCTTTGAGATATTTTCATTTCAATTTTTTTCTAATGATCCTAACTAGAAAGGCTGCTTTTCACTACCTGAGTAATTGACCTGCACCTCTTCTTAGAAGACAAACATTTATTGAGCATCTGCCATGTGCCAAGAACATAGGCACAGACAAAACCCTCAGGTCGACAAAGAACTTTAATGCATTTTGTTACAGATTTTATGTTTAGGAATCCAATTCAAGTTCAGCCCGTGTTTTATAACTCTATATATATTTTGTGTGTGTAGTATGTAGAGTCATGAAAACATGTATTAGTTTTACTAGTTACACTGTGCTTGATAAGTATCTGTTGAATGAATTAACGAGTGAACATGTAAGGAATTTATGTATTTAATTATTCACAGAGAGCCAGGTTGTATTATTTATAACATAGATGTAAACCACAATCATGTGACATTCCAAAAATTATCAGGCAAACCCATAGTTGGGAGAAAACTGGGAGAAGAATGAAAATAGAAGAATCAAAATGGTTAAGAAAGGTGATTAAGGAAAACAATATTTTCCATAATAGTTTGAACAGAAACATTCATCTCAACTGCTTTTCAGTACTAATATTTCTATTATAAGTATGCATACCTAACTGCTGCTGCTGCTAAGTCACTTCAGTCGTGTCCGACTCTGTGCGACCCCATAGACGGCAGCCCACCAGGCTCCCCCGTCCCTGGGATTCTCCAGGCAAGAACACTGGAGTGGGTTGCCATTTCCTTCTTCAATGCGTGAAAGTGAAAAGTGAAAGGGAAGTCACTCAGTCGCGTCCGACTCTCAGCGACCCCGTGGACTGCAGCCTTCCAGACTCCTCTGTCCATGGGATTTTCCAGGCAAGAGTACTGGAGTGGGGTGCCATTGCCTTCTCCAATGCATACCTAAGACATACTTTAGACATCTAAGCGTCCTCATTGATAAAACATAACAAATTCTCAATAGTCCAGGTTAATATCTCTTAATACCACTGATGTTGCCTCCAGAGTTGTAGTAGTCTTGTAATATGATAGGAATTTAAAAAAATAAAACAATAGCAAATATAAATGACCATCAATTTCTTTCAGGTATATGAAAAAAGTATGACACACTTATGTTTATCACAGAGGTGAGGTTTCTGTCTGTGATGCAACCAGCAGATTTCATAGTTCAGTTGGATTTTAGTCAATAGAAAATATAGATAAACAATTACTTAATTATTTTAATTTATAGAGACATGGAGAAGGCTTCTGCACACTTACTTTAATTGAAATATTGAAATAATCGTCAATGCATTCTTACAGAAAGAGTAAACTATTGATTTTAACTGAAATGAAAATCATGGCTTGGCCAGAGTTTTGGTTTTTTTTTTTTTAATTTTATTTAATTTTTAAACTTTACATAATTGTATTAGTTTTGCCAAATATCAAAATGAATCCACCACATGTATACATGTGTTCCCCATCCTGAACCCTCCTCCCTCCTCCCTCCCCATACCATCCCTCTGGGTCGTCCCAGTGCACTAGCCCCAAGCGTCCAGTATCGTGCATCGAACCTGGACTGGCATCTCGTTTCATACATGATATTTTACATGTTTCAATGCCATTCTCCCAAATCTTCCCACCCTCTCCCTCTCCTACAGAGTCCATAAGACTGTTCTATACATCACTGTCTCTTTTGCTGTCTCGTTCACAGGGTTATTGTTACCATCTTTCTAAAATCCATATATATGCATTAGTATACTGTATTGGTGTTTTTCCTTCTGGCTTACTTCACTCTGTATAATAGGCTCCAGTTTCATCCACCTCATTAGAACTGATTCAAATGTATTCTTTTTAATGGCTGAGTAATACTCCATTGTGTATATGTACCACCGCTTTCTTATCCGTTCATCTGCTGATGGGCATCTAGGTTGCTTCCATGTCCTGGCTATTATAAACAGTGCTGCAATGAACATTGGGGTACACGTGTCTCTTTCCCTTCTGGTTTCCTCAGTGTGTATGCCTAGCAGTGGAATTGCTGGATCATAAGGCAGTTCTATTTCCAGTTTTTTAAGGAATCTCCACACTGTTCTCCATAGTGGCTGTACTAGTTTGCATTCCCACCAACAGTGTAAGAGGGTTCCCTTTTCTCCACACCCTCTCCAGCATTTATTATTTGTAGACTTTTGGATAGCAGCCATTCTGACTGGTGTGAAATGGTACCTCATAGTGGTTTTGATTTGCATTTCTCTGATAATGAGTGATGTTGAGCATTTTTTCATGTGTTTGTTAGCCATCTGTATGTCTTCTTTGGAGAAATGTCTATTGATAAAAACTCTCCAGAAAGCAGGAATAGAAGGAACATACCTCAACATAATAAAAGCTATATATGACAAACCCACAGCAAACATTATCCTCAATGGTGAAAAATTGAAAGCATTTCCTCTAAAGTCAGGAACAAGACAAGGGTGCCCACTTTCACCATTACTATTCAACATAGTTTTGGAAGTGTTGGCCACAGCAATCAGAGCAGAAAAATAAATAAAAGGAATCCAAATTGGAAAAGAAGAAGTAAAACTCTCACTATTTGCAGATGACATGATCCTCTACATAGAAAACCCTAAAGACTCCACCAGAAAATTACTAGAACTAATCAATGACTATAGTAAAGTTGCAGGATATAAAATCAACACACAGAAATCCCTTGCATTCCTATACACTAATAATGAGAAAACAGAAAGAGAAATTAAGGAAACAATTCCATTCACCATTGCAACGGAAAGAATAAAATACTTAGGAATATATCTACCTAAAGAAACTAAAGACCTATATATAGAAAACTATAAAACACTGGTGAAAGAAATCAAAGAGGACACTAATAGATGGAGAAATATACCATGTTCATGGATTGGAAGAATCAATATAGTGAAAATGAGTATACTACCCAAAGCAATTTATAGATTCAACGCAATCCCTATCAAGCTACCAACAGTATTCTTCACAGAGCTAGAACAAATAATTTCACAATTTGTATGGAAAGACAAAAAACCTCGAATAGCCAAAGCAATCCTAAAGAAGAATGGAACTGGAGGAATCAACCTACCTGACTTCAGGCTCTACTACAAAGCCACAGTTATCAAGACAGTATGGTACTGGCACAAAGACAGAAATATAGATCAATGGAACAAAATAGAAACCCCAGAGATAAATCCACGCACATATGGACACCTTATCTTTGACAAAGGAGGCAAGAATATACAATGGATTAAAGACAATCTCTTTAACAAGTGGTGCTGGGAAATCTGGTCAACCACTTGTAAAAGAATGAAACTAGAACACTTTCTAACACCATACACAAAAATAAACTCAAAATGGATTAAAGATCTAAACGTAAGACCAGAAACTATAAAACTCCTAGAGGAGAACATAGGCAAAATACTCTCTGACATACATCACAGCAGGATCCTCTATGACCCACCTCCCAGAATATTGGAAATAAAAGCAAAAATAAACAAATGGGACCTAATTAACCTTAAAAGCTTCTGCACATCAAAGGAAACTATTAGCAAGGTGAAAAGACAGCCTTCAGAATGGGAGAAAATAATAGCAAATGAAGCAACTGACAAACAACTAATCTCAAAAATATACAAGCAACTCCTACAGCTCAACTCCAGTTTTGGGGTTTTAAGTGGGTTTTAAGTGTTCACAACTGTCAGCATTAACACATTTCATTCTAATAGTTTCTCTGGCTTTCAGATTATGGTCTTGTTTTGATCTTCAAAGAGTGGTTAGAATAATTGGAAGATCTGCTAGAATGGCAATGAACCTGTTGTGGAAAAGGCAAAAAATTCTAAATTCAATATTAGAAAATAGTAAAGAGCTTAGAAAAGCAGCAGGGGTAGGATAGAATTGCCTAAGTTTGGTTGTTGCTTGAGAGGCCTTCTTCAGTGGGAATCCTGGATTCCACCCTAAGGTTTGCAGCGTGAAAGCCATTTGGATAATATCAAAATATATGGCTTTGAAAAGTTTGGCTGTATTGAAGTATCATATAGATTCTGGTCCTTACCCTCTTGTTCTGAATGATGGCCGGCAGAACCACATAGAAGCAGACCACCCATACAAAAAGGAAACCCACCCTTCCTTCATGGCATGATTTCTGTGTGGTTTCTGACTTCTTTAAACATTGATGGACAAGCCTATGATGACTTTTGTAGATTCATTTGATGTTCATAGACAATCAGCCCTCTGTATCAAGGGTTCTACATATTGGGGTCAACTGATCATGGATTGACTTCTATGAAGAGTACATCATGGGAAACGCTGGGCTGGAAGAAGCACAAGCTGGAATCAAGATTGCTGGGAGAAATATCAATAACCTCAGATATGCAGATGACACCACCCTTATGGTAGAAAGTGAAAAGGAACTAAAAAGCCTCTTGATGAAAGTGAAAGAGGAGAGTGAAAAAGTTGGCTTAAAGCTCAACGTTCAGAAAACGAAGATCATGGCATCTGGTCCCATCACTTCATGGGAAATAGATGGGGAAACAGTGGAAACAGTGTCAGACTTTAATTTTTTGGGCTCCAAAATCACTACAGATGGTGATTGCAGCCATGAAATTAAAAGACGCTTACTCCTTGGAAGGAAAGTTGACCAACCTAGATAGCATATTCAAAAGCAGAGACATTACTTTGCCAACAAAGGTCCGTCTAGTCAAGGCTATGGTTTTTCCAGTGGTCATGTATGGATGTGAGAGTTGGACTGTGAAGAAAGCTGAGTGCCGAAGAATTGATGCTTTTGAACTGTGGTGTTGGAGAAGACTCTTGAGAGTCCCTTGGACGGCAAGGAGATCCAACCAATCCATCCTAAAAGAGATCAGTCCTGGGTGTTCATTGGAAGGACTGATGTTGAAGTTGAAACTCCAGTACTTTGGCCACCTTATGCAAAAGCTGACTCATTGGAAAAGACCCTGATGCTGGGAAAGATTGAGGGCAGAAGGAGAAGGGGATGACAGAGGATGAGATGGCTAGATGGCATCACCGACTCAATGGACATGAGTTTTGGTGAACTCCAGAGATTGGTGATGGACAGGGAGGCCTGGCTTGCTGCAATTCATGGAGTCTCAAAGAGTCAAACATGACTGAGTGACTGAACTGAACTGAACTGAACCGATCATGGATTGAAAATATTTAGAAAAAAATTCCAGAAAACTTCAAAAATCAAAACTTGAATTTGTTGCTCACTGGCAACTATTTACATTGTGTTAGGTATTATAAGGAATGATGCTAAAGCTAAAACTCCAGTACTTTGACCCAACTCATGCGAATAGTTGACTCATTGGAAAAGACTCTGATGCTGGGAGGGATTGGGGGCAGGAGGAGAAGGGGACGACAGAGGATGAGATGGATGGATGGCCTCACCGACTCGATGGATGTAAGTTTGAGTGAACTCCAGGAGATGGTGATGATCAGGGAGGCCTGGCGTGCTGCAGTTCATGGGATCGCAAAGAGTCAGACACGACTGAGCAACTGAACCGAACTGAACTGAAGGTATTATAAGTAATCTGGATTTGATTTAAAGTGTATTGGAGGTTATATGCAAATATTACCTAGCGGTAAAGAACCTGCCTGCCAATGCAGAGGGCATAAGAGACTTGGGTTCAATTCCTGGGTTGAGAAGATCCCCTGGAGGAGGAAATGGCAACCCACTCCAGTATTCTTGCCTAGAGAATCCCATGGAGAGAGGAGTCTGGTGGGCTACAGTCCATGGGATCACAAAGAGTCAGATGTAACTGAGGCAATTTAGCACACATGCACACTATTCTGTATGAGAGACTTTATATCCACAGATTGGGGTATCAGTGATTGTCCTAGAACCAGTCCTCTGCCCATACCTGAGGGAGAATTCTATTGCTATTCTGTACATTTTTCATAATTGAGTTTTTCAAAATTCCTATTGGAGTATAGTTGATTTAATTTGTTGTATTAATTTCACGTGTACAGCAAAGTGAATCATTTATACTTATATCTACTCTTATTTTTTTTATTCTTTTCCCATATAAGCCATTAAAGAATATTGACTAGAGTTTGCTATGCTATACAGAATGTTTTTTATTAAGTATCTGTTTAATATATAGTAGTATGTATATGTCAGTCCCAATCTCTTAATCTGTCCCTCCCCCCATTATCCTCTGGTAACCATAAGTTTCTTTTCTACATGTGACTCGGATTCTTTTTTGTAAATAAGTTCATTTGTAACTTTTATTTTCTTTAGATTCCACATATGAGTGATATCATATGATTTGTATTTCTTTGTCTGACTTAATTCACTCATTATGATAATCTCTAGGTCTATCCATGTTGTTGCAAATATCGTTATGTTGTTCTCTTTTTATGACTGATATTGTTATGTATGTGTACCACATCTTTTTTATCCACTCCTCTGTTGATAGACATTTAGGTTGCTTCCCTGTCCTGACTATTGTAAATAGTGCTGCAATGAACATTGGGGTGTATGTCTCTTTTGAATTATAGTTTTCTCCAGGTATACGTCCAGGAGTGGGATTATTGAGTCATATGGTAGCTTAAAATTTTATCCCAATACTATTTCACTGATAAAATTTAGAATATTGGAAATTTTATCCTCAAACTTCAACTCAGTCTATTGTGTAACCTGAGAAGGCAGAAAGTATGATTCATTAAACATTATATTTTATTTTGATAATGTAAAATTCATGTTTTTAATTGAACTTATGTTAACATTTTTGAATCACTGAACAACATTCTAAGTTAATTACCTATGACATTTTGTGCACATTGTCATGCCATTTGCCCTTCTCTCTTTAATTCAAGAATACTAAGAATTCATATTTCTTCAGTAGAATAGTCCAAATGTAAGTAAGTATAAATCTTTAGATACTAGAATATATGTTTAGAGATTAGGCACCACAAATAGCATGTTTAAAAATTTTGCAGTCATATTTTGAAATAGGATGGAAACAAAGGATACCATGTATAATCTGAAATCTATTTGCCTTTAAATGCACTCATTTAGCTCAGTAAGTATAATTATAATGTTGTTTTGTAACATGACAATAAGATGAAAACACTGAAGTCAATAACAAACATAATAATACATGTAGTTTGGCTTAAATAAATACATTCAGCAGTGATCAACCTGACAGCTGGTGAGTAGGCTTGGGATTTAAGTATGTATCTCAAAAAATATTCCTAACACTTATGAATCAAGTTATCTTGAGTTAATAAGAGACTAGAGAATGGAAAAAGGAAAGTTGCACAGAGATTACACCCACTGAAATTATTCATGTCTTCAAATTGGAGATGATTCCATCTTATGTGCTATGTTGTATCTGCATTTGAACACCTCACTGATAGTTCCTATCAGTGAAGATGACTGCACTGACCTTAGGAGTAAAGAGATAATTTGTGGGAAATTATAGCAACGCTTCAGCGATCTTTCTAATCTACTTTTCACTGTCATGAAAGAACCTCGTGGGAAATTGGTGACCTCATGATATGATTTCTGAACCCTTAGTTTCTGAAATGATACAATCTCACTGAATTCATGAAAGATGGGGTCATAAAGCCAGATATAACTTTTAGGCTTAATAATCCATTTAGGTTCCTCAGTATGTAGAACTAAGAAAACCTTCCAGTCAGTTTCAAAGATAGCAAGATTATCTATCTAAAACTAATAATGTAATTGACCCATTAATGAACATAGATGTAGATACCAAGATGCTCACTCAGACATTTTGCCTATGAGTTGTGGCTTGTGGGCAACAGCACAAGTCACATGACCTCTGTAAAGTAACTGACACCAAAATAGAACCAAGAACGGCTTAAAAGATACCTTATGAGTCAACCTCACAAAGTCCTTTTGGATTTTCTGTTCCTTCATTCCAGTTATTTTAGTATCTGCTGTACAGATGACCCTGAATGGGAAAGTTGACAAAGGTCAAAGGTGGTACATGATTTTTGACAACTGTTTCCAGGTTAAGGGCACTTTGCCTGGTCAACTTCCAGTCCACTTACTAAATGGAAGATAGTAACCAGTCAGCTCCGTTTTTATGTCATCCATTTTCTTTATCATGAGGCTATCATTAAAATCCAGAAAGGATCTAGAATATGGCAGTCATTTATTTTTCCAAATTTAAGTGGATTATTTTCTAAGACTGCTGAATGTGCTTTAGGAGGTCTGTATAGCACGTGATTATCCTTGTCGTTTTCAGGTACTATGTTTCATGGTGTGTCCCTTAGGTCTAAGAGATTCCCTCTTAGTACTCTACGTGGACAAAAGGTCACTTTGTGACAGGGAGATGGAAAGCGATATTAATTCCTGCAATGTATAGAAGTCAGACTAGACTTGGAAAACACTTTGTAATTACCTGGTCATGTGGCCAGAATGTGTAGGCTGCTAATTAGAGTACCCTGCTATCCAGAAATCTCCCCAGGGTCTCTTCTGAGGTATAAGGCATTCCGCTATCAGACGCTTTTGGTCATAAGTTTCGTTTTAAAGTTGACAGGAATATAAAAACTACACAATGTTAAATTTTTCATGAAAGAAATACTTATATTTTCAGAGCACATAGCCCCTAATTAGAGTAAATTACTCCTGATGGAATAAGCGTTCTGCAATAGCAGGAAAGGAACCAAATTTAATTTCCCAGAGCCATAGGGAGGTCTTGACTATTCAAAAACTGTCTCTAAATCTTAGGAACTATGCTTTCAAGGGCTAAACTAATAGAACTGAGCAGGAAATAAGCCTGATTAGCATTTTGTAAGTAATTTTGAGCACAAAAGCTATATTTACAATAATAGCCAAGACTTGTCATCTACAATTGAACTCAACGCTGGCAAAAAGAAAAACATAAATTGAATCCATTAAAATGACATCAAATAAATTATGATGTTCATTTTCCTGTGCACTGCTTATCACTTTTTAATTTTTTAGAAGTTTGGTGGGTTATCTCCAGATCCTAATAAGGAAGAATGGGTTAGCATTGATTTGGATGACTTATGAAACATTTATACACACATTATTTACTTGTTGTTCTTAATTTATAGCACAGCTTTCTCAGGGCTCCCCACTTTAATACAGCCTGTCAATCACCACTATCTATAATCAGCAGGCCTAGAGGCATGTATTGTTTATTTTTCTCACACAATTTAAACGAATAACCTCTGGCTTTTTGCTAAAGAATTGTTTTGTATCTTTCCACTCTGCACAGGGTAATCGAAGCAATTTTCGTGGTTGAAAACATGTTGATAGTGCTCAGTAAATGTAAATCTAATAACCATATTATTCACCAGGTTTGGGAAGGAAACAAGAGATTTTTATGGGGCTATGGTTATAATCCAGGGAACAAATAGCCCTTTTTACAGAGTTGCAATATAGGCTTTCCTCCTGCATTTATAACATGTCCTAGCTATTGCTACGATTACTCTGTCTCGGGTATTCATGACACTTTATAATAAAGATAACTTTGTGGGAGAAAATAAAGCTTTCACTTTCTCCTGAACACCTGTCTCATCTTGAATTTTCAGGAGCAGCCAGAAAGAAGTCAAAGGTGTCCTTTCTTCTGGGCCTCTTGGAGAAAGATTTGTCATTTGATAACCACAGTCTGCTTTTCTGCCTCTCTTAGGTATTTGTCACATCAAGTAGTTCCTCTAAAGAGTGGTTCTGTACCTCTTGCCTGTATCTAAGAGTGACTGGCAACGGCTTGTTTCTCTCAACGAACTGCACATTCCGCTATTTTGATGAAACCAGTAATTCAGTGAAATTCATAGACATAATCATACCATTCTGTAGAAACATTAAATTTTGGAAAATCTGAGACAGGACAGAAAAAAAAAAAAAATTAGGTGGCTTTGGCTGAGGAACTAAAGCATGTGGAAATTGAGATGATTAAAGTAAAACCAGTTATCGCTTTAGGGACCAAAGAGCTTTCACATATGCTGGCTGTCTTACAGAACTAGGCATCTTGCGATTCTACAGGCTTGTCCCAAATATTTGCCGTGGCTCCTGATGGTTTCTATGCCAACAGCAGATTATTGTATTGTACTGGAACTAATTTTTTTCCAAACTACCAAGATGCTTTATTTATATCACTGCTATGGTACTTGTAGGTTACATTACAGATATTTGTGTATGTGCCTTATCAGTTCAGTTCAGTTCAGTCACTCAGTCATGTCCAACTCTTTGCAGCCCCATGAACTGCGGCACTCCAGGCCTCCCTGTCCATCACCAACTCCCACTATTGTAAACTATTAAGATAAGGAACTTGCTTATGGCTTAGTATACCTTCAGTGAACTGTTTACTGTAGATGATCAACACATATTTGTTGATGGATGGGTGACTAGTTTTCTGGATCCAGTTTTGAATCCAGGACAGACACATGTAGCTTGTTACACTGAGTGTTTTAAAATTGCCCTTTTGTTGTTACCTTAAAGACTGCCATCACAGGCCAGTTTTTTTTAGATGAAAACTCATGATGTGGGTCAGGACCATTTTGTACTTTTGCCCTACACGCTCATCTGTGCATATGACCTCTATGCATGACCTCCATCAGTAATTTATAGCAGATTGCTTCAAGAGATCACATATTATAAGTGGGTTTGTAGTCTTCAGCTCTATTTTTTCTTAAATTTTTGTTTAGGAAAAATTCTTTACTTGTAGAGAAAAAGTGGTCTTATTCTTTTCCTCTGTTACACAATCCTCATACTTTCTGGAATTTTCTTTTATATATATATACAACTAATAAAAGAAACAGTTTCTTGAACACTAAGTTTCTATTGCTTTTGTTCTTTGTGTTGCTATAGTTCATTTGTAGTGTCCGGTCTTCCCTAGAGGCTCAGCGGTAAAGAATCCACCTGCCAATGAAGGAGACGTGTTCGATCCCTGCATTGGAAGATCCCCTGGAGGAAGGCATGACAACCCACTCCAGTATTCTTGCCTGGGAAATTCCATGGACAGAGGAGCCTGGTGGGCTACAGTCCATGGGATCACAAAAGAGTCAGACGTGACTTAGCAACTAAACAACATTTGTAGTGTCCTGCTAGTAAGACTTGTTAAAACATTTACTAACAGTAGGGGAAAAAACTCTAAAACTTGGACACACCAGTAGAACTACAAAGAAATAGCCAAAAAAGGTATTAAAATATAAAAATAATATTAACCACCATGAAAACCATGCTCCTGAGTGCTATTGATAAATATACTACTCTTCAGTTTAACTACCCGAGTGCTTTAATGCTCTTAATGCACATTGTTGCATGTATTTTAGTATCTAAAATTTACTTCACTCTGCTGATGTCATTATGCTTAGTGTTTTATTCTGTGAGACCGTGGCTGGCAAGAATTTTTCCACTTATGTTTCAGATTTCGGTGAGCTTACTTTGGTTTTGCCTCTCTCTATCTCTATGAACATCTGAACCTCAGGAGTAATTACCTTCCAATTGGCAACTGTACCTTGGCCATGCCGTATGCTGACACTGCTTCTTTATAGCCCTGTATGGTTCACAGAAAGATTTGCCAAACTGAGATTCCCCCACAAAAGAACAGCTCCAGCTGTTCAAGGCAACAGTTTGGAACAATAAGACTTCAAGAATTTTGCCTCTATACAATTTATTTAAAATTAGTTGCTTCTTGAAAACATGTATGCCTTCTCAGTCATTTATGTGTGTGTGTACCCATAAAGAATTTGCTAAAACATCCCCATATTTAAAAAAAGCATGTCTATAGGTCACACTGATGTTTGGCCTAGAATGAACCTAGATGTGTGAAGCCCCAATACAGGCACTCCAAAAATATTTATAGCGGTAATTTCTTGCCTGATTTCCTGCAAGGAAAATGATGGCACTTTGAAAATCAGAAAGCTATATTCTCACCTAAACTTTTGAGAACTTTCTATATTAAAAGTGAAAGTCGCTCAGTCGTGTCTGACTCTTTGTGACCCCATGGACTGTTGCCCACCAGAATCCTCTGTCCATGGAATTCTCCAGACCAGAATATTGGAGTGGTATTCCAAGTGGTGTTCCAAGGGAACAGAAGGTAACTGTTCCCTTCTGCAGGGGATCTTCCCAACCCAGGGATCGAACCCAGGTCTCCCACATTGTAGGTGGATCCTTTGCTGTCTGAGCCACCAGGGAAGCCCTTCTATATTATTCCATGAGCCAATATGGATTTAATAATAAGGAAAGAAACTAAATGCTTTGTTATGCTGGATATGAAATTAAACATAGGTTACATGTAATGTCTCCAATTCTGTAAATACTTATGTCAGTCATATCCAACTCTTTGGGACCCCATGGATGATACAGTCCATGGAATTCTCCAGGCCAGAATACTGGAGTGGGCAGTCTTTCTCTTCTCCAGGGGATCTTCCCAATCCAGGGATTGAACCCAGGTCACATTGCAGGTGGATTCTTTACCAGCTGAGCCACAAGGGAAGCCCAAGAATACTGGAGTAGGTAGCCTATCCCTTCTCCAGCGGATCTTCCTGACCCAGGAATTGAACCAGGGTCTCCTGAATTGCAGGCAGATTCTTTACCAACTGAGTTATCAGGGAAGCCCAAATACTTACGTATCTTTTTTAAAATTAATCTTGCTATTTAGATGTGCTAGTGACTAATTCATAGTAACAAGCAAAATGAAAAAAAAATTAGACACAATCAGCATTTTTGCATAACATAACACAATTTTATATATAAAATGCAATTCATATAATCACATTATAGAAATCAGGAAATGGGCAGATAGATACAAAAGTGTTCATATAATTGGCTCTTCTGTAATCTGCTTTTGTCACTCAATAACGTATCATTAATCTTCTTATATATTCATAAATCAAACTAGTTTCAATGATAGCTCTTAAAAGGCTGTATAGTGTTTCCCTAAAGAAATGCCTCTTCATAAGCTACTTTTGATATGATAATATGGAGAACTTTTCCATATTAACTGAATAGTAAGGCAGTTTTCTCTTTGCTATTATCATAAACCGCACTCTTGTAACCATCCCTATACAAACATGTTTGAATGCATCCATAATCATTTCTTCAGGAAAAATTCCTAAATGTGAATTTGTAACTAGAAAATGTCAGAAATATATACTTTTTAAAGGTCTTTAATGTACATTGTCATACTTCTCTTAAATTTGAGAAAGAACCAAACTTTATATTTATTCTGAACATTTTTACTTAAAAATATTTTTAGTCGATTATTTTGAAGTGCTTCAGCATTTCAGACATTTTTGTTTATTCATCAAATATATCACCTCTCCTTTCAGCATGATGTAGTGTATAAACTTGGGAAGGATTCGTTACATTTTATAGAAAGTTGATCGTGACAACTCAAGGGCTTTGTTCTCTTTCTAGTACCTCTTCTAGGTCAGCAAGGCTATTTTCCCCCCTTTTGCAGTTAAGTTGTCCAATGAGTTTTGAAGTCACCTAATATTTGGAGAAGACTCTTGAGAGTCCCTTGGACTGCAAGGAGATCCAACCAGTCCATCCTAAAAGAGATCAGTCCTGGGTGTTCATTGGAAGGACTGATGCTGAAGCTAAAACTCCAATAGTTTGGCCACCTCATGCGAAGAGTAGACTCACTGGAAAAGACCTTGATGCTGGGAGGGGTTGGGGGCAGGAGAATAAGGGGATGACAGAGGATGAGATGGCTGGATGGCATCACCGACTCAATGGACATGAGTTTGGGTAAACTCCAGGAGTTGATGATGGACCGGGAGGCCTGGCGTGCTGCGATTCATGGGGTCACAAAGAGTCAGACACGACTGAGCAACTGAACTGAACTGAACTGAATATTACTTTTATTCAGCTGATGTTTCTCCTACTTGCCCATAAGGATCTGGCCCATGATACAAATTGCCAAATGCCATAAGGAAATCAGTGTCTGATAGGAAAGGATTAAAAAAAAATCTTTTAAGTCCAAAGACCTGGACTTTCTTTCTTATTTCCACCCTTTACTAGATGGATAGTTTCCTTATTGAGATTCCACTGCCATCTCTAAAATAGAGGGCTTTCCTTAACTTATTTTTTCTATCATTTTTCAATTTTAGCAGCAGAACACCTCAAACTTTTTTTTTTCCAAAAAAACCCAGGATACAACTCTTCCACAGAAGCAGCTTTAATAACCACTGTCTAAGTCCTCTTACCTTCTCTTCAGTTCAGGACACCTGAGCATGGGCAGCACACATACACGTCAGATGCTTTGGGACTTCCCTGCTGGTGCAGTGGTTAAGATCGCCTCCCAATGCAGAAGTTGGGGGTTTGATCACTGATTGGGGAACTAAGATCCCACATGTCTCACGGTCAAAAAAACACAAAATGTCAAACAGAAACAATATTGTAACAGATTCAATAAAGACTTTTAAAACAGTCCCCATCATTAAAAATTCTAGAAAAGAATATCAAGTGCTTTAGACAGGAAGACAGTCTCAAAGATGTCACTTGAAGGTAACTTCAACAGAAAGACAAGCATCACACACACGTGCTCATCCACTGTGATGACACTGCCTTCACTAATTAATTCAGTTCATTTTTTGGCTTCTTCTGGACAACTGTTTGCCGTATAGGTTTGCGTCTAGATTTCTGGATTGGGGGTTATCCTTGAGGGATCAACTAAGTTATCATCTTCCTTAGGCTTCCTCTTTGGTCGTGACTCTTCAACTTGCTGCATGGTCCCCAGTCATAAGCCAAATGGGAAAATCAGTCTCACATCTTTAAAAATTAAAGTGACTTTGTGTAACTTGTAGCTATTGGCAAATCTGGAATTTGTCATTAACAGGAAACAATGTTTTCTGTGAACTTTCTAATCTGTAGTTATTCCCAACTCTGAAAGTATTTCCAGAGAGACATTCCATACTTTATAATAGTGACTTCATCATAGGATTAAGGTGTATAAGTTCTCCCAAGATGATTAATGCAAACAAGATTATTTTTAGTAACTTCTTTATTATGTTGTAAGTTCTTTATATTTAAAGCTCATATATCACATATATACTCATCAAACCATTTCCACCCATGTATGTATATCATGGCAAAAATTGAAATGCTTATATAATAAAAAATAAATGTATCTTATGTATTTACATTGATGTGAAATGATTTTATCAATGTTTTAATAACACTGTTTCATGTTTTAGTATTTTCCCATAATACTGAGTTTGCTTAGCCATTGATTCTTATCAGCAGTTTTACTGGTGGTCGGCTGTGGTTTTTCCCTCACATGAACTCCTTGACTGATAAATTCATGGCTTCCAATCACATTCACAAACAGTTTCATAGGCTGAGAAAAGAAAATGCCATCAAAGATCACCAGTTTATACTAAAGCAATCATATTTGGGACTACACATAAAAATTCAAATCGAGCCCCTGTTTTTTAACGACTAGTATATAAAGTGATGTGTTTTCTTGGTTTCTCATTTGAACTCCCAGTTTTTGATTTATGATAATCTTATTCCGAAATACCTATTTTTCAGCCATCCTTTGAGCAATATTTTAAAGTTACTGAGTGCATATAGAGTAGTTTATAACCTTCATAATGTTGAGAGAAAGCATTTTCTCTTTTAAGACATACTCTTCTACACCAACTTCTTACAGCAAAAACATATATACATATATATATAATGTTAGTAATATTCACACTAGAGTTTTTACTGTGAACCCTGCATGAATTTGAGGCTGTGCTGTGAAGTCATCTGTCAGGCTTTATGAGGTAAATAGGTTACAGAAATGGAAGCACATAACAAACATAATGTTTCTTATAGGAGGCACTTCATTCTGGCTATCAGTGTGGTTAGACTCTAAAGAATTCTTCAAATTAAATGAAAGTCTTGCCTCGGAACTGATTCAAATAAAATGAATAGCAAGAGAAAATGTGTTTTAATTTTTAGTATTTTTCTTCCTTTGGTATTCCCCACCCCCGAACCCCTCCAACCTATTTAATGGCAGGCTTCATTTACATAAAGCATGATGTTTCCAGAGCTGTTTAAATAAGGCTACATCTTGCGGGGTGCGGGTGAGGGGGTTGTTTTCTGTGAAACTAAAGAGCTAATCTGAACTCCAAATGCCACCTTAAAGATAACATTATGGAAAAGTAACTGGCTTTTACTATTCTGGAAAAAGCAATTCGCTATCACAGTATAACTACGCACAGGTATGATCTGATGGATGGATTCATGTTTGACATTTAAACCTTATCAAATGCTCTAAGACAGCTTTCAGGGGGAGAAAACACTTCCCACCAAACAGAAAATACATTTTTTCCTAGACAGACATGGATAAATACTGTATGGTAGGACTAAATGTTTAACTTTTTTCCACCTTTAAATTAATGGTTCCTTATTGGAGTAATTGTCATGTAAGTGGAGTTTTATAGAAAACACAAGAAATCATGTTTTTAACCTTTATAATTTTTTTAACACTTGGATTATTTCTTGCTTGTTTACAAAAGCAAATAATTAGTTTGAACTTCAATGAGCCAAAAGGGAAAATATAGTCTCCCAAAATTTTGAAAATAGTTTTTCCCCAGAAATAGATAAAAGTTTTTTACTAGGAAAAAAAAATGTAGTTTATTAAAAAATATGTAAATGTTTTTGCCCAGCATCAGAATAATGTTACCTAGAGATGCAATAGCCATATGATTTTTAAATGAGACAGCAAGACCAATATATATTTCCCTTATATACTTTGTTGAATTGATATTCAAAGAAATAAAATAGGTTTCCTGTTAGTCTTTTATCCACATGTCAGTTTCATTTCTTGTAGTATCACTTGGCTCAGCCATCTTTAAAAATTGACAGAACGGTTGAGACTCTGAAGTGAATTTTGGGAATCCCAAGAGAAACATACAAAAAAAGATATTTAAAAAATTTCTAGATATCTATATGTAAGTCTAACATTTATCTAAAGCTTATAACCAATTATTGAGGCTGGGTAGAGTATGAGTTCAAGACTTGGTATTCTTGTTTACAAAATTTCTTGACTGTTAAGTATTATTTTCCTGCAAGTATTAATTGTATTTCTTTTTAGTAAAATTGTGTTTTCCTGTTTAAAGAACACACAAACATTTAAAATGTAGTAACATTCTACCCCAATTAATAAATGATTTTAAAATGCACCCTCTTCAGATTCATGGTAGAATTTTGCGTTCATTTGTCTCTTAAATGTTGAAAGCATAGATCCATGTGTTCCAGATTTATGATGTACTTTATTAAATGGTGCAGCATCTGCAGTGACTCCTTCAGGATGGAAAATATTCAGCTAGGAGACACTAGTCTCCAGCTCCCTTCATTCATTAAAAACCATATACCAGGATGGAGACTCAGCTGCCAGATGACTGACTGCCTTTAGGGGGTACATATGTGATTTCCTCAAAAATGCTTAATAGTGTACCTTGTCAAAAAGTCCCTCATTCCCCTTTTAATGTGTTTATTCCTCCACATATTTCATTATATTTTTCCCATTGCCTACATCCATCCTTGCTTTACTATCGCTCATATAATCTAAAACTCTAGTGTACTTTTCATGAAAATATAAGGAATACAACAAGCATAAATAGCGAAAGGACTGTTGGGGAGGTTTTCTATTATCCAAGGAATGCACGCGTGCATGCTAAGTCACTTCAGTTGTGTCCGACTCTTTGCAGCCTTACGGACAGTAGCCCGTCAGGCTCCTCTGTCCATGGGATTTTCCAGGCAAGAATACTGGAGTGAGTTGCCATCCCCTCCTCCAGGGGATCTTCCCAACCCAGGGATCGAACCCACATCTCATATGTCTCCTGTATTGGCAGGAGGATTCTTACCACGAGCACGACCTGAGAAGCCCTGTCCAAGAAACAGTCTTATTAACTTACTGTAATTAAACTACTACCAAGCACTTCAGACTGTCTTGGCTTCTGAAACTCAAACAATTAAGTCTCCGGAGGTTAGTAACTGTCTTATTGAATTATATGGTTGTATTTCTTAATAATGATCTGAATTTAAGTTCAGAATACCCATTTATTCATTAAACCTTTATTGCATATATTGATCTTTGTATTGACACCATAATGACTTTAACATAATGAAGAAGACAACATAGTCCCTGCTCTCACAGGCTTATAGTGGGAAAAACAGGCATTAAACAAATAATTATAAATATAATCATGTTATAGAAAGGAAAATGGCATGTGTCAAGAAAGCATCTGAGATTCAAGGGTCTATACTTGCCCTCAAGATCTTTCCTTGAAGGCTCCATGGATGAAACCAGGTATGAAGTCTATTTTGGTCTAAAGCATGAGATGGAATCTAGTCCTGTACCTAAACAGATTAATCAGCAGACCATCTAGTTTGACATAAGAGGTGCAAAAGCCAGCAAAATATCCAAATCAATTTCCAAACCTTATGAATACTTTTTTTCCAAATCTCCCAACTGTCTTTGTGTCTGTTGTTAAGGCGGTAAAATCTATTGTTTAAATGTTACCCAGGAGGCATTTTCCTCAGCTTTAAACCAATGAAACTGAATAGATTGTGAGGAAAAAAAAGTGGCCAAGTTTTATGTAAGATTGACTGGGATTAGAGAGGACAGCTCTGTGTGTGTGTGTGTGTGTGTGTGTGTGTGTGTGTGTGTGTGTGTGTGTGTTTTGTTATTGTCATCTTGTTTTTTTTATCTCTAATGCCTATCTTCTGCTTTGTCATCACCTGTGTCTCCCAGAGTGCAAAAACGTATGTAACCATGGTCTTCAATTAGCTCCTATTTTGGTGGGAAGAGTAGTTTGAGGATCTTGTGTCAAGAAACATGCAGGATTAGGGGAAGTTCCTGCTGTATAACCATTTGTCTATTACACTACCTCATTAATTCAGATCAAGTTTCCATTGCAATGGGACCTCCCTGATAGCTCAGTTGGTAAAGAATCCGCCTGCAATACAGGAGACCCCGGTTTGATTCCTGGGACCGGAAGATCCCCTGGAGAAGGGATAGACTACCCTCTCCAGTATTCTTGGGCTTCCCTTGTGGCTTGGCTGGTAAAGAATCTGCCTGCAATGTGAGAGACCTGGGTTTGATCCCTGGGTTGGGAAGATCTCCTGGAGAGGAGAAAGGCTACCCACTCCAGTATTGTTGCCTAGAGAATTCCATGGACGGTATAGTCCATGGCGTCGCAAAGAGTCGGACACGACTGAGCGACTTTCGCTTCACTCCATTGCAGTGGACTAGGAGTTTGTGACCACAGATTCTGAAGGAATCAGTGTTGAAACTTCTAGCATGGCTGTTGTACTCTTTATACTAAATGGAAATAAGTCTCTGGTGCCATGTTTCTTTGTCCCTTTGGGAAATGTATGCTTGCCTCAACCTCTCTGATATAATTTATGTGCTTTGATGACTTCTGGGCAACTAGTCAAATTCAGTCCTTCTCTGTCAGTCAGTCAACCATTTAATCATTCTTTCTTCCATTTAACCCATAATTTTGAACACTAAATATACTTTGTGTTTAGTTCTGTGCAAAAAATACTTCTTAGGATCCCTAACATGGATGGAGCTTGCCATCTTATAGGGAAATAAGACATGTCTGACAAGGAAGTTAAGTAGCTAGTTAAGGAACTAATGACTTGAATTTAGTAGCCAAGATCCCTGTGACATGGAGTGATTAAAAATTAAAGTTAAACTTAAGTGAAACATCTGATTCTTGAAAGATGGGCAAAAGTTACATGGAGAGGAAAGAAAGGGAACTCCATGGAGGGAGAAACATTTGCAGCAAAACTTGACTTGGGCATATCCAGGAAGCAGAAATATAAACAAATATGGTATATATTACCTGGAATATGTTAGATGCTTAGTGAAAGAATGAATAAATGCATGTATGTAAACAGGAACTGGAAGAAAGTTTGGAAAGGGGAATTGTCAATAAAGTTTTAACTGAGAAGACTTCATAAACAACATGATTGACAGAGACCTATAAGATAATAAAAAGGCCTGACGAAGTCATTTCACATACAGTCAAAGACAACCAATTTTCATCTGACGTCAATTTTACTTGTGTCTGCCAAAGTTTTGGAGGAAATGGAAATTCAAACTATTTATCTAGTGAATATAAATATTAGGACAACATATGTTAATTAAGAAATGTTTTTCAGCCAACCGTGCTTACGTATTTCTGATTATATAGAAGTTACAGGTTAATCAAGTAGTTTGGAAAATAATAAATTAGATTATTTCACAGGTTAAGTAGTATTGTCAGGCTCTCACAGTTGCACTAATACATCAATTTTACCTCTGAAAATAATATGTGTAGTCACACAAATTTCTTCACCTTCAACCTCCAGCTATGAATCTGAGATTGCTGATGAAATTTGTGTCCAAAAGCTTCCTTCATTTTCCTGAACTATCTATATGATTTATGTACTTGCTTGTTTTTTTAAAGTGAGTTAGGAATTTTTAGCACTCAATTAAAAATCATTATTCAATTAACTCTCCGACCTTAAAAAAAAATTAATGGCTTCATGAATCACAATTAAGACTTCTAGTTTTGGGTACATAAAAAAGCAAACATTCAGTTAGTCTCAGATCTATTTTAGATACTCTAGTGATTCATTTTTCATCTTTCTCATAATTTGTCTCAAATTTCTGGGCTCTTTTTATTGCTGAGTCTCTAGGGGTGTGAAATTTTTTGTCATAATACAAAAATGACATGGAAACACATCAAATGTAGACTGTATTTTTGAATGAAAACATACTGTACCCCCTGCTACCATTTTAAAGCTCTTCTGTAAAGAAATGACCAGATGTTTAAAAATAGAAAGTTGGTAAATCTTTTACTCATCCTTAACCTTTACATTTTTCTGCTGCTATTTGATCTGAGCCAGAGCATTGTGATCGTAACTTATGTATTCAGAAGTATTACGTGGACTTTCCTCCCAAAGGTTTTGTTTACACAAAGTTTCTTTATGGTTTTTGGTAAAACTTGGATACTGTATAAAAAGGAATGCAGAAGAGGTATCAGCATGAAAATATATTAAGGGTAAATAAAGATAGTGTGGAGAAAAGAAATAGAATGTTTTTCAATCCACTGTAAACTGGATTATAATGAAGAAATCTCATATTGGTACAAGTGGCTTTTTGTTAGATTGGGCCCTGTTCTTGGTCATAGCTAAGGGAAAAGCTCATCTTGGTCTCTTTTTCTAAAAGTCCTATCCCAAATATCCACTCATGAAAGAACAGAAAGATCTTTCCTGGAATAAAGATCTAAGCAGATTTATTTTATTTTTGTGATTTCTTTTTTAAATTAACCAAAACAACTGGCCAACAATGTCTTAGACTTCTTGCTAAGAACCCTAACATTAATTTCACTACTTAGAAGTCCATCTTCCAAATAACCTGGAATATGCACTTTACCACCAGAAAACAAGGACTGGAATCATTTGTTTGTAAAATATGATAAGCAAAATAAAAAATAAACTATGCATTTCTAACTACTTCTTCTTCTGGACTTTTATAAGTATTATATTTCTTAAAGCAACAACTAACTATTTTCTTTTCCTGAAATGAAATTTTCTTTTTCATAAAATTCAAAACATTATTTTAACTATGGGGGTGGAAACTAGAGGGAAAAAACCTGAGAATTAGCTTTTAAAACATGTATCTTAAAAAAAAAAGTATTTATTTTTAATTGAAGGATAATTGCTTTATAGTATTGTGTTGGTTTCTACCAAATATTGACATGAGTAAGTCATATATATGTTTTAATCATTTTTTTCACACTTTTTTTGTTCTCAGGCCAGTTGTTTAAAATTTTTAAATTATTTGGGTAAAAATTTGGTAGAGTAGAAGACCTCTTGCCATTTAAAAATGTTATAACTTTTGATTGGTTCTTTTCAACAGCCGTTTCTTCTCTTCCTAAACTAAGTTCATAGTTTTGACCCACTATTGTTTGGCGTATCAATTGTTGCTCTTACGCGATCTTCATTACAAATAATTTTTCTCCTTTAGCTCTCCTAAGCCATTCATACATCGTATCCTCAGCCTACTCTGGAACTTCCAAAGATACACGTTCATACCTGCAGTGATACCAGCTGCAAAATTCCAGTTTACTCCTCTTAATGCTCCAACATTCTGAAATGTCTTTGTTGTATTTCCTCTTCTGCATCTTTGCTTGGGCTGTTTACGCTACACTAAGTCACTTCAGTCGTATCCGACTCTGTGTGACCCCATAGACGGTAGCCTACCAGGCTCCCCCATCCCTGGGATTCTCCAGGCAAGAACACTGGAGTGGGTTGCCATTTCCTTCTCCAATGCGTGAAAGTGAAAAGTGAAAGTGAAGTCACTCTGTCGTGTCCGACTCTTAGCGACCCCATGGACTGCAGCTTACCAGGCTCCTCCGTCCATGGGATTTTCCAGGCAAGAGTACTGGACTGGGGTGCCATTGCCTTCTCCAGCTTGGGCTGTTTACTGTAATGTAAACTTTAGGGGCTTGAATTTCTGTTCCTCTACTTGAACAATGGCTCCTCCGAGCCTCTGCTGCTTATCTCTAAAAACTGAAGAAAATTAATAAGGACCTTAATAATTTGCTTGGGCATCATGCATATATACTCCTGAGAACAGCACTTGGCAAGTAATGAGTTTTCCACAAGTAGGGGCTGCTACATGCCTTCTAGTCTCCCTGCCACCACCAATCATTTTTAGAAATCCTACTCATCTTCCAAACCAAGTTTATTTCCCACCTTCTCCATGAGCCTTTATATGATCAGTTATCAGAAGCACGTATGTGGCTTGTCCCATTGTCTTTTCCTCTGTGTAGTATCATCCCCCCAACTAAAGCACAGGGAAGAACATATCCTGTCTTTTAGCACCATGTTTTGTGCATTTTGTGTTGATTAATAGTTAAAAGTGCTACTTGTCATAACAGTTTATCAGTGTTGTCCAAGCCAAGAATATGGATGGCAGCAGGCTACCCAAACAGCTGTTACAGGAGGAGCTTAAGTGCAGTGAGCAGAGGAGGTTTACACAAACCACCTCAGAAAATGGGGCCGAGCCCTGGAGTGCTAAGTCACCATGTCTGATAGATTACAGCGGATACAAGGAGCAGAAATGGGGAGTCCCATTTTAAACAAAGATTTCGAGTAGATGATGAGGTTAAAGAGAACTACATGAGTGCTCAGGCGTGTCTGACTCTTTGCGACGCCAGGGACTGTACCCCTCCAGCCTTCTCTGTCCATGGAATTTTCCAAGCAAGAATACTGGAGTGGGTTGTCATTTCCTCCTCCAGAGAATCTTCCCCACCCAGGGATCCAACCCTCCTCTCCTACATTGGCAGGAGGATATTTTACCACTGCGCCACCTGGAAAACCCAAAGAGAAATGCACACAGGAAAAAAAAAACTTGCAAAGAGTAACTGCAGCTGCAAAGAAGAGGCATCATTATGAGAACATATTGTGGTAAGGAGTGCTGGTCACAGCACTCCACATCTGCACCACAAAGAGCTATCATGTTAGTGATGTGATCATCCACAGAGGTTAAAAGACAATGCATGATGGTAGCCTATTATGATCTATCAGGAGAGAAAATAATGTTCTATTTTTGGAATGGTCTGGTACAATTTCTACACTCTTGGAATGGTAATACTTTTCTTTTCAGTTTAAAATGTTTAATTATCTTTCGTTTTAAATTTGTATTAGTTTTTATAAGAATTTATATTTCTGTTTCTCTAAATACCAAGGGAAAACTTCTGGGGGTTATCTTTCTTTCCTGCCATAGTGTGTATCTGAGCAATTATTTATTTAGAAATCACTTGGTATTGTGGAAACAAACTGAGGTCCACAGGGAACTGGATTCAAATCATAGTTTTGCTTCCTGTTGTATATTCCTGTATAAGTAGTTTAACCTTAATAAACTTCTCCATTAAACCTTATAGGGATGTTTCAATGATTATTAGTGCTTTATTAAAAAATAGCCATAGGAGTACCTAACCCATATCAGGTACTTGAGAAAAGTAACTATTATTATAATAGGTGGTTATGAGAAATTCATTAATTTTCCAGCCAGTCATATTGGTAAAAACACCAAGACAAATTATAATTAATCCACTATAATTATCTCAGAAACCACAGTTTTCTAAATAAGAATAATCAGGTTTTAGGGTCAAATGCATTATTTGTTCAACTCACATCTAATTCTGAGAAACATTTATTTGAATCAAGCAAGAGGATAGAAGCTAAATTAAGGAATAACTAAGTTTTTGGTTTCACCACATGGAAGTATGACAAATAGCTATTTTCTCTTGATCCCTCAATATGAGGGATCAAGTTTAATGACCTAATGAATGAATACAGTCAAGGGTTCTCTTTTCTATGTTTTAAGCCAAGACTGAGAAATAGGAGTTGATATAAGTAGCAAGAGACCTCGACAAGGAAAACAGTCAAGAATGAAAAATGGAGATGAAGGACCAAGAAGAGATGTAAAGGATCTCACCCACAGATTGTGGTTTTCATAAGGGATAGTTTACTCCTCTGAGAGAATGTCAGAAACTTAAAATCAATAAATATTAGAACACTCAATTTTTGATCCTTAGTATTATTTCAGAGACTATTACTATTAAAAATCTTCAGCTGCAAGCAACAGAAACCAGTTTGGTAGTTTTAACAGACAAAAGGAAAGTTTATTTGTAAGGATCCCAAGGTGTTCCAAAACCCCAGGGCAAGAATTAAGCCTGGCTCCTGAGATAAAGACAAAGAGTTTCCCTCCTTCTCCCTTGCTCTCTGCCTGGCTCTCACTCGTCCCCTTCCTTCTCTCAATGGATCATCACCATTGTCATTGTTTTGGCAAAGCATCTTTCTCAATTACTCAGTCCACCTACTGCAAAATTCCATGGTGCCAGGCTTCTCATCCTCTGTCTTTAAGAGACCAGCTTTTAGTCCAGTTAGATACTGCCAGTCTCAATTCGGGCCTCCCAGAGAAGGAACTCCAACTGGCAAATTTCCAGCGTGTGCTAAATAACATATTATATCCAAGAATCAAGTGATATGGATGGAACAAATGCTGATGACACAGTCTTTCAGGGAATTTTTCATTTACAAATTCGCTACTCAGTATTCTAAATCCCACATTTATGGAGATACCACTAAGACCATCACTGTATGTGACACATAGCTTTCCATGGATAATATTTTTTTCAGTGAAAATTGTCATCATTGCCAGATACTTAAGATGGTTGAGTCACCACATTGATGTTTTCTTCACATAGAAAAGCTTTCAGATTAAGTTTTCAGGTAAAACATAGAAAATACAGAGGGAGGTGTATGTTTCAATGGCTTTTACATCTCCAGCCCCACCTCAGTGAAGCTCCACTTCAGTGTTTTTGTTCTCCCATTTAGCTCCTCTGCCCATGAAATTTTCCAAGAATACTGCAGTGGGGTGCCATTTCCTCCTCCAGGGGATCTTCCCACCACAGGGATTGAACTCATTCTCCTATGTTGCCTGTATTGGCAGGGGGTTCTTTACCACTGAGCCCCCAGGGAAGCCCATATGCAAACAGTGGTGATAAAACTATGATAAAATGAAGAGTGATAAAATGGAGGATTCATTGGTAGCTTTTTAAAAAAAATCAAAGAGCTGATTCTAGTAAGGCTTTTTTTTTTTTTTCCCTGACCATGATATGTATAGTCATAAGTTGCTCAGTCGTGTCCGACTCTTTGTGACCCCATGGACTATAACCTACCAGGCTCCTCCATCCATGGGATTTTCCAGGCAAGAATACTAGAGTGGGTTGCCATTTCCTTCTCCAGATCTTCCCAACCCAGGGATTGAACCCAGGTCTCCCACATTGTAGGCAGACACTTTACCATCTGAGCCACCAGGGAAGTCATGATATGTATGCTGCTGCTAAGTCGCTTCAGTCGTGTCCGACTGTGTGACCCCATTGACGGAAGCCCACCAGGCTCCCCCATCCCTGGGACTCTCCAGGCAAGAACACTGGAGTGGGTTGCCATTTCCTTCTCCAATGCATGAAAGTGAAAAGTGAAAGGGAACTCGCTCGGTTGTGTCCCACTCTTAGTGACCCCATGGACAGCAGCCTACCAGGCTCCTCCATCCATGGGATTTTCCAGGCAAGAGTACTGGAGTGGGGTGCCATT
Source organism: Bos taurus (assembly GCF_002263795.3). Classification (NCBI taxonomy): domain Eukaryota; kingdom Metazoa; phylum Chordata; class Mammalia; order Artiodactyla; family Bovidae; genus Bos; species Bos taurus. The sequence goes on from NC_037339.1 coordinate 68,396,472, forward strand.
GCCTTCTCCCAAGATATGTATAGACTCCACTTATTTTTAGTTTACTAGTCAGTTTGTTTGGAATGACTGTCAAAAATTCATATTCAAAGACACATTTATTCAATATACACATGGAGATGAGAGCAAGAGTTCATTTTCCAATTTTTGTCTATGATTTGGTGAGAGTACAAGGAGGAGAAATTAAGTAAGAAGGATTAGACCCTTCCTTTTTAAAAGAAAATAAAAATCTATAAATTCCTTGAAGGAAATTTAGAGTTTGAAATATTAGGTAAGATCCACAACCTTTCAATTAGTAGAAATAAATACTTTCAAATACATGTCTCAGACACATGTTACAATCCTTTATTTTATTTAAATGTTCTTAATAATAATATTTAACAACCCAAAAGTCTCTCACTGTTCTAATACTTCAGTGACCTAGCAATCTTGTCACTACACTATGATGCAAAAGTAGAATTTTCTCCTCTATTTTTGATGGGTTAGATTGTGGTGTTACTCAGGTTTTTGTCTAATTCTAGTTCTCCACCTAACCTTAAAGACAATCTGTACTCCTTAATCACCGGCTATTAGAAAAGTATGTGCTGCTGCTAAGTCGCTTCAGTCGTGTCCAACTCTGTGCGACCCCATAGACGGCAGCCCAACAGGCTCCCCCGTCCCTGGGATTCTCCAGACAAGAGCACTGGAGTGGGTTGCCATTTCCTTCTCCAATTAGAAAAGTATAGTGTTTTAAATAGTAGATTTTCATCACTCTCTGCAGAAACCTGTATAGTTGGAATTTTCCTCTATCAAATCATCCTTGGGATATCACTGCAGTTTTTAACTTTATTAAGATTTATAGATGAAGAAGTAGACAGAGGTTAATAATTCATTCAAGGTCACTCAGGAAGGGAAAGGTAAGACCAGACTAATCTAGACCTTTGAGGTTATAACTCTATTTAGTAACTGCATCAGATCAAATAGATTTACTTGCCTACAGATAAATAATCAATATCAGAATTAAGAAGTAATTTACAGCTTGATCAGAGCATATAACAGCAATCCCTTCTCAAGTGTAATTTTACAAGAATAACAGATGTTTTTACTGTCTAAGAGAAGAAACAAACATGTATGAACTCCTTTGGTGGGCGGTTAGGCTCATTTGCAGAGAGTGAAACTATAAGGCAAAAAAATCTTATGCCCCAAGAAGATTTTTCTCCATAAAGATTAGCCATTTTAAAAGTTTTATCACAGCAGTTTGAAGCCACAAAGATTTCTGCCTAAAGGTAAAGGAAGATTAACCAAGTATGACCAACAGTTCTGCCAATAACTCAGATTAAAAGAGAAAGGAATAAATTGCAGGCTTCATAAATACTTTCAGTATGTCAAGGTCAGATAAGGACAAGGGTTTGAACAGAAATGCTTTTGGAAGTCTGAGTAGTTATGATACTATGTGATTAAAGCACAAATGAGGGCACCTACTGTATTTTGGAAGTGACAGATCGTGTTCTGATTAAACTGCAGAGTCCCTGGGTAATGCAGTGAATAAATCTACAGCCACTGTGAAATGGAGGCTGAAAAGTAACTGCAGCCCCGTGGGTTTCTCTTTATGTTTCCAGCATTTACACTTGTTTGTGTTTGCAGTAATAAAATAGTGGTGGTGGCAATGATGAGGCTCTTAACTCTTTCCCTCTGCTTTCTTTTTCTTCTTAGAACCTTTCATTACCCGAGTATCTGTATATTAACTGTATTTCCCACTAGAATAAAAGTCATACAAAGGCATGCACTTGAGTGTTTTGTGCACAATTATGTTTTCAGGGTCTAAGGCTGTGCCTGACACACAGTAATTTCTGCTGAACAGATGAGTGAAACTTACGCTTTTTTGGAGAAATAAAAGTGTGTTAGCCATTTGAAAGTCTGATAGGCGCCCTCTGCAAAGAAAATGCTAAAACGATAGAAAACACTTGATAGTTGAAGCAAAACACAGAGTGTGGTATTGACCTTATTCTGAGGCTTATTATGGAGAATTCAGTGAGGGTGAGTATTATGTCATTTTCATTTTCATAGAACACTGTGGACTCGATAAGGAAAGAAAAGTAAAAAAAAAAAAAATGAAAAGCAACATGAAAGAGCAGAAAATAGCACTGCAGATATTAGTTTCATTGAAAAAGAAGTGGTAACTCTTAAAAAAAGACAAGCCTCAGTGGAAATCATTCTTGAGAAAACTATGAGTAACAAATGGGACTTCCCAGCTGATCCAGTTCTCACAATGAAGTCCACTGTTATCATTCTATCTGATCAAGTCCTGTTTGAAAGGGCTGACCTCTCTTTAGTTATCAGTGTCACCCTCTTTGATGTGACCCATGATAGAGTGCTCAGATAGATGGAATGGAAGTGAAGGGGTTTTAGGGAAAAAATTCTTGAAGTCAAACTTCTTAACCTTTGGTTTAGAAGCAGCTTTATACACAGAGTGACTTTCAAGCTGTCTTTCTGATGCCTCCCAGTTTCCATTTCCGGATACTGTGTATGATTTCTCCTCTGTCTCTGTCTTTAACTCCATCTGTCTCTCATCTCCACTTCCATCACTCAACAATGTTTTTTCTCCCATGTCCTTTGCTGGTACTGGGAGGAGGAGATAGCAGTTTTCATTGAAATTTCTGTATTTCAGATTTTTGAGGAACACAGGGACAGAATCAATAATAAAGCTAGAAGGCAGTTTCCTAGCTGTTATGTGTGAGAGAGTGTTTGGGGTTTTGCAGAGGCGGGGGAAGTAAAAGGGACGGATTGATGGATAGATCTGATGAAGTATCCGTCTCACCTCTGGAGGAATCACTTGGGATACTTTCATCCCTGAGTTATCACCCCTGACTCTGAAACTAGGTTGGTCTCATTGGTTCATTCAGTGTGGGGGTCCTGGACAGCCAAACTGATGGAAGAGATAAGACGCCCCAAAGTCCTAAAGTATGCATGAGGTGTCAAGAAAACTTCAGCCTCCCTTCTCTAATCCAATCAGACATTAAACTGATCACTTAAGCTGGTGGAATCAGCAAATCTTATTAATTATTCAGAAATGATTTGTTTTTGTTTTCAGGTAAAATAAGCTCTGTTTTACAGAGGGTATGCAGAACCCAAAGGCTCCCTACTGTACTATATATCAGAGTTCTTATAACCAAAAACAATACATATGCACATTTCCTGTTCCTGCAATTCAACATTGAATTGTCTGCTCAAACACTGCAGATACTCAGGCATGGCCTTCTTTGAAAGCAGAGAACAATGTCTGTAAGAGGTAATTTTATGGAGACTGTGAGGGTGCTAATTTCCAGTTCAAATATAGTTTTCACCTTTAATAAAAGGTCCAAAAAAAGGGGTAGATATGAGGCCTTTACTTCTATGCAAAGAGGGACAAATAGAGTTCACAGGTGTTCAAGGGTCAGGTCCACATAGGTCCTTTGTACAGCCAACACTTTAGAAAATCCAGAATAGTCAGCGAAGGGGTCTGATGAGATTTTCTTACTAGAGAATCTATTTGGCAGCCACGGGCCTCATGTATGCATCAGTCAGGCCTAATAAGGACCCAAGGTGGGTAGCCACACGTTTAGAAAATGGGAGCAGGGACCAAGGAAAGAGATCGAAAGGAATACATAAATATATATTTATATACTTCCAGGTATAACATATATATTGAAAATAGTTGATTCTAATTATTTACAAATTCTGTTGTAAAATCTACCTACTCACTAAAATGTATTTGTAACCCCCTAAATCAATACTAGCCATAGTTTTGCAGCCATTCACAGACATGTGCAGAGCAGTGAAAAATTTGAGTCACCCATGTCCCTCTCTGAGGCTGACCCAGGCAGTGCCCTTCATTGTCCTTCAGCCCCATACAGAGACAACCAGAGGATAGAGACCAGTGCAGTTTAGTGCAAGAAGACTCCGCACCCGCCCACCCACGCACCACCACCACCCTGGCTTTGGAGTCAGTTGAATGGGGTTTGAATCCCAAACTCTGGCACCTGTTAGTGGGGTAGCCTCAAACAAGTCACCTGACACTAAGAAACCTTGTTTTCTCCTTTGCAAAATAAAGTAGAACTTACCAGAATGAGTTATTTTTAGGATTTAAGATTATAATTTTGAGTGAACTCCGGGTGATGGTGATGGACAGGGAGGCCTGGCGTGCTGCGATTCATGGGGTCACAGAGTTCGACACGACTGAGTGACTGAACTGAACTGAACTGAACTGAAGATTGTAACTGTGAGATGTGTGTGTATAACATCAAGTCCTCAGACTTAAGACCCATCCTAGGTCCAGGATGATCACATTCCAAGATCCTTCATTTAATTATGTCTGCAAATAAGGCCATTGTATTTATTAGTTCAGCTGCTTTAACAAAGTGCCATAGACTGGATGGATTATAAACAGCAATGATTTATTTTTCATAGTTCTGGAGGCTAGAAGTCCAAGATCAAGGTACCAGTATTATCAGATTCTTATGTAGGCCCTCTCTGTTTTGCAGACTGACATCTTCTGTTGTATTCTCAGTTGGCAGAAATAGTCTCTCTCTTATAAGAGATGCTTATAATGGTGCTAATCCTATTTGTGAGGACCCCACCCTCATGACCTAACTACCACCAAAGGCCTCCACCTCTCAATACCATCACATCAGGGGTTAGGATTTCAGCATATGAATCTGGGGAAAACACATTTAGTCACTAACAATAGCATTCACAAAAACTGGAGGTTTTGGTCATTATCTTCTTGCAGGACCCTATTGTACATACTATATAGAGAATGAATTAGAATATGATTAAAAACCTATTTGAAATGTTCCAGTTATCCAGAGATTGCTTACCCTTTCCCAGTTAAAGAAACCAAAGGGGGAAAAATCTACCAGGAGCTGGCTTTTATTGAAATTCCCTTGACTTTGCTTTATTGGGCATTAATACACCCATTAGGGGCAAAAATCAGCTTTTCCTGAGAAAGGATGTTGAAGATCATTTCTGTACACAATACAGCTAGAGAAACACATTCTTTACAAACTGGACACCAATTTGAAAACACATTCACTCTCTGTGCTGTCCTTTGTTATAATGCTTTTGGAAATTCGCCTTTAAATTGAGCCATTTTCTCTCATAGCGTTTGCTTTCTGTCTGCATGTGAGTGCTCCAATTTCAAGGAGAACTTTAAATTTTTTCACAGGCCTTACTCCCAAATAAAGCACTGATCTCTGTCTTGTTAAAATGCCATTTTATCACATCTGCTAATTAAGAGCAGTCCTTTCCTTTAATTCTACTTAGCTGATAAGCAGTAAGAACAGTAAAGATGGTCAGGAGAGGAGGGAATAAATGGGATGTAAATGAGCGCACACTCCAAAAGCTGGAAAAACACAGACAAGAGAAAAACATTAGGGACCAAGAGAATTTATGAGATTAGAAGGGAAATTCCATAACTTGCTGGAAAAACTCAGCAGTGCCTACACTATTCCTAGCAATGGGTTAGTAATTCAGGAACTGGAAGTTGTGTAAGAACATTCTTAACCACACAGAACTTAGATCTCCTAGCCAAACCTGGCAACCATTTTTTTCTGTTTTTCCCAAGCTTTATTGAGGTATAATTGCCAAGTAAAATTGTATTATTTTAAAGTGTACAATATGATGATTTGTTATATATTCCCTCAGCTGAAGAAATTCCCTTGATCCAGTAAATTAACATATCTCTCACCTCACATATTTACCTTTATTTGTTGTTTTTAGTGAGAACACAAGTTCTACTCTATTCACTTCAGTTCAGATCAGTTCAATCGCTCAGTCGTGTCCAACTTTTTGCGACCCCATGAATGGCAGCACGCCAGGCCTCCCTGTCCATCACCAACTCCTGGAGTTCACCCAGACTCACGTCCATCGAGTCAGTGATGCCATCCAGCCATCTCATCCTCTGTCATCCCCTTCTCCTCCTTCTCCCAATCCCTCCCAGCATCAGGGTCTTTTTCAATGAGTCAACTCTTCACATGAGATGGCCAAAGTATTGGAGTTTGAGCCTCAGCATCAGTCCTTCCAATGAACACCCAGGACTGATCTCATTTAGGATGGACTGGTTGGATCTCCTTGCAGTCCAAGGGATTCTTCTCCACAACCACAGTTCAAAAGCATCAATTCTTCCGTGCTCAGCTTTCATCACAGTCCAACTCTCACATCCATACATGACCACTGGAAAAACCATAGCCTTGACTAGACAGACCTTTATTGGCAAAGTACTATCTCTGCTTTTTAATATGCTATCTAGGTTGGTCATAACGTTCCTTCCAAGGAGTAAGTGTCTTTTAATTTTCATGGCTGCAATCACCATCTGCAGTGATTTTGGAGTCCAAAAAGATAAAGTCTGACACTGTTTCCACTGTTTCCCCATCTATTTCCCATGAAGTGAGGGGACCAGATGCCATGATCTTCGTTTTCTGAATGTTGAACTTTAAGCCGACTTTTTCACTCTCCTCTTTCCCTTTCATCAAGAAGCTTTTTAGTTCCTCTTCACTTTCTGCCATAAGGGTGGTGTCATCTGCATATCTGAGGTTATTGATATTTCTCCCAGCAATCTTAATTCCAGCTTGTGCTTCTTCCAGCCCAGCATTTCTCATGAGGTACTCTGCATATAAGTTAAATAAGCAGGGTGACAACATACAGCCTTGACGTACTCCTTTTCCTATTTGGAACCAGTCTGTTTTTCCATGTCCAGTTCTAACTGTTGCTTCCTGACCTGCATATAGGTTTCTCAAGGGCAGGGCAGGTGGTCTGGTATTCCCATCTCTTTCAGAATTTTCCACAGTTTATTGTGATCCACACAGTCAAAGGCTTTGGCATAGTCAATAAAGCAGAAATAGATTTTTAGTAAATTTCAATTAAATAATATTGTCAACTGTAGTCACTACTTTACACAGAAGATCCTCAGACCTTGTTCATCTTATAAGTGAAAGTTTGTACTCTTTTACTGCTGCTGCTGCTGCTAAGTCACTTCAGTCGTGTCCAACTCCATAGACGGCAGCCCACCAGGCTCCCCCATCCCTAGGATACTCCAGGCAAGAACACTGGAGTGGGTTGCCATTTCCTTCTCCAATGCATGAAAGTGAAAAGTGAAAGTGAAGTCGTGTCTGACTCTTAGCGACTCTTTTAGTACCTTCTGCTTATTTACCCTGCCTCCCGACACCAACCCCTGGCAACCACCATTCACTTCCGTTTCTATGAATTCAACTATTTTTTTTTTTTAGATTCCACATATATGTGATATATGGTATATTTTTTTCTCTGTCTAATTTATTTTACTTAGGATAATGTCCTCTGGATTTTTCTGTGTTGGCACAAATGATACACTTTCCTTCATTTTTATGGTTAAATATTTCATTATATTGATTTATAATGTATAAAACCACAATCCCAAAAAACTAACCATTCTGATCACATGGACCACAGCCTTGTCTGACTCAATGAAACTATGAACCCTGCCGTGAAGGGCCACACAAGGCGGATGGGTTATGATGGAGAGTTCTGACAAAACATGGTCCACTGGAGAAGGGAATGGCAAACACTTCAGTATTCTTGCCTTGAGAACCCCATGAACAGTATGAAAAGGCAAAAAGATAGGATACTGAAAGAGGAACTCCCCAGGTCGGGAGGTGCCCAGTATGGTACTGGAGATCAGTGGAGAACTAACTCCAGAAAAAATGAGGAGGTGGGGCCAAAGCAAAAACAACATCCAGTTGTGGATGGCCCTGGTGATGGAAGTAAAATCTGATGCTTTTAAGAGCAGTATTGCATAGGAACCTGGAATGTTAGGTCCATGAATCAAGGCAAATTGGAAATGGTCAAACAGGAGATGGCAAAAGTGCACATCAACATTCTAGGAATCAGCGAACTAAAATGGACTGGAATGGGTGAAATTAACTCAGATGACCATTATATCTCCTGCTGTGGGCAGGAATCCCTTAGAAGAAATGGAGTAGCCATCATAGTCAACAAAAGAGTCCAAAATGCAGACACTTGGATGCAATCTCAAAAACGACAGAATGATCTCTGTTCATTTCCAAGGCAAACCATTCAATATCACAGTAATCCAAGTGTATGCCCTGACCATTAATGCTGAAGAAGCTGAAGTTGAACGGTTCTATGAAGACCTACAAGACCTTCTAGAACTAACACCCAAAACAGATGTCATTTCATTATAGGGGACTGGAATGCAAAAGTAGGAAGTCAAGAAATACCTGGAATAACAGGCAAATTTGGCCTTGGATTACAGAATGAAGCAGGGCAAAGCCTAACAGAGTATTCCCAAGAGAACGCACTGGTCATAGTAAACACCCTCTTCCAACAACACAAGCGAGGACTCTACACATGGACATCACCAAATGGTCAAAACCGAAATCAGATTGATTATATTCTTTGCAGCCAAATATGAAGAAGCTGTATGCTGCTGCTGCTGCTGCTGCTAAGTCGCTTCAGTCGTGTCCAACTCTGTGCGACCCCATAGACGGAAGCCCACCAGGCTTCCCTGTCCCTGGGATTCTCCAGGCAAGAACACTGGAGTGGGTTGCCATTTCCTTCTCCGATGCATGAAAGTGAAAAGTGAAAGGGAAGGTGCTCAGTCGTGTCTGACTCTTAGCGACCCCATGGACTACAGCCTACCAGGCTCCTCCATCCATGGGTTTTCCAGGCAAGAGTACTGGAGTGGGGTGCCATTGCCTTCCAGGATAAGCTATATACAGTCAGCAAAAACATGACTGGGAGCTGACTGTGGTGTGGATCATGAACTCCTTATTGCCAAATTCAGACTGAAATTAAAGAAAGTAGGGAAAACCACTAGACTATTCAGGTATGACCTAAATCAAATCCCTTACAATTATACAGTGGAAGTGAGAAATAGGTTCATGGGATTAGATATGACAGCCAGAGTGCCAGAAGAACTATGGATGGAGGTCAGGACATTGTACAGTTGGCAGTGATCAAGACCATCCCCAGGGGAAAAAAAAATGGAAAAAGGCAAAATGGTTGTCTAAGGAGACCTTACAAATAGCTATGAAAAGAAAAGAAGCGAAAAGCAAAGGAAAAAAGGGAAAATATACCCAATTGAATGTAGAGTTCCCAAGAATAGCAAGGAGAGATAAGAAAGCCTTCCTCAGTGATCAATGCAAAGAAATAGAGGAAAACAATAGAATGGGAAACACTAATCTCAAGAAAATTAGAGATACCAAGGGAACATTTCATGCAAAGATGGGCTCGATAAAGGACAGAAATGGTATGGACCTAACAGGACCTAAGAAGACGTGGCAAGAATACACAGAAGAACTGTACAAAAAAATCTTCATGACCAAGATAATCACAATGGTGTGATCACTCACCTAGAACCAGACATCCTGGAATGTGAAGTCAAGGCCTTAGGAAGCATCACAATGAACAAAGCTAGTGGAGGTGATAGAATTCCAGTTGATCTATTTCAAAACCTAAAAGATGATGCTGTGAAAGTGCTGCACTCAGTATGCTAGCAAATTTGGAAAACTCAGCAGTGGCCACAGGACTGGAAAAGGTCAGTTTTCAAACCAATCCCAAAGAAAAGAAATGCCAAAGAATGCTCAAACTACCACACAATTGCACTCATCTCACACACTAGCAAAGCAATGCTCAAAATACTCCAAGCCAGGCTTTGACAGTACGTGAACTGTGAATTTCTAGATGTTCAAGCTGGATTTAGAAAAGGCCAAGGAACAAAAGATCAGATTGCCAATATCTGTTGGATAATTGAAAAATCAAGAGAATTCCAGAAAGACATCTACTTCTGTTTTATTGACTATGGCAAAGCCTTTGACTGTGTGGATCACAACAAACTGTGGAAAATTCTTCAAGAGATGGGAATACCAGACTACCTGACCTCCCTCCTGAAAAATCAATATGCAGGTCAAGAAGGAACAGTTAGAACTGGACAGGGAACAACAGACTGGTTCCAAATGGGGAAAGGAATACATCAAGTCTGTATATTGTCACCCTGCTTTTTTTAAATATAAATTTATTTATTTCAATTGGAGGCTAATTACTTTACAATATTGCATTGGTTTTGCCATACATTAACATGAATCCACCAAGGGTGTACACGTGTTCTCCATCCTAAACCCCCCTCCCACCTCCCTCCCCATACCATCCTTCTTTTTTAACTTATATGCAGAGTACATTATGAGAAACGCTGGGCAGAGTGAAGCACAAGCTGGAATCAAGATTGCCGGGAGAAATATCAATAACCTCAGATATGCAGATGACACCACCCTTGTGGCAGAAAGCGAAGAACTAAAGAGCCTCTTGATGAAAGTGAAAGAGGACAGTGAAAAAGTTGGCTTAAAACTCACCAATTAACATAAGTAAATTAAAAAAAAAAAAAAACTCACCATTCAGAAAATGAAGAAGATCATGGCATATGGTCCCATCACTTCATGGCAAATAGATGGGGAAACAGTGGAAACAGTGAGACTTTATTTTGAGGGGCTCCAAAATCACTGCAGATGATAATTGCAGCCATGAAATTTATAGACACTTGCTCCTTGGAATAAAAGTTATGACCAGCCTAGACAGCATATTAAAAATTAGAGACATTACTTTGCCAACAAAGGTCCATCCAGTCAAAGCTTTGTTTTTTCCAGTAGTCCAGCAAGAAGATCCAACCAGTCCATCCTAAAGGAAATCAGTACTGAATTTTCACTGGAAGGACTAATGCTGAAGCTGAAACTCCAATACTTTGGCCACCTGATGCAAAGAATTGACTCATTGGAAAAGACCCTGATGCTGGGAAAGATTGAAGGAGGGAGGAGAAGGGGGCGACAGAGGATGAGATGGTTGGATGGCATCACCGACTCAATGGACATGAGTTTGAGTAAACTCCAAGAGCTGGTGATGGACAGGGAGGCATGGCGAGCTGCAGTCCATAGGGTTGCAAAGAATTGGACATGACTGAGCAACTGAAATGAACTGAACTGATAATGTATATATCATATATACCTTGGCTATTGTGAGTACAGATATTTCTTCAATATAGTGGTCTCATTTCCTTTGGATGTATACCCAGAATTGGAATTGCTAGATTATGTAGAGCTATATTTAATTTCTCAAGGAACCTCCATACTGTTTTCAGTAGCAACTGCACCAGTTTACATCCCTACCAAGAGTGTAGAAGTGTTCCCTTTTCTCCACATCCTCACCAATATTTCTTATCTCCTGTATTTTTGATAATGGACATTCTATTAATAATATTGTATTTATTGTGTTTCCCTTGTGTTCAGTGAAGTGGAGTACTTTTTTATGTACCTATTAGCCATTTCTACATCTTTTTTTGGAAAATGTCTATTCAGATCCTTTCCTTGCAAGAAGTGTTTATGTTCCCACTTGAAAACTGCTTTCTTGTTTGTTGAATGTTGTCCTGTGGAACCCTGGAGTGTTGTGCCGTGTTGGCTATCAAAGTTAGGAGATTTGAGGTCCCAGCTCTCAGGTGACGGCCACAAAATTAGGGCACTGTGTGTGGGCAAGTTCCTTCGAGGAAGTAGATGGAGCCTTGGCTTTATGGTTGGAGTGAGCCAGAGGGAAGATGTGAGGAAGTGCCCACTGGCAAGCAGAGGCTCTTAGAAGGATAGCTGCTGCTGCTGCTGCTAAGTCGCTTCAGTTGTGTCCGACTCTGTGCGACCCCATAGACGGCAGCCCACCAGGCTCCCCCGTCCCTGGGATTCTCCAGGCAAGAGCACTGGAGTGGGTTGCCATTTCCTTCTCCAATGCATGAAAGTGAAAAGTGAAAGTGAAGTCGCTTAGTCGTGTCCAACTCCTAGCGACCCCATGGACTGCAGCCCACCAGGCTTCTCTGCCCATGGGACTTTCCAGGCAAGAGTACTGGAGTGGGGTGCCATTGCCTTCTCCAGAAGGATAGCTGTGAGCACCTAAATGCACTCTGATTAGAAGCCAGGCATCAGTCAGCAGCCCATAAAGTAAGCAATCATTTTCACTTCCTCCCTCTGCTCTGAGCCCTGGGAAAACAGCCATGGTGAATGCTCACATGCCTACTGATAAGTGTTTCTTCATTTGCTCTAGTCCACTGGGTCTTGTGAACTCAAACCTCACTGACTTTCAAAGCTAATGATGTGATGGTCCATCCCTCTGGTGACAGCCTTAAATGTTGGGGTGCTATTAATAGACATATGGTCCCAGGCCCTTGCTGCTCGGGGGAAGCTGGGTTTATGGTGAGAGTGTCTCAGTCTTTTCTACCCGCTTTGATGTGAATACTTTCTCAGTCACCCAATGTGTAGGAGTCATTTAGCTAGTTTCTAGATTTCTCTCAGAGGGAATGATTCCATGTGTAGCTTTATATTTGGTGCTACTGTGGAAGGAGGGAAATCCAAGAGCCTCCATCTTGGCGACGTCCTCCAGTGACCATGAGTATCTTTTTGATCCTTCAAACTCAGCATGTCCCACACTGAAATAAACTTCCCTCTCAAACGGTCCTTCTTGCTGGTGATGTTAAAATAGTCTTTGTACTCCTAGCCATTTTGTTTTAAACCTGAGATTCTCCTGCGCTTTTCTCTGCGCTTTTCTTTTTCTGTATGTTATCTTGTTAAATTCTTGTGACAGCCTTGTGCGGTACCTGTGAAAATCCCAAGAGAAGTTGTGAAACTCATCCAGGGTATAAATAGTGCCATAAATGTATCAAAAGTGCATTTGAGAGAGTAAATATTGTGGTATGTTGCCTAAAGGCTATGTTATGTATGATTTCTCCTGTACATTTTAAAATTTATTGCATTCCACTGACTTGTTTGACCCTATAGCATTTACCAAAACAGCTTTGCTAGTATATCATTGTCCAAAATTGAGGAGTTGAAAAAGCAATGCCATGAAACTTATTATTTTGCATACTATTAGCAAGGATGTCATTTATTCTCTTAAAGCATGTCCACATACCATTGGAAGAATATTTCCATGACTCAGTATTAGGATTAATTGTATTCTGGGAGTAACTAGCTTGCCCTTATTTATGGGTTTATTGGACCGTGTAACTGATATATATTAATGTATATATATATATATATATATATAGCCTGTTGACGAGCTCACAGTCGAATCGATGAAGCAAATCTAAGAATTTAACTGAACCTACATTGTCACCTTCTCAGATTCCCTTGACCAGCTCCTTCTTTCTTTCTTGGTGGCCTCCTCACCTAAGCCATGTCTCTCTTCTCTTCTGAAATTGCAAGACCCCAAAGCACAAAGGGAATTTAACTTCATTTGTGGCTGCAGAGTGGCTAAAAGCAAACCAAAATGTTCAGGGGAGACAAGGGAGGGTTCCCTGTCACTGAACATATATGTATAAATAACATAGGAGGCCAGAGGAGCCAGGCCAGAGTGGCTCTCCTTGTTCTCTGGGTTACTGCAAAGTGTACTTCCTCCTCAGGACCCTTCCTGGGAATTCTGGCATCAGGATGGGCAAGCGTGCCTTCCGAGGGGCCAGGTCAGCTGAGTTTCTTGGTGGCTCCTTGTGGAGCTGTAGCCAGGGCGGCAGTGTTTCTTATCACAATGCTTTACTTACTTCCTTGGCTCATTTCACCCTTTCTCCTGACTCTCAGGCGTCAGGCTTCTATTTCTGAAATAAAATGTTGGTGCTTTAATCCATGCTTCATGCTCTGCTTTGTTGAGAAGTGGGGTTAAGACAAATGTAAAAGAATCTGTTCCAGGCTTAAATCAGACCTCCTCCTGGCTGCCTCCTGGTTGGCTGGTTGGCATGAAGGGTAGTGACCACCTTTTTTGATCACTGAACTGGGTTTACATTGCCAAGAATTTGTCTTTGGCAGAAACTTTTCCTTTTGATGTCTTTCTTAACAAAAAACTGAGACTAAGCATCATTCCAGTGTTATCCCCCAAACTCCATCATTTTGACCCCTTATTTCTAGTTGGAACTATAGGAATGACAGAAAACACAAAAGAGCAACTGACTGTAGCCTGCTGTTAATATACTTGAAATAACTTGTCAGACTTCCACTGTGAAAGTAGATTTTTTTTTTTCAGCTGGCAGAAACTAGAAGTGCCATAAAATCAGAAATAAGCTGTGAAATGCACTTTAAGTTAATATGAAAGTGTGCTGTTCCATTGACCTAGTGTTCTGAAAAGCAAGCAGCATTGTCTTTTGAAGCATAATAAAACTGCAATGAGGATTTCTTTGTGAACAGGAGTTGAGGCGAGAGAGGACTCTCTTTTTTTCTTTGTTTATTATTTTATTGCAAACTAAAAGTGGTGGTTCTCTGTGACCTGCATCAGAAATAAATCCTAAAACAGAATATTAGCAATTTTGATGGTTCGTCAGTCTTAGCCTCCCTAAAATCAGTTTTATGTGTACCCTGAATTCACTTTTTGTTCTCAATGTGTTTTCCCTGTGGTCTCTCTAATTATTTTGATCTTCTAAAACAAGTTAATAAAACATCTTTTTTTCATAAATGAATGTGTGTGATTGACATGAAACTGCCTTTATTTTCACTTCAATGGACTCCATTTGGTCAAAGCAGAATATGGTAAGTGTACTGTCTCCTTCTTAAAGACCATTTTAATTGTATTGCCTTTTTAAAATATTCAAAAACAACTCATGGCAAGGAAATAATAAGCTAATGTTAAAAGTAAGGCCAAGTTCTTATTGCTTGTCCACATTTATGGGAATTCAGGAATAGGGAAAAAAAAAAAAAAAACTGATAGGAGCCATCCACAAAGCAACAAAGAAGGAAGATAGCAAATAGAAACCCAGCATTTTGTTTTTTTTTTTTTTTTTTTTTCAAATTTCAAACCCTGCCACAGGAAAAAATATTACATTGAGGTCTGTTCCAATGCATTCTAAGCCTTCCGGATGCACCGTGGAATCTATTCTGAGGCCATTAAAGAACATTCTCCTTGACCTTGTCTTCCAAGGTCCTATTAGGAAGAGGAAGCATTGCACTCAGGAAGAAATGAGGAAGACCCTCTGTGTTCTGGCCTGAGGACACTAAGAGCAAAGGAATACGCAGAGCTTTGTGGGGTCTGATTTTATGCCCTGGAGATTAGACTTTGCTGTAAATTTTCATGCAGAAGTCATATGAAGAAGTGATTAGAAGCCCGACTTTGAGATGAAAGGCCTGGATGAGATCCCAGCCACGTCAGCCAAGGACCCCAGGGCCTGCCACATCGTAATCTTCCAAGTCTCACTTTTCTCAACTGTTAAAAACAAAAATATTCACACCAACCTCATAAAGTGCTTGGAGATCAATAATATCATTTTAATATGGCTGTTAGGCCATCATCGTTTCACGAGATGGGGGTGGGGTTTTCATGAATTATTTTCATCAGTGTATTTCTAGCACCTAATGTGTAGCAGGCCCTCAAGATTAATTTCTCAAGTGGTTTAAAGGGACTTAAAATTACCATTGACTGACCTATGTGCCAAGCAATCTTCTATTATTATTGGGATGATCAAAGGGTTATTTTGTTCAGGATTTGATTGTTTTCTGGGGGATGATCAAAGAGGGCAGTTTTTATGATGTTCTTCCTTGAAGCAATCTCAAGGTCATTGGAGGCTGTTAAAGAAAACTAAAAACATGTCACTCTGGCCCTCTTTTTTCCCCAGGCCTCTAATTGTATCAGTTTTTTCCTCTGAGGTTCCACATTAAAATTGAGTTGATAAAGGTGTTCCAGGGCTAAAACAGAGTCTGGGAACTCCTCATCTCTCACAGCCCAGGTTCCACACTAACTGATGCCCTCTGCCAGGAGCAACACCCTTACTTCTAGGTTCTTTGGAGTGTCCACCTTTATCAAGAGATCCATGAGAGGACTTAATTTTGAGAGCCTGGACTGTGTCTCCATGAACATGACTCATCAGATAAAATGCTCACATCAAGCACTTGGATGTCCAGAATCTCCACGGGGGAAAAGACCACCTTCCAACTGTGCCAGGTGACAAACCGTTCCCTATCAGTTAGTAAACTGGAGGGCTGGGCTTCCGGAGTCCTGAAGGTGCAGTCAGTGCTCTGTTGTTGATTAAAGATGGAATTACTTACCTCGATGGCACCCCAGCAAGGGCTTCTCAAATCTGTGTGCAAACCACTACTCTTATCGCCCTGCTGGCAGTTTCATTCAGTCAATTATGAGTCAGTTTATTAAAGGAGGTGTTACCCCATTTTGCCTCCTTCTTCCATCCCCTTTAAGAATTCTAAAAAATTTTATTTGGCCGCCTTCAGAGCATCAAAATGTAAGGCCCAGCAGATATTTATTTGAAGTAAAGGGTGCTAGAATATGGACAGGGCCTCTGAGAAAGCATTCATGAATCCCTGGATTCATGAATCTGGCAGTTTAGAAATGAAGGCAAAATCATCTGGAATTACATGTTGACCTTGTCTTATGTTTCATAATGGAAACCTAAAATACTGGTATTCCGGTGTCCATTTTTAAGTTGAGACCGCTTGGCTTTGTTCCTTCTCATTTCTGCTTTGTATACTCAAATTTAGTCTTCTATAACCACTGTTTAGGAGTAGGAGAAACAGAAGGCCTAAGAAGAAGTAGCTGATTATAAGGAGCCAGTGATTTGGGTGCTTTTCCTGCTGTGTAGACACAACTGTCAAGGCCTTCGGTCTAGACATTCACCTGCTCCTTCATACCAATCACCCTTTTTCTCTTCCCTCCTTTTCCAGGGCTTATGTCCTTCAACCCCTTCCTCCCGCAGCAGATTTTTACAAATTTTACAATCCAGTTTCTCCCATAATCATTTACAGTAACTGTTCCCTCGATGGTCCTTGATAACTTCTTCCTAATAGTCAATCCATCAGCCAAACCTCAGCCTTTATCCTCCTTAACCCTTCCGTAACTCTCCACCATTCTTAAATTTCTCCAGTCAAACCTTTTCTTAGTTTTTAATCCTCATCCTGTGACAACTCTTCTGATTATTTCCTCTTCATCTCTTTCATTTTTTTCCATCTCATCTTCATGCCTTGAAATGAGAGCATCCTCTGAGCATCTCTTGGTGTCTACTCTTTCTCATGCAGGCTCTGGGGCTTTAGCTTTCATCCCCGTATAAATCATTACTTCCTCTCCAACCTCTCTTCTTAGCTTCATTCTAATTTTCTGAGTTGCATGATAGAAATGTCGGCTTGAAGGTCTGCCTCATATCTCAAATTTAGCAAGTCCAGAACTGAACTCATCATATTTCCCATGCTGCTCTTCCTGCTGGGTCCATATTTCTTTTCATGGGTCCACCCTTATCCCAGAAGCCTTGAATCAATTCTGAACCAGTCCCTTTTTTCACATTCTGTTTATAGTCCAAGGCCATCCTAACAAATCTCTCACAGTCTGACTTGCTAATTCTTCTTCATCTCCCCTAGTTCCATCCCCTCCACTCAAGCTGCCATTACCTAAGTAGTCCCCTGTGTCCGTTTTCTCTCCTTCCAATCCATCTGTCCACTGCTATCCAGATTAATCTTCCTCATGTACCTACTGGCTTGTGACCTTCCCTTACTATGAAATTTTCCAGAGTTCTTTTTAAAGCCTAACAAAGTAGAAATTTTTTCATTAACCTTAGGTTCCTACAGCTTCTATAGCCAGCTGACATGTGTGTTTTTTAACCAACAGAAGTTTCCTGAGTAAGCCCACACTGCAGAAAACAGAAAGAGGGAAAAAAAAAAATTGAGTCGCCCACTCTAGTTATATGCTAAGCAACTGAAAAAAAAAAGTCTTTATCATCAGATGTAAAAAAGTTCAACAGATGTTTGTTAAATAAAATTCAAATAAATTGAATCAAACAAAGAAAACATTTTAAGACTTGCATATTGAATCATATATGGGGAGCAAGAAAGGCAAATCAAAACAAATGAAGAGGAAGAGAACAGAGATATGGAAACAGAAAGCTGTCAAGAGTCAGAGTTTTAAACTTTTCCTTGGTTGTGAAAATTCACCTGTAGTGTCTGAGCCTGAGAAGCAAACATCTTCTTGACTCTTTTTATCCTGTTAGGGAGACTGATGTGGAAAAGACTTGAACTCTCTCTAGCAGCTATCAGTTCAGTTCAGTTCAGTCGCTCAGTCATGTCCGACTCTGCGACCCCATGAATCACAGCACGCCAGGCCTCCCTGTCCATCACCATCTCCCGGAGTTCACTCAGACTCACGTCCTTCAAGTTGGTGATGCCATCCAGCCATCTCATCCTCTGCCATCCCCTTCTCCTCCTGCCCCCAATCCCTCCCAGCATCAGAGTTTTTTCCAATGAGTCAACTCTTTGCATGAGGTGGCCAAAGTACTGGAGTTTCAGC
Organism: Bos taurus; assembly: GCF_002263795.3. Classification (NCBI taxonomy): domain Eukaryota; kingdom Metazoa; phylum Chordata; class Mammalia; order Artiodactyla; family Bovidae; genus Bos; species Bos taurus. The sequence continues at coordinate 68,414,766 of NC_037339.1, forward strand.
TTTAGCATCATTCCTTCCAAAGAACACCCAGGGCTGATCTCTTTTAGAATGGATTATAGAGGGTCACAAAAGGGCTTATGTATGTCTTCTTGATGAAAGTGAAAGAGGAGAGTGAAAAAGTTGCCATAAAACTGAACATTCAGAAAACTAAGATCATGGCATCCAGTCAAATTACTTCATGGCAAATGGATGGGCAAACAATGGAAACAGTGACAGACTTTATTTGGGGAGTCTCCCAAATCACTAGAGATGATAACCACAGCCATGAAATTAAAAGACGCTTGCTCCTTGGAAGGAAAACTATGATCCTAGACAGCATATTAAAAAGCAGAGACATTACTTTGCCAACAAAGATCCATCTAGTCAAAGCTATGGTTTTTCCAGTAGTCGTATATGGATGTGAGAGTTGGACTATAAAGAAAGCTAAGCACCAAGAAAAAAATTAATGCTTTTGAACTGAGGTATTGGAGAAGATTCTTGAAAGTCTATCCTAAAGGAAATCAATCCTGAATACTCATTGGAAGGACTGATGCTGAAGCTGAAACTCCAATGCTTTAGCCACCTGATGTGAGGAACGGACTCACTAGAAAAGACCCTGATGCTGGGAAAGATTGAAGGTGGGAGGAGAAGGGGATGACAGAGGATGAGATGGTTGGATGGCATCACTGACTCAATGGACGAGTTTGAGTAAACTCCAGGAGTTGGAGATGGACAGGGAAGCCTGGCGTGCTGCAGGTCATGGGGTCACAAAGAGTCAGACATGACTGAAAGACTGAACTGAACTGAACTTAATGTCCTCTTGATAATAATGTAAACAAATGAAAATAGATTTGAAATAAACACATGGAATGAGCTATCTGTTCTTAAGTTTGATACTTGAAGGACTTAATTTTTCTGAAGTTCCTCACATTAAATAAGGGCACTTTATGTGTGTGTTAATGATCATTTCCCAACCCTAGCACTATTGTTATTTTGTGGCAGGTAATTCTCTATTATGCTTCCCAGGTCGCTCAGTGATGAAGAATCTGCCTGCCAATGCAGGAGACGTGGGTTTGATCCCTGGGTTGGGAAGATCCCCTGCAGACAAAAATGCTTGCCTGGGAAATCTCATGGACAGAGGAGCCTGGCAGTCCACAGTTCATGGGGTCACAAAGAGTCAGACATGACTTAGAGACCAAATAACAACAATTCTCTATTGTGGAGGTCGCCCTGTGCATTGTCAGATGTTTTGTTGTTGTTTGATCAGTCGTGTGTGACTCTTTGTGACACTGTAACTGTAGCCCACCAGGCTCCTCTCTCTGTGGAATTTTCCAGGCAAGAATACTGGAGTGGGTTGCCCTGCCCTTCTCCAGGGGTCGGATATTTAGCTGTATCCCTAAACTCTACCTACTAGATGCTAGTAGCATTCGCGGACCTCCTTCCAAGCTGTGTCAAATAAAAATGTCTCTAGACATTGCCAAGTGTCCCCCGGGTAGTAAAGTCTAAATTTAGATGGAGATACGTATATTTAGAACGCATATTTTCCCTCCAAGAGCATTGAAAATGGCCAGGCTAACCCATTTTCCCATGGAAAAGCAACTGGACCCTTTTTTATTTCTTCCTTCCAAAACCCCTCCTGTTTACATTCCTTTAGACTGAGCTTCTAATCAGTTTGTACTCTGCAATATTATGCAAAATTTTTTAACATCCATAATACTTGACAGCTATGAAACAGACAAGACTCATGGGCATCATTCCAAACCACCTCTTCGAATGAATATACAAATATGAAAGGAAAGAGCCCAACTGTCCAAATTCTGATAACTCCTGATTGGGGTCTAGTGAACACTTGAGTCGTAAACATCCCCTCATTATAACAGAGCAGACAGATGCAAAAAAAAAAAAAAAAGAGCATCATGCTGAAAAACATTTCTATACTAGAATCCATTTTCCTTTTAAACAAACTCCCACACTGTTCAACACTAATCTGTGTACCTGAAGTGCATTTTATGTTATTTTTCATTTTGCCCTTATACAAACACAGTACCGGGCTATAGATGCACTTAATTATTTTTAATGGTAATGGTCTTATTCGTAATACTCATCCAAGGGTAGAATGAATCCAGAATGTTAAATGAATTTTGAGTAGAATTACAGAGAGGCAGCAGTTGCATTGGAACGAGGACAGTTGTCACCTCCTGATACTCACCTGCCACGTGACAGATTATTAGGTATAGAACTTTGACTCCTCATACTACAAAATCTCATCCTTACAGGTCACCAAAACCCCTTGGAGAGGTTACTATTCTATTTAAGATGTAGATAAAGAGAACAAAATGAAAATTTACTATTCTGGAAACCTGATTATTTTTTAAAAATAACCACTATCCTCTAGTTTTAGCACACATAATAATTTTGTTCTGACAAATCTACAGAATTTAAGTTTAAAATTGCTTTTCCTGTAAAAGCTTACTGAAACGAAACCCTGTTTTGATCAAGGCAATAGAATATGTTTCTATTCTCCAAATAAAAGATGTGTTAAAGGAACCTGTGGCTGAGTGGTCTGTGGCTGAGCTCTGTGTGTACTTTATACAATGACTGTCAGTATTGGCCATCTGTCAAATGTATTTAAACTCAGCTCCCTTATTTAGCCTGTGTTTATTACAGCGCAAGACCAATTTGTTACTCATGAGTCTCTCACTCTCCCTCTTCCTATTTATTATTCAACTTCTTATTTGTGTGTAGAGTGATGTAGCTCCAAATTTGAGAATCCCACACAATGTGACATTGTATGTGCACCAGCAGCGTGACCGAGGCCGTATTTCATGTTCTATTTTTTTGGGGGTTGCTGATTATTCTACTGGAACTCTCTAAATTTGCGGGATCTATAAATAATGCTTCTTCTGATGTTAATTAGCTCTATTCATACATCCTCTTTATTATACGTGTGATATACAGTATATATGGCTGTCCTTTGTAGTCTAGATAATGCTGCTGATGGTGGTTCCTATCTCCGTGGCTGCCACTGCAGGAAAGAGCAGCGTGGGCCACGCAGCACATCCCACTCTGCATACACAGGGCAGTATTCAGAAATGAGAAATGCCCATCTTCAATTAGCACTATTATAATAGTCTTCACTTCCTCCTGCAGCAAAGACACCAAGTTTAGCGTATTTTATCAAAAATTTTATGCTTTAGCCTCTGGACTCCAGGCTAATGCCCTGAGCCACAAGGTCAACACCCATGCTAGAAAAAGAAGGAGGGGACCCAGCCTGTATGGGCAAAACAATGGATCATGGGTTAAAGAATGCATTCTTATACATCTTGGACCTGCTGTAAATTCTTCTTTCAATCCACTAGCTTCTCTTAAAGTCAAAGCAACTTTTATTCTTAAATATAAATACCTTCTTTACACAGGTTAATTGATATGTAATAGGGTTGTTTTTTTTTTTTTTTTTGAAGCTGAGATACTGCTTGTTAAAGGTAAACTTTATGTCAAAACTTAAGGTTTTATATGTATATATACATATGCATACATGTAATTGTATGTCTGGATATACATATCATACACATAGAAGGTTAAATCCAGAGTGGAAGTCAATTTGGTTCCTACTGCCCTACAATCCCTACCAGTGTTTCTGAGGACTTTGGGGAGTACCCTGTTATTACCTGCAGTCCACAATGTAAAGCCCATCTTAATAAATAACTTCAAGTAGTCATCAAATGCTAATAACAATTTGCACTTGATGTATGCAATTGTACACCAGTACCAAAGCTTTCACACTGTCTTGCCTCCTAGAGACAGATCAGAGCTCTCATCTCCATTTGAAAGAATGACAGACTCTAAAAGAGAGGTGGCACTTGAAGGGAGACCCAGAGTAGTGGATATAATGTGGAAAAGGTGGTGTCTAGTGGAAACGGATGAGATATGAGCATGTGGAGGAGTTCACTGTAAATAGAAGAATAAGCAGCAAGACAAGGAGAATGTGGGGGAGATGTGAGGTCACATGATGACAAGGGGAAATGGTGGGAGTGAAGGAAGCTGCCAACATTTATGTGTCAGTCACTAAGCCAAGCCTTTCACATGTTGTCCCCCAAACGACTGTAGGAGGTCAGAAGTCTTATTTGTCCCATCTCAGAAAGCAGGAATCAGAGCTGGAGCATGTAGTGGACAGACAGATAGCAGTGCTGAACTTGAAGTTAGCCTCTGGACTCCAGGCTAATGCCCTGAGCCACAAGGTCAACACCCATGCTAGAAAAAGAAGGAGGGGACCCAGCCTGTACGGGCAAAACAATGGATCAAAAAGTCAGAGATTCTTCTAAAGCCTCTCCCTTACATCTGAGCTGATAGGTGTGGTTAGTGTGACACAGAGAGTCTGGCCCTGCTCTAGAGGAAATGAATCCTTGTCCCAACTCTGTCATAAACTTGCCTTGAGACCTTTAATCTTTTCTCTGCGTTTATGTTAAAACAGTCTGCTCAATTACAAAATTTTTGTTGTTCAGTCTCTGTCATGTCCAACTCTTTGCAACCCCATGGAATGCAGCACACCAGATTTCCCTGTCCTTCAGTATCTCCCATAGTTTGCTCAAACTCATGTCCTTTGAGTGGATGATGCCATCCAACTATCTCATAATCTGTGACCCTCTTCTCCTCCTGCCCTCAATCTTTCCCAGAATCAGGGTCTTTTTCAGTGAGTCAGTTCTTCCCATCAGGTGACCAAAGTATTGTAGCTTCAGCTTCAGCATCAGGCCTTCCAATGAATATTCAGGGTTGATTTCCTCTAGGACTGACTGGTTTGATCTCCTTGCTGTCCAAGGAACTCTCAAGAGTCTTCTCCAGCACCACAGTTCAAAACCATCAATTCTTCGGCCCTCAGCCTTCTTTAAAATAAGGAGGCTAAGATAAATGATTTCTTCTGTCTTTTGCAATGTCTTCCATCTTCCACAATATTTGTATGAAATTTAAAGTGATATGCAGAGCCTGCTGAGGGCTGAGGTCACAACATCTGCTGACCATGAAAGCCACGTTGGCCTGACACCTGCCAACACTGGCTTGCAAGTGTATCCCGAACCATACCCATCTGTTACAGTTTTCCTCCACAGAGAAGGTAATTTTTTTCTCTGAAGTATAGTTCACCTACAATGTTGTGTTAATTTCTTCTATACAGAAAAGTGACTCAGATACACATCTGTACATTATTTTTCATATTCTTTTCCATTATGTTTGTCACAGGGCATTGAATATAGTTCCATGTGCTCTACAACAGGACCTTGTTGTTTATCCATCCCACATATTGAATAGTTTGTCTCTACTAATCCCAATCTCCCAATCCTCCCCTCCCCGACCTACCCCTCCTCCCCTGTGGAAACCGCAAGTCTGTTCTCTATATCTGTAAGTCTGTTTTTGTTTTGTAGATAGGTTGATTGTGTCATATTTTAGATTCCACATATAAGTGAAATCATATGGTATTTGTCTTTCTCTTTCTGACTTTGCTTAGTATGGGCTGGTACTTTTGTACTCCAAGCCTCCCTGAGTAAGCACTGGAGCTGATGAATGACCTGAGGAGTTGAATGAAGTCCTCTGTAGGACTTTCCCTTCTGAGCTGGCCTCCTCAGATCTCATTCACATTCGGTTCAATTCAGTTCAGTCGCTGAGTCGTGTCCGACTCTGTGACCCCATGAACCGCAGCACGCCAGGTCTCCCTGTCCATCACCAACTCCCGGAGTCCACCCAAACCCATATCCATTGAGTCGGTGATGCCATCCAACCATCTCATCCTCTGTCGTCCCCTTCTCCTCCTGCCTTCAATCTTTCCCCGCATCAGGGTCTTTTCCAAGGAGTCAGCTCTTCAAATCAGGTGGCCAAAGTATAGGAGTTTCAGCTTCAACATCAGTCCTTCCAATGAACACCTAGGACTGATCTCCTTTAGGATGGATTGGTTGGATCTCCTTGCAGTCCAAGGGACTCGCAAGAGTCTTCTCCAACACCACAGTTCAAAAGCATCAATTCTTTGGCGCTCAGCTTTCTTTATAGTCCAACTCTCACATCCATACATGACCGCTGGAAAAACCATAGCCTTGACTATGCTATGCTATGCTAAGTCACTTCAGTCGTGTCTGACTCTCTGTGACCCCATAGACGGCAACCCACCAGGCTCCCCTGTCCCTGGGATTCTCCAGGCAAGAACACTGGAGTGGGTTGCCATTTCCTTCTCCAGTGCATGAAAGTGAAAAGTGAAAGTGAAGTCGCTCAGTTGTGTCGGACTCTTAGCAACCCCATGGACTGCAGCCTACCAGGCTCCTCTGTCCATGGGATCTTCCAGGCAAGAGTACTGGAGTGGGGTGCCATTAGACGGACCTTTGTTGACAAAGTAATATCTCTGCTTTTTAATAGGCTGTCTAGTTTGGTCATAACTTTCCTTCCAAGGAGTAAGCATCTTTTGATTTCATGGCTGCCATCACCATCTGCAGTGATTTTGGAGCCCAGAAAAATAGTCAGCCACTGTTTCCACTGTTTCCCCATCTATTTGCCATGAAGTGATGGGACCAGATGCCATGATAAAAGAAAATATCCAGTTTTGATTCCTTCAACTTAAGAGATCTGTAAAGAAACAAAGTTGCATAAAGATCAGAAGGTGATACATTTGAAAAGCTACCATTTAATATACATTTATCACATCCAACAAGGTACTCAGCCTTTCACCTACTACACTGTCTCTTATTAACCCTCCCAACAAGCAAATAATTTAGGCACCACTGCCCCATATTGCAAGACAAGAAGTAGAAGCTCAATGAGATCTGCATTAGGGCCATATCACCTTAAGTAGCAGAGCTGAAATCCAAATGGAGGCAGGGGTCTCCTTGACTTCATAGCCTTCTCTGCTGTTTTATAATCAAATTGTAGAGAAACAGGTGTAGTAATTTAAGAATGACCTCTAGATGTGGAAGGAGTTATTTTGTAAAAGTCTGTGACTGGATATTCTCTGTATTATCTGAGAATAGAAAAAAAATGTGCTCTATTTATAATATGAGAAATTTGAGTCAGTTATTAAAAAAATAGTTTTTTTGACAAAACCTATATATGTAACTGGTCTTTCCTTGAAAGGGCTTATGTCAGCTCCCTTTGAAGTCCAAGCAGAACAAATTCTACAGTGGGTCTTAACTTTTAGAATAAATTCACTTTTACCGGTAAGTTTTTAGGGCACTGAAAAGCCTAATCTGATTGTCTATTGCTCTGTAACAAAGTACTTCAAAACTAAGAAAAAAGGAGCTGTGTTATCATGCCTGTGTTTCTTTTGCCTAAAATTCAGGCAAAGAACATCTAGGAGGGACTTCCCCAGGGGTCCAGTGGGTAAGACTTTGCCTTCTAATGCAGACGGTGCAGGTTCTGTCCCTGGTCAGGGAGCTAGGATCCCATATGCCTCATGACCAAAAAAGCAAAACATAAAACAAAAGCAATAATGTACCAAATTCAAGAAAGACTAAAATAGTAGTCCACATCAAAATAATAATAATAATCACCTTAAAAGTATAGCTAGGTCAACTCTTCTTTATACTCTGATGTCTGGCCTCACCCAGGGTGACTTGAATGATGGGAAGGGGTGAGAATGGTTCAAATGAGGTAATGGATCTAGGATCTTCTCTCTGGCTAGTTTCCTTAGTTCTTCTCCACATGTCATCTTTTGGGATTATGATGCATAAGATGGCTTTTTTATCCACATGTCTAGCCTTTCAGCTGGGATGGCTGCACAGCTGGGAACTGGCAAACCATCCCTCTCTCTAGCTCTTTACATGCCCTCTTCATGTTGTTATCTTGAGGTTCTTTACCTCATAGAAGTATCAGGGCAGTTGGACTTTTTCCATATCACCTGGCTTCCAGGAAGCATTCCAAAGCTATAAGGATTCCCAAAATCTAGTCTTAGAGGACACACAATGTCACTTCATCTGGGGCCACACAGATGTGTCCAGGTGTCATGGGGGAGGGGACTAGACATTGTCCAGGTATAAATACTGAAAGCCTTGGATGTTTGGAGGCCATCTTTGGAGACTAGCTTCATAAGCCCCATGGAATTTTAGGGTTGAAAGACACATAAGCACTACAGAAATAAACCATTCGTCTAAGGAAAAAAAAAAAGAAGAAGAATATACTAGAAATAGCCAAATAGTCTTCTAAACTACCCAGGATGATCTTGTCTATGGATTAAAGGTAGTTAATGGAACCCCAAATATTCTAACATCTCCCTAGGCTGAAAAATTGCATAAATCTCCAGTGAATTACATATTAATAATTTGTCTTTTCCTATATATAAAGGTAAAAATTGCTTGGAGCTATAACTTGTAACTTTCAATTTGCATCTTCATTGCGCCAGGGAAGGCTGCTATGTGACACATATGTTTGACTATCGTAGCTGAAAATAAAGTAGTATGGGTTTAATTCTATTGGCAGGAGACCAGCTTTCCATAACTTTAGCCTCATGAATCGTTATGGGCCATAATTCAAATTTAATGATCTGACTCATTGAAATGATAAGATCCCAGCTTTGGGCAGGCATTTTGTTGCTTCTCATAGGAAAGTCTATTACTTTACATGTCATGTACTCCCTCCTGCTTCCTGTGCACCTTTAAATAGAAGGCAGATGCTGTCAGCTGGCCCTACCCAGTGCAGATGATTGAGTCACTAGAGCTTATGTGAACACGTGTGGTTCTGTATTTGAATCTAGTAAGCCCATTGCTAATGACTGTACAGTTCAGAGATTTCACTGTTGACAAAGACCATATGTTTCCCCAGCAGCTTCCTGTGTAATGTTCTGTTTACTGTATATTCAGCAGAGAATTTGAACAGCTTTACCTGGGGCAAAATATTCTATCCACAGGCTGGTTGACGTGATGTGCTACCCGAAATAGATAAATGTTTCTGAAATACATGAGAAGTGAGTTCTCTCACTAAGACACTCCTGAATGAGACAACTTTGCTGCTAAGATATAGTCTCTTGGCCTGTTAGTGGATACCAAGGGGGAATTAGGTTGAGACTCATATAAAACAAAACACATAAAAACTAAGATTAGTTTTACAACTTAGCCAAACACCTTCTGTTGACAATAAAGACCAGGGATAATGACTTAATTTCTTTTACCTACTCATAGTCAGGAAGGTTGCCTCTTACTTGTCCACCTGCATCTTGAAGTTATTTGGGCTATAGTGTTTTACTTGGTAAGCAGATAGTGAAATCTGATCCATTTGATTGACTGGAAAATTACTGAAATAACAGGGAAGGTTCTTATAGCAGTTTGCCTCTTTGTCCTACTGTTCAGACTATTCAAGACCAAAAGCATGGAAATTTTGATGGTTTAGTATTAAGAGAATACATCCTAAAAATATTCATCAGAGTGGAATTCTGGATCCACCAAGTAGTAAAATGTGACTTCAGAAAATCACTTCATCTCTCTTAGCCTCTGTTTCCTTCTTTGCCAAAAGGAGGCGGTAACACTCTTTGACTCCTTTAGATGACAGTAAATGAATAGAATAACTCATTCAAACATTTGAAATAATTCCTGATATATAAGCAGTGAATTAATATGAACTTTTATTCAAATCATTGGAATTTTTTTTTGGTCCGTGAGTTAACTGTGAATATTATTAGTCAAAATTCCAATTTTACCCATGGAGGCATCTGCCAGTCAGACTCACCTGAAAATTGAAGGGATGAAGGTGAGAATACAGGGATGTTTTGAAGTTAATGTACTGTAATACTTGGAGATGACCTATCACTGACCTCATCTACATAGTGTGGGCAATTAATTGGATTTGGCTTCTTCATTCAATTCCTGCACACATGCTTGTGTTCTAATCGTTAGTCGTGTCCAACTCTTGCAACCCCATGGACTATAGCCTGCCGGGATCATCTGTCCATGGGATTCCCCAGGCAAGAATATTGGAGGGGGTTGCCATTTCCTTCTCCAAGGGATTTTCCCATCCCAGGGATTGAACCCAGGTCTCCTGCATTGCAGGCGGATTCCTTACCAACTGAGCCTACATAGATGTCTATAGTTAAAAGTCCAGCTTTCAAGTGCTTACAGTAGCAACTTGCAGCGGTGGTCAGTTCAGTTTCACTCCCACTGCAGAGTAAACTTGATAAACTGGACAGTGAAGGCATAGGTGGAAATCCACTCTGATTACCGTAAATCTGTATCCTGAAATATTAAACTCCAGAGAGAAAATGTTCTTTGGTAGTTTTCTTGAAAGACCAGTGTGGGAATATGTTATTTATATATTTGTCTCAACCAGAGCCCAGATTTTAGGGTTTCTTTAGTTTATTCTTAATGAAACAAGAATGTATAAAGTGTTCAGTTCAGTCGTTCAGTCATGTCCGACTCTTTGCAGCCCCATGGACTGCAGCACGCCAGGCTTCCCTGTCCATCACCAACTCCCGGAGTTTACTCAAACTCATGTCCATTGAGTCGGTGATGCCATCCAACCATCTCATCCTCTGTCCTCCCCTTCTCCTTCTGCCTTCAATCTTTCGCAGCATCAGGGTCTTTTCCAGTGAGTCAGTTCTTTGCATCAGGTGGCCAAAGCATTGGAGTTTCAGCTTCAGTGTCAGTACTTCCAATGAGTATTCAGGACTGATTTCTTTTAGGATGGATTGGTTGGATCTCCTTGCAGTCCAAGGGACTCTTCAAGCCCACATCTCTTGCCCCTCCTGCGCTGGCAAGTAGATTTTTTATCACTAGTGCCACCTGGGAAGCCTCATAAAACAAAATAGTTTAGGTTCAAATACTCCTAGCAACAGTAATAAGGAAAGTAAAAGAGAAAGATCCTCAAATCTTCATTTCTTTCAGACTGACAAGGCCTCGATATAATTACGATTGTATCAGAGAGTTGATTTTCTTCCTTCACTCAAAGAAAAAGCCAGCAGATTCTCACTTCTGGAGTCAAATTCAGAGTCATTGCTGTGGCCCAGACAAAGATAATTCTGTTCAAGTCATCGAGATAGACAGGCAAGTCGCTTCAGTCGTGTCTGACTCTTTGCAACCCTAAGGACTGTAGCCCCCCAGGCTCCTCTGTCCGGGGAATTCTCCAGGCAAGAATACTGGAGTGGGCTGCCATGCCCTCCTCCATGGGATCTTCCCAACCCAGGGACGGAAGCAGCATCTCTTACACCTCCTGCATTGGCTGTGTGTGTGTGTTTGTGTGTGTGTGTGTGTGTGTGTGTGTGTGTGTAATTATAAGTACCAGAGGCAGGAGACCATGTTTCCATCTTATCGTATTAGCAATTTTCAGGGCTAGTAAGGCTTTCCTGAGGAAGAAAACAGTGTATTCTGTTGAGTGCTCTTGTCATTGACAATCTCCTCACCCTTGTGGATACTTCAAAAAGTTGTGTCAAATCCTCACTGTCTACAATGGTTTTGCTCTTGTGATACAGCCCTGGCTCTTTTTATGCTTGCCTTTCAGGTCAAAAGCCAGAAAGTCAGGCTCTCCAGAAGTCTGATTAGCACTTGAACTTCAGGAGATTTATGACCATAAGACTTGATTGTTAAAGCAGTTTTATTCAAGGACAGATCATTTATTCTGTGGACAGTGATATTTATCTTTTGTCATATTTATCTGTTTTCTACTTAAAATGTATAACTTTGCTAATTCTTTTTGTTTCTGTTGATAATGCATTTTTATTTAGAATGTTAATGCTGTCATCCTCAAATGAAATGTATCATCAGTATAATGTGAATTTTGAAAAAAAAATCTCTAATTAGTATCTTACAGGCAATGAGAGAATCTGACAATATACCAACTATACTGCTGAATATATGACCTTATTTTAAAACTTAAGGCCTACCTGTTGCCCGATATTTATTATTTGTCTACTCTATACCAGGAAGCTTTGGGCAGTGCAGAAATTACAAAGAAAAAGGTAACTAGACCTTCTTGCCCTCAAGAAGTTCAAGGTCTAGTTCAGCCCTGTCTCAGAGGTATAATGTGAGCCACATTTGTAATTATAAAAATTCTAATACCCACATTAAAAAAATGAAAAGAAACACACTAAATTAATATTAATAATGTATTTTATTGAAGTCAATATATCAGAATATTATCTTAACATCAAAACAATTTTATAAGTTACAAATTATGTAGTTTTTGTTATTTTTTTCATATCAAGCTTTTGAAATCAGCATGTGTATTAATCTCAGAAAATTTCAGTTTGGTAAAACCACCTTTTTAAATTTAAATTTATTTATTTTTAATTGGAGGATAATTGCTTTACAGTATTGTGTTGGTTTCTGTCATATATCAACATGAATCAGCCATAGGTACACATATGTTCCCACCCTCATGAACCTCCCTCCCACCTCCCTTCCCATCCCAGCGCTCTAGGCTGTCACAGTTCAGTTCAGTTCAGTCGCTCAGTCATGTCCGACTCTTTGCAACCCCATGAATCACAGCACACCAGGCCTCTCTGTCCATCACCAACTCCCAGAGTTCACTCAAACTCACGTCCATCGAGTCGGTGATGCCATCCAGCCATCTCATCCTCTGTCGTCCCCTTCTCCTCCTGCCCCCAATCCCTCCCAGCATCAGAATCTTTTCCAATGAGTCAACTCTTCGCATGAGGTGGCCAAAATACTGGAGTTTCAGCTTTAGCATCATTCCTTCCAAAGAAATCCCAGGGCTGATCTTCTTCAGAATGGACTGGTTGGATCTCCTTGCAGCCACAGAGCTCTGGATTTGAGCTCCCTGCATCATACAGCAAATCTCCACCGCTACCTAATTTTACATATGGTAAAATGTATATGGTAATGTATATGTTTCAATGCTACTCTCTCAATACATCCCAGACTCTCCTTCCCTCTATGTCTGCATCTCCACTGCTGCCCTGTAGATAGATTCATCAGTACTATCTTTCTAGATTCCACATATATGAATTAATATATGATTTTGTGGAAAAACCACATTTCAATAGCCTGTTAGTCTAACATTATTTGGACAGCATAGGTCTGGCTGTTGGAATAAGAAGGGCAGTGATCATAACCACAGATAATGGAGATGTGACCATGGCATTAGAAGGGGAGGGGGCACCTTCAACAGCTTGGTACGAATTGGATAATCAAGCTCTGCTTCCAACTTAAAGTCATACTTCATCTGTTTTAAATGAAAATGAAGAGCCATCCAGGCCATCTTAGTTGTCAGAATATTGATTTTGGAGTCAAGTTATGGTTTGTGTTCCAGCCTTACCACTTAACTGTTTCAATTCCTTTGGCAAGTACTAGCTTCTTTAATCCTCAGTTTCCTCTTGGTAGCATCCTGATGAGTTTAACGTGAGACATGTATCAGGCACATGGACTGCCATGTGGTACATAAACGTAGTGAATGTTCAGATCAGATCAGTCCCTCAGTCGTGTCCGACTCTTTGCGACCCCATGAATCGCAGCACGTCAGGCCTCCCTGTCCATCACCAACTCCCAGAGTTCATTCAGACACGTCCATTGAGTCAGTGATGCCATCCAGCCATCTCATCCTCTGTCGTCCCCTTCTCCTCCTGCCCCCAATCCCTCCCAGCAACAGTGTCTTTTCCAATGAGTCAACTCTTCACATGAGGTGGCCAAAGTACTGGAGTTTCAGCTTCAGCTGAAATTTCTTTCCTTCCAAAGAAATCCCAGGGCTGATCTCCTTCAGAATGGACTGGTTGGATCTGCTTGCAGTCCAAGGAACTCTCAAGAGTCTTCTCCAAAACCACAGTTCCAAAGCATCAATTCTTCAGCACTCAGCCTTCTTCACAGTCCAACTCTCACATCCATACATGACCACAGGAAAAACCATAGCCTTGACTAGATGGACCTTTGTTGACAAAGTAATGTCTCTGCTTTTGAATATGCTATCTAGGTTGGTCATAACTTTCCTTCCAAGGAGTAAGCGTCTTTTCATTTCATGGCTGCAGTCACCATCTGTAGTGATTTTGGAGCCCAGAAAAATAAAGTCTGGTGGGACCGGATGCCATAATCTTCGTTTTCTGAATCTTGAGCTTTAAGCCAACTTTTTCACTCTCCACTTTCACTTTCATCAAGAGGCTTTTGAGTTCCTCTTCACTTTCTGCCATAAGGGTGGTGTCATCTGCATATCTGAGGTTATTGATATTTCTCCCAGCAATCTTGATTCCAGCTTGTGCCTCTTCCAGCCCAGCGTTTCTCATGATGTACTCTGCATAGAAGTTCAATAAACAGGGTGACAATATACAGCCTTGACGTACTCCTTTTCCTATTTGGAGCCAGTCTGTTGTTCCATGTCCAGTTCTAACTGTTGCTTCCTGACCTGCATACAAATTTCTCAAGAGGCAGATCAGGTGGTCTGGTATTCCCATCTCTTGAAGAATTTTCCACAGTTTCTTGTGATCCACACAGTCAAAGGCTTTGGCATAGTCAATAAAGCAGAAATAGATGTTTTTCTGGAACTCTCTTGCTTTTTCTATGATCCAGCGGATGTTGGCAATTTGATCTCTGGTTCCTCTGCCTTTTCTAAAACCAGCTTGAACATCAGGAAGTTCACGGTTAATATATTGCTGAAGCCTGGCTTGGAGAATTTTGAGCATTACTTTACTAGCATGTGAAATGAGTGCAGTTGTGTGGTAGTTTGAGCATCTTTGGCATTGCCTTTCTTTGGGATTGGAATGAAAACTGACCTTTTCCAGTCCTGTGGCCACTGCTGAGTTTTCCAAATTTGCTGGCATATTGAGTGCAGCACTTTCACGACATCATCTTTCAGGATTTGGAATAGCTCAACTGGAATTCCATCACCTCCACTAGCTTTGTTCATAGTGATGCTTTCTAAGTGAATGTCAGTAGCTGCTTTTTAACTGCTTGAAAGAACATAGTGCAAAGTATACTAAGTTGCCGGGGTCCAGCCCCGGCTGATCCAGGGTATTCGAAGCAGGGATGGCGTCGGCGACCTATTTATTTAAATATTTTATCAAAGATATAAAGAGTAATAGGATGAGGATAGCTCAGTAGGAAAATTCAGTGGAGAAAAGAGGCTGAGTAGCTTGGTTTATGCGGGAGACCAATAAAACTTCAAGACAAGAAGCTTGCACCACTTACGTAGGCCGCAGGCGTCCTTCCGTTCTCCCGAAGGAGAGGAGACACTGAGGCCTCCCCGGTCGGATCATAGAAGCCCAGGCATAATTAGTAAGCATGGCGGGTTCCGCACTCCAGATGGAGACTCAGCCAGAGTGAAAGAGAGAGAGACATGGGGAGACCAGTATTTCGAGAAACTGATCCCAATTCGTTATTTTCCAGAGTCTGTTTTTATACACTGAGATGTTATACAAAAGTCACGTGGGGACAGCAGTCCTGACTTTTATTAAAGTCAGGTGCTTCACACAAAATGTATACAGAGGTCTTAGGGGTGTTACATCATCTTCTGGCCAGGGGGAGCCTGCTGACAATTTACAACCCTCTCCTTGTGACAACGGTCAGTCAACCAGGACACTTATTTCTCCAGGGGTGATTATTCTTAAAACAGATGCCACCCAAATAAAGTTACATTCCTATAGGGTGAGGGTGTAGTGGGTTTTAGTTAAGGAAAGAATTTACTTAGCCTAAGGTCTAACGTGATTAATATCAAAGGTTAATACTTATTTCTTCTATATATTCATTAATGTGTGTAAGGGCAGGGGATGTGGAGACTTAGCAACAAACATTGGCTCAACAAATGAAAAACCCTTCACCAATACAATTTCTAATCAGCCCATTATACTTATACTAATAGTTTTCTAACTTTTCTAAGGAACCTGTTTTTAGAAGGTTTAAAGCATCTCGTGCCTCTCACGGTTGGGAGGCTGTGAGCAATCACATGTGGCCGGACAAGCCTGTCAGGCAGGCTAGAGAACCTTCAGAGGAGTTTGTAGGTTAAAACACTCTTATCACGCCCATGAATTATTATTAACTGGAGCTCTAAGTTAACTCCTTCTCCGAAAGAGGAGGTGGAGGACAGCCCCCCGTAAACTCAGAGGTGTAGGTGAGAGCACAAAGTAGTAAAGTAGGCAGGCTCTGGTTATGCGGGTAGATGCTCAAGGATTTCCAGGGGGACTCCTGAGGCTCAATCCCGCCTTTGCGTATGTCGAGCCTCCTTCCTCATGACCTTTGCCACGGGCGGAGTACCTCACTCTGGCCCCCAACACTAAGTGTAAAAACAGACAAGTTGTTCTCAACACTGGCTAAACCTTAGAATTTTCTGGGAAGTTTTAAAAAGTGACAAAGGGAAATTCAAGAAAGATATAAATCCAATGACGCTTCAAGGAAAATGACATAATTGCAGAAAGTAGCAAATTCTACAGGATAATCTATTTATTTCCAAAGTAAATCAATAGTAGAAGATAAAGGAGGGCTTAATTGGAGGGCAGAGATCTGTGTAGATTTTTAAAGATCTTCTGGCTTTAGTAACCAAATGTGATGTTTCTGTTTATTTAAATTTATTCAAAGAAATCAACTGTAGAAAGACATTTCTGATAAAAAAATATCATATGTTCTATGATATCAGGTAATAATAGAGAATAATTGTTCATTATTTGTGAAATGGTGATGCCTGGAATTTGCTTTAAAATGTTTAAGCAGAAAGGGAATAGGTCAACATGTATGGCAAAATCTTGGTAATTGTTGAATCTGACTTGTAAGATTCAGTACCACTTTCTCTTCTTTTGTTGAAGTTTGAAATTTTTCATAATTAAAAAAATGCATACTTATTAAGTAATATTTAGAAAATGTCAAAACGAAACACCACTGTTTAACAATGGGGCATTGCTGTCTTTTAAAAGCTTCTGAAATAAATCTAACATATAGCCACCATTGACAGTTAGAAGCCTTAAAGGCAGGTACCAATGTTTATAGGAAGTGAATCTGAAGGAGAAGGCAGGTGTCATGCTATCATAAAAGTTATTTAAGGTTATTGAAAGCCAAAGTTTTAAGCTGACAAACAGTGTGGTCATACTCACATTTTATCAAAAGACCAATCTTGGCAGAGATGTTGAGAATGGGTGACTTAATAGGTGAATTGCAGGCAGGGAAAAAAGGCAAAAAATGATGAGAATCTGGACTCAGAGAGTGAATGCATATATTTAAAGAGAGAAACAGGGCATAATAGCCATCTACGAGGTAGGACGTACCAAAATTGTTGAGATTTGTGGCCAAGGTGGGAAACTAGTGTGGAGAATACCAGAAGAAGGAGAATCTGATGGTGCCCTATTTACTAATGAAATAAAGAGTTGGAGGGGCCATTTATTAAAATGAAAAATCTTGGCAGGTTTTCAGGGAACAAAGAGTGAAGGCATGGCTTCTGTTATGATTCATATAAATTGAGGTCATAATGGAAATGCCATTTGTAGGCAAGAAAAGCAAGTTGAGAAGGATCAGCAGATATTGTAGAACAACCAGTTCATTCTACGATTATCATAGAATAACTGTGCTGAAGGCTATCCTTGTGTTATCTCAGAAATCCTCACTGCAGTCCTCTGAGGAAGGTTCTGTAATGATGTCCATGTGACAGATGAAGAAACTATAGCGTACAGTGATTCAAGGACTCACAACAAGTAGGTGCATGCTTGAGGGCTTGAAGCTGTCCAACTCCACAGGCTGTGCTTTTTATCATCATGCTATAGACAGAGTATTAACAAAGAGAGACATCACTTTGTCAACAAAGGTCCTTATAGTCAAAGTTGTGGTTTTTCCAGTAGTCATATACAGTTGTGAGAGTTGGACATAAAGAAGGCCGAACATCAAATTGATGCTTTTGAACTGTGGTGCTGGAGAAGACTCTCGAGCATCCCTTGGACTGCAAGGAGATCAAACCAGTCAATCCTAAAGGAAATCAATCCTGAATAGTCATTGGAAGGACTGATGCTGAAGCTGAAACTCCAATACTTTGGGCACCTGATGTGAAGAGCTCATTGGAAAAGACCCTGACACTGGGAAAGATTGAGGGCAGGAGGAGAAGGGGGCGGCAGAGGATGAGATAGTTGGATGGCATCACCAACTCAATGGACATGAAGTTTGAGCAAACTCTGGGAGATGGTGGGGGACAGGGAAGCCTGGCATGCTGCAGTCCATGGAGTTGCAAAGAGTTGGACACAACTTAGCGACTGAACAATAAATAAAGCATCCAGAGTGGTAAATTGATTTGGAAATGGGAAAAAAAAGGACAAAAATAATAGATTTGTTGGCTTTCATATCTAGAAGCTAAATATTTAGAGATGCAAATGACCCATAAACACAATTCTGATAACGAGAGCTGTTCATAATTAGAACATTTTTATTGAATAGGATGTTATTTCATTAAAGGATCTATTAATATCTTTTCCAATATTCTAATGGTCTTGCAAGCAGGGCACATAAGTCAGATTAATCTGCTGCTTATCATAATGCTAAAAAGAATGGCTGATTCGGAGTTTTGTTGCTGTTACTTATATTTTTCTTTGAAGGAAGTTTTGTGTACATAGATGTCTCTAGAAGTTTAGAAATGATAAGGCGAGTCAAAAAAATCAGCATCAATGGTAGCATGAGTGTTTAAGGATATTGATCTGCATTACCTGAGGATCCCTTTTTTTCTACCTTCTCTCTTTAAATTTATAAGAGTCTCTTTCCCAGACTGATATAGAAATCACCAGAATCCTTTCCTCATCTGTAACTAATAATCAAAGTGAAAAAGATAACTGTTAACATTAACCTTTTTAAAAAGTACTTTCCCAATTAGAAAGGGATGTTTGTTTTCATACTCCCCCCCAAAACTGTTGTCTATGCTCTAAAGCTTCAAATTATCAGTGATGATTAAATATTTCATTATATTAGGGTATTTGGAAAATAGGAGTAAATAGGAAAAGCTCAAATTTTGTAGTAAGGTGTCCTAGTTTTAAATCTTGGTTCCATCCTTCCTGGTTTTGGGACCCTGTGCGTGCTCAGTTGCTTCAATCTTGTCCTACTCTTTGTGACCCTATGAACTGTGGCCCACCAGGCTCCTCTGTCCATGGGATTCTCCAGGCAAGAATACTGGAGTGGGTTGCCGTTTCCTCTTCTAGGAGATCTTCCCGACCCATTGGATCAAACCTGCGTCTCCTGCATCTTCTGTATTGCAGGTGGATCCTTTACCCACTGAGCCAACTGGGAAGCCCCTTGGTACCCTAGGCAAGTTACTTAACACTTCTGATTTGAGCTTGCCTAGTCATGAAAACAGAGCTTCCCAGGTGGCTCAGTGGTAAAGAATCCACTTGCCTGCACAGGAGGCATGGGTTCCATCCCTGGGTCAGGAAGATCCCCTGGAGGAGGAAATCACAACCCACTCCAGTATTCTTGCTTGGGAAATCCCATGGACAGAGGAGCCTGGTGGGCTACAGTTCATGGAGTCACAAAAAAGTCAGACACGATGTAGCATCTAAAACAACAACAACAAATCATGAAAATGGGACTAAGTATCATGGTGACATTTGGCCAAAAACTGTATTCATTTTCTACTGCCAAGAAACCAACTTCCCCTGAATTTAGAGGCTTAAAGCATCACCATTTTTTTTTCCCCCAGTAGAGGAGGTCAGAAATCCAAAATGAGGCTTACTGGGCTAAAGTCGGGTATTGGCAGAATATGTCCCTTCTGGAGTTTCCTTGCTTTTCTCAGCCTCTAGAAGCCAGCTTAGATGTCTTTGTTTGTGGTATTTCCTCAAATCATTCCCCATCCTCTTACTTGTCCTGTTGCATCTGCTATTTGTAACATGCACACATTGCTCTCTACACGTGTTACAGGGAGACAGTTCAGTAAACGGCAGTGGTTCTCAAGCAGGGGCCATTTTGCTCCCCAACACGGAGATGTCTGGACACATTCTTGGTTGTTACAACTTGGAGATGGTTGGTTGGCATCAGCACATGAACTTGATCAAACTCCGGGAACTAGTGAAGGACAGAGAGGACTCACATGCTGCCATCCGTGGGGTTGCAAAGAGTCAGACCCAACTTAGCAACTGAACAGCAAAAACAACAACCTGGAGGGGCTGGGTGCCACGGGCGTCTAGTTGATAGAGTCTAGGCATGCTGCCAAACATCCCGCAGCACACGTGGTAATTCCCCACAACAGATGTCCTCCCTAAAATGGCAGTCCTGAGACTGAAAAAACCCTGGTATCTAGTTTAAGATTATTCATTCCAGAGTTCAAAAGCCTGGCTTCACACCTGGATCCACCACCCCTAAGTTAATCTTGGCCATGTGTTGCCTCCTCTCTGAGCCTCAGGTGCTTGGTTTGTATTTCAGTGTTTTCTACCTATGGAATGGGAATGATAATTGCACCCACTACATAGAGTTCTTGTGAGGAGTGAATAAGATAATGTATGTAAAGCTCTTGGAATAGGGCTTGACTCATGGTGAGCATTCAATAAGTGCTAGTTCTCATTAGTGCTGTTACTAGCGCTCAGTAAAGAGCAGCAATTGATTTTTGACTGTGCTTTTCAGACGCCCTTCAGAATATACTGTTAACAAGCGTAAGTGAAACCTTGTCAGTGTTTTATAAATACAATACATTTAAATCCAACAGTAAGCCAAAGTTTTCCCCAACCATGGTTTAGAAAATCAAGATCTTTGTAGAATCTTAAGACCGGTTGATGAGATATCTAAACCCCAGCCATCGCCATGGGGTGAAAGAGGACAGACCTTTCACCAACTCTTTCACCAGCTCTCACTTAGGCCACAGTGAAGGACATGAGAGTCAATAGCTTCATATCTCAGAGACTGTGTATCAGGTGGTCAGACCTCGGCAAATCCACTTAGCATGATGTGCTTCTGGCTAACATAATATACTTTATTGGTTTCAGTGGATACATGTAAATTAAGAGACTTAGGAAATCACTAGTTTTACTGTGGTATAATTTCTTTCCTTTTGAACATGCCAGTGTGGTTTTAGAAAATATGCTTGCAATGCTGTCTTCCAACTCTGAGCTGTCCAATACGGTAGACACTAGCCACATGTACCTGTCAATCACTCAAAATGTGGCTATTTCAAATTGAGATGAGCTGTTAAGTATAAATTACATACTGTATTCTGAAGATTTAGCATAAAGCAGAATATAACCTTTCAATATTTTATGTTGTTACATATTGAATTGTATTTTGGATATATGGAGTTGAATAAAATGTATTATTAAAATTCAATTTTACCCATTTCTTTTTATTTTTTAAATGGGACTATAATAAAGTTTAAAATTAGATATATGCTTCACAATTAATACCTACTGGGCAATGCCGTGCCAAATTTTCCTCTATTGCTTTTTATTGTATTGTTGTATTATTCGGAGTCAGACACACTATGAAATAATATGTTTTAAATAAATACAGCATACCAATGGACACAAGGAGGAATTGCAAGGGAGTTCAATTAAAAGGTGAGATTTCTGTTACCACAGGTACTATTTCTCAAGGCTTAATTTGTGGCCCATCTGCATCATATTCCCTTGGGTTGACTGTAGAAAATGCATATTCCTAGTTTTCAGTTAGCTACAATTACTCAGAATCTCTGTGTTCAGGAACCTGGATTTTTGACAAATTTCTGCTTGGTCCTCACTTGCACTAAAGTTTGAAATCACTGACAAACTTCTCGAGACTAAAGAAAGAATAAAGAGACAAATACGTAGACACGTGAACACCGGTATCACACATGATAGCGTGCACCACCATACCTACCAACTAGTGTCGTGGATATCAGTGAGTTGCATTTGGGTGGTAGAGGATCTCAAATTCCAATAAAATTTCCAAAGTCATGGTGTACCTCATAGCTTTATGGGATACATAGCTTATCCAGAAAACATAAATGGGATTTAGCCATCTCTGTCTTCACCCTGTTAAGTTATTCATAGGCCAAACTGCAAGAAAAGGTCTTTGTTTCTTAGAAGAAAACAGTGGTTATAAAGTGTCTCTTTTGAACAACAAACTTTATTGCAGGAAAGGGGTGTGTGTGTGTATATACACATGTGTGTGTGTGTGTGTGTGTATATATGTATCTTTTATTACTGAGTTAGCTAAATAAAGTACATATTAGAAATCCAAAGAAATCATTTGTGTGATAAATAAGCTTGCTTATTACTAAGCTACTATGATTATAGCAGTTTTATGAAATTTTAATTACATTATGCGCCTACTCAAATATTGGTTTGGGCATTAATTGAGTTACTTGAGAAGCATTTTATGAAATGGGAAATAAAAATGAAATGGTTTATTTACTTTTCCCAATGCATTAAAATAAAATTCACTAGGGAAACTCATAAGAATAAAATGAGAGCCCTACCTAGAAATCTCATTCAGTAGAAACCATGAGCAGGTTTTCAGCTGTACAAGTTACCTTCTATGATTAAATAGCATCATGATTATGCTCACAACAATGCTTAACATACAGTATATATAACTTAGAAGTAAGTTACAGTTTACTGCTTCTTGCAACATCATAAGCTGAGAAACCATACGTTGTAGTTATCAGGTGGGCAAGATGCTTCTTGCTGCTGCTGCTGGTAAGTCGCTTCAGCCATGTCCGACTCTGTGCAACCCCCATCAATGGCAGCCCACCAGGCTTCCCCGTCCCTGGGATTCTCCAGGCAAGAACACTGGAGTGGGTTGCCATTTCCTTCTCCAGTGCATGAAAGTGAAAAGTGAAAGTGAAGTCGCTCAGTCGTGTCTGACTCTATCGACCCCATGGACTGCAGTCTACCAGGCTCCTCCGTCCACGGGATTTTCCAGGCAAAAGTACTGGAGTGGGGTGCCATTGCCTTCTCCGAGATGCTTCTTAATCCTATTCAAAACCAGTGTCTTTTTTTGTTGGGTCAAGGAATTAATAGAAAGAATGGATGAAAAGATGGTAGTAAAATTGTAAGAAGTAGAAGGAAGGTAAAGTCAGAGACTGACATTGAATTGAAGTCAGAGCTCCGCATGGTGCTATTGAATGTTTTCTGTTCCAATGATTTCTTTCCTGTTATAAATTACATGCGACAGTGACTTTGCTAAAATCCTAGATGTCAAACTATTGTATTCCTTCATATTTATTTATTTTTTAAATTATCCTTAAAGGATTCTAATTTCAAGTTAGTATCCCGATTGGGATGAAAATTTCAAGGGATAGCCAAGTATTCACTTTATTCAAGAACAGCCTTTAAACAAATATTGTCAGCTATATGGTGACAAATTACTTGTCAGTTATCAAATCAGTTGTGTCATTAGACATTTAAAAGAATGTTTTTTGGAACCTAACTGGAACACCTCTGAACTGGCTCTATATTTATGTGATAACCTTAAAAACTACCTCGAGAGCACAAGTTTTCACCTACCTGTGATACTCTGAAAATTTAAACTATCTTTATATATAATATTATTGCCTCTTTATATAAAATATAATATTATATTAAATTTATTATATAAAGCCTATATTAATGGGCTTCCTGGTGGCTCAGTGGTAAAGAATCTTCCTGCCAAGTGCAAGAGACATGGGTTAAATCCATGGGTCAGGAAGATCGCCTGAAGCAGTTTCAAAATGGAAGCACACTCCAGTGTTCTTGCCTGGGAAATCCCATAGACAGAGGAGCCTGGTGGGCTACAGTCCATGCTGTGGCAAAGGGTCTGACACGACTTAGGGACTAAACAGTTACCTTTTAATAATAACTTCTAAGAAAGAGAAACTATGTAAATGCTCACAAAATTCAATACTTAGGGCTTTCCTGATAGCTCAGTTGGTGAAGAATCCACCTGCAATGCAGGAGACTCCGGTTAGATTCCTGGGTTGGGAAGATCCGCTGGAGAAAGGATGGGCTACCCACTCCAGTATTCTTGGCCTTCCCTTGTGGCTCAGCTGGTAAAGAATCCGCCTGCAATGCGGGAGACCTGCGTTCTAGCCCTGGGTTGGGAAGATCCCCTGGAGAAGAGAAAGGCTACCCACTCCAGTATTCTGGCCTACAGAATCCCATGGAGCCTATAGTCCATGGGTCACAAACAGTCAGACACGACTGAGTGCCTTTCACTTTCTAAAGAAGAACTTTTGATTTTTAAAGACTTTTACAAATATAGAGTTGCCTTGCTTAAAAAAGAAATTATAATACCCCCAAGTAGTTGTTGTTGTTGTTGTTCAGTCCCTTAGTCGTGTCTGACTGTTTACAACCTCATGGACTGCGGCACGCCAGGCTTCCCAGTCTCACTGTCTCCTAGAGTTTGTTCATACTCATGTCCATTGAGTCAGTGATCCCATCCCCGACCATCTCATCCTCTGCTTCTCCCTCTTCCTCCTGCCATCAATCCCTCCCAGCATCAGGGTCTTTTCCAATGAGTCAACTCTTCACATCAGATGGCCAAAGTATTGGAGCTTCAGCTTCAACATCAGTCCGTCCGATTGAATATTCAGGGTTGATTTCCTTTACAATTGACTGGTTTGACCTCTTTGCTGTCCAAGGTACTCTCAAGAGTCTTCTCCAGCACCACAGTTTGAAGGCATAAATTGTTTGGTGCTCAGCTTTCTTTATAGTCCAACTCTCACATGTGTACATGACCACTGGAAAAAACCAACCAGTTGAAACAGAGACAGAAGATCTCTTATGATCTTAACTATGGTAACTAACCCTTTAAGATAATTCCCATGGCATGCAAGTTTATTCCAAATATTGATATACTTTAAATATTTTAAATTAATTTAAGTATAGCCACTTTTTCTAATAATTGTCAAATAAAACTCTGAAACAGAAAGCAAGCCCAGTTGATGTTCTAGTCCCTATATAATGTATTTAAGCATTAAAGCCTAAAATACTAATTAAAGTCAACCAGTTTCATTTCAGTTAAATTTGAACTCCAGTGATTCTTTCTTAATTTGTAGAATTAGCTACAAATTAACTAACTTAACTGCCACAGCTGACTGACTCATAAATTTAATGTTCATAGATTGTTAAGACTTCAGGGAACTTATCATGTTATTGTAATGATTGTTTTTAAAAATGTTGTTATTATATATATATATATATATATATATATATATATATTGGTTTGGTTGAAAAAAATGCTGTCCAGAATATAAAATTCCAATGAGCAAGATTTTTCAGGCAAATAAAAAGAGAGAAACTTAGAAAGGCATCAGAAAATTGAATGACAAAGAAAATCCTCTTGATGTTCTCAGAGCTTTGGGAGGTTATGAGGGTGACAGATTCCAAATTAGAAGCATTCAATTCACATATTTAAAAAAAATGGAAAAGGATTTCTTTTGCAGAAAAGGAAGAAACATCAGGGCATATGAAAAGGGATCTTGCAGTTGAATCCTGACTGACTTGCAATTAAAAATGAAAGAGCAATTGAACATGTCAGAAAACATTCGATTCTCTATGCATTGGGCATGCCTGAATAGATTGTCAAAAGATAGAAATTCTCCTTTAATGTTTTGAGAAAAGCACTGACTTGCCCAATACATATTAGGGATAAGGAAAAATTTTTAGAAGTGTTTAATATAAAGCCAAAATTTTCACATTGTGTCTTAACCACTTTACATTTACATAGGAAATAAAACGCTTTATTTATTCAGATAAAATCTTAAGAGTGATGTTTTTCCATTTCTTTATCTCAATTCACATCTGCTGACATGACAGGTGAGTTAAAAAAACAAAAGTAGCAAAATTTTAAGGATACTAAACAGTTTTTTTTTTTTCCGTTGTTCTTTGTTCAGTCCATCTCTTCGTGACCCCATTGGACTGCAGCATTCCAGGCTCTTCTGTCCTTCATTATCTTCCAGCATTTGCTAAAACTCATGTCCATTGAGTCAATAATGCCATCCAACCATCTCATCCTCTGCCACCCCTTCTCCTCCTGCTCTCAATCTTTCCCATCATCAGGGTCTTTTCCAATGAGCTCTTCACATCAGGTGGCCAAAGTATTGGAGCTTCAGCTTCAGCATCAGTCCTTCCAATGAATATTCAGGACTGATTTCCTTTAGAACTGACTGGTTGGATCTCCTTGGGAATTTCAAGAGTCTTCTCCAGCACCAACACCACAGTTTTAAAGCATCAGTTCTTCAAAACTCAGCCTTCTTTATGTTCCAACTCTCTGTATTTTTTTCATATTAATGAACAAATGCATACTGCTAACTGTATAACATATAGTATCTTACTTCATGCTCACAAATACTGGAAAGTAAATATAAACATTTTCTCCATTTTGCAGAGAGGGAAACTGAGGCACAGAAACCATAATCACCTTTCAGAGCTCACAAGGTCAAGTGGCACAGCGGTGGTTTTTGTGGAAACTCACTTAAATTTACCTTTCTTATGTAGATTAAGAAAAAATATGTATAATTTATGCAAAACAGTGGGAAGAAAAGTTTTTTCTTCAATTTTTAAAGATATTTTTATTCTTGCTCTGCACTCCTAAACCATTTTATTTCAATGTCTGGTTTGATACTAATTTTCCACCTTGCATTATTTACACACTCTTTTTATGTTCCCGTTGAACTGTAAAATTTAACTAGTTTCTTAGCTTTATTCTTTTTCTACATACATCTGTTTCAGTTTCATAAAAAAGCCATTTCTTAAAAAACAAAAGGAAATACCATATTTGTCTTTCTTTTTCTTTTTTTTTCTCTAGCCTTTTTCCACCTTCGCTAGTTTTTTTTTTTTTTTTTTTTTTTGTGGTAGAGAAAGCCTCCTCTGTAGGCTTTACAGACAAGTTATTAGATGTAGTATGGGTGGATGGATGTTGGGATAAATAGATATCAGGTATTACAAATCACATTGAGTTGAATAATGCCTTTAGATCTTAGTGTCAGATACAACAAATAAATAGCAGAAAAAAAAGGATGAGTGAAACGTGCTTATAAGTACACTTATAATTAAGCATTGAACACTGAACATATTTAGTATCATTTTAAATTTTAGGCATGATAATGGTATTGTGGTTATGTTTTTCAAGAATCGCTTGAGATCAACACATAGTGAAATATTTGTGAATGAAATTAAAAGATATCTAGCACTTGATTTAAAGTAATTGACCCTCATGGGTCAATGAGTGGAGAGTAGACATCCAAGACTGGTTTTCTTAATAATTGCTGAAGCTGAGTTATAAGTGTGTGGAGGATCTCCCTGTTTCTCTAGATGTTAGAGATTTTCCAAAATTAAAAAAATAATAATAAAAATTGAGAAGAGTTTTGATACATAATTGGTACTTTATAACGGAACAATCTCACTTCCCACCTTCTCATAAAGTGCTATCATTAAATGTGAGCAACAGACCCTAAAAAATATGCTGTAACACAAACATATGCCATGCTTGATTCAATAAACACACTGAATATCTAAAATATCCCATACAAAACTTCTGTTATATCTGAAATACAAAATGTTTGAGCAGCTACATAAAAAAGAAGTCAAGACTTAAATTTTCAAATGAGTAAGTAGAAATTGAATAGTGTAGTAGAATGCCGGTGGATGCAGAAAATATTGTTCTTCTGTGATCTCTAACATCCTTTGTAACTCAAAAACTTGTTTTTTTCGGATCCACTGGCCCACCATGTGAATTCGTCAGAGAGGTGTCAGTTGTGGCCTGTGATTAGGGTACAAGCCAATGGTTTGAAATGTTGGCAGTGGCAGTCCAGAACGCTACTTCTGAGATATATTTTGACACGCTTGTCAGTAGTGGCTTTTGTTTTTATTTTCAAAGCCGTGTATAAAACATGGAAAAGATGAGTGATTTCTGAAGCAGTCAAAATATCAACTTCTTCCACGTGAATGAACCAAGGCACGTTTTTGTGCAGCTGCTGTGCCTGTCCTTAGAGAGAGATGATATGCCAATCATTCCAGTCCTAATAAGACCATCCAGGAAATGGTATATTCATCCCCAAAGACACTTAAATATATACTCTTTTGTAGGATATATCTCAGGTTTCCAGGGCCCTATCTGAGAGAGCAGGAAATATATTCTTAGCTTGGTTACTCTGTATGACTTTAAAACGTATGTTTAAATTGGTCTTTAAAAATGTATAGAACTTTAGTATGGTGCAAAATGATGGTTAAAATCAGTTTTGATTATTGTATTATTATTATTATTATTTTTAGTGAGTATTTCCTTTGGAGAAAAAAGACAACTTTATTATTCATCAGTAGGTTGCTGGATTACCAGTGTAATTGTCTGGAAAGTAGTTTCATTTTTTTCGTAGTAAAACTGAGATGTAATCGTTGACTCTTAGAGTCTTTGTCCGGAGAAGGCAATGGCACCCCACTCCAGTACTCTTGCCTGGAAAATCCCGTGGATGGAGGAGCCTGGTGGGCTGCAGTCCATGGGGTCGCTAGGAGTCAGACACAACTGAGCAACTTCACTTTCACTTTTCACTTTCAAGCATTGGATAAGGAAATGGCAACCCACTCCAGTGTTCTTGCCTGGAGAATCCCAGGGACGGGGCAGCCTGTTGGGCTGCCGTCTATGGGGTCGCACAGAGTCGGACACGACTGAAGCGACTTAGCAGCAGCAGCAGCAGAGTCTTTGTCTGTGCTCAGTTGCTTCAGTTGTGTCTGACTCTTTGCAACCCCGTGGACTGTAGCCCTCCAGGCTCCTCTGTCCATGGGGTTTCCCAGGCAAGAATACTGGAGTGGGTTGCCATTTCCACCTCCAGGGGATCTTCCCAAAGGACTGAACCTTCGTCTCCTGCGTCTTCTGCATTGCAGGTGGATTCTTTACTCACTGAGCCACCTGAGAGACCCAGAGTCTCTCTTTAGCAATTCCTAATGAACAGAAATCCCTTACACGATGCCATCTGAGCTGGTCAGCCATATGTAGGGAAGATATCTGAACACTGAAGAGAATCCCTAAGTCTGAGCTGGGATGCAAAGTTTACCATCTCATTACGTCCTTGTCTTAACGTGGAACTTAGCTAGTGTCCTCATTCATGATCACAGAAAGCCTTTCACACAAAGGGTAGCAAGCTAAGTTAGTCATCTATTGCTTCAGAACAAATTACTCTGAAACTTATTTAGTATCTTAAAACAACACACATTTATTTTCTTCAAGTGTCAATGGTCAGGAATTCGGGTGAAGCTTAGCTGGGGGTCTCTACCTCAGAGTCTCTCTTAAGGCTACAGTCAAGGTGTCAGTTAGGTCTGTGGTCTCGTTTGAAGGCTTTCATGGGGTAAGATCTGCTTCCAAGCTCACCTGTGGCCTTTTGTACTGAGAGCCTTAGGTCCGCATTGACTTTTGTTGGAGGCTTCTGGTGGTTCCTTGTCACATGGGCTTCTCCACAGGGAAACTCAGCACATGTCAGCTGCCTTCCCACAAACTGAGCGGGCAAGAGAGGGAAGGAAAAAAGCCTCCCATGGGGCCCTCTCTTTGCATGGTTTTGATGACCCCAGTATCTGTGGATTGCACATAGAGTTTCTGTGTCTCTCTTCATCCAAAAAAAATGTATATAGCTTAAGGCAAAAACAATAAATTCTGGTCGTAGGAGTGAATAGTGATTCTCTCTCAATTACTACACAATTCCATGCAGTGCGTGCTCTACCCAGAATCCCATCTTAGAAAGATAGGGGAGTGTCTAAAGGTAGTAAATAAGGCAAAAATTGTTAGAGTCAAAATCAGATGCCTCAAGAAGCTGGCTTATTCCACTGAGAACCTACATACCAGATAATCACGACTGACACAGTAGTAAAAGTCACATCCCTCATTCACACTCACAGGGGTGCAGACTTCATTCAGTAGGATCGCCTGCATCTAAATCGCAGAGTTCCTCATAGGAAAGCCTGAGGTTTCCATTGCAGCCGTATTGCGGTTCATTTCTGCCCTCTGTCCACATCTGTTCATCCAACTCTTAGTCCTCAGTAAACCTTCCTCACTCAAATATTTGCCTCAGAGTCTGGTTCCAGGAACCCAACTGAAAGATGCCTGCAAACTCAAACATCGGGAGCTTTAAAAAAAAAAAAAAAAAAACCACACACACATTTTTCCCTTTCCCCGTCTCTCCAGTCTTGTTTCTTGTGACTGTTCTACTCTCCTGCACTAAAAAGCCTCAAGAAATGGGCAGGCACTAACTCTCACCTGAGGATGAGTTAGCAGGAAGAACTAAGGACAGGTGAAGGAGGGAAGGCTCTAATTTTGCACATTAGTAGCCAAGGCTATGGTTTTTCCAGTGGTCATGTATGGATATGAGAGTTGAACTATAAAGAAAGCTGAGCACAGAAGAATTAATGCTTTTGAACTTTAGTGTTAGAGAAAACTCTTGAGAGTCCCTTGGACTGCAAGGAGATCCAACCAGTCCATCCTAAAGGAAATCAGTTCTGGGTGTTAATTGGAAGGACTGATGCTGAGGCTGAAACTCCAATATTTTGGCCACCTGATGCAAAGAGCTGAATCATTTGAAAAGATCCTGATGTTGGGAAAGATTGTGGGCAGGAGGAGAAGGGGACGACAGAGGATGAGATGGTTAGATGGCATCACTGACTCAATGGACATGGGTTTGGGTAGACTCCGGGAGTTGGTGATGGACAGGGAGGCCTGGCGTGCTGCAGTTCATGAGGTTGCAGAGTCGGACACAACTGAGCACTGAACTGAACTGAGACACTGTCCTTGTCCTGGCCCTCTGGTTTGATTGAAAACTTTTTAGGAATGATGTGTTATTTTTCCTGAAATAACTCAGTCACAAATCCCACTGCTAAGCTCTCCCATCCCCAAACACCCCCCTTCTTTGAGGTTCCATGCTAATACCTGCTAGCTTTCAGTGGTTCTCTGCATGCAGCCAGGCCGGTCGTGGGATGAAATGCCACTCTACAAGGGAGTTTATAATTCCAGCACATCTCGAGTAGCGGGAACAAATTCTAGTTGTGTCTATCTCCTTGGTAACTTGAACAAAGACCAAATTTAAACATAAGATGCATGGGTGTCTGTTAAGTCACTTCAGGTCATGTTCAACTCTTTGCAACCCCATGGACTGTAGCCTGTTGGGCTCCTCTGTCCATGGAATTCTCCAGGCCAGGATACCAGAGTGGCTTCCCATGCTCTCCTCCAGGGGATCTTCCTGATGCAGAGACTGAAGCTGTGTCTCTTATGTCTCCTGGATGGACAGGCAGGTTCTTTTCCATTAGTTCCACCTGGGAAGCCCCAAATATAAGATACCTAGGTTTTATTTTTCTTGTTTTACAGCCACTAGGCAGTTTAAAAAATATACATACCTTATCCATAAGGACTTTCAGTAAGTATGATATTTTTTATGTTGTTGTATTTCAAAGGGTCTGTTAGTTGTAATTTGTAATTCTTACGGGGATGAATATTGCTTTTTATTATGTTTGGTGAGTCATGGTCATGGTGAGTTGTTTGTAGTTTTGATTGTAGGCTCATCCTCAGTAGGACTTCACCTGTGGAATAGTAGGTAAATTGGACTTTGGGTGAGTCCTTGCAGAAAAGATTTGTGTGGGCTTCCAATAGACTTCACAGAGGTGACACTGACTGGGACCATTTTTGCGAAGAATCCTTGGATCACAGAAGTGATATAAATTTGCATTTCAAACTCAAGTGAGAACAAGCCCAACGTTAAAATTTTCTAAAGAGTCTGGTTTGTCTTTTCCTATTCAGAGCTTATATTGTCTCACTTGTATGCAGTTCAGTTCAGTTGCTCAGTCATTTCCAACTCTTTGTGACCCCATGAACCACAGCAGGCCAGGCCCCCCTGTCCATCACCAACTCCCAGAGTTCACCCAAATTCATGTGCATCGAGTCGGTGATGCCATCCAACTATCTCATCCTCTGTCGTCCCCTTCTCCTCCTGCCCTCAATCTTTCCCAGCATCAAGGTCTTTTCTAATGAGTCAGCTCTTCGCATCAGGTGGCCAAAGTATTCGAGTTTCAGCTTCAACATCAGTCCTTCCAATGAACACCCAGACTGATCTCTTTTAGGATGGACTGGTTGGATCTCCTTGCAGTCCAAGGGACTCTCAAGAGTCTTCTCCAACACCACAGTTCAAAAGCATCAATTCTTTGGCGCTCAGCTTTCTTTATAGTCCAACTTTCACATCCATACATGACCACTGGAGAAACCATAGCCTTGACTTGATGGACCTTTGTTGACAAAATGATGTCTCTGCTTTTTAATATGTTATCTAGGTTGGTCATAACTTTCCTTCTTAAGAGTAAGTGTCTTTTAACTTTATGGCTGCACTCACCATCTGCAGTGATTTTGGAGTCCAAAAAGATAAAGTCAGCCACTGTTTCCACTGTTTCCCCATCTATTTGCCATGAAGTGATGGGACCAGAGGCCATGATCTTAGTTTTCTGAATGTTGAGCTTTAAGCCAACTTTTTCACTCTCCACTTTCACTTTCATCAAGAGGCTCTTTAGTTCTTCTTCACTTTCTTCCATAAGGGTGGTGTCATCTGCTTATCTGAGGTTATTGATATTTCTCCTGGCAATCTTGATTCCAGCTTGTGTTTCTTCCAGTCCAGCGTTTCTCATGATGCACTCTGCATATAAGTTAAATAAGCAGGGTGACAATATACAGCCTTGATGTACTCCTTTTCTTGTTTGGAACCAGTCTGTTGTTTCATGTCCAGTTCTAACTACTGCTTCCTAACCTGCATACAGGTTACTCAAGAGGCAGGTCAGGTGGTCTGGTATTCCCATCTCTTGAAGAATTTTCCACAGTTTATTGTGATGCACACAGTCAAAGGCTTTGTCATAGTCAATAAAGCAGAAATAGATGTTTATCTGGAACTCTCTTGCTTTTTCAATGATCTAGCGGATGTTGGCAATTTGATCTCTGGTTCCTCTGCCTTTTCTAAAACCAGCTTGAACATCTGGAAGTTCACAGTTCACATATTGCTGAAGCCTGGCTTGGAGAATTTTAAGCTTTACTTTACTGGCGTGTGAGATGGGTGCATTTGTACGATAGTTTGAGCATTCTTTGGCATTGCCCTTCTTTGGGATTGGAATGAAAACTGACCTTTTCCAGTCCTGTGGCCACTGCTGAGTTTTCTAAATTTTCGGGCATATTGAGTGCAGCATTTTCACAGCATCATCTTTCAGGATTTCAAATAGCTCAACTGAAATTCTATCACCTCCACTAGCTTTGTTCATAGTGACGCTTTCTTAAGCCAACTTGATTTCACATTCCAGGATGTCTAGCTCTAGGTGAGTGATCACACCATCGTGATTATCTGGGTCATGAAGATCTTTTTTGTACAGTTCTTCTGTGTATTCTTGCCACCTCTTCTTAATATCTTCTGCTTCTGATAGATCCCTACCATTTCTGTCCTTTATCGAGCCCATCTTTGCATGAAATGTTCCCTTGGTATCTCTGATTTTCTTGAAGAGATCTCTAGTCTTTCCCATTCTATTGTTTTCCTCTATTTCTTTGCAATGATCGCTGAGGAAGGCTTTCTTATCTCTCCTTGCTATTCTTTGGAACTCTGCATTCAGATGCTTATATCTTTCCTTTTCTCCTTTGCTTTTC
This sequence comes from Bos taurus, assembly GCF_002263795.3. Classification (NCBI taxonomy): domain Eukaryota; kingdom Metazoa; phylum Chordata; class Mammalia; order Artiodactyla; family Bovidae; genus Bos; species Bos taurus. Next base: position 68,448,182 of record NC_037339.1, read on the forward strand.
ACTTCTCTTCTTTTCACAGCTATTTGTAAGGCCTCCTCAGACAGCCATTTTGCTTTTTTGTATTTCTTTTTCTTGGGGATGGTCTTGATCCCTGTCTCCTGTACAATGTCACGAACCTCCATCCATAGTTCATCAGGCACTCTGTCTATCAGATCTAGTCCCTTAAACCTATTTCTCACTTCCACTGTATAGTCATAAGGGATTTGATTTAGGTCATACCTGAATGGTCTAGTGGTTTTCTCCACTTTCTTCAATTTCAATCTGGTATTGGCAATAAGGAGTTCATGATCTGAGCCACAGTCAGCTCCCGGTCTTGTTTTTGCTGATTGTATAGAGCTTCTCCATCTTTGGCTGCAAAGAATATAATCAATCTGATTTTGGTGTTGACCATCTGGTGATGTCCATGTGTAGAGTCTTCTCTTGTGTTGTTGGAAGAGGTTGTTTGTTATGAGCAGTGCATTCTCTTGGCAGAACTCTATTAGCCTTTGCCCTGCTTTATTCTGTTCTCCTAGGCCAAATTTGCCTGTTACTCCAGGTGTTTCTTGACTTCCTACTTTTACATTCAAGTCCCCTATAATGAAAAGGACATCTTTTTTGGGTGTTAGTTCTAGAAGGTCTTGTCAGTCTTCATAGAACTGTTCAATTTCAGCTTCTTCAGCATTACTGGTTGGGCATAGACTTGGATTACCTTGATATTGAATAGTTTGCCTTGGAAATGAATAGAGATCATTCTGTTGTTTTTGAGATTGCATCCAAGTACTGTATTTCAGACTCTCTTGTTGACTATGATGGCTACTCCATTTCTTTTAAGGGATTCCTGCCCAAAATAATGGTCATCTGAGTTAAATTCACCCATTCCAGTCCATCTTAGTTCACTGATTCGAAACCTGACCCAAAAATGTCGATGTTCACTCTTGCCATCTCCTGTTTGACCACTTCCAATTTGCCTTGATTCATGGGCCTAACATTCCAGGTTCCTGTGCAATATTGCTCTTTACAGCATCGAACCCTGCTTCCATCATGAGTCCCATTCACAACTGGGTGTTGTTTTGCTTTGGCTCCCTCCCTTCATTCTTTCTGGAGTTATTTCTCCACTGATCTCCAGTAGTGTATTGGGCACTTACCAACCTGGGGAGTTCATCTTTCAGTGTCCTATCTTTTTGCCTTTTCATACTGTTCATAGGGTTCTCAAGGCAAGAATACTGAGGTGGTTTGCCATTCCCTTTTCCAGTGGACATTCTGTCAGAACTCTCCACCATGACCCATCCATCTTGGGTGGCCCCATACGGCACGGCTTATTTTCATTGAGTTAGACAAAGCTGTGGTCCGTGTGATCAGATTGGCTAGTTGTCTGTGATTGTAGTTTCAGTCTGTCTGCCTCTGATCCCCTCTCTCAGTGCCTACCGTCTTACTTGGGTTTCACTTACCTTGAATGTAGGGTCTCTCTTCAAGGCTGCTCCAGCAAAGCACAGCCACTGCTCCTTACCTTGAATGCAGGGTAGCTCCTCTTGGCCACTGCCCCTGACCTCGGGCGTAGGGTAGCTCTCTTGTACCAATGGGTCATTTTATTTTTTCCTTGATACTCCACAGAATGTTAGCTTACTCATATGCTGATAAATGCCTAAAAACAGCTCTTTGGGGGAAAAAAAAGTATATATATCCCATGAATTATAGCCCACCAGGACTGTAGCCCATCAGGCTCCTCTGTCCATCAAGTTCTCCAAGCAAGAATACTGGAGTGGGTAGCCATTCCCTTCTCCAGGGGATCTTCCTGAGCCAGAGATTGAACCCAGGTTTCTGGCATTGCCAACAGATTATGTTATCATCTGAGCTACCAGGGAAGCCCTATAAAACCATAGCTTTATTATACATTTTAATAACAAGGATACAGTACATTATTATAAGTAATAATAAAATATAAAATACTCAATTTTAAGTTACATATGGCCAGTTGATTCTCATAGAATGCTTCTGTGGAAATAATTAAAGACCCAAAGATGACAATAAACAGAGGCTCTGTAATTAGAGCTTGCCCTATCAAGTCAGCTTTCACATGCACTTGGCAGAGATTCAATGGCATTCAATTTAGGGCAGTGGGAAAGCTTTACAGTTGGGGAAGAGGGGGGTGGGAGGTTTCGGATATGCTCTGATTGGAGGCTGTTGGGAAGAGGAGGCTAAGGAGAAGCTGTCATCTTACATGATGAGGTTGGGGAAGGGGGCATATTTTGTTCTCTCTGATTCATCCTCAGTTGGAAGGCAAGATGAAAAATAGCGAAACTCCAAGACATTGACCGAGTCCTGAGTGTCCTGGGGCAATTGGTGCAGAGCTTGTAGATCAGAGTTTTGTTGCTATGTATGATCTAGTCACTGCATTTGTATATTCAGTCATTCACTTTCATTGATTCGTGCTGAATTCTCATAGCTGTAGCCTGCCTATGGTTGTAACTGACAAATAAGTGCCATTACAGCATGAGTATTGGTTGGTATTTCCATTTTTGTTAGCAAGTGACAACAAAGATAAATGTATGTTGGAATTACATTTGTTCATCAATAATATGAGTGACTGCTGAGTGGAATAAACTGGATTTCAAACACTCAAATTTTTTGGTGCGACTCACAATATATTAAGTATAGACATGCCACACTTTTAAGGTTAATCTTTGTTAGTAACAAAATCTCCATAATGTTCCTAAGTCCAGCCAGACAGACAGTCAAGCAGTAAATGAAGCCCTGTGGCATTTGTCATCTTCTGTAGTATAATGCTAATCTCATGGCCAGTTTCAACGTACCAATGTGATGTTACTGAACACAAGTTTGAAAGGAATGTGTCGAACAACATTTTGTATTATTTTCACTCTAGAGAGAGAATGGACATTAGTAACCACAAATGTAATAAATAATTGGGAAAAATGAATTTTGAGAATTTATTATTTTAATACAATTTATTTTATTGCAAAATTGCATAGTTTAAAATAATGGCTCTGTTCGGCAACACATTTACAAAAGTTGTGAAATTTAACAGTTGCCAACAGATCTTTGATGTAAACACACACAGAGTTTATATCAATAAGCAAAATACTGCTGTAGTCTTCCTGTTTTTGAGAATCTCAGTGTGGATTTTTGTTCCATCTTGCACAGGGCCAGGCCTCATCTCTCACCTTTGAAAATCATTAAAACCCAAAGCCCTTGAATACCTGACTCCCAGCCCTAGGCCCACCCACTCCATCAGGCAGAGAAAGCCTCTTGCTCTTCTTTAGTTTTGCTTTGATTTGGCCCTTGGAGACTTCCCCTACTTTTTTTTTTTTTTTTTCCCAACTTATTATGCATTTAAAACAGTGTTTTTAGAATCTCATCCAGTATGTCTAGGTGTTTTGTCATACAGAGGTTTTAAGATATCTGATTTAAGGATTTAAGAAATATTGCCAGGAATCTGGAAAGGCAGCTGTCTTATAATAGCACTCTGTAGAAATGACTCTGTAGAGGGAAGTGTTTCTGACCTTCAAGATTCATCTTTTCGAGATTTGATAATCACCAAGTTCAACTTGCTTCCTGCATATAAACTTCTTTGGTGATTTTTATCATCTTTGACCTTCAGGAAAGATGCTTTGATTGAGAAAATGAGGTCTAGTCATTTCTAGATGAGCAGACAGTGAAGGACATGCTGTCAGAGCAGATCTGCCACTTGGATGCCTGCCTTGCAGCTTGATGTGGGGTTCTTCAACATATAGACTGCAGGAGATGTTTAAAGGCAAGGCAGTGAAACATTCTTCCAAAGTTAAGACTGAAAGAAACAATCAATCCCTAAATTAAAACATTTACATAAATCTATGATAAAAAGTGATAAAGTAAAACAAACCATCTGTGGATAAAAATAGATTAATGGGGCTATTTCACTGACTGCTGAAATAGCCTCCTAATTATCAAAACACATTACAAAGAATAGAAAGCTTAACATAGAAAGCAATGAATGGCTGTTCTGAATGTAATTTTTAAAGTTATCAATGTGAACAACTAAAATGCAAAGAGCTGACTCATTAGAAAAGACCCTGATGCTGGGAAAGATTGAAGGCAAAAGAAAAGGGGCCAGCAGAGCATGAGATGGTTAGAGAGCATCACTGACTCAATGGACATGAATCTGAGCAAACTCAGGGAGACAGTGGAGGACAGAGGAGCTGGGTGTTGGGCAATCCACGGGGTCACAAAGAGCCAGAATGACTTAGTGACTGAACAACAAAAATAAAAATATAGACAACTGAATTGAGTGATGTCTGCTTTTCAGTAGTCACTGTAATGCATTGAAGTCTACATATACTGTAGACTACATACCCTTGAACACAGTCAGACACACATATGTGAATTAACACTGCTTAACATCAAGATTGGGTTGCACAGAGTCGGACACGACTGAAGCAACTTAGCAGCAGCAGCAGCAACAACATCAAGATTGAGTCCCTGGACAAAAGTGTGAGGTATTCACTCTCTTTTCTATGTTTTACCACCACAAGTTTTCTCTTGTGGTGCTTGGCTCTGTGATGTTTGTGGATTGTGGAAAGTTTTCTGAAATTCTTTTGAGAACTCGGCTGGACCCAAAGGGGATCTCTTTCCTTGGTCAGAAAATGTAGTCTGAGTATGTAAAGCTCAGTGATAGAAGGGCAGATATTTCTGAGGCTATTCTTCACTTTTCAATTTTCCTTACTGTGTTTAAATGTAAGTAGCATACTTAATTTGACCACCCTCATTATTCAAGGGCATTATTATAGTCTGTGTTATAACTTTTAGGATTCTCTTCTGAGAAGAACAACATATTTCAAGTACATTTAAATTAAAAACAATAATGTCCATCATCAGTTACATAATTTTAATTGGTCCCGAATTGATTTCATCTTGGAGTGGTAGCAACAGACACTTCAACTCATTACCAAAATAAAAATTTAACTGTCAGGCACATATAAAAAGAGCTTCTGTTAATGCTATAGTCTTCCCATCATATTTTGTCTGATTTAAATACATATTCATGTGATATAAATTTCATTTTATGCAGCAATGACAACCAGTTGTGTCAGGCTAGATGGATTTGATTGATTTGCTTAACAAATGTTTTCTTTCAGAAGATCCAATTATTCTTCCAGGCCATCTTGGTGAATGTATGACTTGTTCAGTAGCTTGATTCCTGGCTGTGAATTCATTTAATCATGTTTCACTATAAATTCATGAACTATGGACAGTGGAATCCAAGCCATTTTTCCTTCAATTATTAATAGATATATCCAGTGTTGGGTGTGGATTTAAACTGTTGTTCCTGGTACCAAATATGTTTCATAGCCAAAGTATGATTTAATGCATAATTTATTTAAGGTTTTAGCAAAGATGCAGGAGGTGTGCTTTTCCAAATGCAAGCACTCTGAAAACACTGCTAGATAAACACGATACTTTAAGACGGAGTGTGTGAGGCAATAAATGTCATCCCCAACTCAGATAAACAATAAAATTATATTTATGTGATGATGGAGATTTTTTTTGTGGCATCCGTGCACCTTTAAAACACAGCCAGGATTATTGATGAATATGCCCTTTACCGTCGCCTTGGTTTGCTTGTTTTTTGTTTGCTTTGTAGAGATCTTTGACAGATAAAATTATTTTTCCATTAGTCCTCCTTCATTCCAATTTTTGTTTTAATTCCCATATGTTCTGATATTTCCAAAAGAGTGAGTTGAGATGTAAAACTTCTCTATGGAGATGACAAGCTTTCCTCCCTTCATTTTGAACTGACATTTGGTATTGACTGAATACTTATCTTTTACCCCAACTTTGGGAACCTTCTATACTGTTGTTCTGTGTTCTGTTTCGTTTTGTTTTGCTCCATATGCAAAGTCTGATCTTTGGCTCAAATTTAACAGATCCAACTTCATCTTTAATATTTTATTTCATTTCAAAATGTGCTTGTTTTTGTAGCCAATGAGAGATTTCAGTAATAGTCTGAGACACTTCCTGAGTGCCTATAACCTGCAATTTGGAAAATAGAACAATTTCCAGTTATTGACTTGTGTTCTGTTTTGCCTGATACAGGCAATGACATTTTTTCTTGGAAACGTCAATAGATTTTTGCATAGGTGTGTGCACACATTTATATGTGAGTGTGTATGAATATCTAATTATGGTTGAATGCCTAATAAGAATGAAGTGAAAAGACCCTAATATTTTACTGACATAAAATCTGAGCTTTTCAAGAATCCTCAAATTCACAAAAAATGTATGTATGATATGTGAGTAGTGGTCAACAAAGTGGAAGTGAGAAGGATGTAGTCAACATTAACCAGACTCAGTCATTACTCAAGTGATACCTTACACCGACCTTATAGCTTGGTGAGTTTGAATTGGGTTCCATGAAATAAAAATGTCTAAGAAAGTCTAATAGAGTTTACCAAGTGTTAGAGAGAAGAAGAAATGAAGAGTGAGTGTTTACTGAGTACAGAGTTTCTGTTAGGGATGAGGAGATTTTCTGGAAATGGATAGCTGTGATGGTGGTATAACATTGTGAATGTACTTATTGTCACTAAATTCTACATTTTAAAATAGTTAAAATGATAAATTTTGTGTTGTGTGTATTTTACCACAATAAAAAAATTAAGTAAATAGCTAACTAAAAATTAAAGTGTCTAAATGGCATAAAAATCGAGGAACAACAGATAGGAAATACTGCAATTGTTTGATCCCTAAATGCCAAGAATCTGCCATATTAGCTAGTGATATTTGTATATAAGCTTCAGGAAACAGCATACCTCTTACTCTTATTACCCTTTTGTAATAAATATGCAAGGTAAAAGCTAACAATATACTATTTTCTCACCCCTGTGATACCTAGAGCTGTAAACCATGCCTTTTTAAGCATTCTGCAGATAACCGTGCCTAGCACATTAAGATGAGTAGACCTCAAAGTTACTAATGATGATGATATTAATTATGACAAATTTGTGCTGATTTCATTTGTCCTTCAGTTCAGTTCAGTTCAGTTCAGTCGCTCAGTCGTGTCTGACTCTTTGCGACCCCATGAATAGCGGCATGCCAGGCCTCCCTGTCCATCACCAACTCCCGGAGTTCACTCAAACTCACGTCCATCGACTCAGTGATGCCATCCAGCCATCTCATCCTCTGTTGTCCCCTTCTCCTCCTGCCCCCAATCCCTCCCAGCATCAGAGTCTTTTCCAATGAGTCAACTCTTCACATGAGGTGGCCAAAGTACTGGAGCTTCAGCTTAAGCATCATTACCTCCAAAGAACACCCAGGGCTGATCTCCTTCAGAATGGATTGGTTGAATCTCCTTGCAGTTCAAGGGACTCTCAAGAGTCTTCTCCAACACCACAGTTCAAAAGCATCAATTCTTTGGCGCTCAGCCTTCTTCACAGTCCAACTCTCACATCCATACATAACCACTGGAAAAACCATTGCCTTGACTAGACGAACCTTTGTTGGCAAAGTAATGTCTCTGCTTTTGAATATGCTATCTAGATTGGTTATAACTTTCCTTCCAAGGAGTAAGCGTCTTTTAATTTCATGGCTGCAGTCACCATCTGCAGTGATTTTGGAGCCCAAAAAAATAAAGTCTGACACTGTTTCCATTGTTTCCCCATCTATTTTCCATGAAGTGATGGGACCAGATGCCATGATCTTCGTTTTCTGAATGTTGAGCTTTAAGCCATCTTTTTCACTCTCCTCTTTCACTTTCATCAAGAGGCTTTTTAGTTCCTCTTCACTTTCTGCCATAAGGGTGGTGTCATCTGCATATCTGAGGTTATTGATATTTCTCCCGGCAATCTTGATTCCAGTTTGTGCTTCTTCCAGCCTAGCATTTCTCATGATGTACTCTGCATATAAGTTAAATAAGCAGGGTGACAATATACAGGCTTGACGTACTCCTTTTCCTATTTGGAACCAATCTGTTGTCCATGTCCAGTTCTAACTGTTGCTTCCTGATGTGCATACAAATTTCTCAAGAGGCAGATCAGGTGGTCTGGTATTCCCATCTCTTGAAGAATTTTCCACAGTTTATTGTGATCCACACAGTCAAAGGCTTTGGCATAGTCAATAAAGCAGAAATAGATGTTTTTCTGGAACTCTCTTGCTTTTTCCATGATCCAGCGGATGTTGGCAATTTGATCTCTGGTTCCTCTGCCTTTTCTAAAACCAGCTTGAACATCAGGAAGTTCACGGTTCGCATATTGCTGAAGCCTGGCGTGGAGAATTTTGAGCATTACTTTACTAGCGTGTGAGATGAGTGCAATTGTGCGGTAGTTTGAGCATTCTTTGGCATTGCCTTTCTTTGGGCTTGGAATGAACTGGTCACAGTTGCTTACTCTGATGCCTTGTCTTCTGGTATTTTACCTGACCAAGTGATTAAGTGATGATGGCAGAGGGCCACTCTGTATTTGCTTGGATTCATCTATAAGAATCCACATTTTCATGATTCTGGCTTTTTCATGGATCCATCTGTGACTTTCTCTTTTACTTGACAGAGTTAGTAGTGCATCCAGAATGTATTCTGAAGCCAGGGCAGTTTTTATTGTCAAAGCTCATAGGAATCAGACATTCATAGAGGAGAAATCTCAAGTTCTCAAAACTAATTTTTGCCCTCTGAGGTTACTGGGGAGAGTTATACATCATTCTCTTCTACCCTGGCAGACAGGACCCTTCCTCTTGAGAAAAACTTGACTGACTCCATGGTCTTAGGGAGCAAAGCATGAGTTTGGACCAAGCAATCTTATTCTTTAAATCAGTAACAGAAAATTGTATACATGAGATTTTATCTTGTTTTTGCACCCAAGGCAAGTTCAAGTAACACTGCAAACATGATGCGTATGTTTTGGGAAAATTACTTAGGCAGAAAGAGTAGGTATACTATTTCATGCCTCCCATTCCTAACAGCCTTTTATTTTCTTGAAGAATTCTTTTCATCCTCCACAAAAGGTGAACTGTAACTTCCTGTTTGATACCTTCTCCAACCTTTCCAAGTATGATTATTGTTAGTTTACCAAGATTAATTATTTGTACTTGATTTTAGGTCTGTTATTCCCTTTACTCTTTGGAGCCAGTTAGGGCCAAGTCTGTGTCATAACTCATTTTCCCACCATTTTCCTAAAGTATGGGCAACATCATTTTCTTACTTTTTTTGACCAGGAAGTCTGTTTGTTTTAATGAATGAATCATGAATATAGATGAAAGATACCCAGCCTTATATATTTTATTTATTCTTCAGTTTCTATTTTGCTCATATCTGATAATGGCTTTGGAGTCATATAGGGGTTCAATTTTAATTTCTATTTCTTAGAAGCAGTGCTACCCTGGATCAATTATACAGCCCCTCCAAGCCTCATTTTCTTTATCTATATGGTAAAAATAGCAATGTCAGAGGCTCATGGTAAATCCCTGGTGGCTCAGACAGTAAAGAATCTCTCTACAGCGCAGGAGACCCAGGTTCAATCTGTGAGCTGGGAAGATCCCCTGAAAAAGAGAATGGCCACTCGCTCCAGTATTCTTGCCTGGAGTACTCCATGGACAGAGGAGCCTGGTGGACTATAGTCCATGGAGTTGCAAAGAGACATGACTTAAGGACTAACACTTTCGCTTTCACAGAGGCTCACAGTGAAGACAGGATAAAGGAAGTCAAGTGATTACTATTAGTCAGCAAACTTTTGAAAAGTGTCCATAGCAACAAAAATAGGCATAAACAACATCTTGAAATTTTCTTAAAAGACAATAGTCAGGAAAGAAATCAATAGCCAACAAAGGTCACTGGAGCTAATTAGAAGCAAGGGATAAAATGATGGACATATTTCATCAGAAATCTTCAACCTGAAATAAATGGGTTGTGTTTTGGATGATTGCTTCTGAGTCATTTGCCTTAGAGCTGAGAAATACATTTTTCCATAGAAATAACATGCTAGTCGATAACTCAGTTTTTGAATAGCCAACAGAGTGTTGGTTCCTGGGAATGTGGAGTAATAAAGAATAGTCCATTTCAGTTATCACATCTACATTTTCCTATAGGGTAGTGCATTCTGTGTTCATAAATCAAGCTTCCAGGAATACATGAGACACTCATACAGTAGCAGAGTCACTGGTTGAAACATATGGGAGAAGGCAGAGAAGTTTAGCTGTTGAGCAGACCCAGAAAATAGAACTTACTGGAATCAGGTAATAAGATTAAAATTGTTTAAAATGGGCCTTTATGTCCATTTCCAAGATGACGATCAAAAGCAACCAAGAATCTTATGATGGAATACTTATGAAATCTATTAGATGGGGAAGAACTGCAAGACCATTATTATTAAATAGAACTAAATTAAAATCCTGCTGGCCATGTATGACTTTGGAATTGGGGAAACTGAACAGAACCTCTTGAGCTTCAATTTCCTCACATGCCAAATGAGAACATTAATATTTGACACAGTTGAGAGAAGGATTATAAGATGTCATTTATTTTGATTTATTCGGAATATCTTTCTTGTATCATTTGTCTTTCATTTTGGACCTTTGTCTTTCGCTCACATCTATGTACCAAAAATCATAAATTTGATTGTCACTGAAACTGTTCTATGACAAACATCTCCATTATTTAAGGTTTTTCTTTCTACAGAATTCTCAAACTTTCCATGGTTTTGCTAAGCCAACTACTTCTTTGTAATGTTATGACGCCCACCCTGCGATGTCAGGTTTCCATTCATTGTGTCGCCCCGACTCTGAACCAAGTCTTCCCTGTGATTTCCTACTTACTGTGATTTTTGCTCCAATGCTTCACCTTTGTTTTCTTCTATCTTCTCCATTAAACCCACTTATCACTGTGATTTTTCTACTTCTGTTGAGTGTTCTCTCTTGAAGATTTTATTTAGCTGGTAACTTTTCCTTTGAATATTCTCTTTCCCCTTCTGATCCTTCATATCCGGGTCTTTATCTCCTGAATGTTTGCTTCCGTCTTTCCTTCTCAGCCTAGGACTTTCAGTCCAACTCTAGTGGAATATTTATTAAATTCTTGTGTTTTTCTCATTATTTTCTTAGCTCTTTGCATCTTTTCTTTCTTGAGTGGATCTGCCTCACCTTAAATATGTTCTCTCTTTCTCCCTTTACTAAAATAGTTCTGTCCCCTATTTGTTCCTCCACAACCTGTTTTTTTTTTTTTTCAAATTTGCTTTTTTCTCATGATACCTTTCTTACATTTTAAATCCACCCATTTATTTTTTCTAGTTTTATTTTGAATTGCTATGCAACATTCTAAATTCATCTTGACAGATGTGTATATATATATATCTTTTTTTTTTATTCTGTCTCTTCAGACTGGCTTTGTTTTTCTGGCTCCTTTTTTCTTAGAATGTGTTTCTGGAAAGTTTTCACTAATATATTAAGTCATAGAATTGTAGAGGTGGAAGGAATCATAAATACCACTTAGTCAGACTTTGTGTATTACCAATAAGAAAAATGACTGGAAAACATCTCCCAAAAGTTCAGCTCCTAATTGTCACCTCCTTCCTCAGAAACTTTAGGTGGAGTCTCACTGTGTGTTGATATTGTCAATTTCTACCTGTCTGTATTTCTGCCATTTTTTCTATTAATAAATGGACTGATACAGTGCATATGCTTTTTAAATTTTTTAAATTTTTGATAAAATCCACATAACATTAAAATAATTGTTTTAACCATCTTAAAAGATTCAATTCAGTGGCATTTAGTACATGCATGATATCCTGCAACCATCAAACTTACCATGCTTTTTAGGTAACTAGCAAAGAGTTTACACTTTTCCAGTTAACTAGTTCCAGACCATTTTTTATCAACCAAAAGGAAACTCCTTACCCGTTGAGGAGTCCCTCTCTAGCTCTCCTTTACCCTCAGCCTCTGGCAACCACCAGCTTGCCTTCTGCCTTTAAGAGTTTACCTATTCTGGGTAGTTCACATAAATGGAATCACAGAATGTGGCCTTTTGTGTCGTTTCTGTCGGCATATACGGCTCTATAGCACACATACATGCATATCCATACATATGTATAATAAGCATTTTCCCTTATAGGGCTTTTTTTCTATTCCAAAATTTTGCACATTTTCTTTTTCCTGGTAGTAGCATTGTGTCCTTTTTCCTACAACTGAAACATCTTTTCTGATGTCAGCCTTAACTCATGAAGCACACAGATGAAGCGGGTCTTAGACTGTCCTGGGTAACAGTTGTACATCTGTCACAGGCCTGCAGAGGAAGCTCCCAGGGGACACTCGGTCTTGCTTGACAAAGTTCCTTCACTCATCCTCTATGTCCTCCAGTCTCTAAAATAAATCCAAGAGGTAGACTGATAGGAAGCTTCCAAAAAGTCTTCAGTTCACGTATACACTAGTGATACTATGCATAAAGTAGATAACTGATGAGATGATGGGCTTCCCAGGTGGCACAGTGGCGAAGAAGCCTCCTGCCAGTGCAGGAGGTGTGAGAGATGCAGGTTCAACCCCTGGATCTGGAAGATCCCCTGGAGAAGGAAATGGCAACCTACTGCAGTATTGGTACCTGGGAAATCCCATGGACAGAGGAGCCTGACAGGCTGCAGTCCATGAGGTCAAAAGGAGTCAGGAAAGCTGAGTGACTGAGCACTCACACACACCAAGAGAACATATTGGATAGCACAGGGAACTCTACTTAATGCACTGTGGTGACCTGAATGGGAAGGAAGTCCAAAAGGGAGCGGACATACGTACATGTACAGCCGATTCATTTTCCTGTGTAGTAGAAATTCACGCAACATTGTAAAGCAACTACACTCCAATGAAAATTAATTGTAAAAACACGATGCTTAAGTTGAGGAAGTTCCCTTCTACTCCTAGTTTTTTTTAGTGTATTTTTTTTCCTTATCATGAAAACCTGTTGACCTTTTTAAATGTTACTTCTGTGTCCATTGAGAACTTAGTATTTTTTTTGTCCTTTATTCTATCAATATGGTGCAATGCATTCATTGATCACCAAATGTTAAACTCACCTTGCACTTCTGGGATGGATCCCACTTGATCATGGTGTATAATTCTTTTTAGTTGCAGAATTCAACTTTCTGTTCTTTTGCAGAGAATTCTGTATCTGTGATCATAAAAGACTGCTCTGTTAAAAACAAAACCAAAACAAACGAACAAAAAAAGACTCTTCAACTCTTCACTTGCTTCAGACCTTGTAACTCCAAATATATCCAAAGGCCGCCTATCTCTTTCAAAATCCACCATCTCTGGTGTAGTTGAGAATAAGGAAACTTGTCACACTTACACTCTTTTGAGTTGTTCCCGTGGCAATCAGTTGTTCCTTCCCTCCAGCAGTGACCTCTGCTTACATTTTGCAAATCTCAGTCCAAGAGTTCTGTATTATTGCCCTTCTTCACAGAATGCTGGGCCCCTTGTATGCACTGACCAAGGAAGAAGTGTTGGCTAGTTATTCTACTTTATTGTCCCCAACCCCGTCTCTGTCTCTTTACTCTTTATTATCTATTATCTTCAACAGCATAACTTATCTTCCTGCCCCTTTGAGGCATAGAAGAAAGTTGGTTATTTGGTGGTTAACTCTTACATGAAACACACACACACACACACACATTCCTACCTGCAAAATACAAATGTTAATTATCAGTAATACTATGCTGTAATCTTCTAACTTGACATGAAGGAAGCAATTTTTTCCCCAAAATGCAATATAAATTACTTACACCACTATCTTCAAAGACAATAGGGTTCAGTATTCATTATTATGTAAACTGCTGTCAATCACACACACTCATTAACAAACAACAGAATTTACCTTCTGCCATGGAGGCTGTGCCCAAGAGCCCACCTACATGTAAAACAGAATCATCTACTCATTGATGACAATGCAAGCACCTGGTAGAAGGTTTAGAATTACTGCTTTTCTGTCCCTTACCACAAAATCGTATTTCTAGGCAACACCTCACTGCTATTTTTTTTCCCCAGAGCAGCTGGTTATTTGAGCATCTCTCATACAAATAAGGCGGCTGTTGAGGGGGGAACGTTGCGGTTGGAAGCAGGTTGTTTTTCCAGTTTCATGTTCTTTAGATTCATCCCATTTTAATTAATAATCAGAATCATCACAATAAAAAAATCACAATATTATTTCTGTCTTGGTGACTGTTGAACTCTTGAGAGGCAGCCTTTATCTAGACAGAATAAACCTTAGCTAGGTGGCTCAGAGGTTAAAGCGTCTCTGCCCGCAATGCGGGAGACCTGGGTTCGATCCCTGGGTCAGGAAGATCCCCTAGAGAAGGAAATGGCAACCCACTCCAGTATTCTTGCCTGGAGAATCCCATAGACGGAGGAGCCTGGTGGGCTACAGCCTATGGGGTCGCAAAGAGTTGGACACGACTGAGCGACTTCACTTACTTACTTAGAATTTAACAAATACCTCTTGATAATAACTGCTTTAATATTCTTACCTTCTGTCCTCTTTTTTTCCACCTTTATCTTGAAAGTCCAGAGAAGGCAATGGCAACACACTCCAGTACTCTTGCCTGGAAACTCCCATGGACGGAGGAGCCTAGTAGGCTGCAGTCCATGGGGTCCCGAAGAGTTGGACACGACTGAGCAACTTCACTTTCACTTTTCACTTTCATGCATTGGAGAAGGAAATGGCAACCCACTCCAGTGTTCTTGCCTGGAGAATCCCAGGGATGGGGGAGCCTGGAGGGCTGCTGTCTATGGGGTCGCACAGAGTCAGACACGACTGAAGCACCTTAGCAGCATCTTGAAAGTCAGAACTAATTAACCGATTTTTTGTTTCCACCCTTTTCTTCTCCATAGTTCTGTCTTCCCTTCCTCTATCTACCCAGTGAATTTTTCAGTTTTTTGGCTGTCTCATTTCTTGTTCAGTCAACTACAGCTTGCAACTGTGACTCACTCACCCTGTCTTATCCTGGATGGTTGAGAGAGATGGAAACCATCTTGATAGAGCATCCTGATATATTGCCCTGTAGTCCTTCATTTCCTCTGGGCCTCCTTTCATTGTCCACCTCCCCTCCTGGTTGATGTATTTGAACTTTTGCAACCCCTACCCATCTCTCCCTTTCTCTCCCTTGATAGTGATCATGGTAGCTTCCTCCAGGCCTGCAGCAACACACTCATCAGACCCTTGTGACAATTCTCCAAGAAAGCTGAGGACCTATAAATTTCACCTTTCATCCAATGAATTACCTATTAAAAAGATGGGGGTCAAGGCTTGCCTGCTGGCTCAGTGGTGAAGAATCTACTTACCAATGCAGGAGACAGGGGTCGATCCTAGGTCTGGGAAGATCTCACATGCTGAGCAACAATTAAGCCTCAGGCTCCACAACTACTGAGTCTGCGCTAGAGCCCAGGAAGCGCAACTACTGAAACCCACTCACCCTAGAGCCTGTGCTCCACAAGAGAGAAGCGCCGACTCGCTGCAACTAGGGAAAAGCCTGCAAAGCAACAAAGACCCAGCACTGTCAAAAATAAATAAAACAAAATTCTAAAACATAAATAAACAAGAATAAAAAAGATGGTTCTCTGGCATCCAACTATGATTCTTTACTCCCCTTGTTACTGCCAAAATCTTGATGTTAGTCTTGTCAATGTTAAAACTAGTCAACTTCAGACTGTTTTCCTTGAGAGATCCATATTAAACCAAAATGATGAGTGCTTATTTCTCTAGGCCACAAGTCAAGAAGGATTTTCTCCAAAACAGAATTGTCGAACATTGGAGGATTTTATGTGAAAGCACACCCTGCTGTATCCATTTCTGTCCCAGTCCTAGATTGGGATGACATCATCAATTCATCAAGCAACAAGTATTTGTTCAGCACATACGCTGCACTAAACAGAATTAAAGCCAAAAGAGCCACATTTTTCAAGATGTAAAGGGCAAGAATATATCTGGGTCCAACCAGACATATTTGTTTTCAGCAGATGGATAGTCACCCTCTTCTGTTCATCTGCATTTCATTGACTTCCTTTCCATATTTGTGTTCTGCAGCCACAGCTGCCTTTGGAAATCTTCCCTGTTTGCAAATGGTTAGAAAGACTCCTTCTGCCATCTCATTCTTTTCAAGGTGATTCGTCTAGAGCCTAGTTAAACCACCTGTATGCAGCTTATTTTTAAAAACCATATTGCATATTATTGTATTTTTCTTCCTAGAAGTTTATATTAATATGGTATCCCAAAGTTGTCCCATGATCTAAACCCATTTTTAGGCCATCTGTGAGGAACAAGGTGTCTAAGTCTGTAACCTTGAAACTCTGATTGGGACTTGAACCTGTGTGTGTGTGTGTGTTTTAAGCTTATGTGTTTATTCACTTATGGCTGCACTGACTCTCAGTTGCTGCCTGGGGGCTTTTTCTAATTGCAGTGAGTGGAGGTTACTCTCTAGTTTTGTACGTGGCTTCTCTTGTTGCAGAGCCTGGGCTGTAGGGTGCATGGGCTTTGGTAATGTGGCACACAGGCTCAGTTGCCCTGTAGCATGTGGGATCTTCCTGGACCAGAGATCTAACCCAGGTCGTCCACACTGGCAGGTGGATTCTCAATCACTGTACCACCAGGAAAGTCCAAACCAATGGTCTTATAATTGAGATCATACACTTGGTTCAGGACTTAATGAAGCTCAAATTCTTAATGTCTCATGGCAGGAAGAATTCAGTAAGGGAAAAAGTGATAAGTAAGAAGTGGATTTATTTAGAGAACACACTGCACAGATAGTGTGGGACATCTCAGAAGACAGAGACCCTGACATATGGCATAATTAGCTTTTATGGGTTGGATAATTTCATAGGCTAATGAGTGGGAGGAGTATTCCAGCAGTTTTGGGCATGGGGTGGGGATTTTTAGGAACTGGGACACTGCCAACATTTTGACCTTTATGATTGGTCTTGGAGCTGTCATTGCACCTGTGGGTATGTCATTTAGTTTATTGATGTGTTACTGAGCATTTACTGAGGTTCAGAGTCTCATGAAGTCAACTCTTTCACCATCTTGGACCTATTTGGTTCTAATTAGTTATGTCTTGTCCTGAGGCTATGCCACTCTTTTAGAGGTTGTGCCCTGCCACCTTCCCTTCTGTTTCAGATCCTCCTGGCAACAGGAAAGAATTATGTATTCTCAATGCTGTCACAGGTATGGCCTGTATGTAGGTCAAGAAGCAACAGTTAGGACTGGACACGGAACAACAAACTAGTTCCAAATTAAGAAACGAGTACAATAAGGCTCTATATTGTCACCCTGCTTATTTAACTTCTATGCAGAGTACATCATGCGAAATGCCAGGCTGGATGAAGCACAAGCTGGAATCAAGATTGTGGCAGAAATATCATTAACCTCAGATATACAGATGACACCACCCTTATGGCAGAAAGTAAAGAGGAACTAAAGAGCCTCTTGATGAAAATGAAAGAGGAGAGTGAAAAAGTTGGCTTAAAACTCAACATTCAAAAAACTAAGATCATGGCATCCGGTCCAATCACTTCATGGCAAATAGATGGGGAAACAATGGAAACAGTGAGAAACTTTATTTTTTGTGGCTCCAAAATCACTGCAGATGGTGAGTGCAGCCATGAAATGAAAACACGTTTGCTCCTTGGAAGAAAAGCTATGATCAACCTAGACAGCATATTAAAAATCTGAGGCATTACTTTGCCAACAAAGGTCTATCTAGTCAAAGCTATGGTTTTTCCAGTAGTCATGTATGGATGTGAGAGTTGGACCAAAAAGAAAGCTAAGCACTAAAGAATTGATGCTTTTGAGATGTGGTGCTAGAGAAGACTCTTGAGAGTCCCTTGGACTGCAAAGAGATCCAACCAGTCAATCCTAAAGGAAATTAATTCTGAATGTTCATTGGAAGGACTGACGCTGAAGTTGAAGCTCCAATACTTTGGCCATCTGATACGAAGTACTGACTCTTTGGAAAAGCCCCTTAAACTGGGAAAGATTGAAGGCAGGAGGAGAAGGGATGACATAGGATAAGATGGTTGAATGGCATCACTGCCTCAATGGACATGAGTTTTAGCAAGCTCCAGGAGTTGGTGATGGACAGGGAAGCCTGGAATGCTGCAGTCCATGGGGTCACGAAGAGTCAGACATGACTGAGTGACTGAAATGAACTGAAGAATACTAGAGTGGGTTGCCATTTCCTTCTCCAAGGGATCTTCCCAACCCAGGGATCTCCTGCATTTAAGATCCCATGTCTCCTGCATCTCCTGCATTGCAGGCAGACTACCACTGAGCCTTCGACCCTTTTAGGCTATGCTAATCCACCTTGGTTAAGTATATGGACTAGCCAGACTGAATTGGGTATATGGACTAGATCTCAGAGGTCAACCAGGTAGGCACTGCAAGACAGGCACTCTTCTAAGTGTTTTACAGGTATTAATCCATTTAATCCTTGCAATAGCCTTAGGATCAGGATATATATATATATATATTGTTTCCCCTCATTTTAGAAATGAGGAGATGGAAGCATAATAAGTTTAAATAAATTGCCTAAGATCACACAACTAGTAAGTGTCAGAACTAGGGTTTTTACCCAGACAATTCAACTCCCTCTCTGCCTCTAGAAAGCCTCGTGAATTATAGAGATTTTTTTTTTTTTTTTTTTTTTAGCTTGCTTATCTTATCTAAGGAAAGCTAAGGACTGTAAGTAATCTCCTACATCCTCAGACATGTTACCCTGGAGACTTCAAGCCTGTCTGGGAGTGAGTGAAAGGGTAGGAAAAGTAAATCTCTGATCTCTTTGCCTTCAGCATGATCCCCTCCCTGCTGGTATTTTCTCGAGCTATAGAAAGTGGGCTTTGTTCTCTTAGGGGGTCTTGTGACTCTTATTTTATCAGAAAACAGGGATTTTAATATGGGGCATAATCACAGATGAAATACATACCTCCCCAAATTGCAAATCAGCCCTTGAAGGACTTGGGCAAGTTTCTCCAAAATGAGATTGACATCCAGGCCACAACACACTCCAGGCAGGTGTCTCAGTAGGCAGTGGTGGGTTTTGTAATTGTAGGTCGCCTCTGTACTCTTCCAAATGCACTCTGATTGGTAGCAGTCAGGGTCATCCTATGACTTGCGACATGGTCCTCTGCACAAATGTGCAGGCAATGGAAGAGGCATAGCAGAAGGGAGTAACTGGAAGATGGGGATCAGAGGCAGGGAGACTGTTGAAAAAATATGAGCCAGGACCCCTTGGTCTATGAAGTGCTTGTCTTCCATCACTCCAAAAGAGAGCATCTCTATGTTTCTAGAAATACTGGTACACTTCACAGATTGGAACCCAAGTCTTTTCCTACCCCATTTGATTTTCTTCTGTGGCCTTAGAGTTCTCAGTCTCTGTGATGCCAGCGCCATGACTGTACTAATGTAAATTACCTGACATCATGCAGAATAACCAGCTCACTGCTGGAATGTTTTATCCAACTGCCTGGTTGTTTTGGCATCCTGCTGAGTGTTATAAGTACCATTTAAAACACATTACTTACATCTGAATTTTAAGAGGAAATCTTAAAATCTAAAGTGAAAAATTGTATGTAATCTCTTTGGTCCAAACTGGCAGGCCAGGCAATTAAAATAAAACCTATAATACAATCCTGCTGGTGGAATAATTAATCTCTAAACTTAATTCACCATCGCTTTAACCTTAGCCAGGTGTTTAGGAAATAAGTAGTGAGAAGAGGTGACCAAGACAAAATCTGGCTTTACATGAAAAGCTGAGGTCCCCCCCTCTCTCTTTTTATATGCAAGTCAGAGCCTTCAGTTTAATCTTTCAAAGTTGGAACTTCCAGAAGAAAAAAGGATTCATTATTTATTAAGTTATGTTGCTGACATAACAGAGAAACAGTCAATAGCTTTTGGAATGCACAGACCATCACAATTCTTTGGAGTGATGAAGAGAAATATTAACATGTCCTGATTTTGCCAACATGTACCAGACATTGTCTGCCATTTTGTGAACAGTTCAAAAGTAGAGGAGATGATTGATGAACATCTGCTTCAACTTCACGGGAGACTTGAAGGCTTAGTTTGATTAGAATACAGCTAACTTCATAAGTTCTGAGCTGTTTTAAACTGAAATTTTACCTTTAAACAATGCATTTAAGTAGCAGAGGTTTTAGACAATTGCCCACACATGTTTGCACAATTAACAATTCTGCTAAAATGTTTAAGCTGTGCTATTGTGCTTCACTTGAGGGTGGAATCTCTCATTAGATCACCTATCTTGAACCTAATATTCACAGCAGGTGAAGTTGATTGTTGTTTATTGAGGCCCTATTTATACATGCAGCTGTTTACCAAGCACATGATATAAATTATTTCTAATCTTCTAAACAGCCCAGTTGAGGGACTTCCTCATTGGTCCAGGGAAGCTGACGCTATGCTTTCCAATGCAAGGGGTATGGGTTCGATACCTGGTTGGGAGCTACTGTGAAAAAAAATAAAACATAAGAAACAGAAGCAGTTTTGTAACAAATTCAATAAAAGCTTTAAAAAGATGGTCCACATTAAAAAAAAAAAAAAGAATCTTAAAAAAAACCCAGCCCATTTGGGTCAATATTATTATCTTCATTTTCATTTTACAAACGAAAACAAGTATTCAGAGACCTTAGGATAAAAGGGCTGGTGTGTATTTGAACACCATTGCTTTCTTTATAAAATGAATTCTATTCCTATAGGTTTGCAAACCACATGATAATAAATTCGACTTCATTGAGAGTAACAGCAGGGCTGAGAATCAAGCTTCAGTTAAGTTCAATTAAGTCTATGGCATATTTCATCTTAAATAAGTAAGAGCACTCTTTGACCTTCAAGCATTTAACATGGTTTTCTTGTCCAAACTAATTCTTTACAAGGATGATCTGGTATCAATAAAAGGATGGAAAGGGTGGAATTTACCCCAGGTCACAAAATTCTCTAACAATGTTTGACAAAAAGGAATTTTCTCTCTCTAAGTTGGATTAGCTGCTTATTCTGTATCCCTGTTGCTTACTCCAGGGCTTCCTACATTGTAGATGATTCATAAATATTTGCTGAAAGACTGAATGCACAAATGAGTAAGTACATAAAGGAATGAACACATAAATCAGCACATTACCTACATGTGTGTTTATTATTCTTAAAGGTTTTTTATTTGATGACATGGATTCACATGCCCTTGGAAATTTGAATCCAGATGGTGAAAACCTGGAATAACAAGTTAGTCTATTATACAGATTCTGTTTCTGTCACTCCAAGAAGTACTGTAAAGTGATTTCAATGTATTATAAATTAAACATGATCTCTTCTTTGCTCTTTGGACAGAAAATGACTAGAAGGTGAAAGTATGTGGACACACACAGTGGTGTTTGTCAAACCTTTGTTGGATTAAATGGAACATTTCACAGCAATGGCAGTAGCTACTTGTAATCAAGCTCTCAAGTACCTGTGACAATTGTTCTGATTAGCTTATCTCATTATTAATTAAGGTTTCTTAAAGTACAATCCAGGACTTCCCTGGTGGCTCAGACAGTAAAGTGTCTGTCTACAATGTGGGAGACCCGGGTTCGAGCCCTGGGTTGGGAAGATCCCCTGGAGAAGGAAATGACAATCCACTCCAGTACTATTGCCTGGAAAATCCCATGGACAGAGGAGCCTGGTAGGCTAGTCTATGGGGTCCCAAAGAGTTGGACACGACTGAGCGACTTCACTTACACTTGCTTTTTTTTTTTTTCACTTACACTTTCAAAGTAAAATCCATCAAGTTGCGTTCATGATATCTCATATCTGGAATTTGATGGCATCATGCACTTTTTTTTTCATATTAATTATACCTGTCTCCCAGATTTTGCATCATTTTGTTTTTGTATTGAGTTCTTTAAAGTCTTTCCGTTAAGATGGTATAGAAAACTCTGAAAGAGCTTTTTGGCCAACCCAATAGATTCTTTCCTTTCTACTTTCATATTACTTTTATGATTGAGTAGTTGCTGATTTTTATTAGAGATTTGTCCCCAGTCCTCTAGATTTTTCAAGATCACTACAAACATTATTGTATTGGTAAAATTATGAGCCGTGGAGAAAAGCTTTTATAAAATTGTTTTAGTGGTTCTGGTGAACTTATGTATTCTTTCTGCAATGACCTCACATATTCTAGCTTCTGAATAAAAGCTGCAAATCAACACTTTTATCTATTTATGAGTCTCGAATAAAATATCAATGGACGTTTTCAATAGTTTAGTGTCCGATGGGAAAATTTTGTAAACACCAGGTGGGAAGGACACTGGCGATGTAAATATCTTCTGCATTTTCAAATCTCAGTTGTTCTCAAGAGAGGACGCTTAAGTACACATCATCTATAGTCTTACAGATGTTGTCTATGCGTACCACTTTAATTGCAGCTTTCTAATATCTGTACTGTTAATAACAGTTCAGAGAAGATTCGAAGTGCTTTTGATTTGAATAAATGGTCATTTGAAAAATCGCTGTGCTAAATGATGTATGTTTATCTTTGGATCATCTCCCTTAAACAGATGGTATCTGTGGAATTGTTGTGACACTTCATTGTTTCTGGTGGTTGATGACTCATTGTAGGGAAATCCCAGTGTACACAATACGTGAAAATAAGACTGTTTGGCGTTCTTTGCTACGGCTAATTGTCAAACAGTATTTCAACAGATGTGACAATTTTACCAAGATGCTGTCAAAATAAGAGCAACCCACTGACAAATCCAATCTGGCTCATGTTCAGCACTATGGTATCATTCGGGTTTGTTTCCAGTATCAGGAGACTTTGTATTAATGTCATCTCTGATAACTTGATCATTTCAGATGGCACATTGTCAATTTTTTCGTCCTTCTGGATGGCTCACTTTGCAGTCACATGTAACACTTCCAGGTTTTTTTCCTTTCAACCTCCCCCAACCCACATAATTACCAAAGGAACAGTGTTTGTAACTGACCTTTTTAGACCTGTTTGGAAATAAAATGAGATCATTCCCCCTTTGGAGGTCATGGGGAAAGATGATCCATTACAGAGGAATTCACTGTGTCTTCAGGAATTTCAAGTTTAGCTGTGAATCTGTTAGACGGATATAACTGTGCATAGTTAAAAAGGTAACTCCCATAACATTCAGAGTCACTGTATCCTTGACCAACATGGAAGGGCTAGCCCTGAGAAAATGAGGTCAGCACACAGTGGTATCATGCATCATTTTGTGTGTCAAAAAACACCCATAAAAGTAGTCTATTATCATCAATGACAACTGGACAAGCACTGATGTTAAAATACTGGGTTCTCACTACAGTGAACTGACATGGCAGATACTCAGACCCACTCACAACAGCCCAGCGCAAAAGCCTTGTGGTGTGTCATCCTCTCCAAGGGCTAATCAGAAACAGAGATGAAAGAAAGGAAGTGATAACAATTGTGCAAAGTAAATCCTATTTTAAAGGGGGTAATGAGGCTCAGGTGTTATTTTGTTTTCACAGCAGTGAAACAACTGCTGTTGTGAACGGTAAAATACCTTAGCTGTATTTTCTCTGAATAACATATTTTTATTTCTGATCAGTCTCCCAGAAATACCCATGAGACAAAGATGTAACTACTAAACTAAAAGGAAAACAATGAAAATTCTATTGTTTCCTCTATTTCTGAAGCAGTATTATACTCATGATGCATTATTCAGCTATTAGAAATAAAAAAAATAGCCTAAAGTTTTCTGCTCTGTTTAGGCTCAAGTAGTTCTCACTCATTTTCATGGGCTTCTACATGGGAATAGAATATATTACAACGTGATGTAGTTCAGAAAATACCTCACACTCAAAACCCTTATCAAAAGAAACAAGTTGTAGTACCGTTTCTGTTATATGGGGAAAAAAAGAAAAAAATAAAAAGAGAGAAACCATTTAAGATATGCATTTATGTGCTTTATAACTAGGTCTTCCCTGGTGTCTCAGGCAGTAAAGTATCTGCCTAAAGTGCAGGAGACCTGGGTTCAATCCCTTGCTTGGGAAGATCCCTTGGAGAGGGGAATGGCTACCCACTCCAGTATTCTTCCCTGGAGAATTCCATGGAAAGAGGAGCTTGCTGTACAGAGGTAGTATATCAGAGTTTTGATTATGAATATATGGGAGAAATGAGTAAGAGAGATCTCTAAAAGACTTCCCTGGTGGCTCAGATGGTAAAGAATCCGCCTGCCGTGTGGGAGACCTGGGTTCGATCCCTGGGTTGGGAAGATCCCCTGGAGAAGGGAAAGGCTACCCCACTCCAGTATTCTGGGCTGGAGAATCCCATGGACAAAGGAGCCTAGCAAGCTACAGTCCATGGGGTCGAAAAGAGTCACACACGACTGAGCTACTCACTCACACACACACACTAAAAGCTGTACTGTGTTCACCATCACCACATACACTTCTAGATTGGAAATGGCTTGTGTTCTGTACAAATATGTTCATGTTTGCTTAAGAAGACTGCAAATGCTGTGTATCTCCTTAAATTTCCCATGCTTGAGCACACAGTAAAAGTTTATTAAATATGTGTGATTCCTGATGCAACAAGGAATCTTGATGCAACTGCTCTCTTCCACCTTCCCCCAAGTGATGGACTATGAAAGATCTTTCTTGTGTTCTATCTACATAGTGCCTATTACTGCACAGAGCTAAGAAGGTTTCTATCTGAGTATAATCAAGTAACACAGAGAAATATTTAAGGAAAGGATTAGAGGAATCATTTACAGCATTAAATCAATTTAATTTTAGATAAATAATGAACATTATAAAGTGCATTCTAAATGCCTTACTCTCTTTGCCAATCAGGACTCATTGTAAGCGGCCAGAACTTAGATACGAGTCCCTCTAACACTAGACACACTTCAACAACCGTTGAAGTGCAACTGTAACTCTTCAACAGCTGTTGACAAACTGACAGAATTAGTTTTTGGAATCTAATAAGTAATCCTCTGGGTAATGACTGAGTAAAATTAACTGTTATTTCTTAAGCTCGTTCTAGAAATACTTGTGAATGTATGGTAAAAATTAAGTATTAGAGGTGCTTATTTTAAGGTAAAATTTGTAAGTGAACTTGTTATTTTTAAGTCCTTTGAACTCAGATCTTTCAAAAGAACTTAACTATAAGCCTGAGGTTTGAGCCCGTGCACTTAGCAAAAGGGCCATTAAAATAGAGGATGTGAAAGAATACCTATTTTCTATGTGTGGGACAGTGAGTGCTCTACACTTTGGAAGTGTAGAGCAAAAAAAGAGAAAATGCTGAGAAATGTAAGAGCTTAATACATTTGTTTTTATTTTAAAGAAAATTAAATGTGAAGATCAAAGTTCTCTTAAATCTTTTAAATTTCTATAGCCTATCCGAAGGCAATTATAATTCTATATAGTTATAATTTAATTAATTCTGTGACAAGCAACTGGCTAACAAAACTAGTTTAAAAATAGTTTTTAATATTTACAAGGAAACTTACTTGCATTTTACTAGCTTTTTCTTTAACTGGATGTGTTTTTTAATGTAAAACAATTTTCAGAAAGTACTGTCTTACTTGTAGCAAAACCTTTTCTGAAAAAGCTTGTGGTTAGTTATGAACAGTCTGAAGTCAAAGACTTAGAGGAAAGGCATGTTTAATCCAATTAAAATGATCATACATTTAAACAAAATTTCAAATCAGAAATCTTTATAGATTTTCTCAGACTGGCTTTAAAATACATGGAAGTGACCTCATCATATCCTATTCTAATGAATAGGGATTATAGACATTTCATAAAAATTCATTTAATATTAAATATATAGATATAAATAAATATATTTATATTATATACATTTATAGACATGAAAAATTACAGTTTAGTGTGTGCTGTACTCTCATGAATTAGTATTTAACTATTTGAAATGATAGGCTGCAGTCCATAGGATCGCTAAGAGTCAGGTACGACTGAGCGACTTCACTTTCACTTTTCACTCTCATGCACTGGAGAAGGAAATGGCAACCCACTCCAGTGTTCTTGCCTGGAGAATCCCAGGGACAGGGGAGCCTGGTGGGCTGCTGTCTATGGGGTCGCACAGAGTCTGACACGACTGAAGCGACTTAGCAGCAGCAGCAGTAGCAGTAACCAGAAGGCTTGGGAAATTATTGATGCTTGAAATTGATATTTGGTTTAATTTCCTCTGTTCCTCAGTATTTCTGGATCCTACAAAGATCTGGGCATCTTTTGTAAACCTCTCATTAGACAAAGTTTGTTCCTTTGTGCTGTTCTTGATACTAGATATTCAGAAGATCCTCAGAAGCATAAAAAATAACCTGGTGCCAACTGAAGTGTTAGTTCCTCAGTTGTGTCCGACTCTGTGCGACCCCATGGACTGTAGCCCATCAAGCTCCTCCGTCCATGGAATTCTCCAGGCAAGAATACTGGAGTGGGTAGCCATTCACTTCTCCAGGGGATCTTCCTGACTCAGGGAACGAACCTGGGTCTCCTGCACTGCAGGTGGAGTCTTTACTATCTGAGTCACCAGTGAAGTCCAAGGAGGTCTAAACTGAGACATAAAAGGCATTTATTTCCTGGATCATATCCCCGAGCTGCAAACCCAGCCTCCTCACCTCTGCACCTCCTGTTCTCTCCTTCTTACTTCTTTTGTTTAAGCTATCCCTGTACCTTCCTGTTACTTTTCTCGGTTTTGCCACTGAAAATCCTCTAGTTGTTAGAGTGAACATATTAATGCCTTTAAGCAATTAACAAACAAAGGACAGTCACATTCAGGATTTCATTTCTCACTGAGTATGATTATTATTTCCATTCTCCCGGGGAAGAAAAGGAGAGAAAAGTTAAGGGACTTACCTAAGATCTACATGGTGAGCTGAACTGCACTTTGGAAGATATTTTGAAAAAAAAAAAAAAAAGTGGAAATCTTAAGGGGCCTCTTTTTATGTTTTGATTTTTAATTAAAAAAAATTACCCTGTGTAAAACAGATAGCTAGTGGGAACCTGCTATAAAGCACAACAAGCTCAGCTCTGTGCTCCGTGGTGACCTAGATGAGTGGGATGGGGGTGGATGGGTGGGAGGGAGGTCCAAAAGGGAGGGGATGGATGTATACATATAGCTGATTTATTTCATTGTACCGTGGAAACTAACACAGCATTGTAAAGCAACTATATGCCAATAAAAATCTTTATTGAGATATAATTGACATATACTATTGTGTAAATTTGTGTACAATGTGTTGATTTGACTCATTTATATACTGCAATATGATTACAACCATAGTGTTAACATTTCCATTATGATCTGTAATTACCACTTTTGTGTGTGTGCACGTGTGATAAGGACATTTACAATCTAGTTTCTTAGCAACTTTAAAATAGAAATACAGCATGGGCTATTACTTAGTCATGAGAAAGAAGAAAATCCCACCATTGACTACAATAGGAATGGACCTTGAAGGCATTATGCTAAGTGAGATGTCAGGCAGAGAAAGACAAATGCTATATAATATCACTTATATGTGGAATTGAAAGGTCCTGTTTATATTCATTCTCTTCTTGGTCATTCTCCTGCAGTTTTTGTAGTTGTCCAGTCATTAAGTTGTGTCCAACTCTTTGTGACCCCATGGACTGCAGCACACCAGGCTTCCCTGCTGCTGCTGCTGCTAAGTTGCTTCAGTCGTGTCCGACTCTGTGCGACCCCATGCCCTTCACTAATTCCAGAGTTTGCTCAAACTCATGTCCATTGAGTTGGTGATGCTGTCTAACTATCTCATCCTCTGCTGCCCCTTTCCCTTTGCCTTCAGAGTATGTATCTAAACTAGGTCTCCAGGAATGAAACCAACTAGTGATTTTTCTCGAGGGCTCTTTTGTAGCCTACATACCCCTGATCCAGGTGCCATGCAGAAAAGTCCTAGTACAGTATCTCAGCTCTGCTTAAGGAATAAGTATGCACAGACACAGCCAAACTTGAGAAATGAAAATTGAAAAATAAGCTTTTATCATTGGAAGTTTTTTGTTTTGTTTTGTTTTCAAAAAAGGCAGAATATGAAGAGCAATAATCAAGAGTTTATCATATGTGAGAAGTGTTTATCCTGCTGTTTTTGAGATGGCCAGCCTCCTCTGGAATGTAGTTATGCTGACTGCAAGCTGACACTTCCTTTTTTTGTCAGGATATTCTTCCAGCTCTGCTAGGACAGCCTTCCATACCCACTGTTGCTGCAGCTGGAAATCTAAAATTAAGTGAGTAATGAGGCACCCAGCAATATGATACTGTGTTCTATCAAGGAACCTCCAGTCACTCACGCTTCACACCTCATTAATTAGGTGCTAATTGCAAGAGCTACTTGAAAGTAGTTTCTGCCTTGCTCTGTGCCCTAACAACCTGATCTTCGTAAGAAACTCCCATCAACATCAAAGCCTCAGAGAAATAGGTCTAATATTTGCAATGTTGAGGTTGCAGATTTTAGCCTCAAAGGAAAGATGTGCAAAAGCTTGAGTTTTCCTAGCTGGGCTAATGTCCTCATTATGCATTCAACTTGCTTTCAAAAGGACAAAATACAACATATCTTTCCTACCAGGACTTGTATTTTGATAGTTGCCTATTAATCAGTTTTTCGGAGTAATAGTCATGTAATTTCAAAAAATAAAAAAGGGATGTTACTCAAAAGCTAATTAGATTTCTCCTAAGACAAGTATTTTTAAAATGTTTTTGCAATTACAGTAATACAGTATTCTACACTTGGGGTCAGTTTCGTGAGGATATTTGACTTTAATACATCAACTGTTTCTGCTGATTTAGTTCAAACAAATTAGTTCACTTCCTTAAAGCTGAAGCACTAACTTTTTGACTTTACATGTCTCAGATACGGCTGAACATATTTATAAAAATTTTCTAAAAGAAAATTAGAATAAGTAATTCACCTGTGAATAAGTTATTGACAAAAATACTAGAGAATAAGAGATTTGAGAAACTAAAATATGAGATGTAAACTTTGCAAATTTCTTTTACTGAGCTAAAATAGTTTATTTTCTATGGAAAACCACAGTCTAAACTCAAATTACCGAAAAAATTTTGAGATATAACTTGTTTGGAATATAGGGCTTAACAGTAAGTCATCTCTTGTTATGTTATGTACCAAATTATTGCATGCTACTAAAAGAGTTCATAACTCATATTTAAAATTTTGTGCTTAGAGCAAAAGGTAGATCTTCTATACTCATGATAAAAATCCACTGAAAACACATTTATTGACCAAAAATCAATATGACCCTCCTGATTTGTCTTTTCCTTTAATGAGAGTATAATTTAGGATAGATGATGGTTACAACCTGGAAAAAAAAAGAAGACATTCAGCTTAGAGTGGCTTCTGTCTTTTCCTAGGAGAGCTTCTGGTGACTCAGTTGGTAAAGAACCTGACTGCAATGCAGGAGACCCAGATTCGATCCCTGGGTCGGGAATATCCTTTGGAGAAGGAAATGGCAATCCACTCTAGTATTCTTTCCTGGAGAATCCTATGGACACAGGACAGAGGGAGCCTGGAAGTAGTCCATGAGGTCCTAAGAGTCTGACACGACTGAGTGACTAAATCACACAGGAAAGCTTAGACGTGAACCTGTTGGGACTTTGGTGACAGGCTTATGAAAAAGAAAAGCTGGAAGCAAGAGGGCCAGAGTGAGAAGAACCCATTATACTATGGAGATTCTCTCTCCACTCACCTCGGGGAATGATCACCACCCCCAGTGACTGTGTTCCAAGGTTCTTCATCTTGATTTTGATAGATAAGACGATGCCATGATACAGTAACCCTCACATTGGACAAGAGGAATATCCAGCATCAGGGTACTGACAGGACTGGGGAGCCCAGAGGTTGGATGGCTCTGGTGAGGAGGACAGACCCTTCTCATGAGGCAGAGAAGGCTGATAAAATCAGACGAGGTGTTTGGGCTCCAGCCAAGACTGCAGAACTGGTGTCCCAGCCTACAATGAAGACACAGAGGCCAGGTTCAGTCATACTAATTAGGCAGATGAAGCCCGGCAGGCAGTAAAATGGTAAATCTCCCCCAAGCACACGCTTCCCTCTGAATTGGCAAGATTTATTGCTGCTCACTGTCTAATGACTGAGGGGCTTGCTAGAACTGGTTTATTGGCTTAGGACAGAGCTGGCGGATCGAAGATCTTCAGTGACATCCACTGAGCAAGCCTAAAAAGAAGACTGGGGATTGATAACCTCTGCGTATATGGATTTTTAATTCGGGATTATTTAGTTTCATCCCAAGGAGGCCGTGAAAGTCCCTCGAGAGCTTTTTAAGTAGAAAGGATATTCTGTCAGGAACTCGGGAGAGGAAGTCAATCATTTCTTGAGATGTTTTGCATCCTAATGTTGTGCTTTCAAGTTTTCCACGTATGGCATTCTCCATCACTTTATTTTGAAATGTATAAACTTTCATGAGATAATGTCTCTAAAAGCATAATCCCAGGGTAGAGACTTCCTGTTCTTTCACCTTCTTTTTCTGAAGACACCTGGTAAAAAATATATAGAGAGATATAAATTTTTAAAAGACTGTGTCCTACAATTACATGACCGCCTATTTTTGCCTTCCAAATTAGAGAATGCTATTAGAAAACTTCTGAAGAGCCAGGAAAAAAAAATAGGATAATGGGTCCCTTACCCCAATGAGATACAAATTCCAGGTGCTTGGCTGGATTCATTCACCAGCAAAATGGCCCTTCCACAGAAGCCTTGCAAATTTTTATCTCAGTAAAATGACAGATTTCTGTAGGTCATAGAACACTATGTCTCTTTCTCTCTCTCACAGTCACAACTCATTAGAGTTAAATCCACAAATGTCAGGATTCTACTGCACTAATTCCATTAAGATATTTGTTCTGCAAATAGGATAAACTTTTTCTGAGGGACAGCAGGATTAGAATTTTAGCTGGAATAACCATGTGCCTCTTGATGTAGTTAACTGAGCCCCAGAAATTAGCATGGTTTCCATTTACCTATGATTTTCTATAAAAATGAGAATGTATTTTTATTCTGATTTGTTCTGTGGTGAAATAGCAAAGCGTAGCCATTGCAGCATAAAATGCTTAAAACTAATACATATATTTTCTAAGTTTTATGAAAATGGTAATGTCTCTAAAGATTTGAGTGCCTTTCTCATTAATACTCACCTTATTTCAGTTATTTTAAGTCAGTTTCTTCACAAGAGACATATCGCATCAACTTCAGAGAGAACTGTCCCATCCAGAGTTATGTATGAATATTACTGAAAAGGAGGTTGTAGGGTTTTTATCTGGTTCTAGAAGGGATGCATGACCCCAAAAGGAGAAAATGAAGCCCCCAGTCCTCTCTGCTTTTCCTTTCAGGCATGATTAGGGCAGTTCTTCCAACTCCCTTATAATCCTTTTATATGTCTGGGTCAGATACACCACTTGGCTTCAGAGCATCCTGACTTCAGAGTAGTTTTCCTCTAATTGCCTGAACATCATCTTCTCCTTTAGCTCCTTGGCAGCTCCTGGTTTCCCAAGAGAAGTTTAACTTTCCCAAGTGTCTCCTTTTGACAGCCCCTCCCACACCACAATTTCTCAATTTCCAC
Source organism: Bos taurus (assembly GCF_002263795.3). Classification (NCBI taxonomy): domain Eukaryota; kingdom Metazoa; phylum Chordata; class Mammalia; order Artiodactyla; family Bovidae; genus Bos; species Bos taurus. Next base: position 68,479,758 of record NC_037339.1, read on the forward strand.
ATGGACAGAAGTCAAACAGCAGCACAATGCCTTGAGAATTTGTGAATCCCCAGTTGTTTGTTTCATTAACATTTAGCCTCAGGTCTTTCTTTCTGTGATTAAAAAGTAATACCCATTTATTACCTGCCACGAAGAACCCAAATAGAGAGAAAAGGTCAAAACAGTATAATAACCATTGACCGTTAAGCAGAAATAATGACTTTTAGAAAATATTTTCTTTCATACAGCTATAATATTATGTACACTTAGAATAATGAGTTTATTATATAAAGTTACACATATTGAAGCTAAAAAGGTAGATTATATTTTATGTCTCAAAACTTAATAACCGTTTTAAACAGATTAAAAACTGGCCAGGTGGCAGTGTAAAGGGGTCTATACTTGGTATGAAGTTGGACTGGTTTTACTGGAAAAGATAGCCACCCTCCTGCAGCTAATAAAATGTTCGATGTTTGTTTCTTGAATGCAAGTACATCTTGATTTCTTGATATATACCTTTCTTTTCAAGGGAGGTCTACATCTGAATAGGAGGCATACACAGTTTTCTCTTTAATCCATTTACTTACATTTTTGCAATATCCTATTCTGAATAAGAATTGATTTATTATTGGCCATTTGCTATATTCTAAGCAATTTTGAAGAAGGCTGAGCACCGAAGAATTGATGCTTTTGAACTGTGGTGTTGGAGAAGACTCTTGAGAGTCCCTTGGACTGCAAGGAGATCCAACCAGTCCATCCTAAAAGAGATCAGTCCTGGGTGTTCATTGGAAGGACTGATGCTGAAGATGAAACTCCAATACTTTGGCCACCTCATGCGAACAGTTGACTTATGGGAAAAGACCCTGATGCTGGGAGGGATTGGGGGCAGGAGGAGAAGGGGACGACAGAGGATGAGATGGCTGGATGGCATCACCGACTCAATGGACATGAGTTTGGGTAAACTCCAGGAGTTGGTGATGGACAAGGAGGCCTGGTGTGCTGCTTCATGGGGTCGCAAAGAGTCGGACACGACTGAGCGACTGAACTGAACTGAAGAAATTTTCATGCATTTTTCTCCTTTAGTATCTATTAAGATCCTGTGATGTGGGTACTGCTTTTATCCTCATTTACAGATGAAGGACCTAAGGCTCAGAGAAGTTAAATAAGTTATCCCAGGTTGTAAGGCCAGGAAATGACAGAGTCTGGTAAGCCCAGCTCACTCTAACTTGGAAACCTATACTCTGAACTTTGTTACCAGTGGTTCTTAAAGTCTGCTCCCCAGCACAGCAGCATCAGCATCACCTGGGAATCGGTTAGAAATGCAAATCCTCAAGCTACATCCTGAATCTATTGGATCAGAAATGCTGGGGGTGGAGCCCAGCAATCTGCACAGCCTCCCAGATGGTTGTTATTGTTGAGTTGCTAAGTCATGTCCGACTCTTTTTTGACCCTGTGGAGGTTCTGAAAAAACTGAGGATCAAGCTTTGCAATAGACTGCAACCACATCTTCAAAAGAGCTGATGCTATACATTTTCTTAAATCCATTTTTTAAAAATCATGTTAGAGTCTTGCCAAAATATTGCATTAGTGTTTTATTGCTTATGTGTTCACAATTTTTCTTTGGGGATTTCTTGAGTGTTTTATGCATTAGTTCATAATTGAAGCTTAAGACTAAAGCACCGGGGTTTTCAGTAAGAATGAAGGCTGGGCCATGGTGATTGAGCACAGTTGGCACCTCCAAACTATCCTCACGTTATTCATGAATGATAAGCTGGGTTAGGATTCAGCTGAACAGATGACTCCTCACCCCCAAAAAAAACTGCCGTTACACAAATCAGTCTTACTGATTGTGAATAAGAAAATGAAAATTAGTTTAAAAACAAATCCAGTATGTAGACATATTTTTCAAATTAAGTAGATTCTTTATTGGACATTACAACAACCCCACAATCTTAGTTCTGTTGACCCAATTCAGTTTTTATACCCCAAAGTCTCTTATCTTAGCTTTAGTTTATATGGTTTGGTTTGGTTTCATTTTTGTTTCTTTCCCTTTACTCTGTTGCAGCTACTGATGAAGGAAAAGCCCTTATATTTAGAATGTCATTTACATATTTCTGAAGTCTAAGGCATTTTAATAGCAAATGTATTAGATTTTTAAGAACTTAGATGTGATTGGGTATAATTTAATATAGATATGGCCAGCCGTGGTATCCCTGGGTAGCTGAAATTCAGTTTTTTTTTAATTAGTATTTGAAAGGGAAGACCTCCTCTAGCCATTGTAATCGTATTTTCACTGTATTTTTATTCCTTTCCAGATCTGACAGTCTTAAAATTTAATTACTGTTAGCAAGACCTTTATGGGAAGAATAGAAATATTCTCGTAATAGTGTTAGCATATTAAATGTAATTTTCAGGTAGCCCTCCTAGGATTCCAGAACTCTTCAATAGAGCCAATTTAGCTGCCTTTTTTTCTGTCCTGGCAGTCCACATGCATTCAACTCACAAATGTATCCTTTCCCTGACTCCTCTGATGCTATTAGAACTTCGTTGTCCTAGTATATTAGAGTGTTCATTCATTTGTAATAAGACGGTCAAAACTGATATGAATTTTAATGCTGTTCATATGAATATTATTAAACATGCTGATTATAGTCTTTCTGCGCCTTAATGCAGACTTGGGTTGGTTTGTTGTTCTGTTGTTTGTTTCTTTTTAACCATGCTAATTGTTTACAATTCAAAATAGAAGGGTTTTGAAAAGAAAAATCACAGATTTTCATATAAGAAACATGAAGAAAAAAGGAGACATTTTTGCACAAAAAACAAGGAAATAATAAATCAAGGATTAAAACGAGTGTTTAAAAAATGCAACGCTAATCAGATAATCAGGATGGTGTGATCACTCACCTAGAGCCAGACATCCTGGAATGTGAAGTCAAGTGGGCCTTAGAAAGCATCACTACAAACAAAGCTAGTGGACGTGATGGAATTCCAGTTGAGCTATTTCAAATCCTGAAAGATGATGCTGTGAAAGTGCTGCACTCAATATGCCAGCAAATTTGGAAAACTCAGCAGTGGCCACAGGACTGGAAAAGGTCACTTTTCATTCCAATCCCAAAGAAAGGCAATGCCAAAGAATGCTCAAACTACCGCACAATTGCACTCATCTCACACGCTAGTAAAGTAATGCTCAAAATTCTCCACGCCAGGCTTCAGCAATACGTGAACCGTGAGCTTCCAGATGTTCAAGCTGGTTTTAGAAAAGGCAGAGGAACCAGAGATCAAATTGGCAACATCCACTGGATCATAGAAAAAGCAAGAGAGTTCCAGAAAAACATCTATTTCTGCTTTATTGACTATGCCAAAGCCTTTGACTGTGTGCATCACAATAAACTGGAAAATTCTGAAAGAGATGGGAATACCAGACCACCTGACCTGCCTCTTGAGAAACCTATATGCAGGTCAGGAAGCAACAGTTAGAACTGGGCATGGAACAACAGACTGGTTCCAAATAGGAAAAGGAGTACGTCAAGGCTGTATACTGTCACCCTGCTTATTTAACTGATATGCAGAGTACATCATGAGAAACGCTGGACTGGAAGAAGCACAAGCTGGAATCAAGATTGCCGGGAGAAATATCAATAACCTCAGATATGCAGATGACATCACGCATATGGCAGAAAGTGAAGAGGACCTAAAAAGCCTCTTGATGAAAGGGAAAGAGGAGAGTGAAAAAGTTGGCTTAAAGCTCAGCATCAGAAAACGAAGATCATGGCATCCAGTCCCCTCACTTCATGGGAAATAGATGGGGAAACAGTGAAAACAGTGTCATACTTTATTTTTAGGGGCTCCAATCACTGCAGGTGGTGATTGCAGCCTTTAAATTAAAAGACGCTTACTCCTTGGAAGGCAAGTCATGACCAACCTAGACAGCATATTGAAAAACAGATATTACTTTGCCAACAAAGATCTGTCTCGTCAAGGCTATGGTTTTTCCAGTGGTCATGTATGGATGTGAGAGTTGAACTGTGAAGAAAGCTGAGTGCTGAAGAATTGATGCTTTTGAACTGTGGTGTTGGAGAAGACTCTTGAGAGTCCCTTGGACTGCAAGGAGGTCCAACCAGTCCATTCTAAAGGAGATCAGTCCTGGGTGTTCATTGGAAGGACTGATGCTGAAGATGAAACTCCAATACTTTGGCCACCTCATGCAAAGAGTTGACTCAATGGAAAAGACTCTGATGCTGGGAGGGATTGGGGGCAGGAGGAGAAGGGGACGACAGAGGATGAGATGGCTGGATGGCATCACTGACTCAATGGACATGAGTTTGAGTGAACTCCGGGAGTTGATGATGGACAGGAAGGCCTGGCGTGCTGCAATTCATGGGATAGCAAAGAGTCGGACAAGACTGAGGGACTGAACTGAACTGAATTGAACCAAGTATTAAAAAAAGAAAAGAAAAAAAAGGATCTGGAACTGACCTGGTAGTCCAGTGGCTAAGACTCTTAGCTCCCAATGAAGGGGACCTGGCTTCGATTCCTGATGGGGGATCCCACATGCAGCAAGTAAAATCTGGTGCAGCCAAATAAATCAACAGAAAGATGACCTTAAAAGCATGAATTAAAGGGATATCAGACCTGGAAATCTGAAGACATGTGAGGGCCAGCTTGTTTGGACCAATGAAAGCTCAGGGCAGTCTCCCTCCAGCCCCTTGGGCATCTCACTTCTGCTGAGAGCGCTGAGTTGTCACTGGGCTCCAGTGCTCTCAGGCAACTCCTGGCACATCTAATAGGACAAGGACAGTCACTTACAGTCTTTTACTCACCCCAAGAGGTGATTTGTCAGCCTGTTGGCTCCTAATTACTTGGCATTAGCATATTCATATTTCTGTGTTTGGTTTTAATTAAGATGTTTCTTCCCTAAATCAGAAACAACATAAGAATGTAAATAAGATGTCTCACACACTTTGATTGTCTATAATAGTATATCTTCTTTTTTTCTTGTAATACATAGAGTAATCTGTTGAATTAAAATAAATGAGGACTCCTAGCTTCTGGTGGGTGGGATATTAGTTCTAGTTTTAAAAAGCGACACCAGAGCAGATAGCAGAGCTCTGTGTATGGGGGTTGTGTGTAGGGTTCCAATAGTTTGGGTTATTCAGTTTCAGCTGCCTCTTAAAAAGTGAGTCAGAGAAAATTTGATGTCTGCTTTTCAGGACTAGACCACATTTTCATTCCATTATTTTTATAATAATATGTGATAGTAAATAATTCTAAAGAGCCCAAGTTCATTGCTGCATTTTGCTTTCTGTCAGAGAAAAAGACAGAGAGACTGCTATCTGGGCTTCATTGTAGGATCAGTTAATGAATTTTCAATTCCCATTGCATTCATGCTTTATTATTTAAATTTACAGAAGCTTGTGCTGTCGTTCCCAAATGATGTGTGTTTTTTTGCAGTTTGCCAAGATGAGAAATACCCACCCCATCTCAATCTATCAATCATCTATCTGCCTATCTATCCATATATCTTCATGTGTGCTTATTTCACTTAAATATGTGCGATGTTTCTTTTGATTTGCAGCAAAACTAGTTGGAGAGAACTTAAACCTGTTGTTAGCACACTTGATGTTATTTTAAGGATATAAAACACTATATCTTGATGCTAACGGTTTATGACACACAATAGAAAAGGAACCCATTGCAAAAATAGCAACATTCTTCCTGCTTTCTGCTTCAGCCTGCCTCTCTCAGCAGTGTTGCCTGCCCTGCTCCCTCTCCAAGACTGCCGGCGGGAGCATCTATGACCTGCAGAGTCAGTCCCCTGGGAATGCAGTGGAGTGAATGAAAAAGTCCAGAGCCAGTTCAAAGAAGCCTTACAAAATATGAACCCTTAATGGTTTTTTTTCTCCCTGAGCAATTAGTGAACTAGAAGAAAGGCAAAGAATGGACAGCTTTGGCATTTGCCCAAAGTATTTTATGTTAAAAAATAAATAGCAACAGAGTTCCTAATCAGAGGACCTTAACATTGAGAGCCTGTCCTGGGTTATCCTGGTAGGCTCAATGTTTAATCACAAGGGTGCTCGAGAGTGGAAGAGGGAGGTTGGAGAAGAGGCCAGAAGATGCTGTGTGAGAAAGAATTCACCAGTTATTCTTGGCTTCTGAGATGCAGGAAGGGGCCAAGAACCCAGGACTGCAGGCAGCCTCTAAAAGCTGAAAAAAGTAATGAAACAGATTCCTCACTAAACCCTTCAGAAAGGAATGAAGCCCTTCTGACACCTTGGTCTTAACCCAGTAAGACCCCTGCTGGACTTCTGATATCCAAAACTGTTAGATAATAAATCTGTGTTGTTTAATGACACTAAAAAAAGAAACAGCCAAGGTTTTGTATATCCACAAAGAACATCAGAATTTACCTACTTTAAATAAGGAAAGGACATATTAAATGGATTTATTTTCCATTTTAAGCAGTTCCTAATACAGAATTTTTTTTAAATGGTCTACAAATATAACTGAAATAGGAATGTATATGAGCTCCATACATATTAGTATGTGGATATATATATTTATATACACATGCGTATACTCCATTTCTTCTTTTCTACTTAGTCCAATCTCTACTCTCTCTTGAAGGTCAGTTTATGTCTCACCCTTCAATGCACGCTTTTTAGCTTATTCTGGTCTACAAAGTAAACTTCCTGTACTCAATTGACTTTTTTCTTATAACCTCAAATACTTCATAACGTAGCCAAAGAAGAAACTTCTTGTCTACATCATTTATTTAAAGCACAGCTAAAATCACCCTGCATTTTTATTTTCTAAATACTGCTGATTCCCTAACCATATTATAAGTACTCTAAGAACATGCACCAATAATTCTTTTCTTAATTTTGAATGTGAATGGTCAGTATAGTGCCCTAAAAGCAGTTATAGTTGATAATGACATAATGGTAATGAGAACTTGGAAAGACCTCTTCTGTGAGCTTTAAAATAGCTCTAATATGTTGATAAAGACAAAATAATGGTGTTAGTAGAAAATGCCCAAAACGTACCTGTATTGAAACTACAGAAAAAAGTTTGGTAGTCCTAGGGCAGCCTTAACCAAGAGAGCTTTGTAGGGTTATAGAAATGTTCTCTGTCCGTACTCTCCAATATAGTAGCTACTAGCCACGTGGCTATCAACCAAGTGTGACCAGTGTCACTGAAGAACCAAATTTCTATTGTTGTTAACAGAAGTTTAAAGTAAATGGCCACCTGTGGCTATTGGCTACCATATTGGATAGCATGAAGACACTTTCAGGTTGGTAGATCATTCTCCTAGTTCTAAGGGCTAGGGTAGTAAAGGAATAGGGTCATTTTCATCTTGCCTAATGGTTTTGTTCCTGAAGCAATTAATTCATAACAGTAGGACAGTGGTACCCAAAGAGTATTCTGTAATTTAGACATGTCAATTTACTAGTCTATGACAAATTCAGTACAGAAATTGAGAGTAAGCATTTAGAAATTACTATAGCCACTTGGCATAGATGTAATATCCAGCTGTGGAGTGGTTGGACTCGTCTCACTGAACGGGGCATAGACTACTCTGGGTGTTTTCAAAGGCTGCACAGCCTTGAGTGCCATCTGGCACCAGCACAGCCAGGTGCAGTGGGACCACATATTATACTGGCCTATGAAGGAGTAGGAGTTTTTACAAAGCTATCCTGTCACAGAACAGCTACAAATACTTTTGAGAAGCCCCAGTGTAGCAGGCCAGGAATCAGAGGCCAGGAAACTAATCTATTCACCATAAGCTGGCTAAATTATATTTACTAGAGTTCTCAAAAACAGAAGCACTCTTAGAAATTATAGACTCCAACCCCCAACTAACAAATGAAAAAAAAAAAATACATTCTAGGAAGAATGTGACATACCTCAACACTTACATCAGAGCTTGAAGAACTCCCATCCTGGCTCTCAGGCAAGCTTTATTCCGATTATGCCAAATGGATCTGGGCCAAGTGACGTCTTCTTATTCCCTAGCACAGTAAATGGAAGTCTAAGAACATGACTGCAACACATCTGTAAAATCTACCTTGCAGTTTGCAGGTGCCTGTACCAACTGAGGTTCTCCTCCCCTCTTTAATGTATTGTCACCAAAGTGAATTTTTAAAACCAGAACTAACGAAGAATCCACAGGGATCAGTACATATGAAAAAACAAAAACAAAAACAAATCAATGAGACTAACCCTTATATTAAAGTTTTAGATTTTGAGTAAAGTATTGATTAATTTTTGTCTTCCTGAGCCATAAAAGGATGCTTAAACTTTTGATTTTTCCCTTGATTTGTTCCTAGATAGTGGGAAAATGATAATGGGATGCTATGGTTTGTGGATTCCTAAAAGAAGCCCAGTAAGAAAAGAGTCCAGCAAAACAATATTCCTTTCATTGGAAATAGGGCGGCTGTTTGATTGTGTGCATACTGGACAGTGTTGATGCTGCACCCAGATCCCCTGTGCAGGCTTGCAGACTCACAGCCACCTCTTTCTCTTAGAGACTGGCCCCCATCACAGGAGCCATCTGGCTTGAGAAGTTTCACTTCTCTCCCTTCCTCTTCCTCTAGGAGTGAGGGCAATCTGCCACCAAGGAGGGACTGACAGACAGTCAGTCAACACTACCTATCTCACAGTCTCTAGGTGTTTGGAGTGAAAATAGACCCAATGGCTATCCTTTGACTCAAAGCAGAATTTACCCTGTAGGACAGCTTACTCTCCAGAGCTCTTTGTAGGATCAGGCTGATACCAGCCTCCGGCTGGAAGCACACCTCTGCTGGCTCCATCCTCATCCTGCCTGTCACTTTCTTACGATCCCTTTTGAGTGTATATCCCAGGAGCTATCTGAACTTTCAGACCCTTTGGAAATCTCTTGAAAAGTTTTCTCTGAATTTCGGACTCCTTACTATCTTTGATCATTGATTTCAGAGCAAAACTTCTGCTCTTTTCCAGGGCAGCTAGCTCTATTCCTATGTTGTGTTAATTGCTCTATATAAGAACACTGGAAAAGTTTCTCTGCAAGAACATATCTCAAGTACATGACTATTTTCTTATGCAAATAAGAAATACCCCATCTTTTAAAATTGACGAATATTTTAGCTATGTTATTTAGTGGGACAATTAATCATCCAAAAGTTTGTCCTTTTAGGGGGAATAGGAGAAGCTGGCTTTATTAGTGATAAATAAAAATTTGTTTAAAATAACAAACAGGAAAATTTAATTTTCCATTTTATATTCAAATCATGTCAGTGGCATAGGAAATGGAATTTATTAGGGGAAATGCTATAGCTATTTGCATAATTTTCTGGTGCTGAAACATGAGAAAAATATGGCTGCTTATTACTCTGGCTCAGTTTAGCTTTGCTTTCAGATGCTCATTCACCAACCTAAGCCTTTTTCCTTCCTGAGTCTCTATGGTGCTCACATAAAATATGCACTTAAGCTCATGTAAAAATGATGCATTCTTCCATTTTCTCCAAATCTTTTCACACCCTCCTGGGTTTGTTAATCAATTAGTTGTCAGTCATATCTTCTCGTGATGGTACAGGAGCCATTAAAATCCCAATTGCTATCTTCAACAGTGTTTTATTTTTCTTTATTTTATTTATCCATGTGATCTAGCTTCTTACTAATCATTCAAGAAATATCTGATGAATGATGTCTTCCTTTTCTTCTATTTCCTCTTAAAATCATAATAGTACTGCAGAATCCCTTTCAAAGTTGGGGAACTCCAAAAAAAAAGTTCCGTGGAAGGATGTACTTTGGGTGAATACAACTAAGCTAGAAATTTTCTGTGATCTTGAACAAAAGCAAATCATTGCTAATCATTTCTAACTTTGATCATGTGCTGATGGGGGCCCACGATTTGCTACAGTTCAACCAGAGCAAGATTTTCCCATACAACTATGAAATATACATTTTTGTGCATGATTAAATAAATATTTATTGTTAGCCAATGGGATTCAAAACTGCACTCCCTGTATTCAAAGCAATCAAATTCTAAAGGAGAAGACAAATGTAGAAAAAAGCAGTCCTAATACAGTGTGATTAGAACCAGATGTTTGGACAAGAGTCTGGAAGCAGGGAGAGGTGGGGAAAACTTGCCAATCTGCTGTTAGGGAGACAGTTAGAGGGAGATCAGGGAAGAATTTTAGTCGATATAGCTTGTAAATTTTAATCGAAAGGGTTGGTTGTAAAGGTATTACCATTAAATTATTTAATTTGCTTATCAATCGTTACTTAGGTAGTTCTTTTTTTCTTTGGGTCAAAAACCAACCTGGCCCTTTTGTGCTAAAAGCTTTCATTTCTCTCATGACTTCTTTCCTTCCACAGTCACCAACTTAGTAAGGATTAGGTGTGTCTACTAGTGACAGGAAATCCAAAATAACAATGGCTTATATAAGATGGAGCAGATTTTCCCAGCTGTTGGATTGTAAAATATACTGTTGATCAAACTCTATAAAACTGGCTTTTCCTTCAGCAACACCTCCTCTGCCATATGGTGTTGACATGAGTTTATACAAAGACAGCCCCGCTGTTCCAATGGCCTGCCTGCAGCTCTCCTTCTCATGGCTCTACTCAAAAGGCTTTTGGATGTACTCTTCCAAATTTTTTATACTTACGTTTGGGAAATCTAATTGTTAATAAGAATAAAGAGATCTGTGTCATTTCTGGAGGCTCCTCTTCTATGCTATGGTTCTGGAAAGTATACATTCTAGGTTGGGTTGATATTTCAGCTATTTGAAGAAGTAAAATGTGCCTTTGCCTATCTTTGACCTGAATCCATGAGAAAATAAATATATATTTAATAGCGAATGTTTCTGTAGTAGTTGATGGTCAGGAAATTAAGAAAATAATAAATATCATTCACACAAAAGAAAAATTTATGCAAAATCTGAACCCCAGGAACATACATGCTTGTAGTAAATACTAATTGCCAGTGCAGAAATCAAAAGTCTACTTTGGGAAATACTGGGTTCATCAAATGTAGATGTTTATCTCCTGATGACCAAATTGTTTTGAATATATAATTGAGGTTAAGTATTTCATGAATTGGTCAACTGAATAATACCAGCTTTCCAATATGTGGGCAAATAGCAGACCTACAACAAAATAGTGTACTTACTAAATTCCTAGTTTAGTTAGTGGCAAAAGCATTTACAGCCTTTTTATATTATAAAAGCCTGTGTTAACTGTTAAGATGACTCCTAAAAGAAAGAGACAGAGAGAGACAGAAAACAGAGAGAATTATTCAAGCCTTCAGTATTGAACATCTCTGTGTGTCTGTGAATACTATTCCTGGGTATATAGTTTGTGTGTGACATCACTAACAGGGAAAATTGTTCTCAAGAGTTCTGGGCTGATTAGAAATCCAGACAGTAACTGGTTCTTTGCCTCATGTAAACTGGAACATCAGTATGAGGAATACAGAGAAAATGAAATTTTTCCTGAAATCACACACCATTTTTTTCACGTGCTGTGCTTCGTCGCTCGGTTGGGTCTGACTCTTTGCGACCGCATGGACTGTAGTCTGCCAGGCTGCTCTGTCCATGAGGATTCTCCAAGCAAGAATACTAGAGAGGGTTGCCATGCTCTCCTCCAGGGGATCTTCTCAACCCAGGGATTGAAATGGAACCCAGGTCTCCCACAATGCAGGCAGACTCTTTACTGTCTTATGTTTTCCATAAGAGAAATTAAAAAAAAAAAAAAGGAAGAAGGAAGGCGCAAAATTATTTAGTTGGAATTTGAAGGGCAATTGCTCTTTATATTTTTCCTATACTAAAAAATTATCATAAGACACTGTCTATTTTTTCAAGCCCTGGGGCCTCCTGCAGCTTAGAATTGTGCTGGCCTCCTCTGGTTCCCAGGATTCTGATTGATCTCAGCTGTCTTGTTTTGATTCAGTAGCTCCCAGAATAATCCCAAATGTACATCATCACAGGGCTATGAAGCGACATAATTATTGAGGAGGTGGTGCTATTTGTCTTTCTGTACATGTTTTGACATTATTCTGGGCACTATTTGATGCATGAAGTAGGCTTTACATAAGTAATAAAAAAAGCTGTTTTGCTTTTATTGTCACTTGGTTTTTAATCCCTATAATAAAACAATACCACAGAATGAATGCTCCAAAACCGAAACAAAGATAGAAGAGTAAAATGGGATCTCGAAAAGCCAAAAATGCATTCATTGTGCATAATGTGATCATTAAATAAATTTTGTGAAAATTTCTTTTTACAACAAAGAAGTAGATTCAAATTTATTATAGCACTTTCCTTAGATGGCACATAAAGATACTTGTGTCAAAAATGAGATATTTGTGTAGATAAATGAAGACGCTGAGCAGACAAATTAAACATGTAGTTTTAATTTTTATTAAAGAACCCTCAACTATAGCTTTACCAAAACTAAATATTGCAACATAGAAGGGAAAGAGCTTGTTTAACTGCATCTATTAGGTTGGTCCAAAACTTCAGTTAATTTTTTCCATAACATTGTATGGAAAAACTAGAACATGGGCAAACTAAAAGACATATCTAAAATCCAGTTCTACAAGTTAAAGCAAAAACTAAAAATGTTTTTTTTCTTTAAAGCATTAGCTACGTGTGTGTTTTTTTAAATGAGACAAGGGGCAATATCTTGATAAGTATCTCTGACTTCATTTGTGTAATTAGATATAAGCCTAAAGATGGTGTCTCCAATTGAATAACATTTCCTGCCTTCAAATAACAGGAACATCAAAGTAACTGTGACTGAATCCAAATAAAATCTATTTTCTTACCCAAATATCCAAATAAAGCCCAGCTGTACAGAGTTGACACCCATAGTTCTAGAATCAATAAGAATAGCCCAAGTTCTGTCTATCTCGTTGCTCTGCCATCTCCACACATGGCTACTTAAGGATCCAAGAGATTAACTGAACTCTTTAAAGGAGATTAAACCATCACATCTCCTTTCCAGCTAGGAGAAAAAAAGCCTCAAAGAGTGTCATTTTTTTTCTCTTTTTTATGCAAGGCAAGCAAGTCAATGGAGTTTTTAGTCTCATTAGTCATCTTTTTATTTTATTTTATTACTACCAGATAGACAACAGATCCTTGTAGGGTAAAGGCATGAATTGATCTCCTACTCAAACCAGTTTCACTTTGAAGAATAAAGCAGGGACGTCCCAGGTAGTCCAGCGGTTGAAACTTGGCTTCCAATGCAGGGGTACCAGTTCAGTCCTTGGTCTGGGAGCTAAGATCCCACATGCCTGGCTGCAAAAAAAAAAAAAAAAAGCACACACACACACATATCACAGAAACAGGATTGTAACAAATTCAATAAAGACTTTAAAATGAGCCACATCAAAAAAATAAAAAATTTTAAATGAAACAAATTTGAATGTAGCATGGCATCATTTAGGCTTCCCAGGTAACACTAGTGGCAAAGAACCCACCTGCCAATGCAGGAGACATAAGAGACGCGGGCTGGATCCCTGGGTCAGGAAGATCCCCTGGAGGAGGAAATGGCAACGCACTCCAGCATCTTTGCCTGGAGAATCCCATGGATAGCGGAGCCTGGCTGACTACAGTCCAGAGGGTCTCAAAGAGTCCGACACAACTGAAGTAACTTAGCATACATGCAAGTGGCATCATTTTATTTTATTTTTTTGTTGTTGTTTATGTCATTTTATTTATTTATTTATTTGTCATTTTTGCCGTTATGTCGTTTACACCTAGAGTTTCCTAAACAAAACTTAGTTTTGTTTTATGGAGTGGTTCCGTTTCATCAGAGCTACCTGCCTATAAAGACATTCTTGAGTAGCAAAGTTACTTATGTATTCATTATTTTAGTTTTCATTTAGTGACATCTGAATTTGAAACTCGCTCATAAACATTAAATTCTGTGATATTACAGATAGTTCATCACTGAATATATTTTCAGGGCTAATGAAGGTTGTTACAAAAATTAAGTCTCGTATTACAATTTTATTGGAAAATTTACTGGGAACAAAGATCAAGTAGGGTCAATAGAACCCTTAGGGTAAATAGATAGAAGATAAGAAATGAAGAAAAAAATTGGAGAAAAGTAAAGACTTGGGTAACTTTGGAATAACATGAATTCAAATGTATTTCAAAATATGACAGACAACAGGAAAGTGATGACTGTATATTACAAACTACTCTCAGCTTGTTTAGCAACTGTTATACTTTAAATGTTTTTCTTTTAATTATATTATTAGAATCCATTAGTTGTAGAGACATATATAGACATGTGTAAAGAATAAAAAATTCATTATTCACTGTTCTGTCACCCAGGGAAAAAATGCTAACTACTTTTGGTATTTTGTTATGTGTTTTGTTAGTATTTAACATACATTTATAATGGTGTGTATTTTTAAACTGGGTTAATTTTTTACACGCTGTGCTACAAATCATCTGTTTTGCAAATTATCTTTTTTCCATCGACATGAGAAAATGCTTGAAAAATAGTACTCAGTTGTGCTGTAAAGCGTGACTTGAACGGTTGCATAATATTTTTGTCACGTGTCCTTTGCACAATTTGTGGTGGTGGTGTTCAGCTGCTGAGTCGTGTCTGACTCTTTGTGACCCTGTGGACTGCAGTGCCCCAGGCCTTCCTGTCCCTCACTGTCTCCCGGAGTTTGCCCAAGTGCATCTTCATTGAGTCGGTTGATGCTATCCAACCATCTCATCCAAAATTTAATTAGTCCCATATTGAAAAATCTGTTGGCTGTGGTGTTCAGTGTGCATGTATGGTAGCAGACCAACCTCTGCTCCAATCCTGATGACATCTCTATTTTAAAAACAAACAAACAAACAAGAACAAAAAAACTATGGATCACATTTAGTCTTTGTTTTCCTCACTTGTGAAGTGGGACTAATATTAGGACCCGTCTCATGAGTATATGCTAAGGATCAAAAGCAGTGCCTAGTAAAGATATACCTATGAGAAAGCTTTATCAGACTTTGGAAGATCTCTAATTTTATGTTATCATAAATAGCTGTTGACCCAGAACACAGCTGGATGAGCTGTATATTGCCATTGTAGTCAAACACACATACATATTTCACTCCTTCATTCAAGCCACTTTTATTGATCAGGTACCATTTTCCAGGTTCACTTAAATGTCATAATGAGCCTCTGTATCATATGCCTAATAAGAACCACTTGTCATTGTTGAGATTAAAACTTTTAACTGCAATTATTATATAAAGTTAATTCTTCAAGTAAACAATACTTCAAATATCTGGCAAAGATTCTAGGAAAAGATGAGTCTTTAAAATGTAAAAGTGATTTTAAATCTGACTAGTCCTATGCAAATATTCTTTCCACAGGGATTTCCCAGTATTCAAATTCCTGTTTGATCATTTATCGGAAGAGTATCACTTGCCTGCGTGTAGGGGCAAAAAGCAGTGGAGTAAAAGTGTCATGTTCAACATTGTTTCTTCAAAACCCAAATGCTTTGGAGCTTAAATATTCAGCAGTTCCTCTTTACTCTTCTTGATTTCTGATGGAAAGCCTTGTCGAGATAAAGGAGTCAATGGTAGTACATTTTTTCCCATTATTATTATTATTATTTTGTATTATTATTATTATTTTGTATTTGGAGAAGTTATTTACAAAATTTGCAAAGATCTGACCAGATCTCAAGAGGTAGAATGTTTAAGAATGAATAAAATGACGTCAGAGTGGATGATCCCCCTCTCATCCACAATGGGCCCCACCCTCCCCCTGTCTCTCATCCTGCTCCTTTTCCAAGCCCCTCCCATTTGGCAGAAGGGTCTTCCTGAGTCTTGGATTGCTTCCTGATTGTCTTCTGAGGGTCCCCATCCCTTCCATTTCTCTGTTGCTTACTGATTCTAAAATCTAACTTGGGTTCAGATCCCTGAGTTCCTGTCAGAAACACTGAATCAGAAACATCTGTATGGGGGGGCTTGAGAACTGTTATTTTAAAAAAGTTTTCTAGGTGATTCTAATGCAGTCTGAAGACTGGCATTTGGAAACTCTTGCTCTATGGTCAGGTTCTATGAAGCTTCCCATCCCCTTTCATCCTCTGCTCCCCACATGACCTGGGTTCTGCCTCCCTCCATCTCATCTATTGCTATTTCCAGACCCTTTGCATGCCACATGCCAGCCTTAGTAATGACAAATGACATTTAGCAAGTGTCCTTTTGTGATAGGCCTTCTACTATATAAAAGTACTAAATCAATTAATATATTCAATGTATAACATTAAATGATACATTTGTTGTTGTTCAGTCCAAAGTGGTGAGCAACTCTTTGTGATCCCATGGACTGCAGCATGCCAGGCCTCCCTGTCCTCTACTATCTCCTGGAGTTTGCTTAAATCCATGTCCATTGAGTGGGCAATGCTATCTAACCATCTTATGGTCTGCTCCTCTCTTCTTTCGCCTTCAGTCTTCTCCATAATCAGGGTCTTTTCCGATGAGTCAGCTCTTTGTATCAGGTGGCCAAAGTACTGGGGCTTCAGCTTCAGCATCAGTCCTTCCAATAAATATTCAGGGTTGATTTCCCTTAGGATTGCCCAGTTTGATCTCCTTGCGATCCAAGGGACTTTCAAGAATCCCTTGCTGCTGCTGCTGCTAAGTTGCTTCAGTCGTGTCCGACTCTGTGCGACCCCATAGACGGCAGCCCATCAGGCCCTGCCGTCCCTGGGATTCTCCAGGCAAGAACACTGGAGTGGGTTACCATTTCCTCCTCCAATGCATGAAAGTGAAAGTGAAGTCGCTCAGTCGTGTCCGACTCTCAGCAACCCCATGGACTGCAGCCCAGCAGGCTCCCCCGTCCAAGGGATTTTCCAGGCAAGAGCACTGGAGTGGGGTGCCATTGCCTTCTCCACAAGAATCCCTTAAATATCATTTATATATATATATATATTTATATATTTATATATATATATAAAATGTTAAAACCATGTCTGACACATAGAAAGCATATAATGAATGTTAATGAATCATCAGTTCAGTTCAGCTGCTCAGTCATGTCTGACTCTTGCAACCCCATGAATCGCAGCACGCCATGCCTCCCTGTCCATCACCAACTCTTGGAGTTCACTCAAACTCACATCCATCCAGTCGGTGATGCCATCTAGCCATCTCATCCTCTGTCATCCCCTTTTCCTCCTGCTCCCAATCCCTCCCAGCATCAGAGTCTTTTCCAATGAGTCAACTCTTTCCATGAGGTGGCCAAAGTATTGGAGTTTCAGCTTAAGCATCATTCCTTCCAAAGAAATCCCAGGGCTGATCTCCTTTAGAATGGATTGGTTGGATCTCTTTGCAGTCCAAGGGACTCTCAAGAGTCTTCTCCAACACCACAGTTCAAAAGCATCAATTCTTCAGCGCTCAGCTTTCTTCACAGTCCAACTCTCACATCCATACATGACTCCCGGAAAAACCATAGCCTTGACTAGACAGACCTTTGTTGGCAAAGTAATGTCTCTGCTTTTGAATATGCTATCTAGGTTGGTCATAACTTTCCTTCCAAGGAGTAAGTGTCTTTTTTTTAAATTTTATTTTAATTTTAAACTTTACAATATTGTATTAGTTTTGCCAAATATCGAAATGAATCCGCAACAGGTATACCTGTGTTCCCCATCCTGAACCCTCCTCCCTCCTCCCTCCCCATACCCTCCCTCTGGGTCATCTTTTAATTTCATGGCTGCAATCACCATCTGCAGTGATTTTGGAGCCCAAAAAAATAAAGTCTGACACTATTTCCCCATCTATTTCCCATGAAGTGATGGGACCAGATGCCATGATTTTAGTTTTCTGAATGTTGATCTTTAAGCCAACTTTTTCACTCTCCTCTTTCACTTTCATCAAGAGGCTTTTTAGTTCCTCTTCACTTTCTGCCATACGGGTGGTGTCATCTGCATATCTGAGGTTATTGAATGAATCATATCTATAATTAAATATCATAGATCATGCCATGTACTATTATTTTTCAGATTTATTAAGATACAGTTGACATATGTTGTATTGGCCAAAAAGTTTGTTTGGGTTTTTCCATAACATCTTAGAAAGAAACTCAAACAAACATTTTGGCCAGCCCAATACCATTGTATAAGTTAAGGTGTATAACATGTTGGTTTGCTATACATGTATGCTGTGAAATGAGTACCAATAAGCTTAGTTATCACATTGAGCAGCTCATGTAATTACTATTTGTGCGTGTGGTGAGAATATTTAAGATTTATTCTCTTAACAACTTTCAAGTTTATGTTAATACAATATCATCAGTCAATATTGTGAATTATTGTTGCTTTTCTGTACATTAGATCCCCAGGACTTATTCATCTTTTAACTGGAAGTCTATACCCTTTGACTACATTCCTCATTTCTCCCATCCCCTATTCCCCAACAGCCATCAATGTACCTTCTGTTTCTATGAGTTCATCTTTTTTAGATTCTACAAATAATTGAGATCATACAGCATCTGTCTTTCCCTGACTTAACTCATTTAGAATAATGCTCTCAAGATTTGCTCATGTTGTCACAAATGGCAGGACTTCCTTCCTTTTATTTTTTAACTGAATGGTATTTTATCGTGTATATATCACACTTTATTCTTTCATCCATTGATAGATACTTAGTCTGTTTTCGTTATCACTTGGCTGTTGTGAATAATGCTGGAGTGAACCTAGGAGATGCAGCTATCTCCTTGAAATAATGATTTCATTTCCTTTAGATATATTCCCCAAAGTAGGATTGCTAGACTGTTTGGTAATTCTGTTTTTTGATAGACTGTTTGATAATTCTATTTTTTATTTTTTGACAAATCTCCATACTGCTTTCAATAGTGGCAGTATCACTTGACATTCCTACTGCGGTGTCCAAAGTTGTTGGGCACTGTGGTAGGATTGTAACCACATCCTTGCCAGCTCTTGTTATCTCTTGCCTTTTTTACCATGACATGCATTTGTCTTGTCCTCTCTAGTCTTAACCAGCTAAACTAGACATAGAGGACTCAGAGTTACTAGGAAACAACTTGGGCAAAGATCTTACTCTTAAAAAAAAAAAAAAAAAAAAGGAAATATGGCATGTATCAGTTTATTGTTATAGCAACCCTGTGACGTAGGTACCATTATTTTTCCCATTTGACAGAATAGGAAGCAGAGGTCCTGTTCACAGAAATAGAAAATAGTAGCCCAATTATGAACATTTGTAATTCCTTGAATATGCCATGATTTCTAACTTGGTGAATAAGGTGAGAAAATTCATGTGCTATATTCTCCAACCCTAACTCCCTGACAATTGCTTTCCCACGTAGTCCCCTTTCACACTTCACTCTTGTCACTGCCTGTTTTACCCGTTGCTTTTGCCAACTAGATTTTAAATTTCTTGAGAGCAGAGATTGTGTTTTATTGAAAAATGCATGGCCAAGACCTCTACTAAGTATGATATAGGGCTATTTAAAGAAATGAAATATAAGCACACCTCGTTTTATTGTGCTTCACTTTATTGTGCTTGGTGGATATCGCATTTTTTAAAAATTGAAAGTTGGTGGCAACTCTGAGTCAAGCAAATCTATCGCTGCCATTTTCCCAAGAGCATTTGCTCACTGCATGTCTGCCACATTTTGGTAATTTTTGCCATACTTCAACATTTTTCATCCTTATTATATTTATTTTGATGATGTGTAATCCGTGCTCTTTAGGTGCTGCTAATGTGATTGTTTGGGGTGCCACAAACTACACCCGTAATGATAATATGTGTGTTCTGACCGTTCCACCAACCAACCATTTCCTCATCTCTCTCCTTGTCTTGAGTCTCCCTCATCCCTGAGACACAACAATATTGGGATTAGGTCAGTTAATAACCCTACAATGATCTCTAAGTGTTCAACTGAGAGGTAGAATCACACATCTCTCACTTTAAATCAAAAGCTAGAAATGATTAAGCTTAGTGAGGAAAGCACGTGAAAGACCTAAGCTAGACCTCTTGCATCAGTTAGCCAAGTCATGAATGCAAACAAAAAATCTTTGAAAGAAATTAAAAGTGTTTCTCCAGTGAACACAAGAATGATAGGAGAGCAAAACAGCTTTATTGCTGATGTGCAGGAAATTTGAATGGTCTGGATAAAAAAGGAAACCAGCCACAACATTCCCTTAAGCCAAAGCTTAATCCAGAGGAAACCCCTAACTCCCTTTAGGTCTGTGAAGGCTGAGAAAAGTGAGGAAGATACAGAAGGAAAGTTTGAAGCTGGCAGAGGTTGATTCTTGACATTTAAGAAAAGAAGTCACCTCCATGATATAAAAGGGTGAGGTGAAGCAGCAGGTGCTGATGTAGATGCAATAAGTTATCCAGAAGATCTAGCCAAAATAATGAGCGTGGCCACACTAAACAACAGATTTTCGATGTCGATCAAACAGTGGAAGAATGTATTGGGAGAAGATCCTAAGTAGGGCTTCATAGCTAGAGAAGAGAAGTCAATACCTGGCTTCCAAGCTTCAAAGGACAGGCTGACTCTCTTTTTAGGGGCTAAGGAAGCTGATGATTTTAAGTTGGATCTAGTGCTCACTTTTTTTTTTTTTTTAATCCAAGAGCTGTTAAGAATTCTGTTAAATCTACTCTGTCTGTGCTCTATAAATGGAACAACAAAGCCTGGATGACAGCACATGTGTTCACAACATGGTTTACTGAAAACTTTAAGCCCAATGTTGAGACCTACTGCTCAAGAGAAAAGATTCTTTTCAAAATATTACTGCTCATTGACAATCTGCATCTGGTCACCCAAGAGCTCTGATGGAGTTGTACAAGGAGACTTATATTGTTTCATGCCTGAAAATACAGCATCTATTCTGTAGCCCACAGATTAAGGAGTCATTCTGACTTTCAAGTCTCATTATTAAGAAACACACTTCATAAGCCTTTAACTGCCAGACAGTGATTCTTCTAATGGATCTGGGCAAAGTCAATTAAAAACATTCTTAAAAGGATTCACCATTCAAGATGCCATTAAGAACATTCTTGATTCATGGAAGGAGGCCAAAATATCAACATTACCAGGACTTCAGAAGAAGTTGATTCCAACTTTGATGGATTTGAGACTTCAGTGGAAGAAGTTAACTGCAGATGTAGTGGAAATAACAACAGGGCTAGAATTTATTAGAAGTGGTGCCTGAAGAGGTAACTTAACTGCTATCATCTTCTGATCAGACTTCTTATGGGTGAGCAAAGTAAGTGGTTTCTTGAGATGGAATCTACTCCTGGTGAAGATGCTGTAATGATTGTTGAAATGACAAGAAAGGACTTAGAGCACTACATAAAATTATTTGATAAAGCAGCAGCAGGATCTGAGGCAACTGAAGGATTGCCTGCAATTTTGAAGGAAGTTCTATTGCAGATAAAATGCTATCAGACTGCATTGTATGCTTCAGAAAAATCATATATGAAAAGAAGTCAATCAATGGGGCAAATATCATTGTTGTCAAATTTTAAGAAATTGCCACAGCCACCCTGAACCTTCAGCAAGCACCGTCCTTATCCGTCTGCAGCCATGAACACTGAAGCAAGACCCTCGACCAGCAAAATGATTACAACTTGCTGAAGGGTCAAATGATGCTTAGCGTTTTCTAGCACAAAGTAATTTTAAATGAAAAGTATGTACATTGTTCTTCTAGACATGTTAATGCACACTTAGTAGATTAGTTAGTATAACTATAACTTTTATGTGCACCGAGAAACCAAAGAAATTGTGTGACCCACTTTATTGCAACATTTGCTTCATTGTGGTGGTCTGGAACCTGTAATATCTTTGATGTATGCCTGTGCTCTGATAGCTGCTGCCCACCTAGTGGTAATTAGTGGAATCTTAGGCTTAGAACCTGAGGAAGAATTAATCTCTAGAGCAAGAATAGCAAAAGAGGTTCATTTCTCCATGCAGTCAATTCTATTCTTTTGGAAATGGCTTCCCAGGTGGCTCAAGTGGTAAAGAATCCTCCTGCTAGTGCAGGAGACCCAGGATATGCTGGATCCATCCCTGAGTGGGGAAGATTCCCGTGGAGTAGGAAATGGCAACCCACACCAGTATTCTTGCCTAGAGAATTCCATGGACAGAGGAGCCTGTTAGGCTATAGTCCAAAGGGTCACAAAGAGTCAGACATGACTGAGCACGCACGCACGTGGTGGCTTTCTAGAACACAGTGTTGAGAAGGATTCTGAGATTAAGTCTGGGCTTGGAGCCAAAGAACCATCACCCACATTACCTGTGGTTTTGGGAGAGAGTTTGGGGATATGTATACCCTGCTTTTGCCATCCTTATGTGGTCAGACTTTGAAAATCAGTAAGAACAGTTGACTGGCTTTTAAATGGCTTTAGACAGAGTGACAAAGTGGTGCCCATTAGACTGAATGATTGATCTTTCTTTAGGCTATTTTTATGAGGAAGTGGTTGAATCAGAATAAAGATTACATTTTTTTTTGTTGAGTTTTCGCATATGTTTGGTGCCATGCCTAAGTGACATGCAATTTGAAGAATGTCAAATACAAAGGGTCAGTTTTCCACACAAATGATCTTTAAATATTTCCTCTGTTCGCTATGTCTAAGCAAATGATGCAGGGGAAATGGTATAAGCAAATGTGAACCACAGCTTTGAAAGACGCACTCATGTACACACACGTGAACGCACATAGGAAATGACCATTTTTCATCTCATGAAATTGTAAATGTTCATCCTCAAACACCACAGAAAATGTCTTTGATACTGTCACAGATAAAATATAATAATTGTTCTATTGCCCACTGAATTCTAGAGCCATTTTATTAATTAAAGATAAACTTGAATTATGTTCTTTAGGATCAAAGCGAAATGTCTAACCTAATGATACTGAAAGAGTAATAATGTCAGCCTCTTTATAGAATTTATTTTCTTCTTAGCATTTATCTTCCATAAACCATGATATTTGATATTTCCATAGGAGCAAAGGAATGAAGGTGCTATTTTTTGATGCAGCATTGTGACTTGCAAGATTTGCATCTGTGTGAATTAAACCATGCCCTTACAAACACATCTAGGATAATAGTTCATAGGGATAAAATGTAGAGTTGGGAGGGAAACATAGGATTTGAAATTTTGTGTAATGTCAGAGTAGGCAGTACTTACACATCTTTCCTAAGGGGAGACGTGGCCTTTATTGCCAATATCTTGTTACTGTAGAAACTGTAAATATAAGACAACTCAATACTTCGCTGATGTTTTAAAAGCTCATTGCTTCATTGATTTTCTTTCTTCCTTAGTAAAATCAGAATGGACGCAGTAAGACAGAAAGTTGAGGACATTAATATGAACATCTCAGCTAAGTGTTCCTGAAAACTCAGTGCAGTGCAGCAGGACCTTCCAGATCATGTATTGCATTATTTGTTTTACTCTTGTAAAGAACTACATAATGAAATTATTAGTATAACACGTTTTTATCTTAATCTCCCAGTTAATTTAGGAAATGTTACTTAGGAAGAAGAAATACCTACATCCCATATATCACATTTTTCTACTGTTCTCTCTAGAAAAATTAAATGGCAATACAGATTTTATCTCATATCAGGTCATGATACTTTATCCGTTAATCTTTTTGTTTAATTAAACTATGGTTGGTCTACAATATTGTGTTAGTTTCACGTGTACAGCTTCAGATTCTTTTCCATCATAGCTTATTACAAGATAGTGAATATAGTTCCATGTACTATGGAGCAAATCCTTGTTGTTTATCCTCTGTATCTTTAACCATTAATAAAATACCATGCCAGTGTTTTTTCTTCCACATCATATGCCTTCCATTTGCAACTAGACATTCAATAGAAATTATTTTATAGTTTTTTTCCAATTGTGTATCAACAATTTTTCCCTCATTTTGAATCCCAAGTATATTTTAATTTCTACTTAATTTATAAGACAACCCATGAAATATCTTCATGTAATTCTACAGTGATAGATTTTAAGGAATGCTTCCAAGGGTGTAATGTAATTGCGAAGGTATCAAACTGTACCTATCAGACCACCTTTCAACACGGTGGAAGTGGGAGAGGAAAAGAAGAGGTCATGGCTGAAGCATGCTTTTGAGTTCTATCACTTGAGATAGCTTGAATAAATCACCATTATAGATCACTGATGGGATAATGGATATCTTGGTCTCTATAGTGATATAACATCACTCTATCAACATTAAGCTTTAGAATTGACATGTATTTTAATTTCATAAATCTGAATATTAAAAATATATATATTTTCTTTGTACAGGCGACCTAGAGCTAGTTTTGTGCTTTTCCCTGTAACTATGTATATATGTGTAGTATACAGACAAACATATAGATACATAAGTATATTTATGCAGTATATGTAGACACATCTATAGGGTATTTAAACATACATTCCACACATGTATACTTATATAGTTCATATAAAAATTTATATTATATAGTATACATATATAAATTTATAGTTTATATGTATGTGCATATATGTGTATTTTAATTTTTTTAATTTTTGGTTGTTATAGATCCTGTATTAGATCAATAAACTTCATTTTGTAAGTTTTGTTCTGATATAGCGTATTTGTTTAAGGTTAACATTAATTATTAAAACTAGAATCCACTATGCAACCATATAAAGTGTGAGGGAATCTGCTTTTTCAATGAAATAGAAGGACTCTTTTTTTCCCTTCACTTGAAAGTATAGCTTTTCTGATTAGATCAATTTAATTATTTACTTTTTCTGTAAAGGTCATATGTTTATAAATGTTTTTCTCTAGCTTTATTGAGGTATACTTGGCAAAATCATAAATATTTACAATATAAAATGTGATGATTTGATAAACATTTTATGTATATTTCAAAAATTATATATAATATGTTATCTTTGTGCTATCCTCATCAAAGCAATTAGGGAGAGGAGTGTGTTTGCCTATTTGACAGCCTAGCAGAGAATATTATTCTTGCCTTTATTTTTAACCTGTGGTTGCACTCAAGGTTAATTCAAGGTATCAGGCAAGTGTGACTGTGACAAGATTTAGTGATCACAGGGGCAATTAATGCAAGATCAGCCTCCTGGATATCGATTCTCATATCATGGCATCTTGGCAAAATGAAGTCATCATTTCATCAGACTTTTAGTTATACTAATAAATGATTCTCAGAATCATTGTAATGCTGGCAGTTCTATCATCGCTTGCGAACTTAAAAGGATAGTGAATAAGAAATTTAGGGAAGTGGTAGAATCATTATAGATACATAAGAAAAGCATATGTGTGAAGCTTCTCTTCCTATGCAAGAAAGACAGAGAGTTTCTCTCTAATCCTGTTAGTTCTTAGAACTCCTTGGTGATCTTTATCCAAAATTCTCATGAAGATGATCGTATCTGATTTCTTTTTGATGGAAACAACTAAGTGAAGTTAACCTTGGTTTTGGAACAATGTCAGGAAGAGTTTGGAGCCTGGAGATAGTTGTATATTAAAATCCTTCCTTCCCTATAGTTTTCAAATGCTGAGTCTGAGAGCTAATAATGAAACTTCTTACCTGTATTATGTCACAGAAGACAAATAATACATATCTGTATAAGCTACTTTTGCTTATGTAAATCAATGTATTTGGATATGATTCTTTCTTGCAAATCCATTTTTAAAGAAATTTAAGAAACTCCAATTCATGAAAATTCTTACTGTTTTCAAAATAATTTATTTTCTTCCGAGTCAATTTTAAAAATAAATGTGTCTCCTCTACTGAAATTTCTATTTCTGATTTAGTTTGCACCTAAAACACTACCATTGTGCATTGTGTGAATTAGTTCTATGAGAATTCAGCTGGATAAGTGTTTTTTGAAGAATTCATTTTGTTTTTATTTTAAAAATACAGTGTAGCTATTATTTGATTATTTATATTTTAAAAAGTGATTGTTATTGGCCAAAATTGCCATCACTTTTAAAGAGCACACTGTACTTGAGAATATTTATTTTATTCTAAAATATGGAGTAAACCCAAAGTAGATAAACTACCTCATGTTGTTTCCCAGATATAAAATGTTTATGTTTGTTTCTTCACTTTATTTAAAAGACCACAGTGATCTAGCATAGTGAAGGCAAAACATTTGTATTTGCAAGGTATCAAGAAACATAAAGAAGGCTTTTATTTCAAAAATACTTCTACAAGACATTATTTTTCAAATTAATAAAGATAAATTATAAGTGTTTCAAAGATTAATTTCAAAATCACACTTCTGCTTTTCTGTTTAAAGCTTTGGGATCTTCCCTGGTGGTCCAGTGGCTAGGACTCCAGTGAAGGTGGCCCAGGTTCGATCTCTGGTCAAAGAACTAGATCCCACATGCCTCAGAAAAGAGGATGCATGCCACAGCTAAGACATCCTGCATGCTGCAACTAAGACCCAGCACAGTCCACACACACAAAACAAAGTTTTTAAGTTTCCTTTTAAGTAAGTGCATAACCCTAATCTATCCCAGGTAACTCTTTCTTGGTGAAGTTTATGCCAATGTGAAAACCTCTTGCCCTGGGAATTTAATTGCAAGTACAGAAATATTTTACCTTAAAAAAACTACACAATTGTCTCACAAGTCATTTTTATCTTTAGTTAATTTGATATTTCTAAACATTATTAGTTCTTTGGAAATGGTTGTAACTTTGGGATTGACTATGTGTTCTTATACAGCACATTTTTGTTTTAACCCTGATAATTGTTTCCATTACTTAGAATCATTTTTAATTCTAAAAAAGGAATTCTGATTCTATTTTAGCTCATTATTTAACTCTGGGAAGGTGGAAATTGATATGTACCACTCATTAATAGCTCTCCAACACACAGCATGGGCTTCACAGATGGCGGTGGTGGTAAAGAATCCACCTGCCAATGCAAGAGACATGAGTTTGATTCCTGGGTGGGGAAGATCCCTTAGAGAAGGAAATAGCAACCCACTCCAGTATTCTTGCCTATGAGATCCCATGGACACAGGCGCCTGATGGACTGTAGTCCAGGGGGTCACAAAGAGTGGACACCACTGGGCACTCAAGACACAGCACAGACAGTCCGCTAAGGGTGCTACAGCACTGCACACAGACACTGTCCTGGAAGGCTGAGGCTAGTGGTGTCTATTGAAGATCTTTACATTTCAAGATGTGAGTGCTTCTCACTTGTTTTGTTTTGTTTTGCCAATCTGTGCTGTAAACTTATAGCTTTGGTCCAATAGCCAGTGCTATTTTTAAAAGACACTCATTCCTTTATTCACTGACCTAGGAAATATTTATCATACATATTGTGGATCAAGCTCTTAGGATATGCTGAGAATTCAATAAGATGCAAGACAGACAGCACTTGGGCTGAGACCAAGCTTCCATTTTAATGGTTCTATATTGTCTAGGTGTCGTTTTCCAAGGGATAAATAACCTGCGGGGCTTTCAGTGTGTGTATGAGTTATACCCCGTGGACTGTAGCCCACCAGATCCTCTGTCCATGGAATTCTCCAGGCAAGAATACTGGAGTGCGTAGCCATTCCCTTCTCCAGGGGAATCTTCCCTACCTCGGGATTGAACCCAGGTCTCCTGCATTGCAGGCAGATTCTTTACCTTCTGAGCCACCAATCAGTAGATACACTTATATACTTTTTCTAGCCTGTTTTCAATTTCTTGGGACTTGAGTTTGATATAAATGTTGACTTTTCATTTTTCCAAGTAGTACAATGCCACACAAAGCCCTTTTTCGTGTGGCTCTTACTGGCATTTCCTGTTTTGTCTCTCATCTAACCTCTTTCATATTGCATCGTTGTTGCTGTTGTTTAGTCTCTAAGTTATGTCCAACTCTTTGCAATCCCATAGACTGTAGCCTGCCAGGCTCCTCTCTCGATGGAATTCTCCAGACAAAAACACTGGAGTGGGTTTCCATTTCCTTCTCCAGAGCATCTTTCCCACCCAGGGATCGAACCCGAGGATCCTGCATTGTGAGGCGGAGCCTTTACCACTGAGCCATCAGAGAAGCCAACATTGCACTCTGAGTTCCAGCTGTTCTTTTTGTTTCTTTGTTTGCCACACCACGCAGCATGTGGGATTGCAGTTCCCAGGGATTGAACCCACGCCCCATTTGGTACTGGAAGTAGAGTCTTACCCACGGACCACTAGAGATGTCCCTTCAGCTATTCTTAATTGCTTGCATTTCTTAACTTCATTTGCCCCAGATCCTCTGATCCCTTTAACAAATTAAGTTGGATTAACCTGGTCTTTGTTCAAGGGTGTTGTTAGTTGTGCTAGTCACTAATGAGCAAACAAGCATGGTTTAGGAACTTAGTGTTCAGGGATGGAACTATAAATTATATAACCACACAAATACAATTTTTCAATTGTAGTTACATAGAAATGATATAAGAATGACTGGAATTTAAAATTAAAAATATTTTTCTCCAACTTCATGGAATTACTTTGACTATTTTCCATGAACCTTATAAAAATCACCTCAACAGTAGCTTCTGGGGCTAGGAGGTAGGAAAACTGGTACATGTCTATATTGTTGTCATTCCCAGAAAATATGAGTGAAAAAGCAAATGACTATGAATGAGTTTCATCATGTTGAGATATCCTAAGAAAACTTAGATTTTTTTCAGAGGAAAGTGAGGGAGTTTTTTGGGTTTTTTTAATAAGCCGCAAGCCAGTCATTTTAATCAGCATATCAAATCAATTGTGATTTCCCTGTAATTGTTTCCTGGAATTATCCTTACTTGAAATCTGACATCTTTCCCAAACCACTTTGAAGATGTAGTCCACAACAGAATGAGCTTACCACTAAAACTGCAATTTCCCTGAAAATACTTGGAATGGTATTATGGTATAATGTATGACTGTGTAATTATAATCTCAGGGTGGAAGTGAAAGTGTTAGTTGCTCAGTTGTGTCCAACTCTTTGCAACTCCATGGACTGTAGCCCACCAGGTTCCTCTGTCCATGGGATTTCCCAGGCAAGAATACTGGAGTGGGTTGCCATTTCCTTCTCCAGGGAATCTTCCTGACCTAGGCATCAAATCCAGGTCTTCCACGTTGCAGGAAGGTTCTTTACTGTCTGAGCCACCAAGGAAGCCCATAATCTAAGGGTTCCCAAAGTAAATACAGAAGAGAGATGAAGGTTGAGTTGTGAATGCAGACTTCATTGGGAATAGTTTCTGTTCGTTTCAGCTACTTCATTGTTGGGTATGAGTATTTATTCTGCAGGAAAGATCTCTTTCTCTCTCTCTCTCTTTTTTTTTTTTTTTTTTTTTTGCCACACACTGCCCTTGAGATTATCAGACTTGGTTTCCATAAAACTTTTTCATTGGTGTAGTGAGTTTCCTCTCCAGAAAAATCACAGTGACATACCAATGTGAAGGCTTAGAGTCCTTAGGTGCATGGACCCAAGAGTGGACCCAAGAGAATATTTTTCTCAGTGGTTAATGCTTTCTTGTTTCCCCTTGCCTTTGTGTGTGTGTGTGTGTGTGTGGTTTTTTTTTTGAAGCATTTAGTAGTTGAAGAAAGCAAACTGGTCTCCTGATTAGATAAACACCACTCCAGCACACAGTAAGAGGCCAATGTTATAAACAAAATAATGTTTCAGAATACTATGGAGTTCATGCCAACAGGTCCAAAGAAACAATTTAAACTAAGAGATCCTGTGTGGATTTCAAGATGCATCTTTACTCTCGGGACTTCTTTCATCTTTCCATGATACTTAAGTGGGATTTTGCAAGCTAGTCATTTTTTAGCTGGTCTAGGAGAACAGCCACATGTCTAGAAACAGGGTTGTAGTGGTCCTGATTTAGAATAAAAAAACCTGATTTCTGACCCTGGGCTTGGCCACTAACTTTTTGACAAAGTCGTTTATCTTTTGGGGGAACTTCAGTTCCCTCATTGGAAAAATGAAGGGGTTGTCTTGCAGGTGTGGTATTCAAACTATGATCATTAGAAACCCAAAGGTCCTGGCTGGGGTCAGGACCAAGTAGCCTTATAAGGGATGCTCTAGGTCACCTCCTCCCATCTAAATCCAAACCACTCCAGTTTCTCCTCTTAAAAATGTTGTATTTCAGTGACAGCTTTTAGACTTGGATTTCACTGATGAGTGAATGAATGAATAAATAAAGGAACAAATGTTTCTTATTGGCCAGATTTATGCCCTTCACAGGGCTTCCCTTGTGGCTTAGCTGGTAAAGAATCCGTCTGCAATGCGGGAGACCTGGGTTCATTCCCTGGGTTGGGAAGATCCCCTAAAGAAGGGAAAGGCTACCCACTCTAGTATTCAGGTCTGGAGAATTCCATGGACTGTATAGTTCATGGGGCTGCAAAGAGTCGGGCACAGCTGAGCAACTTTCACAACTCACAACAACATGCCCTTCACATGTAAGAAGTGGCAAGTGTATACTTGCTCCTTTATCCGTTAAAAGTGATTTAACTTATTAAGATTCCTCTTTGTGTATATTTTAGAATAAAGGTGGCTTTCTTCCAAGCATCTTCCCCCATTGGCTAAACAGCTACCGTAGACATCAGTCTGAAGACAAAACTGTGACTTTGTGGGGGAAAACTGGGGAGTTCTCATCCCTTGGTGCCCAAAGCACTAAGGCTGTGGTAGAAACTCTATTCTCTAAACACAAAGAAAGAAAGTCTTTACCTCTATCACCCTAACCTAAAAAGATGGATGATTCTAAATCTGTGTGTATGCATGTGTGTTTGTGTTTAAAGTTCAGAAATCTACCGATTTCAAGACTTTTGCAGAAGGAAGAGAGGAGTAATATATTGGCTTTATTCAAAAAAGACAAGGTTTGTCAATAAAGTAGTGAAAAAAGGTGATAATTAAAATGAGTTAGAAAAGCTCTGTATTTGCTTTGTATCAGAGAAGCATTCATTAAATGTTGCTGATACGCACGTGATTTTGAAGTAGACAGCAGAGGCACTACAGCTTTATCAAGAAGAGAAGCAAAGCGTATAAAGGAAAATCAGGAGAATCAGAGAGAGCACAATGATGAGTCCTTCCCTTCCTTTCACCTCCTCTTTCCATCTCTAGTGCTTTGTCAGACTTCAATATACTCTGGCTGTGTTGATTTTGGATATAGGCATGTGACTTGCTATAGTCACATTCTGTAAGTAAAATGTGTGGCCAGAAATTTTGTGCACAACCAAAACCCTCCTTTATAGAGTCTGGTGATTTCTGTTGTGCAAATCAGCACCAACTATGGAATTTGGAAAGGATGTGGCATATAGTGCATTTCCACTGTATGGATGCAACAGATGAGGATAATCTCAATAGCATCAGATCAGATCAGATCAGATCAGTCGCTCAGTCGTGTCTGACTCTTTGCAACCCCATGAATCGCAACATGCCATGCCTCCCTATCCATCACCAACTCCCGGAGGTCACTCAGACTCACATCCATCGAGTCAGTGATGCCATCCAGCCATCTCATCCTCTGTCATCCCCTTCTCCTCCTGCCCCCAATCCCTCCCAGCATCAGAGTCTTTTCCAATGAGTCAACTCTTCACATGAGGTGGCCAAAGTACTGGAGTTTCAGCTTTAGCATCATTCCTTCCAAAGAAATCCCAGGGCTGATCTCCTTGAGGATGGACTGGTTGGATCTCCTTGCAGTCCAAGGGACTCTCAAGAGTCTTCTCCAACACCACAGTTCAAAAGCATCAATTCTTCGGGGCTCAGCCTTCTTCACAGTCCAACTCTCACATCCATACATGATCACAGGAAAAACCATAGCCTTGACTAGATGAACCTTTGTTGGCAAAGTAATGTCTCTGCTTTTGAATATGCTATCTAGGTTGGTCATAACTTTCCTTCCAAGGAGTAAGCGCCTTTTAATTTCATGGCTGCACTCACCATCTGTAGTGATTTTGGAGCCCAGAAAAATAAAGTCTGACACTGTTTCCACTGTTTCCCCATCTATTTCCCATGAAGTGGTGGGACCGGATGCCATGATCTTCGTTTTCTGAATGTTGAGCTTTAAACCAACTTTTTCACTCTCCACTTTCACTTTCATCAAGAGGCTTTTGAGTTCCTCTTCACTTTCTGCCATAAGCATGGTGTCATCTGCATATCTGAGGTTATTGATGTTTCTCCCGGCAATCTGGATTCCAGCTTGTGCTTCTTCCAGTCCAGCGTTTCTCATGATGTACTCTGCATGTAAGTTAAATAAACAGGGTGACAATATACAGCCTTGACGAACTCCTTTTCCTATTTTGAACCAGTCTGTTGTTCCATGTCCAGTTCTAACTGTTGCTTCCTGACCTGCATACAAATTTCTCAAGAGGCAGATCAGGTGGTCTAGTATTCCCATCTCTTTCAGAACTTTCCACAGTTTATTGTGATGCACACAGTCAAAGGCTTTGGCATAGTCAATCAAGCAGAAATAGATGTTTTTCTGGAACTCTCTTGCTTTTTCCATGATCCAGCGGATGTTGGCAATTTGATCTCTGGTTCCTCTGCCTTTTCTAAAACCAGCTTGAACATCTGGAAGTTCACGGTTCACATATTGCTGAAGCCTGGCGTGGAGAATTTTGAGCATTACTTTACTAGCGTGTGAGATGAGTGCAATTGTGTGGTAGTTTGAGCATTCTTTGGCATTGCCTTTCTTTGGGATTGGAATGAAAAGTGACCTTTTCCAGTCCTGTGGCCACTGCTGAGTTTTCCAAATTTGCTGGCATATTGAGTGCAGCACTTTCACAGCATCATCTTTCAGGATTTGGAGTAGTTCAACTGGAATTCCATCACCTCCACTAGCTTTGTTTGTAGTGATGCTTTCTAAGGCCCGCTTGACTTCAATAGCATAGAAGATAGTAAAACATAATAAACAAATTCAGAGGTGATGGGTCTTGACCATTTATTCTTTGATTTTGATGTAATTTAAAGTTTATATAATTTAATTTCTAACATCTCACTCACCAGATTTCCCAAAACTTAACACTGTCTCTTGCAAGGTTATACGAGGCAACTCCAGCACATCCACTGTGCTGTGCTGTGCTTACTAATTCAGTCATGTCCAAAGCTTTGTGACCACATGGACTGTAGCCTGCCAAGCTCCTCTGTCCATGGGGATTCTCCAGGCTAGAATACTGAGGTGGGTTGCCATTTCCTCCTCCAGAGGATCCTCCCAACCCAGGGATCAAACCCAGGTCTCCCACATTGCAGACAGATTGTTTACCACTGAGCCACCAGGGAAGTCCCTTTGTAGATTATTGTTACTTATTAAACAGCAAGGCAATAAAACTCAAGTTTTCTCACAAAATAGCCATCATCTTGATTTTTCTTCATTTGGCAACTTGTCCAAGAGTCTAATTTATACTTGGTTCCCAGATTTTGTTGCTGCTTCTGCTGCTGCTAAGTCGCTTCAGTCGTGTCGGACTCTGTGCGACCCCATGGACAGCAGCCCACCAGGGTCCCCCGTCCCTGGGATTCTCCAGGCAAGAACATTTCCTTCTCCAATGCATGAAAGTGAAAAGTGAAAGTGAAGTCGCTCAGTCGTGTCCGACTCCTTGCAACCCCATGGACTGCAGCCTACCAGGCTCCTGCGTCCATGGGATTGGGACTCTGTAAATTGGAGACTTCTCTAATGATCATTGTATGGGCATTCAGTACTTCCTTGTCTCCATGCTTTTCCTCCATCAGGTCCCCCCTCCTTCAATACTATACCCTTCTCTTTTTTCCTACAAATTAGCTCCTACAAACTCTTCTGTAAAGCCCCCAACTAGACACGTAGACAGTAAGTTCCATGAAATCAGAGTTTCTACCCATTTTGCTCACTACTATATTCCTCAGTTCAGTTCAGTTGCTCAGTTGTGTCCGACTTTTCATGACCCCATGGACTGCAGCACGTCAGGCCTCCCTATCTATCACCAACTCCCGGATTCTACCCAAACTCATGTCCATTGAGTTGGAGATGCCATCCAACCATTTCATCCTCTGTTGTCCTAGTAGCTGGCAAATAATTGGTGTTCAGTTATGCTTGCCAAATATATTTTGAAAATGAAACACTTTTCCAAGCTGTTTACACATTAATGTATGTGTTGTTCTATTTATCCTTATATATTACATTGAAGGGACTCATTTATGTGTGTTAGCATAAGCCATAAGTCCCATGAGGCCAGTGTCACTGTCATCTTTCTATATTAAGCCATGGCAATGTTTAGCACTCCCATCAGGAATTTAACAAATGTTTATTTCTATTTGAACATCTCCTATACTCTCTGTGTATAGCAATGAGATGTCTTTCCATGAATATAAATTTTATTCACAGTTGGAAAGTTGGAGCTAGGGGTTTAAGAATGACAAGACTAAGGAGAGGTGCTTATGATGGGGTAGCATCATAAAATGTCTACAAAACAAGCCGGGTAAAAACTTAAAAGGGTACATGAATTCAGTTATCAGAGCACTTTGCAGCAAAATGAATTTCAAAGAAATTTGCCAAACGTTTTTACAAAGGATCACTTGGCTGGGTCCCAAAGAGTGTCTTCTGGGGTGGGACCCTGCAGCTGTTCACAGGGCATATCTAGAAACCAAAGAGCTGGTTTACTGAGCTGAGCAGTGGAGAGACAGGCTTATGAGATGCTGCCAGGAGACACACACGGTCTATCTCATAGGATGCCAGGTCCTAATCCATACTGAGGGCTTGTCTGCCATTTCTCAGAAAGGACATGGAAGAGTCTCTGACCTCTCTAAAACAGGCGTACAAACCAGCTTAGGAAGAAGAAAGAGGCAGAGTAATTGATTTAGTGCCCGGAGGACAATCTAAGTCGTTACAATTCAATCCAACATTTATTGAACTCCTCGGGGAAGTTACTTGAACTCTCTAAGCCTCAGTTTCCTTATTTGAAAAATTCTTTCCTCAGAGGTTATTATGAGGATTAAATGAGGAATGAACGTTAAGTATTGAGCATAGAGTACACCATATATCTGGCTTACGAGGCATTATTTTTATAATCATTGACTCTATACCTTGCATTTCACTATGTATAATTGAAACAAGATATTTTATTTTTTCTTTAAAATACTGTGTTTTTTTTATTACAAATAGCTTCCACAATGCCTTCAGATTATTTTTATAAGTTGAAAGAGAATTTTTCAAAATCAATCTTATCAAATCATGTATATGCTAAAATCCTATATAAATGTCGGCTTTTGTTCATCTTATATGTAGGGTTAGAGTTATAATGAGTAAGAATTATGACTGCATTTTGCTATACAGTGGAAACTGGCACAACACTGCAAAGCAACTATACTCCAATAAAAATAAACAAGTTACCAACAAAAAAGAAAGAATCATGACTG
Source organism: Bos taurus (assembly GCF_002263795.3). NCBI lineage: Eukaryota > Metazoa > Chordata > Mammalia > Artiodactyla > Bovidae > Bos > Bos taurus. The sequence goes on from NC_037339.1 coordinate 68,515,056, forward strand.
TAGTAATTCAGATCAAGCTAGATACCATACCATTCTCTAAATTGTTGTGCATTCTGGCACACAATGAAAAGAACCCCAGAAAAACCTAAACAGGACAAGAGTAGATTGGCAGATTCAAAAGTAGCATGTTATATATATTTGAATGTGAAAATAGATGATTTCATTCAAAACTAGAGTTTAGTAAGTTAAATACATTGTCAAAGAGAAATTGTACCAGATGCAGTTAAACAGGCACGGAAATTTTTATTTAAAACTTGCAGTAGGGGAGAGAAATTGAACTCAACACCTCAGAAACAAAATGCAGGAGAATTTTTAAGCACTGAAGTGAGCTATTGGAAAACTACAGGAGGAGGTTGGTGGAGTGGGGGGTGGTCAATATGATTAAGCCATTTTGTGTTTCATCATTGGTGCTTAATGAAGTGGGGGTTCTTACCCATCCATGAGCCTGGGAGACAGCAGCCCTTCCTTTCTTTGTGATTATTTTTCAAAGGAATGGCCCCCAGGCTCTTCAGAAAGATATTCCTGGCCTATATAAAACTGTCAAGAGGCTAAAAGAAGATTTACATTTCAAAGGGACAAAGAAAGAATTTACAATTCCACGTTTCCTAAAATAAATGTTCCAAGGAAAGGGGGTCAGGAAATTAATAGGAAGAAGCCCAACTAAAGCTTCATCAAGCTGAGGGGAATGTTAAGGCCATCTTGGTCAATATCCTCCATGAAACTTGGTCAGCTTTGCGCTCCAGAAATGTCTTACAATGAAGAAGAGTCAAAGCACGTTAGCAATAGGGTGGTTTTTTATCCCCCTCCTATACCTGCCGATCATGTGGACTTCCTTGGTGGCTCAGATGGTATAGAATCAACCTGTAATGCAGGAGATCCGGGTTCCATCCTTGGGTCAGGAAGATATCCTGGAGAAGGGAATGGCTACCCATTCCAGTATTCTTGCCTGGAGAACTCCACAGACAGAGGAGCCTGGTGGGCTACACTCCACAAGGTGGCAAACCGCTGGACACGACTGAGCCACTCTCCCTTTCACTTTCATTGATCATGTAGCGGGGGAAAGAATATAATAGATAAATGTATTGGCAGAAATTATGAATGATATTATTTCAATATGGACCTAGACTCATCTTAATTTATTCTAGAAATTAATCTACTAGAATTTTCAAATGAATTATCAATATATTATAGACGCACACTTGGGGTAGTGATGTAAAGCAAGGAGAATGATGGCATAAAATGTTGAAGAACCCTGGATTCTATACTTTCTTATGAGTTTCATATTTCCATATATATTCAGATGGGGGATAAATTCTCACTGTCTTAAAATATGTAGAGACAAGTTTAGCAAAGATTTTGTATTTTTTTTTGTAATTAATGGGAGATTTGAATGGGCACATGGATCTCAAAGGTACTTTGTAGTGTTTGACCCTGAGTTAGCTCAATTTAGGCTGAAAATATCCTACTGAAGCCTGAGAAAGGGAAAGGGCAATTGTAAAGAGCTTTAATTTTTCCTAAATGGCTTTGCAAAGCACTAATGAAAAATCATTTTCAATGGGCCTTTCATAGGATCCTGCTAGTGTTTCCGATTCAGGCAGTTAAAGAAATCAACAATAATATAGTCATCTTGAAAGAGGTAAAAATCGACCAAAGATAAGTGAATAATTCACATCTAGCTGTGAACAAAATCTAGTCTGAAGCCACAGCTCACTAAGCCACATGCTCCTTTTCCAAAGCTGTCAACCATGGTCAATAATGAGTCACAGCAAAGAAAGTCCTGTGTGCTTTCTCCAATGTTGGCAACTTCCATCAATAAAGTATAATTGGAACTTGCCAAGAAAGCAGTGTGTCAAAGGTGTATTTAGGCAGAAACTTAGACGTTGAACTGTTTGTGTAAAAATTGAGCACATAGTCTAATTATAAGTTTAAGAACTTTAAAAAGTTGGAACATTGTAAATCTGCTGCGAGAGTGACTTACGCTGTTGGAACATGACAACTGCATCAATAAGGCTCAGTCAGAATAGAGGAAGAAGAGTCGACATTACAAAGAGGAATGTTGCTTTCAGTAAGTCATTAGAGAGAGGGGTGAGAGAAATGAACTGTGTCTCTTTGATGGGGATAAGCAAGAAGATGGAAATATCATTTTAGTTTATCTCCTTAAAAGAGGCACAAGTGAAAGTAAGACTATTTTTTGTTACGTCAACAAGTAGGAATTTTATTATCTTTTGTCTGTTAGGTGTTCAGTGTACCATCATACAGGCTACAATACTATTTAATTGAAACTTCCTTGACACTCAAAAAAAAAAAAAGGCGATATGGTATTAAGAAGAAAATGGAGGCAAGATGCACAATCCATTTCACTGTTGATTGAACAGGTAGAGTATAGAATAAAAGTTAAGTCAGTTCTAAAGATCATGGATATTTCGGTCATTGTAATTCTCCCTTCCTGTGACTCTAAATTCAGATGCTTCCACAGTAGCACTGCATGGCTTTCTCTGGAAGCCTTATTTAGTAGCCTGAAAATATGTCAAATTTGTATATCGTAGCTCTGCCCAGCCCTAGGAATCAAAGAATACAATTTACTATTAGTAGTACACAATCAAGGATGTAAACTGGTTAATGGGCTAGTTTGCTTCTTTACTTCTTAGTGTGGGCTATTTTAAATGTCTTTATTGAATTTTGTTATAATATTACTTCTGTTTTATGTTTTGTTTTTTCGGCCACAAAGCATATGGGATCTTGGCTCCCTGACCAGGGATCAAACCTGCACCCCATGTGATGGAAGGCAAAGTCTTAACCACTGGATTGCCAGGAAAGTGCCCTGTATTAGTGTGTTAAGTAGAATAAATGAAATAGTGTCTAGGATCAGTTTCTTACACATAGCTTTGCACATCATCAGCAAAATTGCATTAATTTTTCCAATATTTACATAGAGTAATCTTGATTTTCCTCCATGTCACTTTGTAATAGATGGACCCCTTGTTTATAGTGAATCCTGCTTTGGAGAGGAAATTTGTATCCATAGCATAGGTAAATTTAACATGTATTAATGCAGCTCCTTGGAAGAAAAGCTATGATCAACCTAGACCGCATATTAAAAAGCAGAGACATTGCTTTGCCAGCAAAGGTCTGTCTAGTCAAAGCTATCGTTTTTCCAGTAGTCATGTATGGATATGAGAGTTGGACTATAAAGAAAGCTGAGCACCGAAGAATTGATGCTTTTGAACTGTGGTGTTGGAGAAGACTCTTGAGAGTCCTTGGACTGCAAGGAGATCAAACCAGTCCATCCTAAAGGAAGTCAGTCCTGAATATTCATTGAAAAGACTGATGCCGAAGCTGAAACTCCAATACTTTGGCCACCTGATGCAAAGAACTGACTCATTTGAAAAGACCCTGATTCTGGGAAAGATTGAAGGCAGGAGGAGAAGGGAACAACAGAGGATGAGATGGTTGGATGGCATCACTGACTTGATGGACAGTCTGAGTAAGCTCCGGGAGTTGGTGATGGACAGGGAAGCCTGGCGTGCCGCAGCCCATGGGTCGCAAAGAGTTGGACACAACTGAGCAACTGAACTGAATGCAGCGAAGGCCAAAATATCATTTGCACATTTTTCTCTTATTTGCACTTCAAGTCATGTCAGATAATTGAGACAAGGACGTGAGACACTAAACAGGCAGCATTAATGACTGACTTACTGACCCATGTGTTACAAAGTTAACTTGCAGTGGGATAGCCCAGAGACGTACTCTTCCACTCCAGCGCCTCCACCCCCATTTCCATTTCTGGTGGATTGACAAATAGCACTTGAAATATTTATATTAGAGAATGTAGATATTTTAATTGAACCTAAACTTTCTTTTTTATATCAAAGAGCACAAACTTATAATGATCAAATGACAGATTTTTTAATACTTTTGTTTTCAAAATAATTTACTGTACTTCTCACTGGGCTTATTAATAAATAAGACCTGAAGTCAAGTTTTTAACTGAAAACTCTTTATTTAAAATTATGTATAATTGACTTCTTACTATGTCACAAAGTAAAATGTAAAAATCAGTAAGATCAAAATCAAGCTTAAGGTTTGATACAATGCATGGTGTTCTGTAGGCCTTTAAGTCTGAATATACATTAGGAACTGGACTCCCAGGTGGCCCTAATGGTAAAGAACCCCCTGCCAATGCAGGACATGCAAGAGATGCAGGTTTGATCCCTGGGTTAGGAAGATCCCTTGGAGTAGGAAAAGGCAACCCACTCCAGTGTTATTGTCTGTAAAATTTCATGGACAGCCCACAAACAACTATTTGAGTGCAATTAGAAGGTAAAATTGATTTGGAATTTAAGGAGGCATGGGAAATGACTTTGGAATTTCAAGATAAAACTGATTTTTATTTGGATTGTTCTAAATACATATGTTTCGCTTCATTTACATAATTCATGGAATTATGTCCCAGTTGGCTTGCATTTTAATATGTCAACATTGGCACCATAGTTTACAAAGGTCATTTCAGGCTTCCTTGATAAGTCTTGTGGGGAGTTTTGTGATGGCCTGTATAAAATAGCAGCCTCTTAGAAATACAGACTTTTCTTGTCTTATTGGCCTATCATCCAATCTAATTACTTGACCAAGTTGTTAAAGGACTCTCTGCTCTAAAAGATACAGTACCAGAATCACCATGAGCTGACTCTTTGCAAGGTTAGTAACTTGGACTTAGTAACACTGTCTGAAGAAAAAATAGACCAGGAAATGAGGGCTCTTTTCCTAGTTGTACAAGTAACTAATCAGTCACAAGATATAAACAAGTCACTTCATTCCCAGGACTCAATTTCATCATCTGGAATTCCTTTAGTCTCATTTTTTTGCATCAAGTGTTCAGCAAAATATGCAGTTAGGAAAATGAGCTCTAGAAGATTAGACTGTTTTATTATTTCACTCTCAATCCATTCTATCCAACTTATCTATGTCTGGCTTTTCTGATGTCTTTTCTCAAGGAAAACTGTATATCTTCTTAAAATAAACACTTTCTGAGAACATAATTTATTTCTGATAAGTGTCTAAATTATATCTGTTTTTTTCAATAATCTTCAATAGCGTCTGCTTCTTTTTTTTAAGGCATATTGTGCTGAGGTGCTTTGATTTAGAAATGCAAATGATATTGAAATTCTTTCTTTCCTAAGGGTAAAAAGGCTATTAACCACCCACTTGTTTGTTTGGCTCTAGTTAATAGCTACAGTAAATGAACATGACAGATAGGACCAAATTTCAGCATTTGAACATTTTTACATAGACAAAGCTGGCACTTGAAAACAGAATCCCCATTAAATTAACCCATGTCACTCAGTCCTCAAAAACAAACATGTAGTTGCTCTGAATGTATTCTCATAATGCTGCCATGGAAATAGGTATAAACCTGGAGATTTCATCTAGTCTGCCCATTTTCCTAGTTGCAAGACTTTGGACAAGATATTTGGCCTTTCTGCTTTCCATTTCCAGAGATAAACTGGGAATCTTAAGGGTTCATTGCAAGTCTCAAATGAGATCACATGAATTCAAGTATTTTGGAATCTGCAAAGTACTACATAAAAAACTATTACTATTTTGGACTGTGTCTGCAATTTGATTTATTTATTATTCATGTTGGCGTAAGAAATGTTCATGCTCATGTCTTCTAATTTCTGTAAAAATAAACAAAATATCTTTTTTGAATCTTAATTCCCTCTCTAGTCACTAAGTTATTTCCTTGTTTGAAAATCAACTTTTGGAGGCTTCCCTGGTGGCTCAGTGATAAAGAATCTGCCTGCGCATTCAGAAGACATGGGTTCTATCCCTGGTCCGGGAAGATCCTACATGCCACAGAGCAACTAAACCCATGCACCACAACCACTGAGCCTGTGCTCTAGAGATGGAGAGTTGCAACTATTGAACCCATGTGCCCTAGAGCCTGAGCTTCACAGCAGGAGAAGCCACTGGAATGAGAAGCCCGCACATCGAAATTAGAGAGAAGCCCAGGCAGCAATGAAGACCCAGCACAGCCAAAAATAAATATAAATATATAAAATAAGTAAAATTTTTAAAGAAATTTTAAAAAGTGAACCAACTTTTGAACAAATAATCCTCCAGTGTTAACTTAAAAATCACCCAGATGGGCTTCTAAGTCCTAGATGCAGTCACCCTCACCATTTACACCAGTGGCCACACTTTTTTTTGCAGTTCTTCCTTTGGCTTTCATGATTCATAATACTGTACACTGTTACCCATTCATTCATTCCTTTATTCAAACACTCATTCATCCAGTGAGTCAACATATGTTGATTTACCCCCGACTGTGGTTAGGCAGTTTCAAGGCCTTAGAGATGCGCAACAATGAGCAGTGAACACAGCTCAGGATTCCCTGTCCTCTTGGAGCTGACATTCCATGGGGCAGATGGACAGTCAACACATGGATCTTTATAGCTATTGCTTAAGTGATGTCTTTGCATTCTGCCCTCATGTGACATGACTGCAGTTGCTGACCACAGAGAGAGAGGACTTAGAAGGTTACACAGAGAGAAGTAGTCCAACTGATGCTCTCGGTCCTTCTTTATGAGTCTCACTGGCCCCTCCTCTATTCCTACTGCCTTTAAATGGAAATTATGTGATGTTCGGTCTTTGTCATTCTTTTCTCCCTTCAAGTATTGTTACAGGAGTTTTGATTTTGTGTTTTTTAATTGATAAAACAATTTCCACTGCTACATTGAGCCTTAGTGTCTTGTCAGCATGTTTAAGTCCTTGAGACACAGAACATTTAGCCCATAAAGTGCTAACTTCCTTCTCATCATGGAGTCCACTTATACATGATGCCAATAATTTTTGTATGTGTGTGTGGGTGAGTGTGTACTCAGTAACTTCGATCCTGTCCAACTCTTTGCAAGCCTAAAGACTATAGCCCTCCAGGTTCCTCTGTCCACAGGATTTCGCAGGCAAGAATATTGGAATGGGTTATGATGCCCTCCTCCAGGGGATCCTCCCAACCCAGGGATCGAAGCCACATCTCCTGTATTGCAGGTGGATTCTTTGCTGCTTAGCCACTGAGGGAGCCAACTTACGTATAAAGTTTTTTTAAATGTTTAAAGGGACATTGTTTTTTGTCCCTATATGTGCCTCTAACTTACATTTGATAAAGAAAAAATTTATATACTTAAGCTTAAAGTAACTTTTAAAAAAAGAGGAAGAGAGAAAATATATTGATAATGCAAAGCACCTGTTTTTATTTTTCTGGGCTCAGTTTATGCCTTTGTCCACATATATTCCAAAATGTAAAAGTATTTTTCTGCTGTCTGATAAATGATAGCAGCATCTGATTCCTTGCTTCTTTGTTCAGCTCTCCACATTGTAACAAGTATCATCTTTCTAAAGCAGATACATTTTTTTCACATCTCACCAGGTACACTCACACATGTACACCCCTCCTCTCCCCCCAGAAGCCCTCAGTGATCTTGCCCTTTATGCTCACACAAATAAAAAACAGGATTAGAGGTGGAGATATCCCATACAGTTGTCTTCACACTTCTTTGCTTGTGTCTTCCCCAAATTAATTTTAAAAGAATTGTATGTTCTGCTTATATAGGGTCACAATTATTTTTAGCTAGCTGAAATATTTTAAAAATTGATTTATAAAGTTCAAATTATAGCAAAGAGTGTAATTTATGCCATATTGTAAATATTGACAGGATAAAACATTGCAGTACTCATTTAAAAAATCTACATATCCCATTATACTAATGGAATTCACTAGTATCCATTTAAAAGGACAAAACAAGTTTTCTTTCACAGTTGTTTTTCTTTCTCCTGAACTTGTATTTTCACTCTAATTTCCCCACATAAATTTATGCTAATATAGTGCATTTTTATGTCTTGAAAAATTTAATAACAACCCTATCATTTCTGTGGCAAATGCATATATATAAAGTGAAATTAATTTTCTTTGAATTTCTATGGCCATAAAGCTCCAAGTGCAAACATTATCTTCTGGATTGAGTTAATACTATAACTATTGTTGGTATTAAATTCATCAAAACCGCACAAATATCTTATATTCTTTGATAATTAAAGTTGAAAAGTAAAACTTTATTACAAATTCTTTCTTTAGTGAAATGGGTGAGATCCCCCCAGCCACTGGTTCATACGACTTTGGATAAATTATTTCTTTTTGTTTTTTAACTTTTTTATTTTATACTGGAGTATAGCCGATTAACAATGTTGTGCTATTAATAGTTTCAGGTGGGCAGCAAAGGGCCTCAGCCATACATATACATATCCATTCTCCCCCAACCTCCCCTCCCATCCAGACTTCCAAATAACATTGAACAGAGTTCTCTGCGCTATGCAGTAGGTCCTTGTTTTTGTCTATTTTATATATAACAGTGTGTACAGACTGATGCTGAAGCTGAAGCTCCAATACTTTGGTCACCTGATGCGAAGAGATGACTCATTAGAAAAGACCCTGATGCTGGGAAAGATGGAGGACAAGAGGAGAAGAGGGCAACAGAGGATAAGATGGTTGGATGGCATCACTGACTAATGGATATGAGTTTGAGCAAACTCCTGGAGATAGTGAAGGACAGGGAAGCCTTGTGTGCTGCAGTTCATGGGGTCGCAAAGAGTCAGACACGACTTAGTGACTGAACAACAACATGTTTATAGAGTGTAATTCTGTATCAATTCCACTTTTTTTATTCTTAAGGAGTAGATATTAAGAGCGACTTCACTTTCACTTTCATGCATTGGAGAAGGAAATGGCAACCCACTCCAGTGTTCTTGCCTGGAGAATCCCAGGGACGGGGGAGCCTGGTGGGCTGCCATCTATGGAGTCGCACAGAGTCGGACATGACTGAAGTTACTTAGCAGCAGCAGTAGCAGATATTAAGAAACATTATCCAGATAAATGTTTAATGAAAAATAAAAGGAATGTTGCTAGAGGAAAGTCATTCAATTCTTTGAACTTCTTCCAAGCTATGGGCCAAAAAATGGCACAGTCGCTGTCTTCAAAGCTTATTTTTAATAATCTAGCAACTGAAAGTTTGATTGGGTCCTCTTTCAATTCTCTTGAAAGAAAAAAAAAAAAAGAACAACTATCTGCTTGTAAATGCTATGTTACCCAGATATTAGAATAATTTATTTCTCTACTTGGATAATAACATTTTGAATTGTTCCTAGCATCGATTCCCAATAACTTAGACTGTGGTGCTATGCATATTACTCTTAGGAATGGTAGAGAACAATGTCACTTTTTATCACTGATGAGAAGTAAATGGTGAAAGAGGTGACCTTGACCGTAGACTCAGTCTTGCAGATCTGTTCTAGGAAACAATACATTTTGGGGATGAAGATGTGGAAATGGATTCACATAAAACCATCTCTGCTCAGGTATCTTTTGGAAAAGGTTCGTGAGTCCTACTTAAGGTCTAAAGGACAGGGGAACAAGAACTATATGTTTATATATAGAACCCAGATGGTGATCTGAGATCTGTTGTCTTTGGGTAGAGAATGGACCTGGAACTTAGGAAGACTGTCCTGAGAGTCATGTATGTTCAGTGAAGGGTGATGGAGCAGAAGGTACCATTTTTCTCCATCTAAGCCTACATGACATTGACATTGATAGCTAAGGTTCAGCACCTGTTACACACATATTTGTGACATAAAGGAAAAGTTCAGTCAACATTGCCATTTTAGTTGGTATTGTATATTTTGATAAAAATTTTCATGAGAAATACAGCTCTGTCGATTATAGCCCTCTCAATTCATTTTCCCGGTCACACAATAAACAGACAGTATTTGAATCATTTAAAATATCTTCATGGCCTGCAAAGACAAACACAAATTCAAGGTCAAATCATCTATGCATATTATAAGAGAAAATGTGTTTTCTGTTATTCAAACACATTATGCTAACAGGACTCTTCTGATGAAATCTGAGATAAAAAAGTGAATGCTAGTAAAAATTTAGAAAGGACGTCTTCAAATTTCGTTCAAGAAGGACTTAAAAATTCATTTAATTGTTCTTCCTATTACAAGCACATTTAATATTCCTCTATTTTAAACACATTAACACCAGAAGGGCAACGGTAATGAGAGTGACCTCCAAAAGATACTGCAAAATCCAGTTTTAACCTATGCTTAAGATTTTCCCTATTAACACAGTAGGATGCCTCTAGAAGCTGAATTAATTCTATCAAGTTGCCAAAGTTAATACAATGCTCTAAAAGGTATGCTTTATAACATACTAGTTTAATGCCAGTGGACTCCACCTGTGTGGTTGGGGGAATACTTCTTAAGGTATTAGCCCTTCCATGGTATATTTAAGGAGAAGGCAATGGCACCCCACTCCAGTACTCTTGCCTGGAAAATCCCATGGATGGAGGAGCCTGGTAGGCTGCAGTCCATGGGGTCGCTAAGAGTCGGACACGACTGAGCGACTTCACTTTCACTTTTCACTTTCATGCATTGGAGAAGGAAATGGCAACCCACTCCAGAAAAAGCTTAATTGATTTTGTTGTTAGGTTGAAGTGTGTTTATAGTAACATGAAAACTATATAACAGCGTTTAAGTGCAGAAAACTCCTTGGGAACATTCATAAGTTACATTTTTTAGTTATGTACAGGACTTAGGACAACGTGAGACATAGTCTCTAGAGCTTATATTGTATTTAATATTTTAATTTCAATTTTGACCTAAACTTAATCAGTGGTTTTATAAAATTATTTTAAAATATACCAATTAATGGTGCATGATATTTCTGGAATTTGCACTGTGAATTGAAATAGCATGGATCTAATAGCATTTTTCATAAGAAAATGGTATTATGGAACATATAACCCTTGATAAGGCCTCACTGGCTACAATAGAAATGAATAATAGCCTCATATTTTAATCACCCAGAAATGGTACTGAAGTTTTCAAAATGTGTATAACATCACCAGTTTAGTAATCACATATATTTGTTGATAAACTATCATGATATGCAATGAAGCACTTTTCAACTTAAAAGCACTTTTCAACTTAAAATCTTTATTTTTACCTAACGACAGGCACATCAGAGCTGTAGAATTGGGAGGGCCTCTTCAGGGGAAAAAAATTGTATATAGTACTGTTGGATGACATGTGTTTAGAAAAAAACTTAGTCATTTCTCCTTACATTTCATCATTCTTTAATCACTATAAAATAAAAGTGCTTATTTCTATATCAAATATACCATAACTTACACATTAGCTTCATCCTTCAAAGTCAACCTCTTTTTTTATTTAAATTTATTTATTTTAATTAGAGGCTAATTACTTTACAATATTGTGTTGGTTTTGAGACCAAAGAATTACTCAAGTGAGTCTGCATTATTTGGAGGAACAAACTTTTAAACTGCCTTGACATGGGAAAATTAGAAATATTATTTTTATATCACTCTCCTACAAATTCTCCCATACTTCATGGAATTTTGCTTTTCTTGGTGTATTTTCCTCTCCCTCACCCATCCCCAGAACTCTGGGGAAATATCTAAAGTGCTGAAAGCCATGATATGCCCAGTAATCCTGTGAAGACTCTTACCAAGTTGCACATAAAAGATGTTTACATTAAGAACATGAGTAATCCAAGGTCTCTGGGTTCCCCATGATCCTGATATTCCATTTTCACTTTCTTTTCCTATTCACTGGGAATTTCTGATGGTCGGCTTCTTTCTGGCCTCTCTTAGGTGAAATCACGTTTTTCATGAGCTCTACTTCTTGGCCAGTCATTGGAGTCCCAGTCACTTCTCACCTGCCTTTCCTCCACTGTGGTTCTTGCTTCCTGGTAACTTTGAAATTTATCATTTGTTTTCATTATAGCACCATGAGCAGTGTCAGCATATGGTGATGGTTGTTAAATATTTATTGTTTAAACTGAAAGCGTTCCATTCTATTAGTACTGGAAAAAGAGAAGAGAACTCTTTTCCTTAATGTAGCACTGTCTTTTTTCACTTTCAAAGACCATCATCTTAGCTATTTTTCTCTCTTTTATTATTATTATTTTGAAGGTTAAAGTCACCACTGGTCAATCTTGGGACATTTCCTCCCAATTAAATTTCCCCATGCCCGTAGAAATTTCCAAGTGATATTCTTTTCTTTGCTGATGACAATCCATGGCTCAACTATCAGCCAACTGATGAGAACATGGCCAAACTTGTGTTGTGTAATCTCTCCAAAACTGATATTGCTGTTTTTTTTTTTTTTCTTCCTTGTTAAGACTTTTTCTAATAAAATTTGTGCTGTTACTTTGCAGGATGAAGTGAAAAATACAAATTTTCCATGGAAACACTAGTGTTTTGAACTAGGGGAATTCTCATGTAGGGTTCATCAGGAATTAGAATGACTAATGTGAATTTCTTTGTGTGCTAACAACTGTATTATCCATAAACTCCTTTGTCCATGGAGTTCTCCAGGCAAGAACACTGGAGTGGGTTGCCATTTCCTTCTCTACAGGATCTTCCTGACCCCGGGTCTGAACTCGGATCTCCTACATTGAGGCATATTCTTCTTTATCATCTGAGCCACCAGGGAAGCCCTATAAGACTATTGTCATTCAGTCACTCAGTTGTGTCTGACTCTTTGCAACCCCATGACTGTAGCCCTCCAGGCTCCTCTGTCCATGGAATTTCCCAGGAAAGACTACTGGAGTGGGTAGCTGTTCTTTTTTCCACGGGATCTTCTTGGCCCAGAGATTGAACCCAGATCTCTTACATTGAAGGCAGATTCTTTTTACCATCTGAGCCACCAGGGAAGCCCTATCCATAAACTAGGTAATATCAGTTCTACCGGAAAGAAGGTATATTGCTGGTCATAGAGAACTATTAATGGGTAGAAAGATAGATAAATAGATGACATAATATTAACACAAGTTCTATATCCATGTGTTGTGCATCAAAAACTACCAAAACACCACAATATGGTGTTTGTCTATATTCCTATGTGTATGGGACATATTTTAATATTACTCACCTCCCACTATATGCCAGCTCCTTGTATTAGGCATTTAAAGATGTGCATGTTCCTGAAAGAATGATTGATTTGGTTTTACATTCTTGAAAATGCCACATCCCTTTACTTTAAAACCAGATTGTGTGTATTCCAGAGCAGATACATTAGAAATATGTTAGTTCCATGATACAGAGGCTGGAAATTCATAGCTTTTACCAAAGTGGATTCTCACAGCAATGACTCATATTTAAAGTCACCACTAAAACATTGCTTCTAAGTGAAGTAATATTTAAGCTGTAATTTCTTAGGAAGACAACAATTACCTGAGGAAGCACTTAAGGATCTTGTTCTACATTTCATGTTCATGTTTTGAAGTTTTACATTTGGGTAAAGTTTGGAATGTCAAGCAGAATGCCCAAATCAAAGACAATATCACCAAGCGCAGGATGATAGAGCAAGATAAAATTAAAATGATGTCATGTCCTACCGGGTAAACACATTAGAAAGCCCTCTGAAGTATGTATTTAACTAGTAGAAAGAGCTGGTTTATTCTAATGGGTGAAAAATATTCATTTGTGTGTGTGTATGTGTGTGTGTGATTCACTTAAGTGCTATTTGGAGCTATTCCAAAGTGAATAATACATACATTTACTAACTTCTCTGGCAGTTTTATGTTTTAAGACATAAAATTAAATATAGAAAGTGGATCTAGGTAACACTGAGTTTATGACATAATCTGACAAGAACTAACAAGGCTGGCAGGAACTGATATAGACCTTAACTCACCTTACTTCCCCATGGCCTGGTTCTGATCCACAGCATTGATGATGCTTAAACTCGACTTTGGAAATTCTGCAGTTATGGTTATTAGGTATGCAAAGTATATCTGTTTCTTTTCTCCAAGACCCAGCAAGTTCCATCATCATTTCATGACTTGCAAATGCTTCATATGCTTCATGCTTTTCTGGGGAGGTTTCTACTTAATAAGTAAATTACATTGTTAAAAATAGGTTGATTTTTTTTTTTTTTTTATCACAGGGGTGTTATAAACATTTGTCATCCAGATAGAGAACATTTTTCCTTCAGACTCCGACTTGCAATTTGTAATTGTTTACTGCCTTATTCTTGTTCTTTCTCGGTTGTACACGATGGACAGAGATACTCTTGGAGCATACACATTGTAATCAACATTCAAACTGAATTGAAAGGCACAAATGGTTTTCTGTTTATATGCTCAAAAATTAATATCTGCCAAGCCACCATTAACCAATAGTTGAAATAATAGGTGACTTCTCAAAAGAAAGTATTAAAATATCATTCAGGTCATGTATATCAAACTAATTTTGGAATCTGTAATTCAAGGATAATATTAAACCACATGGCTAAATTAAGCTTCCCTTTAGTGATTAAAAAAAAATGTCTAAACTCTGTAATTTCCTTTAAAACTTACAAATATGGTAGTAGGAATTTATTTGTTAAAGGTACTTTTATCTCTGGAATGAAATTTTAGAACATTTCATCACACAGAAAATGTGTACCTATTAGCAGTCACTCTCCGTTCTCCACATCTGCTTCACCTACTCCCTCACCCCAGCCCCTGACAATCAGTAACCTACTTTCTATCTCTATGGATTTACCTATTTGGGGCATTTTGTACATAAATGGAATCATAATACAAGGTCATCTATGACTGGCTTCAGTCATGCAGCATAATATCGTTTCAAAGTTTATCCATGACGCAGCACGTATCAGAATTTCGTTTCTTTTAATTGATGAACATTTCATTTTATGGATGTACTGTATTTAGTTTATCCATCCATCAATTGATGGACATTTGGATTGTTTCCAGGCTTTGCCTATTGTGAATGATGCTTCTATAAACATTTATGTACAAGTTTTGTGTGTATATATTTCCATTTCTCTTGAGCGTATAACCAGGAATAGAATTGCTGGTTCATGTAATAGTTCTGTTTTTCTAAAATGGCCATCATTGTAGATTCCCATCAGCTATGTTTAATGATTCCAATTTCTCTATATCCACATCAACACTTGTTACTGTCTGTCTCTTTTATTATAGTCATCCTACAGGTCTGAATGATACCTCATTTTGATTTGAATTCATTTGTTAGCAATGAATGATGTTGAGCATCTTTTATGAGCTTGTTAGCCATTTGCATATCTTCTTTGGACAAACATCTATTCAAGTCCTTTGCCAATTTCCTTTTCCAAATTTTTAATTGAGTTGTTTGTCTTCTTGCCATTGTGTTGTAGGAGTTCTGTACATATATTCTGAATACTTGACTCATCAGATCTATGATTTGTACATATTTTCTCCCATTTGTAGAGTATCTTTTCACTTTGTTGATAATGTCCTTTGATGCACAAAAGCATCATTTTAATGAATTCCATTTTTTCTCCTCTTGGTGTCATATCTAACAGTCTGTTGCTAAATTCCAAGTCATGAAGATTTACCCTATATGTTTTCTTTCAAGAGTTTATATATTTCTGCTCATATATGGGTCACTGGATCCATTTTGAGAAATTCTGTGCATGGTATGAGGTAAAGTCTAATCTTGTTTACATGAACATATCCGGTTGTCCTAATTTGTTGAAGAGTGTTATTTACTTCTTGAATAATTTCCCACCCTTGTCAAAATCAGTTGGCCATGAGTATATGTGTTTAACTACAACTCAATTTCACTAATCAATAGGTCTATCCTTATGCCAGTATCATGGTATTCTTTTTCTTATTATTGATATTATTATTGTGGTTAAAAAAAAAAAAAGCATGAGCTCTATTCTTTTCAGCTTTTAAATGTATTGTTGTTAAGTGCATGACATTGTTGTATAGCAGATCTCTAGAACTTTTTCATCTTGCCTGATTGAAACTCTATATCCATTGAACAGTTACGCTCCTTTTCCCTCTCCCTGTCAGCCCCCGACAACCACGGTCCTGTTTTCTGCTGCTATGAATTTGACTATTTTAGATACTTTATGTAAGTGCAATCATGAGCATTTGTCCTTGTGTCTGGCTTATTTCACTTAGCATAATGTTGTCAAGGATCATCCATGTTGTTGCATATTGCAGAGTTTCCTTCTTTTTTAAGGTTGAATAATATTTCACTGCATAAATGCACCTCATTTTCTTTATCTGTTCATTTGTTCATGGACGTTTACTTTGCTTCCCCCTCTTGGTTATTGTGAATAATGCTGCAGCTATTAACATGAAGTGCAAATACCTCTTCCCGAACCTGCCCTAAATCTCATTTGAATGAATACGAAGGAGCGTGACGGCTGAATACAGAACCACAATGCTTTGGTTACTTTAGCTTTGTAGTAGGTTTTAAGTTGTAGGAAGTTTTGAAATCAGAAAGCATGGGTGCCCCAAATCCGTTCCTTTTTTCACAATTATTTTGGTTATGTGGGTCCCTAGTAATTCTGTAAGAGCTTGAGGATTGGTTTTTCCATTTTTTCAAGGAAAAACTGATGGGATTTTGGTAAGTTTTGCAGAGATTATGTAGTTTACCTTAAGTAGTATGCCCACCTAACAACTTTGCTTCCAATACATGAACACTTCCAAAACATATCTTTCCATGGGTTTAGGGCTTTTTAAATTTCTTTCAGCAATGCTTTATAGTTTTCAAGTGTAAAATTCTGCCACTTCCTTGGTTAAATTTATACCTAGGTATTTTATTCTTTTGAATAGTATTGTAAATGGAATATTCTTAATTTCCTTTTCAGATTGCTCACTGCTAGTGTATAAAAACTTGCTGGATGTTTACATGTTGATCTTGTACTCTGTGAATTCATTTATTAGCTCTAGTAGTTGTTTTTGTAAGTTATTGGGATTTCCTATTTATAGGATCATGTCATCTGTGAATAAAGGTAGTTTTAATTCTGCTTTTTCAATTTGGATACCTTTTATTTCTTTGTCTTGCCTAGTGACTCTAGCTAGAATTTACAGTGCAGTCTTGAATAGCAGAGGCCAAAGCAGGCCTCCTTGTCTTGTCCCTGATCTTAGGGAGAAATCTTTCAATATTTCACCATCAAGCATGATGTCAGCTGTGGACTTTCATAAATCCACACGTTTAGGAAGTTCCCTTATATTCCTAGTTTTCTGGAAGTATTATCATGGAAGAGTGGTGAACTTTGTCAAAAGCTGTTTTTGCATCAGTTGAAGTGATTGCATGTATTTTTTTCCTTTATTCTATGAATATGGTATATTATATTGATTGATTTTCTTTTGATGAACTTCCCTCATATTCCTGGGATAAATTCCACTTGGACATGGTTTATAATATTTTTAATACAGATTCAGTTTACTAGTGTTTTGTTGAGGATTTTAAAACTACATTTAAAGGGTGTACTGCTCTATACTCGCCTTTTCCTTATTATGTCTTTGGCTTCGGTATCAGGAATGCTAGTCTCTTAGAATGAGTTAGAAAGTATTCCCTCACTTTCTATTTTGGGAATAAGCTTAAGAAGGAAGTTTGCTGAATTTTCTTTAAATGTTTGGTTGAATTAACCAATGAAGCCATCTGGTTCAGGATTTTTCTTTGGAGTCTTTGTTTACTGTTTCAATCTGTTTACTTGATGTAGATTTCTTCCATATTTCCTGTTTTTTCTTGATTCAGTTCTGTAGGTTGTATGTTTCTAGGAACTTGTCCATTTCATCCAAGTTATCTACTTTGTTGGTATATAAATTAGTTTCCTAGGGCTACCAGAGCATATCACCACAAATGAAATGATTTAAAACAACAGAAATGTATTCCCTCACAGTTCAGTAGGCTGGAAATCTGAGGCCAAGGTGTCAGAAGAATTGATTCTTTCCAGAAGCTCAGAGGGAGAGACTATCCCATGCCTCACTCCCCACTTCTGGGAGAATAAAGATCTGAAATCAAAAACTTAACTCTATGCCTTAAGGAACTAGAAAAAGAAGAGTGAACTAAAACCAAAATTTTGCTTATCCCCACTCCAATTTTTATTGGCTTCTTCCCTTTGCTAACTTTGGTTTTTATTTTCTCTTCTTTTTCTAGTTTCTTAAAGTTTAACATTAAGATATTGATTTGAGATATTCTCTTTTAAGATAGGCATTGGTGGTTATAATTTTGCATGTTGCATTTTTATTTTTTGTTTATCTAATTATTTTCTAATTTCCCTAGTGATTTCTTCTTTAATCTCTTGGTCACATAAGAGTGTGTGATTTAGTTTCCACATATTTGTGAAATTTCAGGTTTTCCTTCTGACACTAATTTCCAGTTTTATTCTGTTTTGGTCAGAGGAGATGCATTGTATGATTGCAATCATTTTAAATTTCTTGAGACTTGAGATTTAGCAATGCCTTTTTACTGAAATTTAGCAGTCTAATTTATTTTTTTTCCCCAAACTTTAAACTTTTATTTTGTATTGGTGTATAGCTGATTAACAATGTTCAGGTAGTTTCAGGTAAACAGTAAAGGGACTCAGCCATAAATATACATATATCCATTCTCCCCCACCCCCTCCCATCCAGTCTGCCACATGACATTGAGCAGAGTTCCATGTGCAAAACAAGAGGTCCTTGTTGGTTGTCTATTTTAAATATAGCAGAGTGAACATGACCTTCCCAAAGGCCCTAACCATCCCTTCCCGCTGGCAACCATAAGTTCATTTTCTAAGTCTGTGAGTCTCTTTCTGCTTTGTAAGTTCATATTTGTATCATTTCTTTTTAGATTCTACATATGAGAGATGTCATACAATATTTTTCCTTCTCTGTCTGACTTGCTTTATTCAATATGACACTTCCTAGTTTCATGCATGGTGCTGCAACTGATATAGTTTCATTCTTTTTAATGGCTGAGTAATATTCCCTTGTATACATGTACCACATCTTCTTTATCCATTCCTCTGTCAGTAGACCTTCAGGTTGCTTCCATGTCTTTGCTATTGTAAAGAGTGATGCAGTGAACATTGGGGTGCATATACCTTTTCAGATCATGTTTTTCTCTAGATATATGCCCAGGAGTGGGATTGCTGAGTTATATGGTAGCTCTATTTTTAGATTTTTAAGGAACCTCCATACTGTTGTCTGTAGTGACTGTAACAATGTACTTCCTGACCAACAGTGTAGGAAGGTTCTCTTCTCCACACCCTCTCTAGCATTTGTTGTTCATAGATTTTTTGATGATGGCCATCCTGACAAGTATGAGGTGATATCTCCTTGTAGTTTTGACTTGCATTTCTCTAATAACCAACAATGTTGAACATCTGTTCATGTGCCTATTCACCATTTGTATGTCCTCTTTGGAGAAATGTCTATTCAGGTCTTCAGTCCATTTTTTGAGTGGGCTGTTTGTTTTGATAGCAGTCCATTTTATTTTGAAGCACTCTCTTAGTTGCTTAGTTGCTATGAGTTCTTTTTTTCTAGTTAGATTCTAGAGTTTCAAGAAAGTGATTCTGTCCATTTTTGCTAGTTTCATGGTTGCTTCAGTGGAAGGGCTGATTTTTGGAGTTCCCTACTTCACCATTCTGTGATGTCACCCTTCCGCCATGCTGATCTTGCTGTTACGTGGCTTTCTTCAGAAGTCATCTTTGTGTTCATCCCTACTTCCCAATTTTGAGCCAATGCCCTTTTTAGGGCTCCCTTTACACTGCACTTATCAATACAAAGCATTTTTTTCCCCTGGAAGTGTATGTATTCTGAGCATCGCAACACTGGTACAAGGTCTCTTTATTCTTCCCCATCTTGTTGTTCAATTGCTAAGTAATGCCCGACTCTTTAAGACTCCATGGACTGCAACAAGCCAGGTTTCCTTGTCTTTCACTATCTCCCAGAGTTTGCTCAAACTCATGTCCATTAAGGTAGCAATGCCATCCAGCCATCTCATCCTCTGTTGCCTCCTTCTCCCGATGCCCTCAATCTTTCTCAACATCAGGGTTTTTTTCCAGTGAGTTGGGTCTTTGCATCAGGTCACCAACGTATTGGAACTTCAGCTTCAGTATCAGCCCTTCCAGTGAATATTCAGAGTTTATTTCCTTTAGGATTGACTGGTTTGATCTCCTTGCTGTCCAAGGAACTCTCGAGAGGTTTCTCCAGAACCACTGTTTGAAAGCATCAATTCTTCAGTGCTAGCCTTCATTATGGGTCAATTCACATCTGTACATGACTCCTGAAAAAACCATAGCTTTGATTATAAGGACCTTTGTCAGAAAAGTGATGTCTCTGCTATTTAATACACTGTCTAGGTTTGTTCCAGGGAGCAAGTATATTTTAATTTCATGCCTACAGTCACAGTCTTCAGTGATTTTGGAACCCAAGAAAATAAAATCTGTCACTGTTTCTATTTTTCCCCATCTACTTGTCATGAAGTTATGGGACTGGATGTTATGATCTTAGCTTTTTGAAAGTTGAGTTTTAAGCCAGCTTTTCCACTCTTCTCTTTCACCCTCATCAAGACACTAGTTCTTCACACTCATCACCATAAATGTTGAATTAATGAAAGTTGCATGAAGAAAGAAGAAGCAAATTTAAATTCTCATGAAGTTACTACAAAGCCAATTTATAGGTTGCTAATTGTTAAAAGAATTATAATTAAACTTACTTAACATGAAAACTAATTTGAATGTAATTTAATCATTCTTGAGGCCTTCAGAAGACATTTAAATATCTCATAACATATTAAGATGATGAGTAAAAACATCTCATTTTTAATCTATTGGTTATCAACCGCAGAGGATAGCATCTACTGTTGTTCAAAAGCATTTTTAATTTATTCTAGTTAAATCATTCCTTTACATTAACTTGTTCAACTTTTGAGAGCCCTATCTGTCTGTATTCTGACATACATGTCTATTTGATTATTGTGGCTGTATGATTTCCACAGGAACAAGCACTTGAGAGGTTATATGTTCAAGTAAAGATTTATCACTTTCACATGTTTTCTTGATTTTTAAAACTACTTTAAGAGAAAATCTTGTTTTACATTGGCTACTGTTAGGAATTGCTAATGTGAGCACCAATGCATGAATGTTGCCCCAGATACAGAAATCTCAAGTATATTAAAGACCTTAAATGAATTGTTATTATATGACTAAGGGTATGCTGCTGCTGCTGCTAAGTCGCTTCAGTCGTGTCCGACGCTGTGCGACCCCATAGACAGCAGCCCACCAGGCTCCGCCATCTCTGGGATTCTCCAGGCAAGAACACTGGAGTGGGTTGCCATTTCCTTCTCCAATGCATGAAAGTGAAAAGTGAAAGCGAAGTTGCTCAGTCATATCCAACCCTCAGCGACCCCATGGACTGTAGCCCTCCAGGCTCCTCCGTCCATGGGATCCCCCAGGCAATAGGAAAGAGTACTGGAGTGGGGTGCCATTGCCCTCTCCTGACTAAGGGTATGCTATGCCTCAAATCACGTTAGAAAACATAAGAATTACTTGCTATAACATCCTGACACATATAGCTAGCCAGGTGGATAAGTCTTAGTCTACATCCCAATACAGATTTATTAAGGGCTTGTTTTGTATTCCTTTTTAAAAAGAAATCTAGGATGACTTCCCTGGTGGTCCAGTGGTTAAGACTTGACTTTGCCTTCCAGTGCAGCAGAGCAGGTTCAATTCCTGGTGAGGGAGATAAGATCCTACACACCAAAAATGCCAAAACATAATACAGAGGAAATGCTGTAACAAATTCAATAACTACTCTAAAAATGGTCCACATTAAAAAAAAATCTTGAAAAGAAATGCAAACAACAGAAACTACAACCTTATAAACCAAGACATCAATTGTTTATATGCTATTTATTTTTCAGTAATTTTATGAGGAATCCTTGTTATAAATTATAATGTTACTCTTCAAATTGTATTACTATTCTTCAAAACTAGTCAACTCTAAATAATTTCATTATATATAAACCACATCAAAAGATGTTAACAAAAGAACTAAACCTAAGATGCAAGGATTTCATACTGAAGTCTCATTTGTTTTACTCACAATGTTGCGTCTATCTTTCCAGGAGTAGGATAACAGAGTAAGAACCATTGGCTATTCTCTACTGCATCCCCCCCCCACCCCAGTATTCTAAATTTGTGACAAAGTGATGCTAGTGGTGAAGGACAACATGTAAAAGTTAGGTGAAAACACTAATAATTACAAAAAAAGAATGTGTTACCATGAACTTCTTTTTTCTTCCCTTAAAAACATTATTGTATTTTGCCAAGTGGAAATCGGAAATCACTTTCATAAACATCTAAATTTATTCCATTACCTAAATTTATTACCAGTCTGCTTTGAATATATAGGAAGTTATCTATACATTTTTTAAAATAGTCAAAATTAACATTCAGTTCAGTTCAGTTGCTCAGTCAAGTCCGACTCTTTGCAACCCCATAAATCGCAGTACGCCAGGCCTCCCTGTCCATCACCAACTCCTGGAGTTCACTCAAACTCACATCCATCGAGTCAGTGATGCTATCCAGCCATCTCATCCTCTGTCATCCCCTTCTCCTCCTGCCCCTAATCTCTCCCAGCATCAGAGTCTTTTCCAATGAGTCAACTCTTTGCATCAGGTGGCCAAAGTATTGGAGTTTCGGCTTTAGCATCAATCTTTCCAATGAACACCCAGGACTGCTCTCATTTAGAATGGACTGGTTGGATCTCCTTGCAGTCCAAGGGACTCTCAAGAGTCTTCTCCAGCACCACAGTTCAAAAGCATCAATTCTTCAGTGCTCAGCCTTCTTCACAGTCCAACTCTCACATCCATACATGACCACAGGAAAAACCATTGCCTTGACTAGATGGACTTTTGTTGGCAAAGTAATGTCTCTGCTTTTGAATATGCTATCTAGGTTGGTCATAATTTTCCTTCCAAGGAGTAAGTGTCTTTCAATTTCATGGCTGCAGTCACCACCTGCAGTGATTTTGGAGCCCAGAAAAATAAAGTCTGACACTGTTTCCACTGTTTCCCCATCTACTTGCCATGAAGTGATGGGACCAGATGCCATGATCTTCGTTTTCTGAACGTTGAGCTTTAAGCCAACTTTTTCACTCTCCTCTTTCACTTTCATCAAGAGGCTTTTGAGTTCCTCCTCACTTTCTGCCATAAGGGTGGTGTCATCTGCATATCTTACCAACTTAAAAAAACTCAACATTTGGTTTCTTAAGGTGAATTGCAGTCTTTATTGTTGATTAATAAGCACAATTTTCTTTAGGAGGACTTTTTAAATAGTTCATAAGATGTATACATTTGAGATCTTATTCTATTGTAAATTTTAAATATGAGTTTTTAAACTCCTTTCTTTATTTTGGTTTTGCCAAATATACAGATATATCTATTATTTCAGAATTATTGTTTATTTAATTTTTCATATTTTCTAGACACCAACTCATGAATGATTTTATATCTGATGCTTATTAGAACCTCCTGAATTAAAATCCCACTATAGATATTACTCAGAGGAAATTCACCATAAATTTAAAAGCAGATCAGATCAGATCAGTCGCTCAGTCGTGTACGACTCTTTGCGACCTCATGAATCGCAGCATGCCAGGCCTCCCTGTCCATCACCAACTCCCGGAGTTCACTCAGACTCACGTCCATCGAGTCAGTGATGCCATCCAGCCATCTCATCCTCTGGCGTCCCCTTCTCCTCTTGCCCCCAATCCCTCCCAGCATCAGAGTCTTTTCCAATGAGTCAACTCTTTGCATGAGGTGGCCAAAGTACAGGAGTTTCAGCTTTAGCATCATTCCTTCCAAAGAAATCCCAGGGCTGATCTCCTTCAGAATGGACTGGTTGGATCTCCTTGCAGTCCAAGGGACTCTCAAGAGTCTTCTCCAACACCACAGTTCAAAAGCATCAATTCTTCAGCACTCAGCCTTCTTCACAGTCCAACTCTCACATCCATACATGATCACAGGAAAAACCATAGCCTTGACTAGACGAACCTTTGTTGGCAAAGTAATGTCTCTGCTTTTCAATATGCTATCTAGGTTGGTCGTAACTTTCCTTCCAAGGAGTGTCTTTTAATTTCATGGCTGCAGTCACCATCTGCAATGATTTTGGAGCCCAGAAAGATAAATTCTGACACTGTTTCCACTGTTTCCCCATCTATTTCCCATGAAGTGATGGGACCGGATGCCAGATCTTCGTTTTCTGAATGTTGAGCTTTAATCCAACTTTTTCACTCTCCTCTTTCACTTTCATCAAGAAGCTTTTTAGTTCCTCTTCACTCTCTGCCATATGGGTGGTGTCATCTGCATATCTGAGGTTATTGATATTTCTCCCGGCTATCTTGATTTCAGCTTGTGTTTCTTCCAGTCCAGCGTTTCTCATGATATAGTCTGCATATAAGTTAAATAAACAGGTGACAATATACAGCCTGACGTACTTCTTTTCCTATTTGAAACCAGTCTGTTGTTCCATGTCCAGTTCTAACTGTTGCTTCCTGACCTGCATACAAATTTCTCAAGAGGCAGATCAGGTGGTCTGGTATTCCCATCTCTTTCAGAATTTTCCACAGTTTATTGTGATGCACACAGTCAAAGGCTTTGGCATAGTCAATAAAGCAGAAATAGATGTTTTTCTGGAACTCTCTTGCTTTTTCCATGATCCAGCAGATGTTGGCAATTTGATCTCTGGTTTCTCTGCCTTTTCTAAAACCAGCTTGAACATCTGGAAGTTCACGGTTCACATTTTGCAGAAGCCTGGCTTGGAGAATTTTGAGCATTACTTTACCAGCGTGTGAAATGAGTGCAATTGTGCGGTAGTTTGAGCATTCTTTGGCATTGCCTTTCTTTGGGATTGGAATGAAAAGTGACCTTTTCCAGTCCTGTGGCCACTGCTGAGTTTTCCAAATTTGCTGGCATATTGAGTGCAGCACTTTCACAGCATCATCTTTCAGGATTTGGAATAGCTCAACTGGAATTCTATCACCTCCACTAGCTTTGTTCATAGTGATGCTTTCTAAGGCCCACTTGACTTCACATTCCAGGATGTCTGGGTCTAGGTGAGTGATCACACCATCGTGATTATCTGGGTCGTGAAGATCTTTTTTGTACAGTTCTTCTGTGTATTCTTGCCATCTCTTCTTCATATCTTCTGCTTCTGTTAGGTCCATACCATTTCTGTCCTTTATCGAGCCCATCTTTGCATGAAATGTTCCCTTGGTATCTCTGATTTTCTTGAAGAGATCTCTCGTCTTTTCCATTCTATTGTTTTCCTCTATTTCTTTGCATTGATCGCTGAAGAAGGCTTTCTTATCTCTTCTTGCTATTCTTTGGAACTCTGCATTCAGATGTTTATATCTTTCCTCTTCTCCTTTGCTTTTCACTTCTCTTCTTTTCACAGCTATTTGTAAGGCGTCCCCAGACAGCCATTTTGCTTTTTTTGCATTTCTTTTCCATGGGGATAGTCTTGATCCCTGTCTCCTGTACAATGTCATGAACCTCATTCCATAGTTCATCAGGCACTCTATCAGATCTAGGCCCTTAAATCTATTTCTCACTTCCACTGTATAATCATAAGGGATTTGATTTAGGTCATACCTGAATGGTCTAGTGGTTTTCCCTGCTTTCTTCAATTTAAGTCTGAATTTGGCATAAGGAGTTCATGATCTGAGTCACAGTCAGCTCCTGGTCTTGTTTTTGCCAACTGTATAGAGCTTCTCCATCTTTGGCTGCAAAGAATATAATCAGTCTGATTTCAGTGTTGACCATCTGGTGATGTCCATGTATAGAGTCTTCTCTTGTGTTGTTGGAAGAGGGTGTTTGTTATGACCAGTGCATTTTCTTGGCAAAATTCTATTAGTCTTTGCCCTGCTTCATTCCGTATTCCAAGGCCAAATTTGCCTGTTACTCCAGGTGTTTCTTGACTTCCTAGTTTTGCATTCCAGTCTCCTATGATGAAAAGGACATCTTTTTTGGGTGTTAGTTCTAAAAGGTCTTGTAGGTCTTCATAGAACCATTCAACTTCAGCTTCTTCAGTGTTACTGGTTGGGGCATAGACTTGGATTGCTGTGACATTGAATGGTTTGCCTTGAAAACGAACAGAGATCATTCTGTCATTTTTGAGATTGCATCCAAGTACTGCATTTCGGACTCTTTTGTTGACCATGATGGCTACTCCATTTCTTCTAAGGGATTCCTGCCCACAGTAGTAGATATAATGGTCATCTGAGTTAAATTCACCCATTCCAGTCCATTTCAGTTCACTGATTCCTAGAATGTCGACATTCACTCTTGCCATCTCTTATTTGACCACTTCCAATTTGCA
The DNA here is from genome assembly GCF_002263795.3 of Bos taurus. Classification (NCBI taxonomy): domain Eukaryota; kingdom Metazoa; phylum Chordata; class Mammalia; order Artiodactyla; family Bovidae; genus Bos; species Bos taurus. Next base: position 68,541,285 of record NC_037339.1, read on the forward strand.
TTGATTCATGGACCTGACATTCCAGGTTCCTATGCAATATTGCTCTTTACAGCATCAGACCTTGCTTCTATCACCAGTCACATCCACAGCTGGGTATTCTTTTTGCTTTGGCTCCATCCCTTCATTCTTTCTGGAGTTATTTCTCCACTGATCTCCAGTAGCATATTGGGCACCTACTGACCTGGGGAGTTTCTCTTTCAGTATCCTATCATTTTGCCTTTCCATACTGTTCATGGGGTTCTCAAGGCAAGAATACTGAAGTGGTTTGCCATTCCCTTCTCCAGTGGACCACATTCTGTCAGATCTCTCCATCATGACCTGCCCATCTTGGACTGCCCCACGGGCATGGCTTAGTTTCATTGAGTTAGACCAGGCTGTGGTCCTAGTGTGATTAGATTGACTAGTTTTCTGTGAGTATGGTTTCAGTGTGTTTGCCCTCTGATGCCCTCTTGCAACACCTACTGTCTTACTTGGGCTTCTCTTTCCTTGGGCATGGGATATCTCTTCATGGCTGCTCCAGCAAAGCGCAGCCATTGCTTCTTCCCTTGGATGAGGGGTATCTCCTTACCGCCGCCCTTCCTGACTTTCAACTTGGGATAGCTCCTCTAGGCCCTCCTGCACCCACGCAGCCACGGCCCCTTGGATGTGGGTTTGGTCTTCCTGGCCACCGTCCCTGGCCTCAGGCGTGGGTTGCTCCTCCCGGCCGCCACCTCTGGCCTCCGGCTTAGGGGCATGGGGTAGCTCCTCCCAGCGGCCGCCCTTGACCTCGGGCTCGGGGTATCACCTCTCGGCCGCCCCCCTGACCTCGGACACGGGGTAGCTCCTCTTGGCTGTTCCTGCGCCGTGGCAGTCTGGTACTCTCGGCCGCTGACCCTGACCTCGGATGTGGAGTGACTCCTCTTGGCCGCCGCCCTTCATGCATGGGGTCCTCCCAGCTTCTGCCCCTGACCTCGGACGTGGGGTGGCTTCTCTAGGCTGCACTTAGCGTGCCAGTCCCCTATTAAAAAGACCAAAATAAAAATAGTAATAATACCAAATATTGGCATGGATGTGAAGAAAACTGGATCTCTCATACATTGCTAGTGGAAATGTAGAGGACTTCACTCTTCTGGAAAATAGTTTGGCAATTTCTGGTAAAACTAAACACACAATAACTATTTGACCCATTAATTGCACTCTTGGACATTTATCCAAAAGAAATGAAAATTTATGTTTATGCAAAAACTTCTGCATGAATGCTTATAGAAGCTTTAACCCTAATAGCCAAGTACTGGAAACAACCCACGTATCCTTCAGTGAGTGAAGAGTTCTACAAATTTGGTATATCCAAACAATAATACTGCTCAGCAAATAAAAAGAATGAATACATGCAACTTGGATGGACCTCAAGGGCATACTCAATTCAAAACAAAAAAGAAGCTTAAAATGTTACATACTAGTTGATTCCTACAATGATAAAGACATAAAGATGAAAAATAGATTAGTGGTTGCTTGGTGATAGGGACAAGGGGTGAGTTAGGAGCACAACAGAATGCTTTTTTTGTGACTGAAAAGTTCTGTATGTTGACTGTGGTATGGTTACACTAATCCATACATAGGGTTGCATTGCACAGAAGTATACACATGCACACACATACAAAGAATGCAGACTTAAAAAATCATGAAAACTGAATAAGTTCTATAAATTCATTAGCAGCAATGTATCAATGTTGGGCTTTCCTGATAGCTCAGAAATAAAGAATCCACCTGCAATGCAGGAGACCTGGGTTCGATCCTTTGGTTGGGAAGATCCCCTGGAGGATGGCGTGACAACCCACTCCAATATTCTTGCCTGGAGAATCCCCATGGACAGAGGAGCCTGGAAATGTCTATGAACCTTTGATATGGTTTTATGAGATGTTTCCATTGAAGGAAGGTGAGTGAAGGGTACCCAGGACTCTACTGGTTTTGCAAATTCTTATGAGTCTATAGTGATTTTGAAATTAAAATAATTTTTAAGAATAATAGCACAATTATAAAATACTACTATACATTTTAAAAATAGGCGTAGCCTACTGGTATCTGAATGCAATTGGCATTTGAAACAACCTCTTTTCAAAGGCTTACTTCTAAAAGTCTTCAGTTTGAAGTGATTCATTTTTTTAAAATTTGAATTCAAGTATGCAGTTGTTTCACTTCAAAAAATATGGTCTGTGAACATAAAAGTTGCAGCTCTGTCCTCCACACTTTTTCTTCTTCTTCTTCGAATGCCCTTTATTTGACCAGGAAGGATGTCATTTCCTAGAGTACTGAGAAAGCCACATTTAACTTGAACAACATTGTTCTTTTAGGTTATTAAGGGTATTCAATTTTCTCTGTTGGTTGCCACTCTGAGTTGGAGACTCTTCTGAAATGTCAGACTGAGAAAATTGCCCCAGTTCCAATACACACACATACACACAAATGCCACAAAACTTTGGAATTAATACAATCAATAACCTTTGAAAATGGAGTTAAAAGCAACAATTGAATACTAAGATGTATCAAACTATCTTGTTCCCTTTTTCTTTGAATATCAATGTGGCCAGGGAATTGAGAACCACAATAGAGAGTTCAATTGAAAAAGCATTTATTGAATACCTAAATCACAATACCTTATAGTGATGTTCATATTATGCAAAGTGGTACAGGTTATAGTGATGAGAAAGAGTCCATACCCTCCAAAGGATGTCCTATTTGCATCTCCACTATTGACACAATGCTGGAGACCTGGGTTCAATCCCCTGGAGAAGGGAATGGCTACCCACTTCAGTATTCTTGCCTAGAGAATTCCATGGACAGAGGAGACTGGTGGACTAGTCCATGGGGTTCAAGGAGTCAGACACTACTGAGCGACTAGTAACTAGGCTTTATACTGGCACACTGAGTGAGAAACGGCAAAGCATTATATAACACCAATGACAAGGAGATCAAACATTCAGCAGAGTCAAAGGAAGAAATAGCTTAGCCACCTTGGATGAAAATAGGGTAGGTCTCTGGAGAAAGGCATCATCAGGTCAGGAGAGTAGTTGCGAGGCTATGAAAATTAAAGTGCTATGAACAATGGTTTGTAGGACTACAACCACACCAAATAAGTAAAATGTATAAGAATTCAGAATTTCACATACAGAATTTTTCTATTTTCTGTGAATGATGTGGGATACATGTGAATAAAGTATTTTTTTTTTAAATTCTGCCCAATTGTGGATAAAATTTGGCATTTTCAACAAAATATCCTATCTCAAAAAGTGAAACTTAATTGCCCAGTCATGTCTGATTCTTTGCGAGCCCCATGGACGGTATCCCTTCAGGCTCCTCTGTCCATGGTATTCTCCAGGCAAGAATACTGGAGTGGGTAGCCATTCCCTTCTCCAGGGGATCTTGTCAACCCGGAGATTGAACCCAGGAAGCCTGGCATGCTGCAGTCCATGGGGTCACAAAGAGTCTGACACGACTCAGTGACTGAACGACAGACAGCAATCCTGTCTGGAGAGGTAGATATGATGGTACTGATATGAGCTCAGAAGAAAAGTCACCAGACTCCTCTCTTTTGTTCTCATTTTCTGTTGGTTTTGTTGTTGGAAAATAAATCTTAGCATTAGTGGATACTAAACCATTCTCCATTTTTTTTAACATAAAAAGGTCAATTATATTCTACTGTGTTTATTTGATTGGGACTACTTAAAGTGCTAACCTTTATCATTGATCAGGTTAATTCTATTTTATTAAAGCCAACATTAAATTATCAGGAAAATTAAAAATCAAAAGGATAATCCTTTACTATGAACGCATTAAAAATAAGGTGGATTAATGGATGGATAAGAAAGAGAGATATGTGAAAAAAAATCAGTGAAGAAAATTTTCATCAAATTTTGGAAAGAAAATACAAAAAAAATTAAAAGGATAACAGGAGCTTTTGGTGCATAGATAAGTAGATGATAGATAGATAATAGATGGCTTCATTTCTTGAAATAATAACTTGGGGACTTTGTCAGTTTTCTTGATCTGAATCAAATAGACTGTCAAATATTTCTCTAGCACAGATGGGTTTATTCAGGATCAGGAGAGAACTCAATTCAGAAAATGAAGGAGGGCGCTTTTTGGAGGAGAAAAGGAAGTTGGGAGCTCTGTTCTAGTAAATAGAGTCCTTGGCTTTTCATTGGCTGGGTCCTTGTCTCTGCTATTGTTGCAGGTGTGAGAGCTCCCCCTTCTGGTCTCCCAACTCTATTTAATTGAGGTTTCTGTCTATTAATTTTTTACAGTGTACACCATAAAATTAAGAAAATGTTACAGAAACCAAAATCTTGCTTTAGAAACCTCAAATATGGTTTCCAGGCAAAGGATAAAATGACAGAGGTAAGCTATAGTAGTGGAAAATATCCATTTATATGGAAATACCTTTTACTGCCCTATCTTTACATTGGCGTCATGCTTTGTCAGTATCTGAAGTCTCTGGGCATGTAATTGTCACCTGGGGGCCCAGGTCTATCCAATAAGACTCTAACTCTCCAGGAGATCCAAACAATACAGATTAGACTTGTTTTCAGAACAAGACCACAAGAACAGAAACAGGGTCTTGACTAAAACATCAATGTTATATTAAATGTCCAAAAAATATGTCACAAATGTTTGTATCTGGCTTCCCCAGTGGCTCAGTGGTAAAGAATCAGCCTGCAATTCAGGAGACAGGTTGGATCCCTGGGTTAGGCAGATTCCCTGAAGAAGAAAATGGCAACCCACTCCAGTATTCTTGCATGAGAAATCCCATGGACAGAGGAGCCTGGTGGGCTATAGTTCCATACAACTGCAAAGAGTTGGACATGACTTAGTGACTAAATAACATTGTTTGTATCCAGCCTTGAAAAAAGGCTTTCTGTAGTTTTTTTTTTTTTTTTTTTCTGGTTTTGGTCCATTCCATTTTAAATATTCTGTCCTCTTAAAAGTCAAATTGGAATTTTCAGTGAGTCTAAAAAAGACCTGATTGGTTTAGAATTGATTAACTTAGAACCATTCACTGCTTATTGTATTCAAGGCAAATAGCACTTCATTATAGGTGGATTAGTAGCTCCTCTGAATTGCTGCAAGGATTTCTCTTCATATTCAACCCTGGATCCATCTTCCAAAGTTCCCAGAACTGCAAAGCTTCAGATGCCTGAAGATGATGTCTTGGCAGTTCCACTGCTTCTCAACAAGCCTGGATCTCAGAAATCCCAGACAAGTTGATATTGATCCTTTTTAAAAAGTTATGTACAGAGGAAGTGTATCTGCCAACCTCCTTTAGAAACAGGGTCAAATAACCAGTTGGAAAATTTTCCAAAGGTGTCACATTAAACTTTAATAATACCTTCATTTTTATGGGGCTGTTAACTTTGGAAATTGCTTTCACATGCGTTATCTCATTGCATGTTCTATTTCATTGAAAGAGTGTCTAGGTTTTAGGACTAAATTGCAATGACATAGATATCAAAATGTTGGCAAGGACAATTCAAGAAAAATGATTATTCCTATACTGAACAGAAGTATTAAAGAGGAATTGACTGACTCAAGATTAAATACTGCAAAGGATTAAGATTCTAATGGCTCCTTTAGCCTGCTGCCCAGCTGTTGAAGGTTTATCAGGGCCATTTCACTGTTTTCCATTTTCAAGGATAAAATGAGTCACTTCTTTTTTGTCCCCTTCCATCCTTCTTATTTCTGATTTTTTTTTTCAATAAATCTTTAGGTCAGCCCGACCCCAGGCTGCATCCGTGCCCTCATGAAGATGCTATACTGCGCTTATTGTCGAGGACTCCCCACGGTGAGACCATGCAACAACTACTGCCTCAACGTCATGAAGGGCTGCCTGGCAAATCAAGCCGATCTCGACACCGAGTGGAACCTGTTTATAGGTAAGGAGCATCACCACGGATGCCTGATGGGCAGGTCCAAAGTGGTGATGACTTGTAGAGACTAGGAGGGTTGAAACACACACACACAGAATGTTTAGACAATCATAAATATTATGTTGCATTTTTCTTCATTTTTTTAATCCTGAGAAGTAAGACTTCTTGGTCTATTGTGACGGACAGTCCTGTTGAAGATAGTATGAGCCAGCAGTAGTGCAGTAGCTGATCTGTCTGATGAAGATAGAAGTAATCTTGTTGAATTTCTGGGAGTGCCTATGAGTAAGGGACACATTAGAAAAAAATCTTGTTTCAAGAAAAAGCCCAGAGTCCTGTCTGTTTCTTATTTGTAGTGTCTCAGTATAATCACAGATATTAGTAAACACTTCCTTCCTTAAACATCGATGGTGAAAATCGCTCAATATTTTTGCTGAAATATGCAGATTTTCTTCCTCAGCCTCCAGAGAAGAATGTTTTCAGCACAGCAGCATGAAACAGTCTTCCTGTCTTTAAAAAGGAGGCGGGAAGGAGGTGGGGGAGATACAGAGTAGGCCTGTGAATCACTGCTGTGGTCTGGAGATGCAGAAACCACTCAGGAGACTGTACTGCCTAAAGATAGTTCCCAAATTGCTATCCAAGGATAAAAGGACAAATTTCATAGGCAGGCTTCTCCCAGGAAAATACACAGGCCTTGAAAGAGTAAATGTGTTTTCTCCCCCTCTGTCAAATGGCCTTCAAATAGAAGTAGTTTTCAACTGCATTTACTGGGGTTGCATTGTGACAAGCAGAGTGGGGTCAATAACAGTGGCATTCCTCAGAGGGACTTCATCATTTATGCAACCCTCTAAACTAGAAGGCTTGAGTAAAGTCTTCTGACATCTCAGATTTGGGTAGGAAAGGAAATAGGTGCATCAGAATGCAAAGAAACCTTAACAAAAATATGCAGTCAGCCTTGGCAGAAAAACTCATTAGCTAACACACTGTTTTGCTTATGAAGGCCAAAGAAAATGGTTGTAAAGTTTTAGAAAGATTTTAGAGTGGGTAGATCCAAATGGAAGTAATCTAACAAAGATCTCAGAAATCGTTACAGAGAGAATAAATTGATGTATTCCACTCTTTCTCTTCAGGGGGAGGACAAAATCTATTTGTATAATCTTGAGTTACTTCATTTGAGAAATGAGGGGGTTTTAAAAAAGTTAATCACTAAGGTACCTTTCTAACTCAAAAAGATGTGGTTCTTTGCTAAGATTTTTGTCCTTTGCTAAGATTTTGGAGAGGAGTATGAATTTTTTAGACACGTAAGCCTGAACTTCTAAAATATAAGTTTAGATGAATTTTAGCAAAGACATTCTACCTAAATAATACTAATTTAAAAACACTTGCATCCTTCATTCACCTACTCAATTCAAAAGAAAAAGTAATTCAACTGTAGTATATTGTATAATCATATTATCACTTACATATGTAAAGCCTAAACTGAAACAACTGTATAAAGCATCGAGTGGTAAAAGTAAAACAAATCTGTAAGTTAAATGCAAACTATAAATAAAGAAAGCTTAAGCTTACCACATTAAAGTACCCACAAAGAAATCTAAAAAGATTTACCTATTAAAAAAGCAGATAAGTCTCACAGCATCATCACTTTTGAATCATAAAAATTATTCATACTGTTGGGTTGAAATTACCATAACGCATAACACAGTCAAACTGTTTTGGTCAGCTTGCAATTTACTGGTGAAAGTAGGCATGTGGATTTTGTTAAATAGAGCAGGACATGATCAAAAATTAGAATATGGGCTTGTTAACTTGTAAGAGCAACAGTGACTTGTTGATTGGCTTTTTTTCTCAGTGTTGTTGGCTGTTTTAACATGAAACAAATCCTTATACTTCAATCAGCTGGTTTTCCTAGGTGCCAATTTGATGTGAAATGAAATGCCTAGAAAATCATTTGATTTAAAAACTAAAATTTGAACTTAAACCTATGATGGGGTTACCTGTGGTGTCTTACCATGTGTTTGAAGGGAAGCTGGTGGTTGGGCCTGCATTCATATATTTCATAGCCCTTGCTCCCCTATATCATTTTTTATTAGTACTAGAGATCGCTAAGAAAATTCTTCCAATTTTCTTACCTGTGGCATTGAGAATTGACCAGCTGCATAGACTTACAGGGCAAATTATGTTCTTGCTAATACTTGTCTGGATATGAGGTGTGAGTTCACCAGCTTATTACATGAATTAGTCAAATGTGCCAAGTCCATTTTCCACACAGATACATCCAAGATGGCAGTGTTACAGTGTTCACGAATGCAGCAGCAGAGGTCAGTGAGCAAATCAGTAATTCAACAAAAATTACATATAATAGCCCTCTCTCTGCTTAGCACCTGCATCCCATCACTCTTAGACCGCCAGTGTCTCATCATCAAGCCCTTCATTCCTACTGCTGTCAACTGCACGTGCCGTCTCTGTCTTCCACATCAATGTCCTGGTTTATACATTTTACCAGTTGTTTTTTTATTATGTGCTCATCTAAACGGTTAACAGTGGCACGCAATCAACCAGCAGTCACAACGAGGATTGAATTGGTGGCACATTCTCATAATCTCTACAATGCCTCAAATTAATTGAAAGTGATTTGTAACGATTTAGAATTCAGTTGGTGTCTGCATCATGTCAAAAGAAAGACACTTTGCTGATAAAGTGAAATGTTTTAAGTGTTCAAGTAAAAACCCCAGTGGTATTCACATTCATTTCTGAAGTTCTGCAGTTTTTTTTTTAAATCCTAGGGAAAAAAATCAGGGGTTCTACTTGTGGTATATTTTCATAGTTCTTTAGAAATTTTAGCTCTGTTAAAGTAGGGGAGACCCAGCTCAAAAGATTCTTATTAGTTAACTACTATTAAAAAAAAGAACTTTTTTTCCTTTTTTTAGGTAAAGCATTTTGTTTTTAAGTTGCTGGCAGCTTTGAAGAAGATGCTGCCAGCTCCATTGTAGGGCACTTGAAAGCCTGGGTTTGCCTCTCTCTGGAGGTGCCGCTGCTGCCTAGAAGCATGCGGGATTCCCCAGTACAAAAGCCCAGGCAGGCTTCAACCTGTGTCTCCCCCTTGCTGCATCCAAGCCCCCAGCCACCGCTCCCAAAAGCAGAAGGATGTGAGTGGCTTTTAGCTGGTTCCCTCTTTGAAACCTGCAGAAGGAGAATTTGAGGATATTGACAGTCGCTTTTAGGCACTTTCCCCAGGTGTTGCTATATATTCATACTCAGCTTTTTCTAGCCTGGTTTTTAACAGTTGTCTAAATGCAAAAGGGTTTTCTTGAAAAGTGTTTATGTAAATTAAAATTTCCTAGAGGGAAATGGATTGTGGACAGAACGTGCCGTTTCGGCAATATCCTGTGGTTCTTTTGAGTGTTTGGCATGGATACCAGCATTCCACAGATAAGAATGGTTCCACTGACGAGCAACCACATTGCAGATTACACCTCGCTGGTGAGCACAGAAGTTAAGGCTGAAGTCACATTTTATAGCTACAATAGATCTTGCTTCTATTTTAAAATCCAGGATGCATGGAACAGCCTCCCCAAACATCTGGTACCTTCTATAACTAGAGAATAGAATAGACTGTGAGAATTAGGAAAAATAAAAGTTTTTTAGATAAGGGGAGGCACATGTTGGTGAGACTAAAGATGGATTCCATGTTGTTCTGTACTTTTTTTTTAACACTGAAATGTTGCAGGAGGCTTATGACTATAAATAGAAGGTGAAATTATCTGTATAGTTCCATGTAGAAGTGAGACCTTACCATGTTTTTTGCCCAACACTGGAGCTTAAGTTTTTAGGTTATTCTAGTTTGTAAGATGCTTATAATCTTAACGTATTAATTCAACTCATTATATTGAGTAAGCTAGAAACACATGTTTTTTTGCCCTCAGGGAATTGAATGTAGTTAAATTAATTATAATCAACTGTGATGAGGTATTATAAAAATCAGAGGCTCAGGATCCTAAGTGTCTACTCCTCAGGGAGACTTAACTTCATCTGGGGGGTCAGAGAAGCCCTAGCTTGATAAGCATAGAATAAAGTACTCATTCTGTGACTAAGTATTGAATTATCATTGGTCAAACACAATTGATGTTGAGCAGCCGTAATGCATACAGTTGTTACCTTACAGGCTCCAAGTATTAGCAAATCTCTGTGATAATTTCAGTACATGTAGCATGATCTACCAGTGGTTCTTAAATACTTATTTGTTTAATTTTTGACATGGTTTATGATCCACTCTCACCACTATTGACATGGACTTGAACTGATAAGATTTGGAAGATGTGTATTCATTTTTGTCCAGAAAAAGTTGAGTTCCCTGATCTATTGATACCCTCCAATGAGAGAGAGACAGAAGAGCAATTTATATTTAATTTAGGCCTTAAGGCCTTGCACTCATAGATCAGACAAACCAATGATATCAAACTCTCTGGGCTGCTTCCTCCTTTCAAACCAACCAAGTCTCAAGGCAGAAAACTGCCTTGACATCAAACGTGAAACCTAAGGTAAGTACCACATCTGTGCTGGGCCAAGAGACAGTGCAGTGGATACTCTTCATTCATCCTCTTGTTCATTCATAAATCCAGCACCTGTCTACTATGGACCTTTCTCTGATTTAAGCAAGGGGAGTCAAGCCAATAAGGCCCTGCCTGCTAAGAACAGGGCTCAGTACACGTCCATTGAATGGAGTGAATGGAAACAAGTAGGCAGAGCCATGGAAGCGAATGCAGTCAGAGGCTGTTCTGCGTTACTTTGTAGATCTACTCGTTTAATGGAAGTGTGACTAATTCAGTCATTTAAAAAGTGCAGATCCCTGGATGAGTGCAGGGATGGCAGAAACAAATCAGGTAATGAGCCTGCTTCTTTCACTGTGACAGCTACTATCAAGTTGTAAATTAAAGCCAGCAGCAAGGAAGGTGTGTTAGGTCAGTCAAAGGACATGTGTCACATTATAAATGGCCACTTGGGGACACAGATGACTTTCATAGCACCTGCAAGAGTCATTTCATTCTCAAGGTATTTAGTGTATTTGCAACTTTCTATCTGGGGAAAATGTTGCTAGATAAACAAACTTGGGTTCACTTTTTATAAAATATATGGACTGTGAGATGTTGCATTTCAGAAGGATATAGAATACACACAAGGAACTATTTCAAGCATTTGTGTAAGATGCTCCTCTTTCAAAGACTTTCTTAAGCATGAAATCCTATAATATAAATCTGATACTTTTTTTAGTTTTAAAGAATTCTATAGTAAATATGACCCTGGCTGATATACATAAATCCCATGTCTCAAAAACCTCTAGACCCTAAACATAGAAAATCATTTCAGGAACTGTAGTTAGCAACAAACTTCCAAGTCTTCTTCATCTCTGCTTTGTAGACGACAAGAGCCTATTCAATAACACAGGCCAGAAACACAACTCTAAAACTGAAGAACAAAAGTCAAGGCAATTATTGTAGAATCTGATCTCACCGTTAGCTACAGAACTTACGTTTGCCCTTGTGCATTCTTAAAAGCACCAAGAAAGATTAAAAAAAAAAGAAAAACAGAATTACTTTATTTTCTATCAGTTGAATCTAACCCCTCCCAAACCTCTGCCTTCCTTCTATAGTTATTGATTCAACATTTCTCGTTTCTCATGGACATTTATCATGTGCTGTGTTCTCTCTGTAATGCTGGCAGAATCCATAAGTAGTGCTAACTACTCATTGAGAAAAAAATAAAAGAAAGAAAACAGTTGGCTGGTACCCAGAAGCCTTTCATGAGCAGCATTTGTTATCAATTTCCTACTTTTGGAGAGTGGTTTCCTTCTGAACTCTGCGTATGTGAAAATATCGCTACGTGGCACGATGGGGTTAATGTTTTAAGGCTGCTTTAATGTAGAGGGCAATTCAGCAAACTATACTGGGAAGGAGGCATTTCCCAACCTCTGAACACTTACTATTGCTCATCTTGAGGCAGCAACTCAAGGGATTCATGGCACTGCAGTTTCCATTCTGAAAGTCTCAAGCAGACTTTCCCATGGATCAAAGCAGGCAAAGCATGTGAACCTAGAATTACTTGGTGTAATAGACAAGTAGTCCTTCTAAGGTATGCATATGTATTTCCGGGGTCCCCAGTGCCAACTTCTGTTCATCCATCTCTTCCAGTTCCCACATACTCAACTTCTATACAATTTATAATTGTACTTAGTCCATTTCCCACAAATACGATATTCTAGAGTTTCAAGTTGGAATTCATGGTGCAGTATAATATGACACCACCAATGGCCTGCAACAAAGCATACCAATTTTTGCAAGTACAACATTCTTTAGGATACAAGATGTTCCGTTTATAATGGGAAGTTCACTGAAATACCTCCTCTGCCTTATCCTGCTCTCCAATTTCTATGAGAACCAGGGACAGAAGGATTTAGTTTACCAGGAGCAAGCCGAGCACATCAAAATGATTGAAAGTGGCTACAGAATTGCCTTTGTATTGGCGATTTTACATTTTGCTTTCAATTTACACTTCAATTTCAGTGTTTCCTATAGATAAGTGGTTTAATTTGACAATTATAGCAGAAAGTACTTGTTTTTAATAATTGACATCTGATTTTAGTAATGTGATAGTTTTCACTGTCATGTTTTCAAGTTCAAGCTACAACAGAAGATGTCTGGTTTGGGGCATGCCAAGAGAAAATATTTGATGATTCTTTAGAATGGAATTCAACAGATTTCAAGTTAAATAGGTCCCAGAAATGCAGATAAAAATCAAACACTACGATTAGCCCACTGACAGTCTTAGCAATTCCAATTTCAGGAAATAAGAGGAATATGAGGTAGAAAAAAGGATTGTGTTGCACAAACAAGAAATATAAATAGAGCAAAGTTAGTGGATTGTTAAAGACAACATTAAAACACTATTGATGCTATGTATAAAATAGATAACTATTGAGAACCTCATGTATAGCACTGGAAATTCTACTCAGAGATCTGTGGTGACCTACATGGGAAGGAAATCCAAAAAGGAGAGGCTATATATGTGTATGTATAGCTGATTCACTTTGTTGTATAGTAGAAACTAACACAACACTGTTAAGAAGCTATACTCCAATAAAAATTAATTTTAAAAATTAAAATAACACATGATTGCTTACAAATAGTGACCTTATAACAGTCCTAGGACCACTGTGACCAAAAGTCCTTTATGTGGTGAACAATTTAATGAATAAAGGGAGGAGGGGAATAAACTCCTAAAATATGCAAATCCCTTTGAGAGTCTTGATTAATAGGGAAAATGAAAATCTTAATTTTAACCCAAGTAATAGGTCCTTGTACGATGCTGCCATACTTTATTAAAACATCTTAATAATAGTATTGTTAAACCAGGGTACTTAGATTTCATTTCCCATAAACATAACATTTATATTAACATAGATATAATTAGATCTTAAGTAGAAATATATTAGGTATAAATATATCTTCTAATTGTTCTAAAAGTTCCTTTAATTTATTATTATCTCACAAGTAGAGCTACTGAAGTAGTTCCCTGGTGGCCTACTAGTTAGGATTCATACTTGCACTGTTGTGGGCCAGGTTCTATCCCCAGTCATGTAACTGAGACCCCACAAGCTGTGCGGCCAAAATTAAAAAAAAAAAGATGTGCTAATCATGTCTTAATGCTTTAGTCATTTCCTCAGGATTATTTCCTTAACAATTATAAAATACCTCAGTTGGTAAAGAATCTGCCTGCAGTGCAAGAGACCTGGGTTCAATCCCTGAGTTGGGATGATCCGCTGGAGAAGGGAAAGGCTATTCACTCCAGTATTCTGGCCTGGAGAATTCCATGGACTGTATAGTCTGTGGCGTGGCAAAAAGTCGGACACGGCTGAGCAGCTTTCACTTTCATTTTCACAAGCTATGCAGCCAAAATTAAAAAAAAAAAAAAAGTGGAGCTGCTAATCACGCCTTAATGCTTGTCATTTTTCCTCAGGCTTATTTCTTTAACAATTATAAAAAACTTTTTGAACTGTTTTCTTTTTATCTTCTTTTCTTTGTGGATTGTTTATCATGAGCAAATACTCCAAGGAGCCAGAGGTGAAGCCAGGTTAGAAGAGACAGCCCTAGGAATTATTCTAATGGTTAAAAACATGTTTTCATTGGTTACTCTGAAAGGGAAATGGGAAAAAAATGTCCTTGGGAGTAATTGAAACTTTTGAGATCCTTCATGGTATATGAAAACTGTGAATTGGTAAGTCACTTAAAAATATTGTGTCTACAGATATGTGGTAAGATAGCCAGGAGAGAATTTAAATTAAAATACAGCATGAAATATGACTTGTCCTTCAAATAACAGCTTATATATAAATCCCACATAAAAGATATACCCTTGATTTTTTTTCCTTTGCATGGATTTAAACAATTTGCTACACTAAGAGTTTCCTTTACTATAACCCCTGAATAAGTGAAAATTAGAGAAATGAAAAAATAAACCAGTGAATGTTTGACATTATCCCAAGAAGAGATATAAGTATCATATTTTTATTCTTTAAAGTACTGGGATCTTCTAGAAAGATAACACTGATAACTAAATGACAAAAAAAAAAAAAACAAAACCCAGACAGTATTCACCTCTAAAATCTCAATGCTCGGGAAATTAACTGATTTAATGAGAGGCTTCAAAATAATATCAACTGGAATGAATTAGCTAATATATGTGATAGAGTTTTGGAAGTAGCAACTATCACCTCTTTGGCTGCCAGAGGTTGATGTGGTTTTGAGATTGACCGAATCAGAAAGTGACTCCTGTCTTACCTCAGCCCTACATCTGTCACGAGTAACTTCAGACTAGCTTGAAAAGTCAGGTCTCCCAGAGGAAGTAGAATCACTCTTCTGTAAGAGAGTTTACTGACCTCAAGACAGGGAGTTTTCTCAGAATCCGTGACAATCAGTGGGTGAGGGCAGTTTGGAGTTCTTGATCTTAAAACTTATGCATATGGGTCCTGGTTTTCTAAATTCAAAGTCCTAGACATTTTTTTTTTAGAAGAGTTCTTTATCTTATCGTAGTTTTGTGTTCCAAATTCTTCTGTGTTAACATAGTCATAGAAATGTATTCCATAGTCCAAAATCTATGTATAAAACCCAACCAGATGGGAAAACCGAAATCAACAATAGTCTTAAGAGTGTTCCGGAGGAGTAATTCTACAAGTACCGTACACAGTACACTTGGAAGGTGTGGATCATGCATAGGAGCGGACTTCTAAAAAGTGATTCCACAAAGTGAAATATATATATACATGCGTCCCTTCATTCATGAGCCTTGTAGTATTTTCTGTTGAAATGCTGTGTCTGAATATAAAATATTTGGCAAGCTCATAGTAACCCAATTTAATATATGTCTAATACTACCATTTATTGGTTGAGATCCAAATATATACTCCTCAAGGGTGTCTATGAGAGGTTGAATGTTGAAGTGTGTCTTGCTACTCACCTACAATTATACTATCCAATTCTAAAACTATGAGAGAGTTGTAGGAAACTTTCTTCCTCTTTTTGTATGGTTCTTGGTTCCATTTGGAAAACATGACATACATAGCAATAACAGCTAACAGATATTGGACATTTACTTTCTATCAGGCAATACTGTAATCATTTTACCCTTTTAATCTTTGCAACAACCCTATTAAGTAGTCAATATTACAATTTCCATTGTACAGATAAGTGACATTTCCAAGGTCATACAACATGTAAGTTGCAACTATCAGGTTTTGGCTTCAGAGCCCAGGTTTAACTGTTTAGGAAGTAACTCTGAGTCTCTGGCTATATGAATTGATGTGGGAAATATTGGGAGAATTTGAGTATTTACTATACTGAACACTGTCCAATAGAATTTTTTTGCATCAATAGAAATAGTCTATGTCTGAGCTGCCCAACATAGTAGCTAGCCATATGTAGCTTCTGAGCACTGTAACTATGTCTAATGAGACTGATCAATTGAATTTGTATTTTATTTTGATTAATTTAAGTTCAGTCACATGTAGCTTTTGAGCACTTAAAATGTGACTAATACATCTGAGGAACTAAATTTCTCATTTCATTAACTTAATTAATTGAATCACTATAAGTGGGTAATGGGTATGCTATTGGACAAGTTTAGACCATTGAAATATCTATAATTTCCATCATGTAGCTCAGCTTCTGAATACATCTAATTCTCTTCAAAGAAGTGTGCAATTAGATGATTTTTTTTGTGCTTAGATCAAGACTGGGCATATGGTAGATACAAAAGAAGCAAAAGCTATACTCCCCATTCCTGAGAAATTCTAATTTTTCAAAGAGATGCCATGTAGGCTTTCAAAGTGGGAGTTTAATTAAGTGCATAGTTATGAGCAATAGTCCTTGAATCACTACATGAGTTTGAATCCTGTCTCCACTGTATATTATTACCTGTGACTTGAAGAACATTATTTAACCGTCATAAATCTCCAGGTGTTTTCTCACCAATAAACTGGAGATAATAGAACCCACCTCTTAGCTTTGTGAGAATGAAGCTAGATAATGCATCTGAAGGATCAGACATATCCACAAAGGTGGCACTGAAGGAGAAGCCATGTGGCTTTCCCTTGCGGTGAATAACCTATGAAGGTACGAGCAGAAAATAGAAAGCAACAGAGTAGGCAAGGAGACAGAAGAAGATCAAGGTAAGTAAGTCCACTATGTATCAACCTTCAAGTTACAAACTTTCCAAGATGAGAACATGCATTTCATCAACGTCAGGTAGGAGTGAATTGCAGCTTGCCCTCCGTCTCCTGCCGCTGACCACCCTTCAGCTCCCACCTTTGTACCATCCTCCACTCAGGAACTCTTCTTGCCTCTTCACTCGATGCCAGCCCCAGTGTGCCAGCAGCTGTATTGTACTACTGTACTTTGGAAGGTACCATGCTGTAAGATTAAAAATGTCCTCTCTACTTTTGTTTGTGTTTTATGTATTATTTGTGTGAAAAGTATTATAAATCTATTACAGTATAGTACTTTATAGCCAATTGTGTTAGGTGGATACCTAGGCTAACTTTGTTGGACTTGCAAACAAATAGGATTTATGAACATGCTTTTAGAACAGAACTTGTTCATCTGTAGGGGACTTGCTATACTAGAAGCATGCAGGGCAGCCAGGCCAAAAAACAAAGGAAAAATGGTAAGAGGGTACTTAATCAGAAAGAATCGAAGTGGACAGGATTAGAGAAAGTGCACTTCATCACACAAGCTTCTTCTTACCCTGTTTCTGGATTTTCCTTAGCTCCTGGGAGGCAGAGTCCATCTCAGAAGAGAGGAGCTTGCTCTTGCTCAGGTGAATAAGAATCTGGTGACACTAAGATGGAAAAAGAGTGGTGCAGAGATAAGAATAAGCATGATGTGCTTAAGTGCTTACGAAGAAACCAGGCAAGCTGATATAGACATACTTGCTGGCTATACTGGAAGGTGGGATTGGTCAGGCCTGGATGGCTGAAGCTTTGAAAGCCAGTCAAATACTTGACTTTCTTTTGTCTTGTAGGCAATGACAAGTCACAGGACATTTTTATCCAAGGAGTAGCAGGGTCTAAGCAATAATTTGGCATCCGAGTAAAGGATGGATTCAGATGAATGAGACCAGTGGTAGTGAGACAATCACTGAAATGGGACGTAGAAGGAGAAAGGAAGACAGTGCTAATGATAGAAGTGAAAGTAAAGATTTATAGGACTTCTTGTCTAAATATAGGCAACTAAAGAGGGGGTAAAGAAAGAAACACATCAGATCTGACTAAGACAAACACACGAAAGAAAGATGATACTGTCGGCCAGTAGAAAAGCTACTTGGAATATGACAAGCCTGCTGGACTTGAGAAATAGTGGTACCCAAAATAGGAATGTCCCATTGGATGCTGAAAATAGTAGTGTTTTGTATTCTTTGAACAGGAGACAAGGATGCCAAGAACCATTGGAGAGTTTCCACTCCAAATGATTTTGTAGCCAACTTCTCTAGTAAACTCCATCAGATTGTTCCCAGAATCCCCTCTCCTGGGCACCACACAGGTGCCTACATGTTCTTCCCCTGTGAAATTATACTCTCTTTACCTCTAAATGTTAAACATTTAACAGCCTGCTCACCTACATGAATTCTCAGAATGAGTCTTTATCTGTACATACTCTGTGACCTCTTTAATTAAATGTAGTTAGAATGTTAGCTGTGCAAATATAACAATGCTTAACAGAATGTTACAGTGAAGACTTGCCTTGATCGGTCCCAAGATATGTGTGCAAGCTAAGTTGTGTCCAACTCTTTGCAACCCTATGGACTTCAGGCTCCTCTGTCCATGGGATTCTCCAGACAAGAATACTAGGGTGGGTCACCTTGCCCTCCTCCAGGGGATATTCCCAACCCAGGGATCGAACCCACATCTCTTACGTCTCCTGCATTGGCAGGCAGGTTCTTTACCACTAGTGCCACCTGGGAAGCCCCACGATACATTTTCTCGTTATTCAGGAACCCTTTGATGGTCATATTTATCATATATACATTGAGATTTTATAATGGCAGTCAACCCAAGAGTAAACTTATTTTCTATTGACTTTGGCTTTTGCCTTTCTTAGCATATGAAAACTAGGGTCGCCTAGTTTTTAGGTCACCGCCAAGTTCTGAATTTCATGTTTAAGCGTGAAATACATTAATTTTACAAAATGTGTGCCTCTAGGGCGTTCATTGGAGGAGGAAATGGCAACCCCCTCCAGTACTCTTGCCTAGAAAATCCCCTGGGCGGAGGAGCCTGATAGGCTGCAGTCCATGGGGTCATGAAGAGTCGGACACGACTGATCGACTTCACTTTCCCTCTTCACTTTCATGCATTGGAGAAGGAAATGGCAACCCACTCCAGTATTCTTGCCTGGAGAATCCCAAGGACGGGGGAGTCTGGTGGGCTGTCTCACAGAGTCGACACGACTATGGGGTCGCACAGAGTCGGACACGACTAAAGCAACTTAGCAGCAGCAGCAGCAGGGCGTTCATTTCTTTCACTGGCAAGAATGCCCTGTATTAGAAAACAAGCCCTTACTTCATTGCATACCTTATAGCACAGCTGTCACCAATGAAAACAACATGTAGGGACCAATGTAATCTATTAATGAGTTTCTGAACATGGAGTCCATCCAAGGAGCAAGACAAACACACAGAGTGCAGCTTTTGCAATGCAGCATTGGAAGAAGCAGTGAGTTTTTTTTTTTTTTTGAATCTCATATTGCCAAGTTACTGATTTAAGAATGCCCTAGAGTATAAATTATTTCACCAAACCGCCATAGTGACTTTTGTCGAATGCCTTCTGCTTAGCCCATTAAAGGTGAAAACCATGAAATATTATTTGATTTGTAACCCAAGAAAATGCCTTAAAACCACCTGTCCCTCTTTGGAAAGCTGCCAGAATAAAGTGAGAGGAAAGGTTGTGCCTGAGAACAATAATTGGAGGTTGCAGCATGTGGCTCCGATCAAAGGTTGAGCCCATGGCTGTATGCAGGCTTCCAGTCTCTTTGGAAGGATTTCCATTTATTTTTCTTAACCCACATAGGAATCCCGGGTTTTGAGGTCAACGTTTCAAACAGTTTAATAGTGGCCATACAACATTAAAAAAAAAAAAAACCTGACAATGAATTGTGCTGAATTGTTATGTTTTCCTTTGAATTTGATTTGAAGAGGTTAGTTTCAGGATATATTTAATTTCCACATGGAATTGGTAGATATTAAATTCCACTTTTCCTGAGTGCCTTGGGATTATTTTTTTTTTAATCAGTTCAATTCTGCTGTGTCATCTATTGATTCCTGTCCATTTAATCAATGACCACTGGCTTCAGATTGTTTGTGTTCATCACAAACTTATTAAATTAACCATCAACATATAAGATAAGAAAAGTTGAATTGAAAGCTACATCCAAGCATTTTTTAAGATGCAGAAACTTACAGTTTGGAAAAGCAAAATCACAAAGTTTAAGGCTCATTTGGCAAATTGATTATAAGATAAAAATCAAATTTTTTATGTGAAACTTCTTAATCTGACAGAGAAGCATGAGAGATGCTATAGAAGTTCAGGAACATGCCTGTGATCCTGCCGATTAACTGTGTCTATTTATACAGGAATGCAGCAGTAATCTGTACTAATTATCACCTTCTAGAAGGGAGAAGGCAATGGCACCCCACTCCAGTACTGTTGCCCGGAAAATCCCATGGATGGAGGAGCCTGGTGAGCTGCAGTCCATGGGGTCGCTAAGAGTCAGACACGACTGAGTGACTTCACTTTCACTTTCCACTTTCACACATTGGAGAAGGAAATGGCAACCCACTCCAGTGTTCTTGCCTGGAGAATCCCAGGGACGGAGAAGCCTGGTAGGCTGCAGTCCATGGGGTCGCACAGAGTCGGACACGACTGAGGCGACTTAGCAGCAGCAGAAGGCATCTAAGAGCTTATTTAAGATTTAGGCTTACCTTTTTATTGAGCACTTATTGTCTGTCAGGTAATGTTCTATCTGATATTTTTATGCTTTAACAAATCAGTCATAATTAGTGTATCACTTTTGCTTAGAGTGTTTCTCTATTTCATTTAAGTATCTTTACATTCTCCTGAACACACAGAACTCTTTCTTTGTTGATCATGTAGAGACACTTGAGCCTAAGCCTTTAGTTGAATGAATAAAATTACAAATTAGAGGATCTTACTTACAAGGAGATTAATACATGTATATGCATTAAGCTTAACAAGTGGGTTTTATATACTAGGAACTATGGTGAAGAAATGGCTTTACAAATGGTTTTTCTCTGGCCTTGATCTGCCTGAAATCAAATTATTTTTTAATATTTATTTTGAAATAATTTTTAACTTACAAAATGTCGCAAAAATAGTACAGCTCACATATACCCTTTATTCATCTTATCCTAATGTTTCAGTTCAGTTTAGTTGCCCAGTCATGTCCTACTCTTTGCGACCGCAGGACTGCAGCACCCAGGCTTCCCTGTCCATCACCAACTCCCGGAGCTTACTCAAGCTCATGTCTATCAAGTCGGTGATGCCATCCAACCATCTCATCCTCTGTCATCCTGTTTTCCTCCTGCCTTCAATTTTTCCCAGCATCAGGGTCTTTTCAAATGAGTCAGCTCTTTGCATCAGGTGGCCAAAGTATTGGAGTTTCAGCTTCAGCCTCAGTCCCTCCAATGAATATTTAGGACTGACTTCCTTTAGGATGGACTGATTGGATCTCCTTGCAGTCCAAGGGACTCTCAGGAGTCTTCTCCAACACCACAGTTCAAAAGCATCAATTCTTTGGCACTCAGCTTTCTTCACAGTCCAACTCTCACATCCATACATGACTACTGGAAAAACTATAGCTTTGACTAGATGGACCTTTGTTGGCAAAGTAATGGCAAAGTAATCCTAATGTTAACAACATACTTGTATAACGATATAGTACAACAGTTAGAACCAGGAAATTACCACTGATACTATAACCAAACTGCAGACCTCATTCTAATTCCACGAGTTCATCTTTTCCATGTTTCAGATCTCAATTCAGGGTCCCACATGCATTTAGATGTCTTGTCTCCTCATTCTCCCGCAAATCTGTGACAGCCTGTCAACTTTGCTTGTCTTTTATCATCCTGACACTTTCATTGAGGACCAGTAGTTATTGAGCAGACTTATTCTCAAATAATATTTTTTAATGTTGGGGAAACATTTTTATTGTTTCCTAAACCCTCATAATGTGTCTGGACTTCATCACAAGTGTTTTCCCATAGTAGGATTCTGAGAAATAAGTAGGAGCATATGAAGAGTACTGTAATTACTGCAATTATGGAAAAGTAATTTACTGGCTGTATAAATTGAGCAGATTTCAAATAGAGAAGATAGGCCATAAAAAGTGAGCAGGATATTGAAAATAAATATTTTGGGAGCTGGGAAATCACTACTTAAATGCACATACCAAATGTAAATGTTTTTCTAACATTTGTATAATTTAGTTTCTTAAAACTAAAACCATGAATTTTTTTTTTTAATTTAAAAAAATCAAGTAGATGCTGAGATGATCAAGTATTGACAGACGTCATTCTTCCTTTTGTCCATCTGGTAGATGGACCTAAAATTTTTTCATTTTGTGATAACTTGGTTAAAATTAAGTAAAAAAAAAATTAGCAGGATTCTTTCTAAATTTATATTAGTTAAAGCCCATTTAGGAATGAATCATTGTGGAAAGTGGTGAAATATTTAAAAGAGGTGGGAAACATGATAGAGGGAAAGGTCACAGAATTTGATTCTAGAAAGACCTAAGGTAAAGCCCCAACTCAGCCACTTGTTAGTTGTCTGGAAATCAGCAGCCTCCAACATTCACGAGTTCTTGTGTTAAAACCAGATGTTTTTCTAAGAAATTAGCCCTATCCTCAGGTATGCACTCTATCAATGCCATGTTCCCATCTGCTCAAGCAAAACCTCCCGTGGGGCCTGTAAGTTTCAGAAGAGGATGTCAGAAACACGAGTTTCCTATATTAACAACAGCAAGTTCTTCTCCATTGTTTTATTTAATCATCAAAACAGTCCTAACAGACAGGTGAAATTATTGTTCCCTTTTTATAAAGCAGGAAAGCGAGCCTCAGAGAACTTCAGGTCACATTGCCCTGAAGTGGTGCAGCCAGGGTGCCAGGCCAGGTTTGTCAGAAGCAAAGCCCGTGTTTTTAACTGGTAGTCTATGTCAGGGAGCCCTGCTGCTGCCCATGGGGTCGCAGAGAGTTGGACATGACTGGGCGACTAAACAGCAACAACTGTGCCACTCGCCCAGAGGAGTGTCAGAGAAAACAGATCTGCTGTCATCACAGACCTAGAATACCTGGTCCCTACAGCCATCCACAGCAATCACTATGAACTCACTTCTTAATTTGGTTTTTGAACAAAAAATACCGTTAATAAAACATTGCACATGACCACTTAACCTTTCAGCTTGGATAAGATATTCTTCTAAATTATAAGGCTGACACTGGGCTGGGCTATATCACTTTGAATGCTTGTGGAATTGTTTCTATGTAACTATACTTACAGTCTGATCAGCAGTCTGCAGTGAAGGTGTTATAAGAACCATTTGGCAAATACTGTTTGATTGCACTTGTACAAGGTACCTAGAATAGTCAAATTCATGGTCAGAAAGTACACTGGTAGGTGCCAGGGGCCCACCGGTGATGGGGGTGGGAGGTGGGTGAGGAGGGGGGATGGGGAGTTGATGTTTAATGGGGGCAGAGTTTCAGTTTAGGAAGGTGAAAAAGTCAGGAGATGGATGATGCTCAGAATTGCACAAGAATGTAAATGTACTTAGTGCCACTAAACTGTGCAATTAAATATGGTTAAAATAGTATGTTTTATATTATGTGACTTCTTCCCTGGCGACAGCTGGTAAAGAATCTGCCTGCAATGCGGGAGACCTTGGTTTGATCCTTGGGTTGGGAAGATCCCCTGGAGAAAGGAACAGCTACCCACGCCAGTATTCTGGCCTGGAGAATTCCATGGATTGTATAGTACATGGGGTCACAAAGAGTTGGACATGACTGAGTGACTTTCACACACACAAAAAAAAAGCATTAAAAAAGAACCATCTGGGTTGAGCTCACTACTGAACTGAAAGTGGAGATGTCCTAGGAACAGCATCCCACTTTTTGATGGATTCAAACAATGAGGCAAATCTAGTTCCTAAATGGCTAGTTTAATTTTATCTGTTGGAAAATGTAATTATCATGAACAGTCATTTCCCCCTCATTCCTTTTACCCATCGACTGTCAGAGCAGCCCACCTGTATTTCATGTAACATGGAACTTTTATTATTACATCATATCCTTGGAGTCACCTCATTTTTTTTTTTTTTTTTTTACTTTTTTAGATTTTTCTTTTATTTATGTTCTTTTCCTGTGTTTCTGTGTCAATATGCAGCTTACATCCAGTTTTCAATGAGGTTAATTTTAAATAAACCTACTCTCCTTTCCCTTGGGCAAGTTGCTTAAGCTTTCTGAATATTGGTCTCATTAGTTATGCCGCTGCTGCTGCTAAGTCGCTTCAGTCGTGTCCGACTCTGTGCGACCCCATAGATGGCAGCCCACCAGGCTTCCCTGTCCCTGGGATTCTCCAGGCAAGAACACTGGAGTGGGTTGCCATTTCCTTCTCCAATGCATGAAAGTGGAAAGTGAAGTCACTCAGTCGTGTCTGACTCTTAGCTACCCCATGGACTGCGGCCTACCAGCCTCCTCCATCCATGGATTTTCCAGGCAAGAGTCCTGGAGTGGGGTGCCATTGCCTTCTCCGCATTAGTTATGAGGTGCCGTCTTTTCTTAGATGTCAGGATAAAAGTAGTATGTGCAAAGTATGTAAGATAATGCAACTTGGTGATAAAGAGGAACTATAGACTGCCAACCCTAAGAAGTTGAAGGACTGTACTTCTTCAAACAAGTTTAAAGGTGAGAAAGTGATATTTGAGAAAATAGAATTCTGAATTAGATTATTATTAATCTATTGGAAGAATGTTAATAACCACAAAAGTCTGATCAGGAGCCCAATCACAAGTTCCTTTATTTCTGAGTACCCAGGGGAATCACTAGGCTTCCCCTGGTGGCTCAGATGGTAAAGAATCTGCCTGAAGTGCAGGAGACCTGAGTTCGATCCCTGGTTCGATCCCTGGAGAAGGTAATTGCTACCAACTCCAGTATTCTTGCCTGGAGAATTCCATGGACAGAGTAGCCTAGCGGGCTACAGACCATGGGTTGCAGGGTCAGGCAGGGCTGAGTGACTAACACTTTCACCTTCACCCAGTAGATACAGCTTGGTGTGCCATTGAGTATTGTTAAAATGTGGTGTTATTCTCAGATAACATTGAGGGATTTAACAAATGAGGAAGCAGTATTAAGAATTGCTAAATGCCACAAATTGCCAAGTAACAAATAAGCAATAAAATATTACTGAAATATTTGAATATATTGCTCCCCTTAGTGCCCATTCTGAGATATGGGCAAATGCGACAAAATAGGATCTCAGCCTGTTAGTCCAAGGCTGTATGTTGAATACCCTGTGTAGAGAATAAATTCACCACCTTACAATCAGTAATACCCTTTTTTATTCATTATTCTTTTGTTTTCCTTACCCAGGAAGTAACATGAAAGTGATTAGACCAGTATTCCCAGATCTTCTTTCACATACAAAAACCAAATAGTGTGGACAAAAAAATTACATAAAAAATATCGAGGATCTTAGTGATTCTTCTAAACCAAATAACATGAAATGTGTTTCAGAGTAATATGAGTTGAGAAATTTCCATTTAAATTTGCAAGTGTTGCTGGACATATGCCAATGTGATAACTACAAATACTGTTTATAATACAGAAAACTGTTTTGCAAGGTGTAATTGGTCTTTGCCAAAAAGATTTAATCAGCATTACTTGAAGGACTCTTTAAATTATCATACCAGACTCCAGTAAAATATAAACCCAGCACATTTATAGAACATTTTGTTTACCGACATTTCTTAATTGAATTCTCAACAAGTCAAGAAACTAATGGAGCCTCTGAGTTCAAGTGTTTGGCCAAATCACACTACATCTGACTCCAAATCCACAGTTCACAGATAATCCCTAAATTTAGTTAAAGTATTTCTGAAATAAATATTTATTTCACAGATTTATTTGCAATACAAAGGAAAGTAACACTGTTGAGAAATACTTTAAATTTTTCTTCTGGAAAAGTTGGCAATTTTTTTAAACTCATGGTTAAAAAAAAAATTCACAAGTAGAAATGAACAAGTTGTTTCGAGTCCTCAGCAGGAACGGAAGAAAGATACAGTGCTGTGGAGACTATTAACAAGTGGAAAAGGAAGATGAGCAGCTTTTTTTTTTTCACACCTTTGGGCTTTAGAATAGTACAAGGGCCTGGAATAAGAGAAACAGATAGTATTGAGTGAAAGAAAGAATGGTTATAAATATGTTTTTGCAAACCTGGGAAGAGCCATAAGAATGAAATGGTTGTGTCAAAAATAGCAGTTGATTAAGAAACGGCATTGATTTTTCCATAGTTCTAAAGGCAGAGAAATCAGAAAGCAGGATAAATGAAGTTAGTGCTGGGTGACATAAGAAAACTTGCAAGAAAAAAGAAGAAAGGGAAGACATTGAGAGTGAGCAGTGAATGCCCTTTGCTTTCTCTCTGAGGACTGTTTACCCATCAGCTTCCAAACTAATTATTAATTTACTAAAGCCTCATTAGCCATCTCCTCTATGCCTGGCACTGGGCTAGGTGCTATGGGACCAAGGGGAAAAAAAATGAAACAAACAAAACCCAGAAATCACAGTATCAGGGATCTCAGAGCTTTGTAGAGGGCTGGCTAAACAATGCCAGTCAGGTGTCTCCCAAGAGGAAGGGTCTGTGTCTGCAGCAAGTTGTTCGGCTGAGCAGGAGTCAACAGGGAGAAGACGGTGAGCATGTTCTTAGAACACCTTCTGACTTGTCTCCTATTTCTGTCACTCTCACCACCTTCCAACCCTGAACCTTATGCCTTTTACACTGCACCTTCTGAGTTTGTCTAGACCTACTCTGGTTGATATTTCCTCTGTGTCTTTGATTCTCTGCTCCCCTCTGCTATACATATCATATATATATAGATAGATATAGATTATAAATATATCTATCTATCTGTATATTTGCTGTCATCACTGTGGTCTCCCCTCACTGACCCTAGCAGAGGACTCACCATATTGTGGATTGATTAATTCATAACTATGAACAGGCATTTACTGATTTAAGCATGACTCGTGCAGATTGAGAAAATCAAAGATGCCCTGTGGAGACTTAGAGAAGGAACTTATGGTTACCAGAGGGGAAGGGTGCAGGGAAGGGATAGTTAAAGATTTGGGGATGGACATGTAGGCACTGCTATTATTTAAAGTGGATAGCCAACAGGCACCTACTGTATAGCACAGGGAACTCTGCTCACTGTTAAGTGGCAGCCTGGATGGGAGGGGAGTTTAGGAGAGAATGGATACATGTATATGTATGGCTAAGTCCCTTAGCAGTCCACCTGAAACCATCACAACATTGCTTATCGGCTATACTCCAATGTAAAATAAAAAGTTTAATAAAAGAAAGATATCCTGTGATAATGACCTGCAATCTGTGTATGATATGTGGGATCTGGCTGAAGCAAGCGACACTATGAGAGCCATGCCCTGTTCTCTTTCAACACACAGTCCTCCTCGCTGCTCCTCAAGCCCCCCAGGTATGTTCTCACGTCAGGACCCCCAGGCCTGCTGTTCCCTTCCCTGTACTGTTCTTCCTGCAGATAATCACACAGCAGGCCCCCTCAAAATACACCTTCTCAGAAAGGCTTTCCCTTGTCACTTGGCTTAAAATTTTAACCATTTTCCTTCCAACCATTCATATTCTGCTTCTCTCCTTCATTTATCACAGTGTATTTTACAGATCTGTTTGTCTGGTTAGGTGTCTGTGGTCTGTCTCAGCAACTAGGGAACTTTGTTTCATTTCCCTGTGTTTTCGGTTCCATTCCCAGCAAAAATTCCTGGCACGTAGTAGATGCTGAATAAATCGTTGTTAAATAAATTAATGAGTCATTGAGTAGTGTTAGCATCTACTTCCTCCTCCATATTGTGGATTGTATAACACTTGCCCTGCCTACATGACAGATCACTATAAAAATCAGATGAAATTATAGGTGTGTGTATGTGTTTGAAAAACCGTAGTGCTTTCCATGATACAGTATTAATAGTAGTAGTGGTATAATTATCGTCAATATCATGGTGATTTTCTACTCTCATTGATCACCTAGAAGGTTTCTAGCTGTTCTCTTGGCATTGTATGCTGTTCTAGAATGTACCACCATCATATCATGAGACTGTCAGTAGCAGAAGGTAACCTGTGGAGGGGGTAGAAATAACGTGCCCCAACCAGCAATTGTTGCTCTGGAACCAATGCTAAGCCCCCATCATGGCCTTCAGAAAGCAACATGACTTTTCCACTCTCCTCATCTGCTCAGAAAGTCAATATCCAACCCAACCAGCTCCACAAATGTTATTCATGACCAGCTAGTAACTAGTAGTTTTGTAAATATATCCTATTGGTCACAAGTTGAGCCAGGTAAATCTAATGTCCATAGTAGACAATCCACTGTGGGGACATGAGGACAATACAGCCCCATGTATTATATACAGACATATGAGAAGTACTGTCTTCATTGATTGAAGGCAAGAAATATTTCAATGACATCAAAGTTCTGACCCAAACAGGTGGTATATAAACTGTCTAGATTTAGCTATGGTTTCTGAAAGTTTTCTGAAGGACTTAAAGCTCAAGGACTTAATGAGGGAATATTACTGGATTGATTACTCTGCCTTAATAATTAGGAGGTCTTAATAAGCTGCTTACAGCTTGTGAAATAGGATTGTTGAAACAGCCATGCTTACTGTGGGCTAATAAAGTTGAAGTGTCAAGTTTTCTAATGCATTGTAATCTCAGCACAACCCAACTCTTTAAACCTATCTATTATCTGTCCTTTAAAATCCACTACTGTCACATCTTGTTTTAAACAGTGTACCTCACAAACTCTATTTTTAAACGTTGATGTGTTTCAACAGCTTGGTATTTCATTTCGCATTGTTTGATGTACATCTTATTTTGAAATTCACTTGTAGACAGATACCCAGATACATCTAGGAGATGTTGTTTTGGGGATTTTCTCTATAGCAGTCTCTTATCTTGATTTGTAAAGATGCTGAGTTCTTTACAAAAGTAAATATTTGCTTACAAATTCCATACTACTGGATATTTTCAAGTTGTGTATATTAAAGTGAAGTCACTCAGTCATGTCCGACTCTTTGCAACCCCATGGACTGTAGCCTACAGGCTCCTCCATCCATGGGATTTTCAGGCAATAGAACTGGAGTGGGTTGCCATTTCCTTCTCCAGGGGATCTTCCCGACCCAGGGATCGAACCCGGGTCTTCTAAATAAAAATATAGGAGGTCTTCTTCAGTAAAGAAGCATAATAATTATGTGAAATTCAAGGGCTCTTCTTTACAGCATATCATTGTCCTTTAAAAAAAAGAATAACGACCTTGCTCATTTGGTTCAAAGAGAGTTTTGGCTCATCCTGCAGTTTCACTCCATAGAATTTGGGGGTGCAGTTGCTACAACCTATAGAAACAACTTGGAATGAATTTTAGAAATTCTTTAAAGTTTGTATTTCTTATTAAAGATGTTATAAGCCCCATGAATTATATGAAAAGCTTTTTGATTCAAAGCAGAGTTTCAGTTTAGGAAAGTGAAAACCCAGGAGATGGGTGATGCTGAGTTGCACAACACTGTGACGATATTAGTGCCACTGAACTACGCAGTTAAATATGGTGAAAATAGTATGTTTTATATTATGTGACCTTTACCACAATAAAAAACATTTAAAAACATTTCATAAATAGCTAGGGTACCCACCAGCTGGGATTCTACCAAGCGAGGTGCTGGGAATGAAAACAAGAAGATACAGCCCC
Source organism: Bos taurus (assembly GCF_002263795.3). Lineage (NCBI taxonomy): Eukaryota > Metazoa > Chordata > Mammalia > Artiodactyla > Bovidae > Bos > Bos taurus. Next base: position 68,570,782 of record NC_037339.1, read on the forward strand.
TGTACACTGAACTCTCAGTCTAGGGGAGAGAGACACATAAATAGTTAACAACAGCACTGCATTCATCATGCTAAAATCCAGCTACATGTGTTGGAATTGCTTGGGAAAAACAGGTGGGAGTGATTAATGTTACTGAGATGGGGGCAAAGAAGGCTTTTCATGGGAGATGATATTTGAACTGGGTCTTGAAATATGAAAGGAAATTGACCAGGCTCTTGGGCAGTCTTATGCATTATAAGCAGAGGGTACAGCAAGCACAAGGAAATGATGCAGCAAAAGTGCATGACTTGTTTTAAAAATAGTCTCACGGAACCACAGAGTGCATAGGTGGGTGGGCAGGTGAGAGGGAAGGGACAAAATGCCCTACAGGTATAATTATTAAAAAATTGCCTGAGCCCAGGTTTTGAACTACGTCACATGCCATGCTGTGGAGTTGATGTACTTATGCCATGGAGATCCAAATTTATGCCATGGAGACTTAAATTTATGCTGCAGGACCAGGAAACGGTTAATGTACTTAAAATATATCAAACCCATGCACCTCTTTAAAACATCTCCCCTAAACCCTTTCAACTGCTGTGTCCCTCAGTGTCTGCTCCACAGAGTCGAGCAGTTAAGTAGTAAGTACTACTGATTTGTATATAGTGATTCTTTCTCATTTGTTTCATTTTTTTCCCCCTTATTTTCCTCTTCCAAACCTAGTTTTAAGCTTCTTGGAGGCTTGTCTGAGTCAGGCTGTTAATTATGTGGGTCTTAATGTCACCAAAACTAAGGTCAGAAGTCTTCTTGTTAATGGGTCTCCATCAAAGCTCTATGCCCAGGGGTCTCTGGCTCTTTGGGGTCTCATGGGATCCCTTAAGAAAGTTCTCCTTCTGCACCATCCTTTGTCATGCTCACCCCCGTGGAGCTCCTGTTCACAGGGCTCAGTACTCACTCGAGAGGCATCTTACAATTACATCCTCCTTAGACAGCTGCCTCATCATCTCCCATTTTTCTCAACGCTCAGTTTCTACCAAATAAGCATGTCACAGAGGCTTTAGGGGAACTTAAAATCAGGGACTTCAGTTTTGAAGAGAATGACTGTCATGGGTAATTGACAGAATGACTGCATTTTCACCAGAGCAGTGGAAATTGTGCAGAAGCTAAACGTTTTTGCCACTCCATAGAGTTAAATCCTGGAATTGCTTTCAAGGGGATATATGATTAGTGTTTTTCAACCCCTGGCTCTTGAATCAGAATTCCAGAGGGTTGTTGGCAGTTTTTAAAAGCAGCACGGGCAATTATGGTTAACAACTAGAGCTGATCACCTCTAGAAAGTAAACATTACTTTTGGAATGTAATAGGGACTACAGACACGACTGAAGCAACTTAGCAGCAGCAGCAACAGGGACCACAGATGTCACACGCTACATAATTATAATAACTGTTGAATAGCTATTGAAATGCTGTTTTAGAATGTCTGCTGCATCCTTTTGAGTGTTACCCAACAAACTCACAAGAGACTCTGAGAAACAAATAGAGACTAGAGTGAATCAGGATCATTGTTTAAATCTGGTACGTGAGTTAACCCAGGACAGTCCCTGTTGATCCAGCATAGTTATAAAGATCCCCTTTCCACTTTCAGAAGTGTACTAGTTTCGGTAATAAGTGATGTACTCACTTTATCTGTATTTGACACCTGGACTAAATAATTAGGGGGAAGATTGAGGTACACTTTTTTCCCTAATAACTAGGAGAAAAGGGGGAAAGCATAGCTCTTTAGGTGTTGTACTAATAAATCAGTATGTCCTTGTTTTAGAGACTTTGGTAGTTATATTTAGAAAAACTACCTAGCTTAATTATTAAAATGCATTTATAGGAAAAAATATTAACAGAAATGGATGGTCAGGTTTTCTAAATAGAATTCAGAAAAGCAAATTTCTTTTGGCAGAGGAGATACTAAATTAGAGGGGTGTGAACATCCTGCTAATAACACCAAGGGTGAAAAATCCTGTAAGTCATATTTCTTATGTTTATTTCATAACTCTTTGCTCACCAGATGGCATTCTGAGTCCTCATATGAGTTGTTCAGCTTCTGTGATCAACAAGGGGGGCAGGCGGGGAACTTTCAACAAAGGAAGTGATCCTTACTAGCTCTGGAGAGGTAGACCACTACCACCACTCTTATATTTTACTAATACATTGCCATTGCGATTTATGCATGTGGTTATATTTCAAACCAAGATTCCCAGGTGGCACTAATGGTAAAGAACCCGGCTGCCAACGCAGGAGATGTAAGAGATGGGGGTTCGATCCATGGGCAGGGAAGATCCTCTGGAGGAGAGCATGGCAACCCACTCCAGTGGTCTTGCCTGGAGAATCCCAGGGACGGAGGAGCCTGGTGGGCTGCCGTCTATGAGGTCGCACAGAGTCAGACACGACTCAAGTGACTTAGCAGCAGCAGTAGCAATGCCTGGCACATGACATGCTCTTACTGAGTATGTTAATAATAAATATCTTAATTCAGATATATTTGAATGAGTATATAGTTTCATAAAAGATATTAGGGAGTTACTTAAAGATTAATAAAAATTGAATATATAATTAGGAAATTATGCAAGCAGATTCAGTACACATGGAGAGTGTCACGCTGAAAACACATTGATGAATAAACATCTTCCATTACAGACTAGGCTCTGAAAAGTGATAGTTTTGTCTCTTTGGAGTAAATCTCTGAGAATCCCTGCAGGCCCAGGGAGCTAGAGGATGACGTCAGTGTCTGAGAATCTGGAAGAAGCATATCAAATTTTAACAGCATAATCTATTTAAGATAAACAAGTCTCCTATAGTTATTATAATTATTCTCCTGAGTATAGATGTATATTTAATTACTGAGAAATTCACTAGAGGTACTAATGATCGATATTGGAAAAACCATTAGTCCAATGATAATTTCTCCCCTAACACTTAAATCCAATCTGAGTGGTCATGTAGTTAAAATAGAAAGAAATGTCTTCTAAGTCAGCGGTTCTTTGCACTTTCATCCAAAGCCATTATTCTTGATGAGACAGAATAATCAAAAGAGGAATGGCTATCGCCTGTTCTGGATATCATTAGCGTTACCTGAAATTTCAGTAATGGGAAAAAGATGCTTACAGTTATCTCATCAACTTATTATGTTGCATTTGTTCATCATGACCACTCACACTGACATCCAGAGTATGGTTTATTTTAGCAAAGCTATTAGTTTGGCTTGTGAGAGTTTTTTTAATCTATTCCATTTTGCACTTATATATTCAAAAATGTTGCTTGCCCTTTGAAAAGTAAACTTCATATAACATATTGAATGGGACTTAGAAGTTGGTTATGTTCAAATTAGTAGCTCTATGGTTAATAAAAGAATTGAAGGAAGTGTGTCTTATTTGTGAAAAACCGGTCAAATAGCAGCCAATTTTTGCTTATAGAAATAACATGCTGTATCCAGACTTTTACAACATTCCTCCAAATTCTCTATTCATGGACAAAAACATTCAGAATATTGAAACATAATCTTATCTGAAAATAATTATCCAATGCCCATTGAGACTATTACCACTGTTGTTTAAACATTTGGCAGTCTTGGTGTTTGCTATCGCAGTGCTAACTGGGATTATGTTTTCCCATTTCATTAGTTCATTTAAAATGGTAAGTAGCAGAAATGAAAGAATTACTGGGGAATAAAGGAGATATATTATCTTCTAGAAAAGACACAAGTATAGTAGGAACTCTCATTGTAAAATCTGTGCCATAATTCTACTGTTTTACACATGTGTAGTTTAATTGTGAACTTTTGAATAAGTGCCTGAATGTGTGACCTTCAAAAGAAGCAGACTTATTATTGCATGAAAGAAAGTTGACAGAAACCAAGTGTTTCTTGGAGAGCACATGGTGTTAATCAAGAAAAGACCAGCAGAAATTAAACGGGACAGCTGATAAAAGACAGAAGATCATTTAGATGTATATATTTAAAAAGGAAACATGCTATATTTGAACTTAGTATAGATTCATCTTGAGAGTAAGTTAATTTTGCAACTGCTTTCAGTATCTGAAACATTTCCTTAAAGACTCAGGTGTTACCCACAGAGCTCTGTAAGTGGAGCTAATTTATATCATAAGCAATTCAAAAGAAAGACTTACTAATTGTCCCATTATTCCTTAAATGGCAAGAAAATAAATATAGACAATTATTACTTTCCTTTAGGGGAAGAGCCTAACACCTAAGACTTCTCCAAAACCACATTTAATTCATTTGAGAGAATTAACAATTATACATAGATATGTGATTGTATATGATAACATGCTATTATATATATATATATATACACACACACATATTTGATTTTACAAGCTTGATTATGGACTGTTGGAACACAAATATTTAAGATAGAGAAATCAAGATAATTCCTACTCTCTGTTTTCCCATCTGGCAGTGGAGGAACCTAGCCCAGGGCAAATGTTCGTTTAACTTTCAATTGCTTACCTTCTGGGTAAGGATCATTCCTTCATTTGCTCAACAAATATACATTGGTGTTCTAGAACTGACATAAGTTAATTTGGTGGTTTAAGTGATTGTCAGGTTCTTTGCCAGTTCCCAGAGGTTAAATGTTTGGGGGTTTATAAGTCTGGCCCTTAGGTGGTTACAATCAAAGCTAGCCCCAGACCAAGTTCTGACAAACTACATTTATCAGCAAATAGGAATAAAGACACCACTAAGCCTGTTCTCATAAGTCTGGGCAGGTCTTCTTTCTGTCCTCTGGAGACAGAAATGTAAGCCATTTCTTGCATGAATAGCTCACTCCAGGCATATAAAGCAATGTTGTGACTGCAGGGTCAGGCAACAGAGACCCACACAAAATGATGCCCTGCAGACCAGCAGGCATGCACTGGAAAGATACGAGGCTTCAGGACCTCATCTCTTCAGAGACTGTGTTCACCCAGGGCACTAACACCCCTAGAGCCTCCCATCCTGAACGTTCATTTCACCAGCGACAAAATTGCTTATCAAACCCATCTATGCTAATTAACCAACTCTCTGGTGTAGATTTCAGTAATGATGTCTGATGTGCTGAAGAAGCCACCGCTGGGTGGGTGGGTCCTGATTAGAGTACTTTAAACACTAACTTTTGTCTCTAGATTGTAGATTAAGTATTGGAGTTAATTGGTACATACGCACTTTACAATTTTTTTTTTAACTGAATTACTAGGTAAATACTAGACCCCTCCTAGTTTGCAGGCACTGTGCTGGGTCTTACGTGTACATGAGGAGCAAAACAAGTAAACACTCCTGTTAATATATAATTGAAATTGTTGGTAAGGCTAGTCAGGATGACTGGTGGCCTTTGAGACTGTGATGGAGGTGACAGTTGAAGTCAAGGAAAAATAATTGAAGAAAGCAATCCAGTTGCTGTCACTGAGTGGTAACATCCTCCTTACACTTTTCTTATGTCAGATATTTGGGGCAGGAGCTTGTTAGGTGAAGCCGCATATCCATGTATTGAGGGTCCAGATAAAATAAATGCAGACAAGTCCCAAAATGCTCGCTACTCAATACTTCTTTCACCATTCCTGCAGTCATGCTGTTACAATCCAAAGACTGTGCTCCAAAGTGTCTTCAGAATTTTGAGCTCAAGGTTGAGCCAACATTCTTGGCTCAACCCCAGGGTTCTCTTGATTAAAGGTTTGAAAATGAAAACAAAAGGAGTTTTATATTTTGTGTACAGTGTTGTTTCATTTTTTTTCAAAAGAAGGCAAAATCTCTTAGCTTAACTTTGAAGGCTAAACTCAGGATTAGGCATTAACATGTTTTTTCACAAATAAGCTTACAGCCAAGAAAGCATTTTTCTTTTTTTCTTTTTACACAGTAATCAGATACTGTTGTTTAGGCAAAATAACAATGGTTGATTGTGGATTAATGTGCATTGTTTCCACACATGTATGTCTCTCCAAGGAGTGCCTCGAGGAGAGGGAATGTGTTTTCCCCCTCACGTTCCCTTTCTGCTTTTCCCAGCATTCTCCTTACTGTCCACCACCTCCTCATCCTCCTTATCTTGACTTGACCTCAGAAGTGTCCCCTGTAATACCTACCATGAGACTGTAGGTACAGATAGAAGTAAAGGAAAGAGGATTGAAGGTGGCCATGAGTCTAAAGCCAAACACGTATGTGATCTGGTTTCTCCTCGACTTCCTTCCTCATCCCAACTGCTAAAGAAGACCTGCCAGGCTTTAGGGTGGCCACAGCACCCACCCATTCACACATCTCTCCTCCACACTTAGTCATCTCATCACCTCTTCATAGATACCATCTCCCTCTGGCTTTCAAACTATCAGAAGAAATTCTGTAAGCTTTTCTGTTTCCTTTGATTGGCTCGGTTCTTTGGAATTACCCCTTTCTTATTGAACAAGAACGAGTCAGACCTTCTATTAATTGTTTAAAAGTCAGAAGTGGAGGGGAGAAGTCCCACAAAGATGCATGAACCCAGTGATTTTAACCTAAGCATATATAAGCACATAAGCATATCTATGTAAAATTGCAGCCTGCCCTCCTTCCAATTCTCTGCAGTCTGCTCCACTGTTCTGTTTGTTTGTTTTCCTTTCTTTTGGACATATTGCCTTCTATTGTTTACTTATTCCTTATTTTGAGTGTTCAATACATCTCACCTCTGCTGAAATGTAAGCTGCAGGAGAAGAAGGATCTGAAACAGTGCCTGGCACATAGTAGGTACTCAGGCAACACACGGTGAATTGAATTAAGAGAATTGCTGCATCGCATTCATTTGTTTATTTAGCTGCGTCTGGTCTAAGTTGCAGCAGGCTGGATCTTTTGTTGCAGTACACAGACTCTCTAGTTGTAGTGGGATGGCTCACTAGTTGCTCTGCCCCTTGTGGGATTTTAGTTCCTGGACCAGAGATTGAACCCAAGTCCCCTGCATTGCAAAGCAGATTCTTAACCACTGGACCACCAAGGAAGTCCTGTTGCACTGTGTTCTAACAATTGTCTCTATTGTATACATCACTTGTTACTGATACCTTAGGTCATCTAAGACCTGAGGAGCTGCAGTTCTCTCTCAGCAACCACCATACCCTAAAAGCATGATAAAGTCTGTACTTTTAATAGGTGGTTTCCACAAACACCCCGGTACATTTGAGCTTTTGCTGAACTCAAAAGCCAACAAGGAAGGGTATAAAAACAAATCCCAAGGTGCATCTGAAGTCTTTTGAAATTAAGACCTCAGAGATCATCACTCAGCCTGATGTCATCCTGCACTAATATTAAAGATTAATATTTAGGAGAAATAATAGAGTCAAGTGTCTTCCTGGAAGTGTATGACTACCATGCAAACTTTTTTAATTTGGCAAACTTTCTGATTAAAATGAATAAGTAGTTTCTTTTTGCAAGGAGCTATTGAAAATAATTGTACATGCAACACTTACAGAGTGTTTTTTTTTCATCTTGTAAAAGGATAATTTGCTAAACTTGATTAAAAATCAGACACTGAACTAGATCTGAGATTGTCGCATATACTATTGAGCGACTTTAATCAAATTCAGCATTATTATCTTTTTATTTGCTTTTACTCTGCCTGCAGGTACAATAAAGTGGAAATATGTAAGCAATGGAGCATATTTATAATACTAGTCAAAGTGCCAGGTGGGTTGTAAAATAAATGTAATTGTTTTCAAAGATTGAACCAGATTAGCATGGATTAACACATTCATTTTGAAACCCATGGCAGGAAGGCATTCTAAGCAAGCCTTCAAACAACTCTTGTTACTTTGTTAATATCCTATCTTACTACTACAAAATCACTGCCCCATAAAACAGAGAGCAGTTTAACTCCATTCACTTTCATATGAAAGAAATGCAATTTATTAAACAAGACAAGAAAGCAGTTGTCTGCCATATTGAAGGCCAGATTTGCAACGATGTGCACTCTGGCTTTCAGCAGATGAACAACAGTGACAAACATGGGAGCCAGAATTGTGGCTGCAGTAAATATTCATAACTGCTCGCGCTCAAGGAGCGAGGGAAGGATGCCTGCGTTTGTAGCGCAACACTAGCAAAGGATGAATCGGGGCTAGACCGGCAAATGCTCATGCTGGCGCATAAGCCCTGGGCAATTCAATGCTAAAATCCTTCGTGGCGAGTTGCTGGGTGATTTTGCAGTCCCCTTGACTTGAGTGAGGTGGAATCTTTCAGATATGCCCTGCTGATAACCATTAACCCTCCTCACAAACCTTAAAATAGACCTGCTTGAGAAAGCATGTTGTCAGTGTATGACATCCGGCAGGGGAGAGTCAGCCCTGGTGGGGGGACATGGTTTCTGATGCAATTTAGGACCTGCGGCTGACTACAAGAAACCTGCCCAATTTTAAGAGGAATCAGTCCTTGGTGAATTACACTCAGGAAAGCTAAAAGAAACGCGTATGATAGCACCTCTGGGTGTGTTCCGTATGACAGATCTTGATTCTCTTGCTCTTGTTATAAGTATCCCATCATTTTACACTGAAGACTGTAATTCACTTCTGTATTTACTGTAAGGATCTTGTCTACTAAGCAAGGTAGAATCACTTGTGCAAGAAATGGCAATCGGATTTCCTGAGCAACTGGTCCACCTTCTGAACTAATCATATTGCCTTTTTTGGTTTTCATTGCTTGGAAACTTGGGAGTAGCAAATTTTGTCTTCCAGATTCAGTAACTGCAATATATGAAGTCTTACCCATAGAATTTCTATGTCCTGGTTCCTCTCTGTTTTCATCCAAATATCCTACTATTTTCTATGTGGCTTGTTTTGGATTTTCCTTTATTTTGTGTGTGTGCATGTGTGCTTTGGCTATATGCTAGGTCTTCATTACAGTGCTTGGGCTTTCGCTAGTTGAGGCAAGCAGGGACTACTCTCTAGCAGTGTGTGGGCTTCTCTTATTGAGGGGCACAGACTCTAGGTGCCAGGGTTTAGTAGTTTCAGCTTCCAGGCTCTAGAGTTGTGGCACATGGGTTTAGTTGCTTCGAGGTATGTGGGATCTTCCCGGACCAGGGATCGAACCAGTGTCCCCTGTATTGTTAGGCAGATTCTTATCCACTATGCCAGGGAAGTCCTGTTTTGTATATTTTTGTAAATAAGGACAAGTCTTTTATGGAAGGCACACATTATCTAAGACATGCACACATGACGAAATGGCAAATGGTAGGAAGAAGTTGCTAAAATGAGGAAATTTGCATTATTAAGCAGAGGTTATTCAGTTCTCACCATAGGTTGGTCAGAATCATAGATATTCTGATATTACCAGTACCCATATAAATAGGTATAGATGGAGACCATTTTTAAAATTTTAACCTGATACCTTACAGATATTGACTAATTTAGATAACTTACAGGGATGTAAAACTACCGATCTCAACGAGAAATAGAATGATGCATTAGGGTGTTTTCTACTGGCTGTTACTGAACTCTGGATGCTATGCATGTTATCAAGTATCATCTCTCCTGGGTATTTTGATGAGGTTCTCTTGGCTGTGTGAGGTTTGGCCCATTGACATCATGCTTGTTTTTTTTTTTTTAATGATGTCACTGATTGCTACAGCAATGAATACTTAGAAACCCTTAACTTTAAGACCTTCACTGACTCTTCCAGCTTCCCAGAACAATTGTGAGAGAGATCTCTTCAAGACTGAAATCATTTCTCTCTGCCCAGCTGCCATGGGAAGCTCATATGCTCAACAAATGTAAAACATGCTCGACACTCTCTGAGGAAGTAGGTTTTGCAGCGCTCAGGCTCTGTTTGGTAATTCTTTTGTGATCCAAATGTACAGTTCTTCAGGAAAACATGTACATATTGTTGCAAGGGAGGGCTGTTATGTTTTACCGTGCAGTTACGCCTAGCCATGGCATAGAAGGCCAGGGGGTGAAAACAACAGATGCTATTGCTTGAGATCACAAATGTAGGAATTTTTCAAAATTTGATTGTGAGATATTATTCTCAGCTCAAATTGCCTTGTTTGGGTTTTGCTCTGTACTGGTTTTCCTCATTGTCTACATTGACTTTTCTTGTGAAGTGTGAAAGTCGCTCAGTTGTGTCCACTCTTTGCAACCCCATGGACTATACAGTCCATGAAATTCCTCAGGCCAGAATACTGGAATGGGAGCCATTCCCTTTTCAAGGGGATCTTCCCAACCCAGGGATCAAACCCAGGTGTCCTGCAGTGCAGGCAGGATTCTTTACAAGCTGAGCCACCAGGGAAGCCTTTTCTTACGAGGGACTATTCTTACAGGATTCTGTTAAACATTAGAATTATCCATGAGGTAACATCTATAGAAACAGAAAAAATAGCCTTAGTCCCTCTCAAATCCTGACCCCTCCCAACTCATCTCACGCTGGGAGACCTGATACTCACATCAGGAAAACACATTATATTGTACTGTAAGCCAAGAGAAGCATCTTCAAAATTGTTTTCTCTAGAGTCATTAACCACAGTTCTACAAAATATGGATGAAATAAACCTCACTTTTCAGCATTTTATCCACAGTTTGTTTATACATTATCTAGTTGGCCTCTAATTCTTTCAAAGAAAGATGCTTCCATCAATTTCCTTGGAGTTCTCCTGGCTGGCAGCATTTTCATGACAGTTAGACTTAACAGCATGCCCTACAAAGAGCTGAGACCTTTAATTGAATATGTCACAGAGTCCATGCCTCCATCTGGGGCCCCCTTGGTGGAGGGTGAGTCACCTGGGAGTATAGTCACATTCCACCTTTTCAGGTTCCAGGTCTATGGTTCAAGCAACCATGGATGGAAAATATTAAAAAAAAAAAAAAAGAAATCCAGAAAGTTCCAAAACTTGTATTTGCCCTGTGCTGGCAACTATTTACATAACATTTACATGGAATTTATAATAATTTATGTGGCATTTACATTGTATTAGGTATTATAAGTAATCTAGAGATGATTTAAAATATACAGGAGGATGTGTGTAGGTTATATGCAATTGCTACACCATTTTATATAAAAGTCTGAAGCTTTCTTGAATTTTTGTGTCTGAGATAGGTCCTGGAATGAATCCCAGTCAGATACCCAGGGACAGCTATGCAGGTGACAGTCAAGAGACCTGCTGTGAGTCTCCGCTTCGACTCCACTGTGTTCCCACAGTCAAATAATTCAGCTACTCTGGACCACTTTTAAATCATATGTTAAATGAGGTGCATGCATGCATGCATGTATGTGTGTGTGCCTTTATGTGCTCTGTCGCTTCAGTCACATCTGACTCTTTGCGACCCTATGGACTAACACACCAGCTTCCTCTGTCCATGAGATTCTTCAGGCAAGAATACTGGAGTGGGTTGCCATGCCCTCCTCTAGGGCACCTCCCTGATCCAGAGGTTGAACCTGAGTCTCCTGTGTCTCCTGCGTTGCAGGCGGATTCTCTTACCACTGAGCCACCGGAGAAGCCCATTAAATGAAGGGGTTGTGCTAAATTATCACTAAAATGTTTCCCAAGCTCAAACTGGTTATTATATTCCCATTTTGTTTAATCTATCTAAAACATACCTTGATTGATTGGCCTTTTAGAGAAAAACAATCAAAATAAAGACTGCTTTTTTTTTTTTTTTTTTTTTGCATTTAACCCCTCATTTACCTCTCTTAGTACTTCATCTCATTCTGTCCTAATACACCTGAGAAAGGCAATATTTTCCCATCGGAGATATGGGCTCCCTCTCTCCACAAGGGATATGGCCTGGAGTGCCCTAGAGAGGTGTCAGAATTTTGGGTAGAGAAAGGAGTATGTGGGATTCCCATGTGGTGCTAGTGGTAAAGAATCAGCTTGCCAATGCAGGAGGTGTAAGAAATGCAGGTTCAATCCCTGGATCGGGAGGATCCCCTGGAAAAGGGAATGGCAACGCACTCCAGTATTCTCGCCTGGAAAATTCCATGGACAGAGGAGCCTGGCAGGCTGTAGCCCACAGGGTTGCAAAGAGTCAGATGCAATTGAGCAACTGAGAAAGCAGTCTGTACTGAATAAGGCGCATAGCTGAGTTGACCCACTAAGAATCACTGAACTATGTTGTCCGTTTAGTGTCTTAACAGGGAAATCTGCCCTCTGCAAAGAAATTTCCAAGGTATTCCCACTCAAGCCACTAAAGAAAAGTTCTTAAAGCTTGCCTGCCTCCTCCGAATCTTCTGATGCTGGCATCTTTGTTTGTGTTGTTCAGAATCCACACTGAGCACTAAGTTAAAACTCCCAAATCTAAGGAATTAAAATCTTCCCTATTTCCCATCTACTTCGCAGGACTTACCCTGCTCCTACCTGAATCTCTGCTGCAGAGCTGGGGGCTTCTAGGTCGAATAGACAATACAATCATTTATTTACTACCTCCTTAAACTTCCCAAGCATTCTTCGTGTCTTTTCAAATGCTCACATTCTGCTAAGTATGTTCCTAAATGAATCTTTACAAGTCAGGTAAACATAGTTTATTCCTCGTTTACCTCATGATAGTTATGCATGGTTCTGAAACTTCACAAAAGAGCCTAAGAGCATTTTTATGAACACCTTAGCAAGTGTGAATTAAATGAGATTCTGATCTTTAGAAATATGCAACTTTTGATCTCTGTGCCCATTTTTGGGGGGGGGGGGTGATGCATCACCTCAGTAGTGAATCCTCACATTGTTTTGAAGATGATAAAAAAAGGCATGATGTGGTTTGCCCAGCAATCCGTCCTCTGCCAATTTGCAATGGTAAAGGAGTACATGCAAGGAAAATTTTATAGTAAAGAAACCAAAGCAGTGTGATGAGTCTTAAGCTACTTGGTCAGAGAGAAATGAAGGAAAAGATGAACCCTAGCTTCTCAGCACTTCATCTCTGGTGAGGGCATGCTATAGAACCGTGAGATGAAATCCAGAGTCAGGGTTAACTGACCAAAGCAGTCATTTATGAAATTTGATGGTTTGATGGGAACTCTTGCCTAGTTTTCTTAAGTTAGGTGTGAATAACCCAACTGGCATTATAATGCTTGACAGAAATTATGCACAATTAAGTGTGTTTCCTGCAACTGACAGCATTGAACGGTGCTGTAATTTTGCTATTCTCTTACTTTCTGAGAATGCTCTGTGAATTTATGGACATTCATATATATTGGAGCTGTTTTTTCTTTTCTAAGTCACTTCAGTTGGGCCCCACTGTGTGCGAACTTATGAACTGTAACTCACCAGGCTCCTCCATCCATGGGATTCTCCAGGCAAGAATTCTGGAGTGGGTTGCCATGCCCTTCTCCAGGGTTTCTTCCAGGGATCAAACCCCTATCTCTTACATCTCCTGCATTGATAGGCAGGGTTCCTTACCACTAGTACCTCCTGGAAAGCCATATCAGAGTTAGAAGTTCTGAATTGTGACCACATAAAAATGTTAGTGCTTCTGTTGACTCAAGTTCTGGTCCTGGCCTAACAATGCTTACCTAGCTTGTGGCCTCACACAAATGCCCTAACCTTTTACATGCCACCATCTGACTCTGTACAATTGAGGTACTGATGTATGGCATCTCTGAAATCCTCTTCCATCCATTCAGTATCTATTGGATGTCCATTGTAAGATGGGCACTGTTAGAAATGAGAATGAATTAGACTCAGCATTCTTTGATCTTCCCAGATAACCTGAATTTCTCACTATAATATCATTTACATTTTGATGAGTGAGCACAGGGTTAAACAATGATGAATGCTAAAGATATTTATCAGATTTCTTTTTGAAGCAGAGAAGCATAATGATAGAGTCTGATTTTTTGGATGGTGTTCAATGAATTAGAACAGAGAGTTTAAATTAATTTTGTGAATAAAATTTTATGAGACACTATATCAAATAACTTCGGTAAAATCAAGATATATTATTATACCCATTGCAGATATTCATGGTCTAATCTTGTAATTATATTTTTAATTGGATTTGTACAACCTTATTATCCAGTTATTCACCCCATGCTGTTCATAGGTACATAAATGTTTATTGCTATATTCCTTAATATTGGTTCATTGTATTTACTAGAAAGAAGAATGTCAGAAGTAATCTCATGACTTTTCTACTTTCTCAATTGTAAATATATAACTTTGGATATAGTTTTTCAATGTTCTGTTATTTCTTTAAATAAGAAAAATTAGTACAGCCTGGAAAATCCCCTGGATGGAGAAGCCTGGTAGGCTGCAGTCCATGGGGTCGCGAAGAGTCAGACACAACTGAGCGACTTCACTTTCACTTTTCACTTTCACGCATTGGAGAAGGAAATGGCAACCCACTCCAGTGTTCTTGCCTGGAGAATCCCATGGACGGAGAAGCCTGGTAGGCTGCAGTCCATGGGGTCGCACAGAGTCGGACACGACTGAAGTGACTTAGCAGCAGCAGCCGCAGAACATATGCTCTTTTTCCCCCAGTGCATAAGTTTGGGTGCTACTAAGCAATCATTTGGGCTAAATCCATTTAGCATTCAGCTTCTAATGAAAGGGACGATCTTAAGTGGAACTCAGTCTCAAGGCCGTTTTGTCCGCAGTGAGCCATTTCTCAAGCTCCAAGGAGATTGTGAAACCCAGTAAAGAAGCCTGAAGTACATATAGTCAAGTCTCAAAATTCACTCATAAAGATTTTCTGAATGTCTATCTTGTGGCTGGCCCTGTAGGCTCTGAGAAACCAGAAGTGAATATGACAAGCCCCTTTCTACAAAGGACTCACAGTTTTGTTTAGCTACTGACCATTTATACTTTATAATATGAATATGAAATCTGAATATCTGGATGTAAATATTAATTCCCTTTTTGGAAAAGCTACCTGGAATGGATGTATGATGCCTTTTAGTCAGTCCAGGTGTCATCCTTTCATGGATTACTGGATAGGTTTCACATCTTCAGTGACTATGTTTTGGGGCAGGTTTTAATGATCATTGAAACATTAATTCCATTGTATTTTTTCACTTTCAAAATATTTTCAACCATAATGTAAATTAAGGCAAAACCACTGTTAGATGATAGGTTAGGCTACCAGATTTTCACTGTTAACTAGTAAGGAATACACTATATAACTGACGAATTCTTCTTAATTGAAAAAATACCTCCTGTTCAAATTCCTAAGTTATTAAGACTTGACGAAAATATCAAGGACTGGGTGAGAGTGCAACTTGGGGTTAAGATTTTCTTTTACCACTGAGGAAAAGGAGATGTAGAAATAAAAAAACCACTGCCCACGATACATGAATGAACTAACACTGGAATCCACATTTCCCCTCCCCATCTGATTCTCCTTCTACTGTGCCTTATTCTGCTACCAAAATTGTTAACAAGGATCATAAAATGAAAATATCTGTATCTATATTTATATCTATATATACTGTGTCTTGGAGAAGGAAGTGGCAACCTACTCCAGTGTTCTTGCCTGGAGAATCCCAGGGATGGGGGAGCCTGGTGGGCTGCTGTCTATGGGGTCGCACAGAGTTGGACACGACTGAAATGAGTTAGTATACTATGTCTATGGGACTTCCCCAGTGGGTCAGCAGGTCTGCCTGCAATGCAGGTGACAGAGGAGACGTGGATTCTATTCCTGAGTCAGGAAGATGCCCTGGAGTAGGAAATGGCAACCCAGTCCAGTACCACTGCCTGGGGAATCCCCTGGACAGAGGAGCCTGGTGGGCTACAGTCCAAAGGGTTGCAGAGTCAGACACCACTGAGCCACTGAGCATGCACGCATCCTGTGTTTATATTGAGCATCTGTACATTCTGGTAACCTTTCTTTTTCATTGCACTGGGTCTTCTTTACTGCTCATGGGCTTTCTCTCGTTGCAGTGTGCAGGCCTCTCATTGTGGTGGCTTCTCTTGTTGCAGAGCACAGACTAGAGTGCAGGGGCTTCTGTAGCTGTGGCACATGGGCCTAGTTGCCTTTTGGTCTGTAGAACCTTCCTGGACCGGGGATCAAAGCTTTGTCCCCAGCAGGTGGGTTCTTAACCACTGGACCACATTTTAAATGAAGCAGATAATCTATTTGTGGCTGAAGAAAGTGAGTTGAAAGTGTGCTTGCCTGCTGGCAACTGTAGATGTGAATCAGTGCTACCTCAATGGTCGGAAGCATGGAAACAGAGCACACACAATCCTTTGGTATTCCTGACTTAGCAAAAATAGGGATTAAATTTGGATACAGGTTCATGGAGAAGACAAACATTATCTAATTTTACCTCAGACACACCCCTGTGTTGTTTAATGGACAAAAAATATGTATTTGTGTGTTCTCCAAAGATGGATGCTTTGTGAATCATTTTAAAAAGATGTACATTGATAAGAAAAATTAAATAAGATCTCATTATTTTAAAAACATCTAGTATCTGCAGATACAAAGAACTCATATAATACAGATTATACCCTTTGTCTTCTTTTTTTGCTGCTTAAAAATAGGTTTTACCAGGTGAAGAGTATGATAATTAAAATATTAATTATAACTAAAAAGTATAAAGAAAAATTGTCCTTTTAGCTGGTAAAGAACCTGGTAACTCTTCCACATGAGTTGCTGTTGAAGCATCTAAATATAGTTTTAGCAAAGAGAAACCTAAAGAAAAAACCATGAGATGCCTCTGTTGAATGTTTAAAGTCTATTTTTTACAATGGAATTAGGCTTACTCTGTGAGGACATTACAGAAAGACATATTTTGAATTAACATAAGGAGCAAATTTCTAAACTTTCTAGGAACTGTCTGAAAAGGATGGGGGTACTCCTGAGGCAGGGGCTCTGCCTCTGAAAGTTTCAAAGAGATCTTACACCTTTACTGGAACACAGCTTACACCTTTTCTGGGTGAGGCTGCAGCAGTTGTTTGAACCAGATGACCTCTAGTTCCTCTCAACAATGAACGCTGTTAAGGCATTATTGAACAATTATGCCAATGGGAGTACAAAGGAAATCCAAAATCAAGGATGGTGTTTGGTTTTATTGATCCATAAGAATGGCTGTGGCTGACTGAAATTCTATCTTGAGGAGGATCCTGAGGCCACTTCTGGGCTCAATATAAATGAGCGCCCTGATTGATTGATGATGCTGCACTAGGAAAGAAATGAAGGGAAGGGTTCACCCCTGCACACAAGCCTGGCCTGTGCCACCTTGACCTTAAAAGGCAATCTGTCTTTTCTCCATCTCTAGCATTTGATTATTCATTATGTTCTACCTTTGTTCTTATGCACCTAAGCATATTGGTTAACTCAGGTTTGAAATTCCAATGATGAACAGTCTTCCATGTAGAAGGTTTTTTTTTTAATTAACTAAAAATTATACATTTATAACTTAGAAAAAAGCATATGGTGTATGTTACCATCCCTTTTAGGATGACTTATGATTTGATTAAAGATTATAATGAACAATCAGAAGATTTAACTATTAGAAGATTTTATTCAAATCGGCCTTTTAAATTATTGAAAATCTATCTGGCTTCGTGTTTTGGGAAGCTTCGTGTCTGACTTCCACATGCCCTTTGTTCTTTTTTTAAGTTTGCCTGGCTTAAAGGAAATTATTCAGTGCAGAGCTCAATTACAAATGTGCTCTGACAGTCAGGAGGCTTTCTCTCTGGTTTTATCTGGAACTCCAACAGAGGTGATGAAGAAGTCCCAAGGCCTGGAATATAAATTCATACATCCGCAAACAGTAATGCTGATTTTTTTTCATCTAAATCTTCAGGAAAATCCAAATTTCAGAGAGTTTCTGGTTCAGGATGTTTCCATAACTCTCTTTGTCTTAAGACAAAATGCAATGAAGTATATGTGAGCCCATTATATTGTGCAACCACTGTAAATAAAAATTAAAAAGGTAATCATAGTTATCAACATTTTGATTTGGGCCAAAAATCCGTGGGTTGGAGGACATTCAAAAGTCTAATGACCTTGAGAGAATTGTAGGGTTTGAATTTTCATGAAGATGAACTTTCCTAAGTGACTTTTGCAGATATTTGTACACAGTAAGCATTTGTTTGATGTCAAGCATGATGAATGTCGTTTTCTTCCACTTGTTTTCCCCTTTAAAATATATTTATTTTGATCATGCTCTTTAGCAAATTTTTCCTCTGAGACCTTGTACAAATAAAGTAATAGATATAACAGAACCTAAAAACAGAGATGGGGCCATTGACTTTTTAATTTAAAGTTATCTAATTGTTCTACTGATGGTTTACATGTGTTTATTTTTAGCATTTTACATATTACTTCCACGTAATTATCCTAAAATAAGTACTTATTGGAGACTGAAAATCAAAACATGGATTTCTTTTTTAAATCATGAAAGTATGATAACACATTTATAGAAGACTTGGAAAATATAGAACACAGTTTCATATAGTTCCACTGTATTTTACAATTACAAAATGTTTTTTAAAATCTTTTACAAAGATTTTTAGTTGGAGTTTCAATATCAAACTCTCAAAAATTAATGTAATGAATCTACAGAGGAGTTGAAGTATATACTAGACTTGCAAAAGCACTATGAACCAATGCAACGTAATTAAGATTTATACAATTTTCACATGACTGTAGGATACAAATTCTGTTTAACTTCTCATAGACTGTAAACTAGGAGATACTAGAACATATCCAAGGACATAAAACAAGGTGCAAAAATTTCATGATCTAAACGTATTGAAATCACACAGAGTCTGTTCTCTTATCACTGTGGAACTATGCTAGCAATCAATATCAAAAGATATTTGAAATTAACGGACCTATTTGCAAGTACAGTGTGACATTTGCCAAGAGAGATCTTTGACTTAGCCATCAAAAGCCTCAATAAAGGAACAGGAATTTCTTAAAACATAGCATGTCTTGCTTAAATTTTTTTCCTACCTTCCCACGGATGGCATGAGAAAGCCCCTCATGTATTAACTAACGTGCTGCTAGGCACCAGAGAAGCAACAGAAATACTGCAGAAACACCAGCTCCAGATCTGAAGATGTCTGCAGTCTCAAGGGAGGAGACAGATGGACAAACAGCAACTAAAAGGGGATGTGAAGTTTGTGTAGTATGCATTGGAGTCCATAGGATGCTAACTTAACCTGGACCGGACAAGTGATGCCCAGCCTCCTGGGGAGGGTGGCAGCTGACTAAAACCAAAACAACAATACTTGTGAGCGAGATGAGGGATGAGCAAGGTGAGCAGAGAGGCATACGTGCAAGAGAAGGAAATGTGCAAAGACCTGGAGTTGAAAAACGCTGGGCCCCCTTCAGGAAATTGTGGCTCTAAGAAAAAGAAGAGCTGTATGTTGCAGAAAGGAAGAGAGTCATGTCTACACCTAATTATTTTCCAACTCACACATGAACTCTCCAGACAGCCCTCTTCCTTCTGAACTTCGCTCTGAACGGCCATAAACATGAATGCCAGCCCCGCGCTAGAATAAGGAGTTTAGTAATGTCTTTGAACCAAAGTAGTTGTTTGATTCCCATCCAGGAATACCGTCCTCATCACTCTCTCCTAAAGGATTCACAGATGAAAGCAATACACTCATGAAATGTGCAAGTCTCTTTACATAAGCTTCTTTTTTTAAAAAAACCATTCTTTTGATCCCATCTCACAATCTACTTAAAATACTTTCAAGATTTTGCTGTGAGGGAGCTCAGCACAAAGATGGAGCTACCATAATGCCAGCAAGAATGTGGTTGCATGCATTCCACTCAGAGACATTCTCTATAAAACTTTTTTTTTTTTTTTTAAGGGACGGATGGTTAGATTTTCATCTGTCTGTATTTAGCATGAGGAGTATTCCTGGGCTTAAGAATAAATTATTTTTTCTTTGACATCCTCACTCTTCATTCACCTCATCAGGCCTTTCTTGGCAGTAGGAAGAGATCTTTCCCAACCTGGTCTTCGAGTTATAGCACAATGGCATGTTTAGATCACATGGAAACTCTGCCCATTACATGATCTATTACATGGATCTAAGAATCAGGTACTTCTATGCATCCATGCTGTGGGCTTTCTCTCCTGAGTCACTAAGAAGCCAAGAACCTCCAGAATAGGTCTTTATATAATCTTGATTTTCTCACTAGAGATTTGTTCAATGTTCGAGAGGAAATCTATGACTTATCAGTAATGATACATGGAAATAAGCCCCAGTAACCATTCAAAATGCACCAGCTCTCATCTCTTTGCCACCTGGGAAATCATGCTATTTTTAAGAATAAATACAATGATGATGTCATTTAAAAGTGAAGGTGAAGGTATATATTAGAATTTCAGCAAAATCTGTGGATTTGGTGGCATTTGGGGTGTTTTGGCGGAGAAGGTAATGGCACCCCACTCCAGTACTCTTGCCTGAAAAATCCCATGGACGGGGGAGCCTGGTGGGCTGCCTTCTATGGGGTCGCACAGAGTCAGACATGAGTGAATTGACTTAGCAGCAGCAGCAGCAGCAGCAGGGGTGTTTTGGAAATCAATGCGTATTAGAGAACCATACATTAGTGGTTTGCATATTTTCCCAGCAGTGCAAATTTCTTCCATCCAGAGGGGTACAGGTAGCATAAAAACATCATACTTTATTTGACAGACATCCTCAATAGGCTTCATGTATTTTCTTCCAGGGTAGCAATCATCATGTGAAAATTCAGATTAAATAGCTCATATTCAATATCTCAGCAAAAATCCTACTTTTTAAAATGTGGGCAGATAAGGATGTCTTGTTCTCCTGTGCCAAGAGTATTTTCAGAATCAGATGCAGTATAAGTGAAGTTATGTTTTAAACATTACAATGAAGGTTTAGAAGTGATTTTCAACAGATTTCAAAAATCACATTGGATTTAAACTGCTTGAACTCCTTTTGCTCATAAATCCCATCCCTTCTGACTGCCTGTACTTGGCATTATATTTATTGAATTTGATACCCCTACAATAATAAGTAGGCTTTACATACCCTTGACCGCAGATAGAAAGGTCAGCAATAGTTGTTCTTTTGATGCCCAGTGCTGAAGATGGAAACACAGGAGACAGTTACCCAAACTTCCCTAGGCTTTCAGCACATCAACACCAGATGACTACTTAATATTTGACTCTGACTTTTGGAAGTAAATCAGTAGAGCTGTCTTTGAAGTTAAGTCAGCAAATTATTATATTTTCACCTTGCATAGGAAGATGACCTACATAACATAAAACAAAAAGCATTTATCTCACTGTAATGTGTGTATGCTTTTTTGGTTAAAAGTTGATTATATCACAATGCATCCAATATAACATATAAATGTGGTACAGTGAATGAACTTGAGAGAAAATGGAAAGTTTAACCTCTTTTCAGACTCGAGGTAGTTATATCAAATTTAAAGCCTGGGTAACAAATAAAGGGGCTGGCCTACCAGACAGTTTTACTCCTGGATCTTAAAATTCTTTATATGCTCATATGCTTACAGATGTGTATATATCCTTAAATTATTGAACGTAGAAAAAAATATCTTTGCATTTATCATGTAATAGTAGCTATACAGCATCATCTATATTAATGGTGTGTGAAGCCGTAACCACTTTATGAATATAATAATACAGGAAGCCTAAAAACATGATTAGAGTCTTCAAACTCTAGTATGGTAAGTATATTTTTTATACACATAAAATTTTCCCTGTAACATTCTGCGCTAAGATTGCATGAGCTAGAACTGCCAATTAAATTCTGTGCTTCCTTCTTTCTTTCCATTTCCGTTGTAGATATAGTGGTATTTCAGAAATTTCTAACAAGACAGTGTAAAAGTATGAGGTAAATGCAAAGACAGGGAAATGCTGTTATTTAGTACTAGAAACAGATCCACACTGGAAGTATTTTCATGCCTGTAAATGTTTGTAGAGTCATTGAAATCTCTGCAGATGACGTATTGGAGTTTATTAAGGACAGTTATTTCACCCATGGTGAACTAAATGCAAAAATGTTTCTGCGAGCGACTTTGCATTTTAACATTTCTAACTAATAGAACACTTCAAGTGTGCATGCTACAGCTGTACATATGTGTGCACCTGGATTACTCCTGATGTTACACATTTTTAAAATTTGTAAATAACACAGTCCTTGCTTTCACCGGGTTCCATAAGCATCCTCTAATGCGTCTCCGTTACTCCTCCGCACATTGTTGTGTAATTTTTATTTACATGTCTGTTTCCTGCACTAGACTTTTTATCTTCCTGGGTAATAGGGTCAGATACCACTCACCTTCACTTCCCTAGGTCATATCATATTGAATGTTCACTAATCAAATAAACAATTAACACATTTGGTATCCAGACTATTAAGAGGGCACAATATCCCGATGTTTCCATTATTCTAATGCACCATAGGAAATGCCATAACAAATACCATTTGTTCTAGTACTTTCCCTCTTTCAGTGACTATAATACAATTATTTTACAGGCCTCCAAATGAAATTTCATTTATCACAGAGGAAAAAACCAGAGACCAGTTGTTTGAATTTATCAACCCAGAATCTAATCTCAAAAGAACCTACCTCTCCAACTCTCAGTTGAAGCTTTTTAAGAAAAGACAGGGTGGCTTAGTGTCTGGAAATTTAGTGTCTGTGAATCTCGGTTCCTGGACGGATGGAGACATTCATTTCCTTTGTGACTCCATCTATTCAATCAGATTTAAGAGCTGGGAGTTTGAAGAAAAGGCTGATAAGCAATTCCAATTATATTTGAAGAAAAAAATAAATTGTGTTCTAACAGCAAATAACATAGGGAAATCTACTCCCATGTATCAATCTGTGGAGAATTCATTCAGAGACATTAGCCACTCAGGGATAAACAGAGTAGGTAAAGTACAGTGATGAAAGTGAAAAGGACAGTCAATTTAATACATTTTCCCATTCTGAGGGAAAGCGTTTCACTTTATTCTTCTCTAGCTCATCATTGCCAAGGATGTTCTCCAAGAGTTTTCTGATGGGCTTTGTTCATAGGAGTTAACAGTTTAATTGAATATTTAAAATGGTCACAAGTTCTAATGGAAAGAGTATAAATACAGGATGGTTCTTAGCACATTGGTCCAGAGCAACAGGATTATCACTTACTAATCCTGGAGGAGGGCATGGCAACCCACTCCAGTACTCTTGCCTGGAAAATCCCATGGATGGAGGAGCCTGGTAGGCTGCAGTCCATGGAGTCACGAAGAGTCGGACACGACTGCGCAACTTCACTTTCACTTTTCACTTTCACGCATTGGAGAAGGAAATGGCAACCCACTCCAGTGTTCTTGCCTGGAGAATCCCAGGGAAGGGAGAGCCTGGTGGGCTGCCGTCTATGGGATCGCACAGAGTCGGACACGACTGAAGCGACTTAGCAGCAGTAGCAGCAGCAGCAATCCTGGAGGAGGGCATGGCAACCCACTCCAGTATGCTTGCCTGGAGAATCCCATGGACAGAGGAACCTAGTGGGCTACAGTCCATAGCGTCGCAGAGAGTTGGACATGACTCAAGCGACTTAGCACATTGTAACTAATGTTGACTAACTCTTAGGTGATTAATTCATTAAGAGATACAAGAAATATCTCTGACTTTTAAATATTTGTATTTTTCATCTATTCAGTGTATTTCTGACTGGTTTATTGTGTTTATCCAAATATATTTGTAGTACCAATAATAATATTTAGCTGTAAGTCATCCTGATTTATTTATTTATTTTTCCAAATTGGTGGAAGCAATTCTCTGAAGCTCAAAAAGCATATTTTCTTTCAATTATTCTCTCAGTAGTTTGTCATGCAAACTGAAATTCCCATAGTGTATGTCTCTCTTTAAACTCATGATATTTGTAACAATAGGTGTGTTAAATTGGTGAGAGAATGCATTGAACTACTAACACCTAAAATTATAAGAATATGACAAAGGAGAGGGAAGGTTTAATGAGGAACAGAGCAGAAGGAGAGGTCAGAAAAGCACTATACTTGTAGTTGGAGAGGAAGAAGCTAAAGGGCCTGGAAAGAAATATTGGTTCAAGAGAATGACTCAGTTTGTGAAGACCAACTATGTTTTTAAGTGTCTAGTTAAGTCCAGGCACCATACAATAAATATGGTTACTAAGTAACCTGTTCATACACACATGTGGAACCTATAGCTTTGCAATTACACTGAGCTGCCCTTATCTACCATTGGAATCTCCCTCCTAATATCCCAGTTCTGTGTGTCTACATTCTTTTCTTTTATTCTCTCACAAAACGATTGAGATTGCATCTCCTTATTCTCCTGTAACCATGTCTCCATGTCTTCCAATTCACATTATTCCCCAAATCCACTTGTTTTTGTTGTTCAGTTGCTAATTCATGTCTGATTTTTTGTGGCCCCATGGATTGCGGCATGCCAGGCTCCTCTGTCCTCCACTGTCTCCCGGAATTAGCTCAAATTCATGTCCATTGAGTCAGTGATGCTTTCTAATCATCTCATCCTCTGCCGCCCCCTTCTCCTTTTGCCTTCAATCTTCCAACTGCCTCTACTCAAAGTCAGGTTTGGCACTTCCTGCCACTACCTGTTAGCTGGTTTCCCTATCTTCAAGCTCTAGATATTCTGCTGCACAGATAATTTTCAGACCCTCTCTGAACTCACCCCATCTATCCAGCTGAATATCCTTCCATTCTCTGAAGCATACAAGTCAAGCAGTTTTCTCACTCTCTCTATGACTCTCCTTTAAAACAAGTATGGCCCTGGGAAAGATCTTATCCTCCCTAAATTAACCAGCTCCTCCCATGGTGACCACTCACCTAATGTAAAAAGATTCAAGGAAAGCATGTGCATCAACTGTCTTCCATGGGACCTGGTGCACAGCTGATGCTCAGTAAACTCTCCTCTCTTTGCCCTTCGTCCAGCCTTTGCTGGTGCTTCCCATTCTGCACCTGCTGTTCCTCATGAATTGTGTTCTTTCATCCTCCATTTTTCCGGATTCCTTTTATCTTCCGAAGTTGAAGGTGTGTATCCTCATGAAACTGTCCCCAGATACTCAACAGATGTCACCACCTTCCATCTCTGGAACCATTCTGTACACAGAGTCA
Organism: Bos taurus; assembly: GCF_002263795.3. Classification (NCBI taxonomy): domain Eukaryota; kingdom Metazoa; phylum Chordata; class Mammalia; order Artiodactyla; family Bovidae; genus Bos; species Bos taurus. The sequence continues at coordinate 68,595,789 of NC_037339.1, forward strand.
GTAACATGCAATCCATCATCACTTATTCTCTAATTTCTGTGTTTGCTAAGCCAGTCTCTGTAGCCAAATTAGAGGTTCTCTATGTTCTGGATCTTACATTTCTTCTAGAACCCATCCCAGTGTAGAATGTTTAGGGGGTTCGCCATGGTGTATCTGATTCATGAAGTGACCCATGACCTCTCAGACATTTTCATCTCAGCCTTTGCTGGAAAACCATCTGCACAGAAGAGCATGTCTAAACACTCCACCTAAAATAACCCTTCCATCACACTGCACCCTTATTCTGCTCAAGATTTTCTTTATAGCACTTACCTCTACTTGGCTGTATGTTAGCTATTTTTTATTTTATTTCTTTACTGTCCACCCTGTTCCCATAAAAATACAAGTTACATGAGATCAGACACTTCGTTTTTAACATTTCTGATAACCCTGGGGACAAGAAGAATGTCTGGCACTTGACAGACATTGAAAAAGTGTCAAAAGGAGTGAATCCATTTAGAATCTAGTTTTCTGATTGACAATAAACAGTTATGATTTTGACTCAAATCCTAGTCCAAGTGAACAGGTTTAGGTTTTATATATCATTAAAATGAATAGATGGCTGTTATTAGTACACATGTATGTGGACAGCTTTACCAAAAAGACCAGAATTCCCCAGCTGGACAGGAGGCTTTAATACATAACCCTCTTCTTACTGTTCTGATAAAACACAGCACTTAGATATAAATGTCTTTCTATTAATCTTTTCTCTATCCACTGACTTAATGATAAACACAGCACAGGCCCGTATAATGCTCATCAGTTATCAAAACGAGAAGTTTTGGGGATTAGTGAACATTTGATGCAAGTGAAAATGGCTTTCCCATTCATCACTAATGACTCAAGCCCCATATTACTGTGCATGGTTGTAGCTCTCTCATCTCCCAAGAAGCTAAGGTGTATAAAGTGTGCTTCTTAAAGAAATTACTTTATGTCAATATTTAGTTACCGTTATTAATGAAAAATACTCATACCACTTTCTGAAATGTTCTGTGAACATTTTTATTAACTGTACATAAATCCAGAGAAACTATGCTCCATTACTGCCACCTGTTCTTTTAGAAATTTTTTATCCAAGGCTAAGTCTTGAGTCATAATGAGAAAACCTGCTGATTCAGAATTCTTTCTCTGTGGGCTTCTCCCGTACTACATAGAACATACACTTTTCTATATAATAAACTAGTGTATATATATATACTATATAAAAATTATACCGTATATATTTCATGTGTGTGTGTTAAGTCACTTCAGTCATGTCTGACTCTTTGTGACCCCATGGACTGTAGCTTGCCAGGCTCCTCTGTCCATGGAATTCTCCATGGAAGAATACTGGAGTGGGTTGCCATGTCCACCTGCAGAGGATCTTCCTGACCCATGGGTCAAATCCAGGTTTTCTGCATCTCCTGCATTGGCAGGCAGGTTCTTTACCACTAAGGCCACCTGGGAATAAAAATTATATCATGTGTATTTTATGTGTATATAATAAACTGGGAAAGGAGGAAATTGACATATGAATAGTTTTACTTAGGCATGATTCATGATAGAAATCAATTGATATTCATATGGTCCATTATCTGTAAGAATATGAATTCATACCCTCAGATCAGCAATTATGAAACTCAGTTATGTGCAAATGAATTCAAATGTGAGTTAAAGTATTTTATTTCAAAGACTGTTTGTGATGAAGAAACTAAATACTCTCAGAGCTTCTCTCAACAACGTATAAAGGTTGTGAAATGAAAGTGAAAGTCACTCAGTCGTGTCCGACTCATTGTGACCCATGGATTATACAGTCCATGGAATTCTCCAGGCCAGAATACTGGAGTTGGGTAGCCTTTCCCTTCTTCAGGGGATCTTCCCAACCCAGGGACTGAACCTAGGTCTCCTGCATTGCAGACGGATTCTTTACCAGCTAAGCCATCAGGGAAGTCCAAGTGTACTGGGGTGGGTAGACTATCCCTTCTCTGTGGATCTTCCTGACCCAGGAATCAAACCAGGGTCTCCTTCATTGCAGGTGGATATAAGGGTTGGTTGGTTTTAAATGTCACGATTTGAAAGGGAATTGAGAAATCCTCTTATCCAGGCCTTGGAAGTGTTATTATTCTTTTCAAGTTAATAAAGTTGATGTCCAGAGAGTCTGATTGACTTGCCCAAGATTATAAAGCTGATTTGGTAGCAGAAGAAGAGGCAGAAGCTGAGTATAGTTCTTTGCGTACTATGCTGAGTCACCAGAAGACGCTGTCCTTGTGCTGAAGCTCAGTCTTGGAGGATGGGCAGCACAGTATTGGGCATACAAGCTAGAAGTTTCAGGGCATCGTGAGACAGTGAGGAGAATGGTTTGGCTGCAAGTGAAGTGAGAGTTAGTGCCAAGGATAAACTATATAATGGATTTATACTTTATCTGATAAGCGATGGTACAATTTTAGAGTTTTTGTTTGGGTTTCTGGGAGTAAGGGGAGTTTGGGTTTGCTTTTGAGTAGGAAAATGATATGTTTAGATGACTAAACTAGCATGGAGGTTCATATTGAATAGAACAGGATATATACCAAGAAGCCAAGAGATGAGTTAGGATGCTATCTACAATGGTCTTGTTTATAATAAGGGCCTTCTACCAAGAATAGTATTTTACTTTTTATGACCTTATACTTTTCAAGCAATTCAAACACTTTTCATAAATATTATCACATTTATCTTCACAAGACTGTGAAGAAGGGGCAATTATAGTCATTGTGTGCAGTAGTGAGACCAGCAGCCCATAGGCAATATATTGTTCTCACTGCTAATATATTGCTGAACTGAGTGAAATTCTTAGCAAATGTCTGAAATCCAATGCCCTTTCCACTGTATATCTTGTTCTCTGTTTCTTTAACTGTTTATGTACTTAAAACACAGGTACAATTTTTCCTTAGTAAGTTATTAGTCATAATAATCCTCCTTTTCTTCTATGAATGTACTGAATATTTACTTTTTTTCTTCTTCCTTTTGGTTTTTGTTTGTAGGTTAGAGATTCAACTAGAATGGTTTCTGCTTCCATAATCTTTAAAGAATACTTTATCCATTTGATCTAGCCACTTCTTCACATTTTTAGTTGAGAAAGCTTTAGGAAAGAGAAGTAAATAAAGATGCTCAGACTGCCATGCCACCAGCAGCATTTGTGAAGCACTAATCTTCCAGCTCTTTCGAGGGCTAGGACAGGTGATGGAGTGACTGGTGGACAGGTGAGATGGAGTCACCACTGCAAGGGGCAGAAAGCCTGCAGCCAAGATGAGCGTGCACCAGGGGAATGAAACACTGGTCTAAGCTTCCTGGTATTGTGTGCCTTGGAGGCACCATCACAAGAGTTCATGGAAAGTGGGTCACATTCAAATATGTTTTCTTCATGGTTAAGAAAAAATAATCTATAAATATGCTCATGGCTCTTTAGGTGAACCTGGGCCTTGTATGGAATTGGGATGGACTGGAAGAGGAACACTGACAAATATATACTACCATGTGTAAAATAGATAGCTAGTGGGAAGCTGCCATATAGCACAAGGATCTCAGCTCAGTGCTCTGTGATGACCTGCAGAGGGGTGGAATGGGCTTAGTGGTGGGAGGGAAGTCCAAGATGGAGAAGACATACATATACCAATAGCTGATTCACTTTATTGTACAACACTGTAAAGCAATTATATCCCAATTTTTTTAAAAAAATGGGTGATAGAACATGACTTAGTGAATAGAGTAAGAGACACTAAGAGTGGAAGTCCTTATCTGAATCTTTCCCAGCTCCCTACACAGCCTTTGTGATCTGGATTTCTATTTTTTCCAGTTAAATATGGTAGGACCCTTGACCTTCTATCTTAACAGACATGATTCATTATACATGTGATAACTCTATCTTTTGGTACTTATTGTACAAAAGGTAACAAAAATCACTAGTAAACCAGAGACTTTTTTAACAATCTTTAAAGAAAACTTTTTCAGGTTAAAATAAGCACAAGAAGTGTATCTGAGAACTCTTTTTACTAAGAAGCAATTTTTCTCATAAAAAATTCTGAATAAAAGTAAGAACAGGTGTTTTCACTTGATGGACTATCTTACTAGTGGTTCAGAAATAAGGTTGTAATTACCCTGCCTTCAAAACAGGTAAGGTTAGTTTTCTCAGGGAGCCTACTGTACAGAGAACCATGGTGGAATATTAGAAAACCTTTTAATTATTAATTAACCAGAGAAAGAGATGAAATTTGGTCAGGGGAAATGTCTCACTACTGCCTTCTGGAACATTATGCAGAAAGCCCCAACCCCACCTTATTAACATGAATCATGGCTTGAAGTCCCATGTTTGATGGTATTCATACATGCTCCCTCTTAGGGAAAGTAGATGAATGAGCAGATCTAAGAAATTCTGCATTTCATATTTGGGAATATGCCAAGAACTAGGGCAGAGGCCTGCAAGCTATTGTAAGTGTCAAAGCATATGTGATCTGGGAAACAAACCAGAGCCAAGTCATGTAAAACAAGGCCAGGGTGATTAAATCACTTCCAAGGTGTAAAATATAAGCCAGACCTCAGAAACAGAAGCACATCAGAACCTTGAAGCCAACTTTCAAAGCCATAGCAAAGTAGAGAAGCAAAACAAGACCAAGCCAATTCAGGTATCATTGTTTGAGCAACTTCTTGAAACAAAAAGGCAAAAACTGATGTTTATTAAGAACCCAACATGTGCCAAGCACTGTAACTTTCCTTCCAGAATCACATCAAGTCTGGGCAGCAGTTGTAAAAGGTTGTTGATAAAGATAATGAGGGCACGGGGGAGATGTAGTAAACTGCCAAAGGCCTCTTAGCTAATAAACCATAAAATCAGAGCTGTGTGACTTCAGACTGGTAATTCTTGACTACTACCTGTTGCCCTACACTGGGGAGAAAAAGAAATGAATGAGACATGCCCACACTTCTGTATGGAATTATGTAACAGCCCTATGGTCTTTGGCTGAACTTGCTTTGGGGTCTAGTGCTGCCTGGGAACTTGGATTTGCAACCTGAGAGCCTGGTAAATTCCTCTGCATCCCTTGGAGAAACAGCACACAGCAGTCATTCCTATGTGGGCATGGATACCAGCCCACTGAACTCTGCATACTACAGGGATCTCCATTCTTCTTTAAACCTTTTGCACCCCTTGCTAAGAGCATTTTGCTAATACTGGAAGACCTCTAATATGAGCCCTAGGTGATGCTTATGAATTTTGTGACATCTTCTACTGCACTAAGTCCAGTTTCATAACATTTAAAAATCTGATTGAAATTAACATATAAACACTATTATATGTAAAAGAGATAATCAATAAGGACCTATGGTATAGCACAGGAAACTCTACTCAATACTCTGTAATAACTTACATGGGAAAGGAATCTGAAAAAGAATAGATGTGTATGTGTGTGTGTGTGTGTGTGTGTATTCAGTTACTCAGTCATATCCAATTCTTGGCAACCCCATGGACTATAACTACCATGCTCCTCTGTCCATGGGATTTCCCAGGCAGGAATACTAGAGTGTGTTGCCATGCCCTTCTCCAGGGAATCTTCCCTACTCAGGAACTGAACCCACATCTCTTTCGGCTCCTGCATTGCAGACGGATTCTTTACCATTGAGTCACTGAGGGAGCTGTGTAAATCAATTCTTTTCCAGTGTAGAATAAATTTTAAAGAATAACATCACAGCTGAGAAAAAAAGAAATCTGAACACCAGTGGAGCTCTGAAGAGCCTGCATTCCCAAGCTGGAAGCTATGATCGTATTAATAGTACCTTCTGGCTGCCAACCTCCCCAAGGATGTAGGAGCCCATTCCATCTGATTTCCTAGGGCTGGAAACTAGACAGCCATGGAATTATGTGAAGTCTTCACAGCCACATTCACTGGCATCTCTCTCTTTTGCACCGTCATTGGAAGTCTTTGGCTGGACTCTGGATTTCCTTGGTGGAGGCTATGACCTAATCCATCTCTCTCAGGCTGATTAGTCTGGTCACTATGCAGAGTCTGCAGAAGGCTAGGTGATTATTTCCACATCTTCTCACCCCTGAGCTTCAAGAGCACAGTCATTAGCATACAGCAGCTCCTGGATTACTGTACAAAGGACTTTTCATCATATTCTAAATCAATTGAGTTGGAAGAGTTTCTTGGAGAAACTTCATGATGCCGACTTCCATGTCCTTTATTAAGTACTCAACTCAGCTGCACAAAATCAATTAAGCCTGAACCTGTTATGCTTCCAGGTCTTTATTCCACTGGCAAGGGAGACTATACCAGACAAATTCATCAATTCTGACAAAATCAATTATATGTCAGGTAAAGAGCTTTATATATCCATGACCCCAGGACAGTTAAAAGTGTTTAATACAGCATCAAGTCTCAGACTACTGGGGTCATTATTTCATAAAGCCAATGAATGGAGATATCTTGACTTTGGTCCTCATATTTCCAACATTCTGCTTAACTCTATTAGAGTCTAGAATTGGAATTCCAGGAAGACAACATCAATGTCATGCAAATAAGAAATTCCAAGTGATTCAGGCCAGTTTTTTGTTTGGCTGCTGCTAATGGAGAGATGCCATAGTAGCCACTAAGGTTAAATATCTTCCATTTCTTCTTAAAAATTCCTGTGAGTTCCCATAAAGCTTAACTTATTGATGGAAAGTATGTGCAATGATGATTATTATTCCTCATAATTATTTTATTGGCATTTTATGAGCACATTCAGGCTCTAAGTTACATAAAATCAGTTCTCTTTACTCATTGTGGTTATGTTATATAAAGTCACCATGAATGTGAGCACTGAATTATCAAATACTGAACCAAGGCTCCTAAAGGAAATACAGGGTTAGGTTCCTATGAGCCTCTGGTCACATCTTCATCACCCAGTCAATACATAACCTTGTTTTATGTTTCTCCTTAAAGATACCTTATTATATATTATTAAAGACACCTTAATATATATTATTAATTCATTAATATTGACATCATAGCCAACAACTCTGTAATTTATACCTGAAGTGAAGCTGGTTTAACACACCTATTTTTGCCATAAGACATATCCCAGCATAGATCTCAGAAATACCAGAGCATCTCAGCTCGACACTTGGGACCCATTTTAGAGTGAAGTCATCAACAAAACAACAAACATTTAAAAAATGTAGCAATAAATAGGGAGAAGGCAATGGCACCCCACTCCAGTACTCTTGCCTGGAAAATCCCTTGGGCAGAGGAACCTGGTAGGCTGCAGTCCATGGGGTCGCTAAGAGTCGGACACGACTGAGCAACTTCACTTTCACGCATTGGAGAAGGAAATGGCACCCCACTCCAGTACTCTTGCCTGGAGAATCCCAGGGACAGGGGAGCCTGGTGGGCTGCCGTCTATGGGGTCGCATAGAGTTGGACACGACTGAAGTGACTTAGCAGCAGCAGCAGCAATAAATAGGCTGTAAAACAGACACTAGTTAAGAGCATGAGAGCATAAACTCTTAAGAGGGCAAGCTTCATCTTGTTCAGCCTCAGCTGAGAATGTGAGCATAGAAGGACTTAAATTTGTCACAGCTCTATGCATGCACATGTCCACTGAGCTGGGTATTAAAAATTTACTATAAATAAATAATTACAAATAAATTACAAATAAATTTCAGCAAGTGGGTGAATTTGCAAATACAGAATCTGCAAATAATGAAGATCAACTGTATTTAGCAAGCATTATTTGTTTATTCCTCATTTCAACTTCACAAGATGAGAATGGAGTTGAGATGATCATTTTATGGAGAAGTAAATGTAAACTAGGATTGGGTTGTGTGAGTGAGGAAATTAGCCAAGGCCACACAGTTCCTAGGGTCTTCCCCTGTGGCTCAGATGGTAAAGAATCTGCCTGCAATGCAGAAACCCAGTTTGATCCCAGATTGGGATGCTGGAGAAGGAAATGACAGCACACTCCAGTATTCTTGCCTGCAGAATTCCATGGACAGAGGAGCTGGCAGGCTATAGTCAGTCCATGGAGTCGCAAAGAGTCAGACATGACTGAGTGACTGACACTTTCACTTTCATTTCACACAGTTCCAATGGGCAAGAACAAAGATTAAGACCTCAGCTGTCTGTCTCTATAAACTATTTATCACACAATGACTCCATCATCCCTCTCTTGCCAAGATACTGTAATGTTTAAAATTATCAGATCATGCAGTGTCATATCTGGAAAGTTAGAGTTATTCCTGGCTCTTAGAGGACCTCAAAACAGAAAGTGAAATTCAACTTTTATTGCTTTGGTAGACTGCATTCTGGGGACCTCATACCCTGTCATAAAAGGTCACCAGGACCCAAAATGTTTGTATCATTTCATCAAGGTGAAGCTGAATCCAATTTATATGATGCTGTGAAAAACTGGAAAAGAAAACAAATGGGAAAAGGCCTCACCAAAGACAGTTTTTTGGTTTGGTTGCTGTGATTGGGAAGGTAGTTGTATCATCTATTTCCCAGTTTATGAAAATGGTAAAATGGAAAGAGCTACATTCAAGCCGGGGAAGCCAGTGCAGTTCTATGTGCGTTCTTGCCATTTCTGTGCCAGGGTAAAACAGTGTACTTGAAAATTTAGGCCTCTTGCTGAAACAAAAACAACTGAAAGAGTCTGATGTTGATGATATCCCTCTTCTGAAGTGCAAGTGGGCTATGCCATCTATTAACCTGGTGGCTCAGATGGTAAAGATCTGCTTGCAATATGGGAGACCCGGGTTCGATCCCTGGGTCGGGAAGATCCCGTGGAGAAGGGAATGGCAACCCACTCCAGTACTGTTGTCTAGGGAATTCCATGGGCAGAGAAGACTGACAGGCTACAGTCCATGGGATCACAGAAATTTGCACACAACTGAGCGACTAACACTACTAACCTAATTGCAATTTTGTGAATCAACCAATAGAATTCTTCAAAATTATAGGAAAGGTCATATTCTTTTAATTCATTTTTGGATAACAGATCAGGCAGATGATTTGTGGTGTTCTGAAAGGAACCACACAAAAAAGTTTGCATCTGAATTATAATTAGATGTAGCCAGTCCGAGTCGACAAGCAATTAATTCTGTTACTTAGACCTCTGGAGTCAGTGATCCATGAATTGACATTCACTATGTGGTTGTTTAAATCGAATCTTTGCAACTCCACACAGTCCTTATTCATTCAAATTGGAAAGATGATGATAACCAGGAGATATGGATGTCTGGGTTTATCAGTTTCAACTTGGTTTATGGAACCTCTTAAATGAAAAGAGAACATGAGAGTCATAACCCCTTTTAATTTCATTTCTCACTATGGTAACTGGCAAGGAAAATAATCACAAAACCAGAGATCAAATTATGTGTGTGTGTGTTTTAAAGGTGTCTTAAGCATATATTTTTAATTTTAAGTAATTCTAAAGAATGAACACTTGCATACAGGATTCAGGAGTTATTTGAATTTATTTCCCTTAATGACCTGATGGCAGAAGTTGTAAAACGAGGCCATCTGGATGTGATCAGCATACCCAATCCTGGAGAGAACTCACTGAACATGTTCACGCAGAGTTCCTGTGAAGTTTCAGATGATGCTAGCACAGGCCAAATTACAAGAAAATTGGCCCTGAAATTTCATTGAATGCATTTGAAAAGGCAATATTTCAATTAAATATGAAAGAGAGTCCTGTGGCTGTGGGAAATACCTAGGACAGTAAATGCAGCCACAGGATCCTGCCCTCCTCACGGTGCTGCTTATTTAGCTTGGTGCCCGGTTTATGTCAGGGCATCATTCAACTTTACAAGGACACCAGACTCAGCCACACTGCTTGAAGATGCTACTTTTTTTTATTTCTGAAAAATGAGAATAGCTGAAGGCTTCATGCTATTTATGCTGTGCATAGGGTAATTGTACAGCTTTAACAGGGTAGAGACGGGAGAGCAATAAAGCTGGATAAACAAATGATATTGCAGCTTAGATAAGTCTGCAAGAGTCTGAACGCTTAATCAGATAGCTTGAAACAAACGTGCCTGCCTATCTGAGTATCAGGGAAGAAAAGTCTGTTACAGAAATTACTGGCACCTCGTGTTTCTTCTATTAGCCCAGCAGTACCACAAAGCCGTATACATATTAAGATGAAGTATCACATATAAAGTTTAAATGTGGTTTGGTTCAAACCATGAGAAAAATGGTTTTTTCTCATACGCCATGAGAAAAAGATGTAGAAATGTTTTCTCCAGTGGCAATGCCATTTCTTGTCAATTCTTTTTTTTTTTTTTTAATTGAAGGATCATTGCTTTCCAATGTTGTGGTGGTCTCTGCTATACATCAACACAAATAAGTCATAACTTTATATATATATATCAATCTCCTCTCCCTCTTGAGCCTCCCTCTCCCCCCATTCCACCCCTCTAAGTTGTCATAGAGTGCCAGGCTGGGCTCTCTGTACTATAGACCAGCATCCTGCTAGTTATCTATTTTACACATGATGACATATAGATGTCAATGCTACTTTCTCAATTTGACCCACCCTCTCCTTCCCCTACTGTGTCAACTCTATTCCAACAAAACTTTTAAAAATATTAAAATAAAATAAAATCTTCAAAAATGTAAACAAAACCTGGGTAGGTGACCAACCTCCACCCCAAGATGACTGCTGATAATTCATGCTCTTCGTTCCCGTTCCCCAATGGATGGGAGCTGGCCCTGTGTAGCTGACAGAATATACATGTTGTGTGGCTTCTGCAGGTAGATCATCCCGGGCATTGCAGCTTCTGCCTGGTCTGTTGGATCTCTCTTCCTGGGGGAAGCAGGCTACCAGGACTGTAGGACACCCAAGAAGCCTCATGGATTGGCTCCCGGCCAACAGATGGAACCAACCTGGCAGTCATAAGAGTGAACCACTTTAGAAGTGGCCCCTGCAGTCCTGGTCAGCCAGCTGACATCTAACTTGAACTGTATGAGATACTGCAAGGGACAAGTGCCCAGTCAAGGTCCTTCCAAATTCCTAAACAGAAGCAATGAGAGGTAACAGATGGTTCAGTCCCACTCAGTCTGACTGTGACTTGTTGTTCAGCACTACTTAACCATATAGTTGATAAATAAATTGTGGTTCATCCATATCATGGAATATCCTATAGCATATAAAACTAATGTAGCTCTACATATATTTACAGTTATTTGCAGCTATTGCTGGTTATTTTTGAAAAGCAAACTGCCAGATAGCATGCACTGTATGATCTTACATGTATTTTTCTTTGATTACTTTTTCAAGGATAAAGAAAAATCCGAAAGGATATTCACCAAAATATAAATAGGAAATATCTATAATGGTGATAGATTTTCATTTTATTCTTTATAAGTTTGTAGTTTCTACATTTTTATCAATAAACTTGCACCAGCTTTATAATAAAAAAAGATGAAATCAATTTTAATAAAATATTTTACTTAGCTCAACATATCTAAAATGTTACTATTTCAGCATGTAATTGATATTAAATTATGATTGACAAATTTTTGATGAACTATTCAAAATCTAGTGTGTATTTTACACTTTCACGACACTTTAATTCAGACTAACCACATCCCAGTTGGCACTAGTGATAAAGAACGTACCTGCCAACGCAGGAAACATGAGACGCAGGTTCGCCCCCTGGGTCGGGATGATCCCCTAGCAAAGGTCATGACAGCCCACTCTAGTATTCTTGCCTGGAGAATCCCATGGTCAGAGGAGCCTGGTAGGCTACAGTCCCTGGGGTTGCAGAGTCGGACATAACTGAAGCGACTTAGCTTGCACTGCACCGCATTTCAAGTGAGCAGTCGACACATGTGGCTAGTGGCTGACATGCGGGCCAGCACAGCTCTAGAGATGAAGGATCCATGAAGAGTTTGTGAGGGAAAGAGTCATGAGATGAGGGGGGCTTCAGATTAGTCATATTCTTTTTTATTTTTTGTGCCTTAAATTACTTTTTTTTTTTCCATTGGAGTATAATTGCTTTACAGTGTGATAGTTTTTGCTGTACCACAATTTAATCAGCTCGAAGTATACAAATATGCCCTCCCTCTTAAGCCTCCCTCCTACCCCTGCTCCCACCCCTCTAGGTCATCACAGGGCACCAAAGGAATGAAAGTGAGTCGTTTGCAGTGATGTAGAGGGACCTCAAGCCTGTCATACTGAGTGAAGTAAGCAAGAAAGAGGAAGACAATTATTGTATATTAATGCATATATATGGAATCTAGAAAAATGATACAGATGAACCAATTTGCAGGGCAGGAACAGACACAGGCATAGAGAATGGACACGTGGACCCAGCCGGGGAAGGCTGGGGTGGGACGAACTGGGAGACAGCCCCATAAACTGTAGCCCACCAGGCTCCTCTGTCCCTGGAATTTTCTAGGCAAGAGTACTGAAGCAGGTTGCCATTTCCTACTCCAGGGAATCTTCCCAACCCAGGAATCTAACCCAAGTCTCTTACTTCGCCCGTACTGGCAGGTGGGTTCTTTACCAGTTTTTCCATGGAAGGCCAAGTTGGGACAAGTTGGAAGAGTAGCAGATTAGCTATATTCTCACATGAGATAGATACGGCGAGATTGGGAAGGGAGAAAACATTCCAATAATGTGTAAAAGTTGAGGAAATTCTGCCCTACAAATGTAAATAGAAAAGGGGATAAAGGAACTACAAAGAAAGCTGATATTTACTGATGCTTCTTCTATATACAGTATCTTTATTCTCAAAACCATGTGGATAGAATTAGGTAACAGAGGAGACATTTTCTCTAATGTTGTCAGGCATACCATCCAAAGAGAGAAAGCCACACAGCTTTGAGTGAAAAGATCTTTGAGTCAAAAGACAGTCAAATTACATGGGTAAATATATAGAAAAAAAGGAAAAGTTTTTCAGTAAAGGCTTCTTCCTAGACATTTTCACTTCTCTCCAGTTTCTAGAGCTAAACACAGAAAAGTATTTATAATAAAACAGAAATGTCTTAAACGTTCTTTAGTACTGACAACAGAAAATACAGAATTCTATTTCATTGAAATTTGTAAACTGAGAGGGGAAAAAAGACTTTTAAGAGTAGGGCAGAGAAGGGCTTCACCACTGGATTTGCCTTGGAATCAAAAATTTAAATGTGTCTCAGGATGCATTTTTTCACTAGAGAAATGTTTCCACACGAGTCATTGAGAAATTATTGTTCTAGCTACAATGCTTCATATATATACCTTTTTAAAAAAATTTATTTTTAACTGAAGGATAATTACTTTACGATATTGTGTTGGCTTCTGCCATGCAACAACGTGAATCAGCCTTAAGTATACATCTGTCCCCTCTCTCTTGAACCCTCTTCCCCAAACTCCACACCATCCTAGCCTTCTAGGTTGTCACAGAGCACCACATTGAACTCCCTGTGTTATATAGCAACTTCCATTTAGCTATCTATTTTACATATGGTAATATAAATGTTTCAGTCTTGTCATTAGCCAAGCTCCCAGGTATAAACCAGTGCATTTGAGAGAAACTTAGTTTTAGAGCCTTTTACATCCATTATCATGTGTGATTTCCCCCCTATTAATTCCTGTGACATAGCATTGTTACCTACATCTTTCATATGAGGAAACTGAAACTCTTTGAGAGTAATAAGTCATCCTAAATTACAGAGCTTAGAGGCCAGGTCAGAAATAAAAATCCCATGCATTTGTATCCAAGTCTTAATACTTTGCCAGTACTCACCAGAGCAGATGAGACTTGCCAATAAATTGGGAACTAACCGTGTCTTTACTCACTGTGCTGTGTTTAGTCACTCAATCATGTTTGACTCTTTGAAACTCCATGGAGTGCAGCCTGCCAGGCTCCTCTGTCCATGGGGATTCTCCAGGCAAGAATACTGGAGTGGATTGCCATGCCTTCCTCCAGGAGATCTTCCCAACCCAGGGATCGAACCCAGGTATCCCGCATTGCAGACAGATTCTTTACCATCTGAGCCACCAGGAAAGCCTGTCTTTACTTACAGCATCTACAATTCAAGAGACCTGGGTTTGATCACTAGGTCAGGAAGATCCCCCTGGAGAAGGGAATGGCAACACACTCCAGTATTCTTGCCTGGAGAAACCCATGGACAGAGGAGCCTGGCAGGCTGCAGTCTCTGGGGTCACAAAGAGTGGGACACGACTGAGCAATTAACACTCTCACTTTACTTACAGCCAAACAGAATATTTACTGGCCCTTGAGACTAGACACTAGGCATTCTAAAAAAGAGAAATTTTTAAATGCTAGGCATCAAGATGAACAAGTGTGAGTGTGTATGAGGAAAAAAGAGAAGAGAATTGATTATTTCATTTGCCTCAAAACCTGGCTGCTACAGCAATGAGCCTGTAATATCTCAGGATGGTAGAATAATACTAATCATAATATTCTGTCACTAGTAAGATGTTAAGGAATAATAAAAATTTTTTAAATGTCAATATAAAAAAACAGTATTTTAAAGCAAAAGGGATCATAAAGTTAATGTTTATAGAACTTTCTATTAATAACAATATGTTTAATACATTTTACATTTTCTGTAGTGAAATATTTTCTGTAAAATGTTTTCAGTTACATATGAATGAGACAATATAAAGCCATAAACTCGGGAAAAAATGTAGTTTCCGCAGTAATTCCCTTGACAAATATATTCTGAATACTTATGTTCTTAGCACAATACCCAGCACATAGTAAGTGCTCAAACTTATGTAATCACATTAACATTTTGAATAGAGGAAATGTCAAATTAGGGACAAATGTGAAAGTATTTTGAGGACAATCAAACAATAAATAAAGGCACTGTTAAAATGAAACAAGTTGTTTAATGAGTATCAGTTTTCAGATTTGCAAAGTTAAAAATTTTCTGGAGATCAGTCTCACAACAATGTGAATATACGTAACACTACTGAACTTAAAATAGTTAAGATGGTGAATTTTTTGAAATGAAATTTTTATCATAATTTTAAAAATGAGGCAACATGGTTGGGGAAAATTGCCAGGAAATCAGTTATAGATCGTGTCATTAACACATTATCAATTTTCCTTTCCCCCAATAGCTGCCATGTTTGATCTGGATTCCATCACTCTCTTCTTCCACAAGCATTTTAATTTGAGACAATCAGTGCTCCCAGACATATTGATTGCTACAACCTTTCTATCTGCAGCCATTAAAAATGCTAAAAGAAAATAGTCACCATTCTGTAAATACAAAACCACCTTAGGAAACTGTCCTCATTCAAAAAAAAACACTGCTAATAGCAGCAGCAGTGAAAAGTATTGACAAGATCTCAGGCTCTGAGTGAGAGGTACATGGAAATAATGAAAATCAGACAAGCTGTCCGTTAAGAAATTTCATACGGAAATTCTTCAATGTCATTTAATTCTACTTGTAGTTGCT
The DNA here is from genome assembly GCF_002263795.3 of Bos taurus. Classification (NCBI taxonomy): domain Eukaryota; kingdom Metazoa; phylum Chordata; class Mammalia; order Artiodactyla; family Bovidae; genus Bos; species Bos taurus. The sequence continues at coordinate 68,611,241 of NC_037339.1, forward strand.
TTCATGAGATTTTTGTTTCATAGCTTTATTGCTATATAATACCGAACAGTTAAAGTGAGAAAGAGTCTGATGTTTCACCTATAGGAAGTCAAGCATCTGGACATTTCAGAAATAAATCATTGATTAACTAATGTTTGACTCTGCAGACCCATCCTGAGTACATGTGTTCCTTTCTTTAGTCTAATAACCTAGAGGACTGTAAAATGAGGTATGCAGAGGAGAGAAAGGTGCACATTGTTAGATACAGAGTTTTTTCAATATCAATCAATTTTTCTCTAGTTTCAATATAATGCATTCCTTTTGTAATCAAACAGAGCTCCTGTAATGTAGACTGCAAGCAAGAGCACGCAGGTGATTCAGCTCATTAGGAATCTTTTGATTCTCCCTTAAATAGGTCTATTTACACCACAGTTTGACTTCATATTGGTCTCGTTGAGTTTGTTGGATTGTTTCTTTCTTTAGTGTGTGCAGGTGAGCCTGAGAAGTTTATAAATGATTTTCCGAGCATTTGTAAAGGTGGGAGCTTCAGCTTTAGTATGCTTTAGTGTGATTTTCTAAAAGGCAGGTATTTCATCTTGCTGAAATGTCTTGATGCATATTTTTGATTAAATGAAAAAGCTAACTATTTGACAGGACAATAAGACATTCTACACTCATTTTGGAATAAATCTGCAAATTTCGGCTTAATATAGTCAGTATGCATATCATGTGGGGCTACACCCATAGAAATAAATTTATATACCCATGAACCTGAGAGTGGTCTGAAGCTCTTAGCAGTCTACAAGAATGCATGATGACTGTAGTAAAATATATTTATTCCACAAGTGAGGAGAGAATTGATTGCTCTAGAGAGCTCACACCATAACTAATTCACGGAGACTCTTTCTTATGATGAAGATAAATATTCTATGTCATTCTGACCCATAAAATATACTGTTTTTACAACAGACTCACTGTAATAATTCATCTTAAATGTCCTATGGACATATTTTCCTGTGATTACCAAACAAGAATCATTTGGTATTCTTGTTTTCAAAATAAGTTTGGGGATTAAAAATGATAAGTTGCATTAAGCAGCATTGTTATGTGTGTTTCTTAAATATAGAGATATAACATTATGTATAAGATGTAAGTGTTCCCTTCTTGATCTTTACCAAAGAACTATTATTTGTGCACATTCATGGGTATTTTTGCATTTTAAGTTTCACTTGGGGGAGATACTGAAGCTGCATATAGGTGACTATATTTGCAAATGAACAAATGGACAGTAAACTAAACCCTAGTGTGACTTTTTAATCCACACTAGGATTAAAATAAATTCTTTTTTCTTCTCCTCCACTGCTTTACCACTACTCTGTCAATTTGAATTTTTTTTAATTGAAAAGCAAAGGAATATATTAACTCTATATTCTTTGAAAGATTTCTTTCATCCATTATTAAAAGTGTGGCATTTTGTCTTTTTTTTAAATTAGAAAGCTGATGGAAGTTACAAGTGCATAATAGAGGGTTTGGGGATAGGGTACTTGTGAAGGATTTTAATAAACCATTTTTCTTTTGGTTGGTGTAAATTATCTTAACTGATGGCTTAGAACATATTTAATTAAGTGTCCTGTGTATTATTGATATGTTTAATGTTGGTAAAAAGAAAAGTTATTTTCAACAGAAGTCTGAGTTAAAATGGCGTGAATTTGAAATGTTGGTACTAATTTCTTCTTGTTGCTCAGTCTCTAAATTGTGTGACTCTTCCTAACCCATGGATTGCAGCATGCCAGGCTTCCCTGTCCTTCACTGTCTCCCAGTTTGCTCAAACTCGTGTCCATTGTGTCAGTGATGCTTTCCAGCCATCTCATTCTCTGCTGACCCTTTCTCCTCCTGCCCTCAATCTTTTCCAGCATCAGCATCTTTTTCAAAGAACTGGCACTTTGCCTCACATGGCCAAAGTATTGGAGCTTCAGCTTCAGCAACAGTCCTTCCAATACATTTTCAGAGCTGATTTCCTTTAGGATTGACTGGTTTGGTATCTTCTTAGTCTCACTGATTTCATAGATCTCAGCATGAATTAAGAGTTAACGTTAGTAACTACAAATATTAACTCATATAATGTCCCATATTTACAAACGAAGAAAATCAGACTCAAATCAGTATAGTTTCCCAAATCACACAGATAATTAAACATAAACCAATAAATCTAAGCAAATATGGTTTTTATCCTTATTGTTTAATTTAAGGAAATATATTAGGGGAAAGGAAATCAAAGTGACCATGTGAATTTGGGGAATACAACTCCTTCAAATTTCAGTGTTTAACACATTACTCTGAAAGAGCAAAGATAACATTTCTCTTCATCTAACTGAGCCAAGGTTGGTGTAATGTTTAGGAATATAAGACAAAGGGGTGGAAAGATAGCCACTGGTTTTGCATGACTTGATTTGGGGCCACTTCAACAGAGACTGGTTTTTTTAATTTTTGAATATTTTTATTGAGGTATAATCACATATAGAATTATATTAGTTTCAAATGTACAATGTAATGATCCAGTAATTGTGTCTATTGCAAGACAATCACCACAATAAGACTAGTTAAGATCCATCACTATTCACAATTGTAAATTTATTTTTCTTATAGTGAAGACTTTTACTATCTACCCTCTTTGCAACTTTCGAGTATGCAATGCAGTATTATTAACTATGAGGCCAGTTTTCTAATAGCCTCAGCCAGCACATCCCTTTCCTAGAACAACCACAGGGCTTCCTCAGCATTTAGACAGTCATTTGTAGTCTAGAACTTTCTAGAATCTTGAACTTACTGACATGATCACTGGGACACATACAAGGCCTGGGTACAATCTACAGTTCCATCTTTCTCTGAATTGGTAGGTGATGGAACATGGCCTGGGTGAATTCTTTGGGTTTTGTTTGTTTGTTTGTTTTTTTATTAACCACTGGTAATAATCCTCTTTCTGTATGAGGCAATAATGCTAATGGTAATCATTTCTTCTGAAATATGTCAACAGTTTATAATCCTCAGAGGATTTCTACACAGAGCACTGATGCTGACTCTTATCATAATCCTGTGAGAATGTAACAGAAGTGATACCAAGTGATACTTCAGTCAAGAGCCTGACAGATTTGCAGGTGGTCGCCCATTTGTTAAACATCTGCTAAGCAGGGACACTGCCTTACCAGTGAAGCCAAGATTGGAATCTAGTACCCTGCGGCTCTCTATTCTTTCCTTGCCTTGTCTCTTATTTTCCTTAGTTTACTTTCACACAGCACTGGAGCTTCCCCAGGGCCTGTTCACCGCCATCCATTTCACACTGTACTTTTGCTGTATTCTCAGTTCAGGGCAGCAGGTCTTGTCCCATCCCTGGGGGAGAACCTGAGAAGCTCTAATGAGGCGCAGGTGAGCAACAGGCCGTGGTGAGCAACAGGCAGTGGTGAGCAACAGGAAGTGGTGAGCACCCATAAAAGGCACTGCAGTGTTTCATGTTATCAACAGAGGTGTTTCAGTCATACTGGCCTGAAAAATGAAGCTTCTCAGCCACAGGTACCTGGTTCATTCCCAAACTGTCTATGCTGTTCTATTCATCTGTATGTCTGTTTTTGTGCCAATACCATACTATTCACAGAAGAAGAGAACAAGCTAGTGGTTCCCAGAGGGCAGAAGGATGGGAGGAGGGGCAAGGTAAGTAAAGGGGATAAAGAGGTACAAATTACTAGGTATAAAATAAATTGAGTTATAAAGATATAATGTATAGCACAGGGAGTATAATCAACATTTTGTAATAACTTTGTATGGAGTATAATCTATAAAATATCTGATTACTATGTCATATACCTGAAACTAACATAATATTGTAATTAATTATAGTTCCATTTTAAAAAATGAAACTTCTCCTAAAATCTCAAAATCTCTAGTTGATCTGATGTCCATGGATTCCGCTCATCTTAAGTACCATCTTTAGCAGCCTTTAAATAGGATATATATATTGTATGTAATTTCATCTCAGAGCAATTTGACATGTTATTTTGGCATGTATAGAACTCTGATATTTTAAACTAGTAATTAAAGTGGAACTAGCTCACAAATGCTTTAAATAACCTCTTTATATGAAAAGTCTCATACAAATAGGTAATTCTGTTCACCAGCAGTAAATTACATTTTGGATAATACAGAAAAAGATAGTTTTCTCAATTTTAAGCTGATGATTAATGTATCTGTGAGTGAAAAAGCAATAATAAAAGGTGGGGCTTGAATGCTTCTCCCTAAGCTATTTCTAAAATGTAAATGTTTGTGGACCAAGTACATCTTAATAGCCAATATTAGCATGAAAGTGAAAAAGTGTTAGTCACTCAGTCATGTCCAACTCTTTGTGACTCTATGAACTATTGCCCTCCAGGCTCCTCTGTCCATGGGATTCACCAAACAGAATAATGGAGTGGGTAGCCATTCCCTTCTCCAAGGGGTCTTCCTGACCCAGGGATCAAACCCAGACCTCCCACTTTGCAGGCAGATTGTTTACCATCTGAGCCACCAGGAAAGTCTCAATATTACTTGGAAACAACAACAACAAAAAACCCAACAAATATTTATTATCATCATGAGTCATGTGGCCATACTCTGAATGTAAATTTTTAAAATTTATGAAAATATTCAAATATTGCTGCTTACCCTTTACTATGTATAGAGCTGTGGGGTTTTTTTTATTTATTAATGCAAAACATTTATTGAAAACATGAGAGTTAAGGAAATGGGCAAATATCAAAATTTTTTTGTAGAGGTAATTTTAAATATACCTAAAACAACTTATGAGATTTATAAAAATAATTATACTTCCATACTGTACATACTGCTATTATATAATAATTATATAATTACACTCTTGTGTTTAAAGTATGCTCACCATGTGAACTGGCAACAGGAAACAAAAAAATTGTCTTGGCTCTTCTATTCTAGCTCTTTTCCAGTCATTTTAGGTCACTTAATTTTTCAGTAAATGGTCTAGGTATACATCCAGGACTCTCCCAAGACTATGTCCAAGTGGGAAGAATATATGTTACTGATAAAAGTGTCAAATGAGCTTATTAAACCAGTCTTTGGGCATGCTATCCCATAGGCTCCTAAACATCCCCATGGTGCCTAGCCTGACACCTGTAGTGTCTGTACGTGGCTCTCAGGTATCTGTTTTGAGGAACTCCACCTGAATGCTCTCTATCAAGGCAACACTAAGTTTCTTAAGTCTTTTTTGGCCTACCACCAACATGGGCCTGTTTTCCGACCCAATCTTTAAAAAAAAATCTATTTCTGGACTTTAAGCTAATACACTACACAACCTCAGTAAGATATAAGAGTACATTTTCAGAATTAGCCTCATAAATTTTATCTTATAATCTTTATACATGCTTTATTCATCTAAATTCCTATTCATCTAGGAAAATGTGGCCATGTAAGACAGTATGATGATACTCTGCTATACATTTAAGGTGACAGAAGGTATGGTTGTGTTTTCCTTTTAAAACTCTATTAGAAAGAAGAGTCCAAGGACCTAAGTCCTACTCTCAGCTCTGACACTAACTAGCTTTGTAATCTTCTGCAAACCAGTTATGTCTCCACCACTAGATTTTTAATTTCTTGAGTAGAATTCATGGCTATTTCCTCTCCCACAGTGCTAAGAACACTGCCATTCACAGAATACATCCTTAACACACAGGTGTTTCCATTCCATGGCAGGCCTGTTGGAGAATTAAGGGTGGACCTCAGAAGAGAATCAAAGCTTTTTTAAAAATAGAGATACAACTTCGAGAGCTTGAATGGTGGGATGAAGGAAGGTGAGAGACAGCAGATAGTGAAGTGACAAATTAGATGAAGGAAACTTGGAACCACAGAGGTCCAGGGGGTGGTTGGAACAAAAGAAAAAGTTATTGGGCTTTGATGATACATGGGTTAAACAGAAAACAGCCAGGTTAGCACAATGTGTGGGAGGCAATGAAGGAGATCATTTAGAACAGTGGTTCTTTACCTGCAGCAGTTTTCCCTAGGGGACATTTGGTACTATCTGGAGACATTGTGGGTTACTGTACTATGAGGGGTGCTGCTGGCATCCACAGATAGACACCAGGGATGCTGCCAAACATCCAGTGATGTCTAGTATGCTTTCTAATAGAATCTAATCCACGGTAAAGATTTTTCAGCTCAGAAATATTACTAGTGCCTGGTTGAGAAACCATGATTTATAAGGACTGTTCAGCAGTAGTGGATGCCCTGAGAATCTGAGAAAAGGTCAATTTATTTGGTAATTAGAAAACTGATGCTGAGTTTTAAGAGAACAGTTTCTCTAAACTGTGAGAAGGTAGGGGTGGTAGAAGTGGGTAATGGGACAGAGTTCACAAGACATGATTTCTGAGATGTAAAGGAAGATGGATGGGAAGTAAAGCTTGTGGTATTTCTGAGAATCAAGGGAAATTAAATCTATTTATACACTAAGATAAAGAAGCTAAGAAAGAGAAGGGGATAGATTAATAATGTGAGAATGACGGCCTACAATTATATGAAGAAAATTAAGAAAGTTAAGAGCATGTATAATCAAAGCTATGATTTTTCCAGTAGTCATGTACTGATGTGAGAGTTGGACCATAAAGAAGGCTGATGGCTGAAGAACCGATACTTTCAAATTGTGCTGCTGGAAAAGACTCTTGAGAGTCCCTTGGACAGCAAGAAGATCAAACCAGTCAATCCTAGAGAAAGTCAACCCTGAAGATTCATTGGAAGGACTGATGCTGAATATGAAGCTGCAATACTTTGGCCATCTGATGTAAAGAGCCGATTCATTGGGAAAGACCCGGATGCTGGGAAAGATTGAAGGCAGGAGAAGGGGATGACAGAGAATGAGATGGTTGGATGGCATCACCGACTTGATGGACATGAGTTTGAACAAACTCTAGGACATAGTGAAGGACAGGAAAGCCTGATGTGCTGCATGCAGTCCATGAGGTCACAAAGAGTCAGACACAACTTAGCGACTGAACAACAAGAGCACAAAAAGGGAATTAGGGCCAGGATCATTTTGAAGGTGAAGTGAAGAAGCAGGAGATGGGTAAATGATGGAATCTTAAGATGCAGAGATGAGATGCTCAAGAAGTTCACAAAAGAGGACCTTTCTAAAAGAGAGAGGTTTGGAAATTGGAAACAGAGAGCCAGATTCATATATAGAGATAATGTTCCCAGAAGTTGTTGTAGCCACACACAGGCACCCAGTGAATGGTGGCAGCAGTTTACAAGGGTGGCAGAATCCTCATAATAATCCCAAAACTTTACTTTCTCAAGTCTAACTCTAATATTATTAGATTCTGGAGAACTTAACGATTGTTATTCATTTCAATAAGGCTAATCAGAAACCGATTTATCTTGTGGTCCTCACTACATGGTAAACTTTGTGAGCCAAAGTTTAAATTTTGAAATAAACTCCTAGTCTCCAGTTCAGTTCAAGGACAGTGGACATTCAGTAAATACTTGCCCTCAAGGCTGGCCTTGCAACACCACACTACGTGCATTAATGAAAGATAAAATATCTTTTTTGTGTGTTTTTCTAATTCAGTAAACAATGAGGCTTCTATTTCTGGAAATAGTTTCTGCAGTTCATTATGGAAATCCTTTCAAATGTGGTCAGTACCTACAAATCATAACTCTGTGTATTAGGGAGAAAAATTAGTTGTGACTTTAATAGAGGTGTGTTCAAGCCAAGATGTCTCTTGGCTTATTTATACAGCTTGTATTTACTTTTGCTAAAATAATTAAATTTGTAACAATTATGAGGCTGCCCAGATCTCTTTAGCAGTGGATATTGATTGTTAATGTAGAGGAGCTTTGCCTCATTAAAAATGAAGTATTTTAGTCATTGTGGCTCCATCAACAGAACCTGGTGTCATTGTTACAATAATCATGTGTTTGATGGATATATTAGTGTCTCTTTAAAGCTTCAGTTGTAATATAATGATTTGCAAAGCTTTCAACAGTTAATTATCTTGTATGTCACAGAAATGTCTCTTACCCTGATCTAAACTGAAATGAAAGGTGAGATTCCTCTGAAGAAAAGCATTTACAGAGGCTTTGCTGGCTTGTTTTTTTCTGTGACTCTGTGTCCAGTGGGGTAGAAGTGCAACCCACTTCAGTTTCTTGCCTGGGAAATCCCATGGACAGAGGAACCTGGTGGGCTACAGTCCATGGAGTCCCACAAGAATCAGACACGACTTAGTGACTAAACAACAACAGATCCCAGATAGCCTCTGGTCTTTCCTCTCTCCTGTCCACTTTGTCTTGAAAGATCACTCCTTTACTAGTGGGTGCCAGGTTAATCGCAAAACCTTTCTGTGTGTTCTAGTTGCCTCCAGGTATTTTTCTTGCCCCCTCTTTCTCTACTTTACTCCCTCCACAACCCCTAACTCCACTCACTCTAACAGCCAGATTAATCCTGCTAAGCCAACACACTAGTCCCCTGCTCAAGAATCTTCTGTGGTTCTCCAATGACTATTAGAGAACTTTCACATTCTTCATCTGGAAATCGTGATTTTCTAAAACCTGGCCCTGCTTAAGCTTTCAGACCTCATTTTCTGCTTTTCATGACAAGTACTCAAATATTCCATAATTATTAAGTTACTGGCCACCTCAAATGTTTGAATAATTCTCTGTTGCCATTCCCTTCTCCAGGGTATCTTCCCGACCCAGGGATCAAACCCAGGTCTCCCTCATTGCAGGCAGATTCTTTACCACTGTGCTACCAGGGGAAACCCCATCTGTTTGTGACCATATTTGATGAATCATTAAATATAGCGTAGGTAGGGAGAGACTATAGTCAAAGATAATAGAGTCTTGCATTTGAGTGATATTTAAATCATTAATGCAATTAGGTAAAAGATATATATTTTAACTAGTTGGTATTATGAATGATTTGGACTTGTAGACTTGAAAATACCAGCAGAAAAAGCCAACAGTCATACTAAACAGAGAATTAGAATATGTTATTCTACAATACATTTCTCTTTGTGAAAATGTACAAGGGATTTTATATTTGTTTTGCTTGCTTTTTACCATAGAATTACTGGATCACACAGTATGAGAATTTTCAGGGTTTTTTGTTTTGTTTTTTTTTTTGACAATACCAACTTGCTCTCTGAAGTGCTTGTACAAATTTAAATTTCCCTCAGGCCTTTATAAGAGTTTTCCTTCCTTAATACTTATTATCAGAATGTTTTTACCTTTTTGCTAATGGTAAAAACATTAGCAAATGTCTCTTTAATTGACATTCCCTGATTACTAATAAAAGTGAGCATTTTAAAATATGTGTAATGGTAATTCAGGGTCCTTGTTTTCTGGATGTCCTAGTCATATTCTTTGTCAGTTTTTCCTATATATTTTATTTTTCTTATTGTTCTTATAGGTATTCTTTATTTAAAACGATGCTAATCCTTTGTTTGCTTATGTGTCTTGCAAATATCTTTTCTGAGTCTGACTCTTTTAATTTCACAAATGTTGGTCTGTTTCTAAAATATAACTTTAAATATATTGCCCCAAACTCTCTTCAGTTATGGACATTTTATCTTATAAGACTCACCTAATATGTCACTCCTTCTATGAAGCCTTCTCTGATTTCCCACGTGAAATTTTCTGCACTTTAATATAGAGTCATTGTAGCACCTCTGATAGTTATATTATATTTACCATCTCAATCTCTAGATTATAAGTTCCTGGTGACTCTCTTCACCTTTGTATTTCTAGAAGCTGACCCAAAGTCCAGTTTTCAGTGTGAATCCCCTTGGGAAAATGAGTTTACCATTTCCACTTATTTCTGAGGGATTTTCACCTCTTTAAAGCCATCGGCCCTATCTCTTCATGCTCATATCACCCCACAATGTCAGGCCTCATATGAGATGATGAATAAGCATATAATCTTATTTAAAGCTAATCAGTACACTTGAAGCACTGTTTCCCTTGACTCATCCCAAGGAAAATAAGCATTAGAAAAAATATTTTTTCATGTATATATATGTGTGTGTGTATATATATATATATCTTGCTGTTAAAATATAATCAGCATATTCACTAGAAGTTTACTATAAATTTCAGAAAGAACTAAAAAGTTTATCATGAGCTTTGGCAGTTCTAGTTTTTAAATGAAGAAATTTGATGATCATTCCAAAGTAATTTAGTCAGTTTTTATTCAATAAGTATTTGAGATACAAATACATGCCTGGAGAGCAAACCATTGACAAAATATAGAGTTATTTCATTTGTTAAAGTTCCTGTCCTTACACTCTTAACAATCCAGGGCCTTCCTTGCTGCTAAGTCGCTTCAGTCATGTCCGACTCTGTGCGACCCCATAGATGGTAGCCCACCAGGCTCCCCTGTCCCTGGGATTTTCCAGGCAAGAACACTGGAGTGGGTTGCCATTTCCTTCTCCAATGCATGAAAGTGAAAAGTGAAAGTGAAGTCGATCAGTCGTGTCTGATTCTTAGCGACCCCGTGGAGTGCAGCCCACCAGGGTCCTCACTGGAGTGGCGTGCCATTGCCTTCTCTGTGTGATGCGCTAAGGTGACCCAACCCAGTGGCAGCCTCCTAGAAGATATGCTGGTGGGGCTGATCTTGGAAATTCACATATCCACTCATAGACCAGAGGCAGGTGGTCAAATAGCAATGACCAGATTTCCCCACTTTGATCTCCTTAAAGCTTATGTTACGCACTCTGGTTACCAAGGCCTCTTTCCATAGCATCATCTTAATACCTAAAGGGCAGTGACAGCCTGGAAAATTGCAGAGTCTTTTCTTTTAGACCTTTCTCCCAAGCTTTCCATTCTTTTCTTCGCTGTATGTTTGTATGGTGTTACTTTTTCTGTTAAGCCTCAGTGCTATTTTAAGTATGACTGGCACATCTTTTATGTGGTTCTGTAGCATCATGGATGATACCGTTTGGAGCTGACAGTCTTCTTATTAAAAGTGCCATTTTTCTTTTTTGTCTGTAGATAAGATCACTGAGAGAATGGACTTCTCTCTTTATTTCAGTGAAGCTACTGCTACCTAATTTTCACTGATGACAGGACATGCAAAAACTGACTTTCATGCTCGGCTGGCTCATCCTGGCCATGGTGATTGGACTTGAGCGTGTTAATTGGTTACCCACACTCACACAGGATTTGATCAGATACCTCATTCTCTATGGCAACTCTGTGAGCCTATCACAAAGTGAAGAGAAGGGTACTCTTTTCACATAACTTCATTAAGAATATTTGCTCAGACCTATGGAAAACATATGGCCATCTTAAGGAAAGTTCAAAGAACACCATGCTGGAGGGGCAGGTCACTTTTCTAATTTTACCCTAAGATCTTTATACATTCCATGTGACAGTCTTTTCAGCCATAAAGAAAAAAAAAAAAACATTGTTCGTGTTCTAAGTGTAAAAACAGCAAGTGGGACCTCTACGATACACATTTGTGAGCTGCTGAGTCTTGAGTTTTTATTTTTAAACAGACCCTCAGGACCAAAATAAGTTGAGTTAATCAGACCCTCAGTTCCTAGCACAGTATTATTATACATTCCTACAAGACTTGTTTTATTTCCTTCCTTTACCCAGAACTCCCTTTTCCCCCTGCACTCACTCTGATGTGTTTGCTATGCATCCTTAAATGTGCGTGAACCTTATACAATATGCAGTGTTTGTGAAAGTTTCCAAACTTTCAAGGATAATAACCTATCCAATATCAATAGCCTTGGTTACTGTAACTTGAACATGAGCAAGCTACAGCTTTAGCAAATGCCATAAAAGAGGTAAATGATGGAGCCCTAGGATCCATGGGAAATGTTCAAAACCAGTCAACTGGAAAGTGATCTCATGTTTGTGAGCCATTTTGACTGTGTTAGGTGACCTTTATTGAATAGTGACTAAAAATCCAGGCACAGAACTAGGGTTTGTACCTTAGCTTTACAAAAGCTATTCAAAGTGGCATTCAGTTCAGTTCAGTTGCTCAGTCGTGTCCGACTCTTTGCGACCCCATGAACTGCAGAATGCCAGGCTTCCCTGTCCATCACCAATTCCTGAAGTCCACCCAAACCCATGTCCAATGAGTCAGTGATGCCATCCAAGCATCTCATCCTCTGTCATCCCCTTCTCCTGCCCTCAATCTTTCCCAACATCAGGGTCTTTTCAAATGAGTCATCTCTTCGCATCAGGTGGCCAAAGTATTGGAGCTTCAGCTTCAACATCAGTCGTTCCAATGAACACCCAGGACCGATCTCCTTTAGGATGGACTGGTTAGATCTTGCAGTCCAAGGGACTTGCAAGAGTCTTCTCCAACACCATAGTTCAAAAGCATCAATTCTTCAGCTCTTAGCTTTCTTTGTAGTCCAACTCTCACATCCATACATGACCACTGGAAAAACCATAGCCTTGACTATACAGACCTTTGTTGGCAAAGTAATGTCTCTGCTTTTGAATATGCTGTCTAGGTTGGTCATAACTTTCCTTCCAAGGAGTAAGCATCTTCTAATTTCATGGCTGCAATCACCATCTGCAGTGATTTTGGAGCCCAGAAAAATAAAGTCAGCCACTTATCCCCACTATAAATGGAATTAAGAGAAAAAGTAACCCACCAAAAAATATACAACTAAATTCTGATTCTGCAGTTAAATTACATCTGCTGTCTTCTCTCCAAAAATGCCAAGGTTCATGTCTGGAAATTCCAAGGAATAAAAGATGTCCTAAAGAGATCTGAGATTTCACTGATAAAGTAGCATATGGCCTAAGCATTGAAGAACAGATCAAATTTGGACAGGCTTGTAGGAGAAGCTCTCATCATAAACAAGGATCAGATCAGATCAGTCGCTCAGTCGTGTCCGACTCTTTGCAACCCCATGAATCACAGCACGCCAGGCCTCCCTGTCCATCACCAACTCCCGGAGTTAACTCAGACTCACATCCATCGAGTCAGTGATGTCATCCAGACATCTCATCCTCTGTCGTCTCCTTCTCCTCCTGCCCTATCCCTCCCAGCATCAGAGTCTTTTCCATTGAGTCAACTCTTCTCATGAGGTGGCCAAAGTACTGGAGTTTAAACAAGGATACAAAGGTGAATTTGAGAGATAGGAAGTTGTCTCCTTTCACTGGATTACAGGCGTGGCCATTAAAAAGAGAGAAAGGCGGGCTGAATCTTAATCATAGATTAGGTATTAAGCTAAGAAGTTTGCAATACAGGAGACCTGGGTCCAGTCCCTGGGTGAGGAAGATCTCCTAGAGAAGGGAATGGCTCCCAATTCCAGTATTCTTGCCTGGAGAATGCTATGGACACAGGAGCCTGGTAAGCTACAGTCCATAGGGGTTGCAAAGAGTCAGACATGACTGAGTGACTTTCAAGTAGTTTGGCTCTGTCTAAAAGGATACAGAACTTTATGTTCTGGTAGATTAGGATCAGGAGTGGGAGTGCTGGAGATTTTTTTCCTTGGGTTCAGATATCCAAGTTAAGACAAAGCAGCCACTTCACCAATGAACTCTGCACAGCCCCGCCTGTGTTATTTTAGACACAACCCAGTTTAGAAAGATAAGACTAAGAACTGAAATAATTGAAAAAGATAGTGATAATATGTATTGAGCTATGGGGTGTGTCAGGCTGGACGTTTTCCATAAATTATGTTGATTAATCCTTGTAACAATACAAAATGTTAGTCCTATTATTTTCCTATTTTACAAACTTAGAAAATGAGACTTAATAAAAGTTGGATTATTAACCCAGAATCACATAACTAGGAAAATGAACAAGGACCACGAGAATCAGTTGGTGTCTCAACCACTAAACTCTACTGTCTCCTATAAGTAAACGGTTAAATGTGTGGCAGGAGCCAACTAGTTTAAACTCAAAGCAGTATTGGGGATATTTTTATCTGATTTCAGCTGAGAAAATAGAACACAGACAAGTGCTCTCTAAGGAAAGCAGGCCATAGGTTTATAGAATGAAATCATCACTTTGAAGGATGTACTTCATCCTCTCCAAGTACTTAGGCAGATAGGACCATGCATTTTAATAAGTCATGTGGCTGCAAAGGGCCTCCAGAGGGCCATTTAGCCATCTCCTTTTTGCACCTGAAGGTGTTTTTAAAGATTTGAAATGCATAGGTAATGAGGTTTATGTCAGGGGGAGGGAGGTCAAGCCTTTAGTAGTATGTGGGTTCAACTGTTATGAGGGAGATGGTCTCGGCTGAATTTTTGAAGCAAAGGGAAAATAAATCTCTTCAAACAAGGGAGCTGCCTTTTACTTCATTTATTTAACATCATTTCTCTGCCTCTAAACCAAGCTTTCATCTTCTGTAGTCATGGAGAATGGACTCAATGACTCTTCCTCCATTCATGAACCAACTGTGCACAGAGTGAATTTGGGAATCTGAACTGCAGGTAGAAGACTTTCGGAGCACATGTGCATGTATAGAGATGGTCATAGAAGCCCACGCATTCTAGAAGAGAAGCCCTGGCCTCCTAGCTAGAATTCCTAAGTTCCCAACACAAATCTACAAATGCTACCCTACACGGGTGTTTGATAAAGTCCGCTTATACTTTTTCCATTTTCTTAAACTGTAAAGTATACATATCTCCACTTACACAAGATGTGCAGTCCTGTGTATAAATCACATTTTAGTAAATAAAAATATATTTCCAATCCACTAAAAGAGCTTGATCTACAGAAATCTTTAGGCCATTCTCTTCATTCCCTAAATTATTTAATTTTCTGTATCAAGACTAATGAGTGATCTGGATTTGCCCCTTACATATTTCATAGAATTATTATAGGAATTCAATATTTAGAAACTCCTAATTTTCTCAGATTGATAAAAAAAAAAGGCAGGATAATTATTAGTAACAAGTATTTATCAGCATTATAGCTCAATATTTTAGAATTGGGGCGATAGATTGAACATTTTAATAAGTTATGTTTGTTGAGAGAAGAGAGAGAGTTAATTGGGTGCATGCTAAGTAGCTTCAGTTATGTCTGACTCTTTGTGACGCTATGGACTATAGCCCACCAGGCTCCTTTGTCCATGGGATTCTCTAGGCAAGGATACTGGAGTGGGTTGCCATATCTGCCTCCAGAGGATCTTCCCAACCCAGGGATAGAACCCACATCTCTTACATTGCCTGCATTTTTTTTTTTTTAATGCTTTAGTGCTTTACCAGTAGCACCACCTGAGAAGCCCTAATTAGTTCATGGTTATTGAATGCTGAGTACTTTACATGTATTAACTCATTTAATCTGCATAGCAACCCTTCTCATTAAATCAACACATATCGATGAAATGCCTGCTACGTGCCCAGAGCTGGGCTGGGTATTGGAGATAGAATGAAGGATGAGACAGATACAGGCTTCAAACTTATGGAGCTTCAGAACCAGAGTAAATTAAACAAGTTCTAATCATACATGGGAAAGTGTGCAGGGGCCCTGGGGAACAGAGACTCTGGATCTTAACATTTCAGTCTGAGGCTCTACGTGCAGTTCTGTTCAGAACCCACATGGGTGAGAAGATGGCAAGTTTTATGGTTAAGAAGTATGATCCAAGTATGGCTGCCTCCAAAACCAGAAGCTTCTTTCCTATCACATCATCCTGCCTCCTGAGAGTAATTGATCATTTCCTAGAAGATCTCCTTCCCCTTTAAGCATTTAAACGAGGATACCTTAAATCCAGTCCTGTTAGCACCGACTCATGTTTGCCTCCTACCATGAAGAAAGAAGTCATGGTCTTCTCCATTCCACTCTAACTGATGAAGATGCTATCCCTACAGTTGCCTAGATTCTGCCTTCAAGGATGTGTGAGTGGAGATGATAGCAATTAAAAGGAGTAATGGTGTTCAAACAGCAGGTGTTCTAACATATCATTTTCCAGAATCAGCAAACGTGTGAACCTCAGTGTTTCTGTCAACCTTCAAGGCACCGGCATAATGAGTTGGTTTTCCATTATAATTATTATTATTTTCATGAAAATGAAACATAACAGTTGGAATTTTTCCGATAGAGTACTGACGCCCCATTCCTGAGGCTCATGAGATTACTTTTGCTTCAGAGTATTTCAGTTACCCCGCAGTGGTAAGAACAGCTACATTAACATCCTAGTAATTCCTAGCAGTCATTGTTTCCTACTTGGTATCTGACGGAGTTGCCTCATAAGGCTGCTTTCTTTCCCCAGATGATTTGTAACGTGCAGGAACATGACGTGTTGTACAGGCCGCCGGACCTACTCCGCCGTTAGCGCCAGGCACATAGTGTGGCTGATTCATAGAAACACAGGGCTTCATTGTCATTCCAGAGGTGTTGTATCCTGAATAATGATTCTGTGTCATTAACAAGTGGAAATCCCGGTAGTTGAGCATAAGTGGCTAATATCAAATGTGGGTGTCATAGTCCACTTTTATTATTCTTGGAGAAAATTTTAGTACTACCTGTAACTTGCCGTCTCTCACTTGTCTTAATTACCATTTACAGTTTAGGGTTTAGAGGCCAATTAGCTAAATGGCCCATGTTTATAAAGAATCATAAGAAGAGGAAGCAAAGATGGTCCAGGCCAAAGAAGTCATCCTAATTAGTTTAGCTATTCATTCATTCACTCCGAAAATATTTACTCTCTGCCAGGTTCAGAGTCAGGCTTTGCTCACAAGAAGAGAAGAAGGGAGTCAGTATAGAGAAGAAGGAACTCTCAAACTTCAACAGGCACCTTGGGTTACGTGACCAACTCTTAATTCTGCCAACAGGATGCCCTTAGGTTAACTTTTCATTTTATTAGTTAACTCTTTGTGACAATAGTTAACAAAAATACAGCTAGTTTTTCATAAGTGAAGATGATTCCTGAATAGAGATGTGGAGGTTATTGGAGTAGGGATGGGAGCAAACTTGGAAAAGTCATTTCCTGGGGGCATCTTTCGAAATTTAAGAAAATTGAAAACGTTTCTGGAATAAGATTAAAATGTTTTGGGTATGTGTCTGCCCTTTATGCGTCCAAAACGATTTCAAAAACCCATCAATAGAAGGATTTTAATGCAAAACTTCCAATAACTTGGTCATTAAAATTACTGAATGTGGAAGAAATATGCGGGAAAGTAAGGGGGGCAGTCATGTGTGCATGCTCAGTGGTGTCCGACTCTTTGTGACCCCGTGGACTGTAGCCGGCCAGACTCCTCTTTCCATGGGATTCTCCAGGCAAGAATACTGGAGTGGGTTGCCATTTCCTACTCCAGGGGATTTTCCCAACCCTGAGACTTAGCCCAGGTCTCTTGTATCTCCTGCATTGGCAGGAGCATTTTTTACCACTGTACCACCTGGGAAGCCCAACATATTTATATGTAAATTTAAATTATTATATGAAAGTGTTAATATCTCAGTCATGACCTACCCTTGGTGACCCTGTGAACTGTAGCCCGCCAGGCTCCTCTGTCCATGGAACTGTCCAGGCAAGAATACTGGAGTGGATTGCCATTTTCTTCTCCAGGGGATCTTCCAGACCCAGGGATCTAACCCATGTCTCCTGCATTGGCAGGTGGATTCTTTTCACTGAGCCACCAGGGAAGCCCTTTTAAAAATAAAATTATATATGTAAAACCAGGGTTCTTTTTACAACTGTCATACATTCATCATTTATTGAATGATATTATTGAGCACCTACTGTATACCAGGCACTGTTTCAGGCCCTGGGAATACAGTGAACAAAACAAAGCCTGCACTGCATTGGTGTTTACATTGCAGTGGAAGAAAACAGACAGCAATGGAGTAAAAAGTAAAAGATTTAGTCAGTTAGTGAGAAGTGCTGTGAATAAAAATAGTGCAGACACGGGAGCAAGTGCCCAAGTATGGGGGAGGGGAAGCTTGTCCTTATAAATGGCATCGTCAGGGAAGGCTTCACTGACAAGGTGGTATTTGAGAAAATGCCTGATAAACATGAACGGAAAAGCAAGGGGCTCTCTAGCAGGAACTGAATTATAGGCACAGAGAACAGCAAGTGCAAAGGTAAAGTCGCGCGACTAAGTAGGACTTCTTCCAACACAGGCAGGAGCAGTTTCTCAGAGTTTTGTGACTTGGCAGAGGGGTGGCATTGGGGTGGAGGAACACTAAGTTTACACAGCAAGCCGTGTGACTGATGCCCCCAAAAGTTAAGAGTTAGGAAGAGAAATGCAGAGATGCGCCCTTCTATAGTATTTCTGATATACAGATAAAAGATATACATGTACACCCGTGGCTGATTCATGTCAGTGTATTGCAAATACCACCACAGTATTGTAAATTAATTAGCCTCCAATTAAAATAAATTGATTAATTAAAAAAAGATATTAAACCATTGCAAGGGCATAGATAATAGTAAAATGTAAGTCAAAGAATTAGAAAGTGATTAAGTTTTGAGTATTCAATACCTTTGTTTTACCATCTGAGCCACAAGGGAAGCCCCACAACTTTAATGCAAATGAAAAAAGATTTCAACTATCACAGCATTGCTCATCAGCTATATCCCAAGACAAATAAAAAGTTTTTTAAAAAGGAATTGAAGATTCAGCTTCAAAAATATTAGCTTTTAACTGCATTCCCTGGTAGCTCAGCTGGTAAAGAATCTGCCTGCAATGCAGAAGACCCCAGTTTGATTCCTGGGTCAGGAAGATCCCCTGGAGAAGGGAATGGTTACCCACTCCAGAATTCTTGGGCTTCCCTGGTTGCTCAGATGGTAAAGAATTTGCCTGCAATGCAGGAGACCTGGGTTTGATCCCTGGGTTGGGAAGATGCCCTAGAGGAGGGCAAGGCAATCCACTCCGATATTCTTGCCTGGAGAATCCCCATGGACAGAGGAGCCCGGCAGGCTACAGTTCACAGGGTCACAAAGAGTCAGACACGACTAAGCACAGCACCACTGTTTCACAATTAATTTCATTTTAGGTTTATATAATTTAATTCATAATAAAATTTAATGTTTATATCATTAATCCTTAACAATGGCCCTGTCTAACCACCTTGCAAAATTCCTAAAAACTTAATAGCCACTTCTTTTGAACTGGTCCAAGCTGGCTCATGCGCCCCTGGCTTTCCTCTGAGTGTGGGTTCATGGCAGAAGAAATGAGTCATCAGACCAGGATGACTCTTTAAATACTGTCGTGAGAACAGCTGTTAGGTGGTCAAAGGCAGAAGCAGGGAGATGAGTCAGGAGACTTTGCAAGAATGCTAAGGTTCAGCCTGGGTTGTGTGGAAAACCCCTGCACCTGGTCACGGTTTCCCTTGCACATGATGTTGGATCATTGGTGGCTAAGCTGGATCTTAGTTACTTACCGTAATTCTTCTAAGACACAAGGGTTCTTCATAGTTAATGTTTCAGAAATTGGAATGCATCTCAAAATTGACTGTGTACATTTAATAGATCCTGTTTCTTTTTTTCCTATAAAGCTGGTATTAAATCAATGCAGATCTAGCAACTGGCCGCATTTTCCAACCGAGAAAACATTCCCTTTTGCTTCGTGAAACACGGAATTGATCAACCTGAAGTATTGTTTGTGGCCCACAATTGAATAAAACTGATAGAGGGTTTAAAATACAAATACATACTCTATAAGTAAAGGCCAGGGAAAGGAAGAATGTGTTCATAGCAGAGGCAGACACAGGAGCGTCAGGAAAAGTGTAAGAGAAATCAATGAATCGAGCATTCAGGGAGGCCAGTAGGTTCTTCTCTGATTAAATAAGACAGGCAGCCACCTAGGAGTGTGATTTCAGGATCACTGCATCTATTCCCCAGCAGCCTGCACTGTCTCCAGATGATCACTGGTAAAATGTCTAAAAACGACCCAGGAGGCCCAGCATATTCACAGAGGAGCCATTAAGAAGATTAAGGGACAGTAGTCCCAGAGGAAATGAGACAGGAAAATGTAATGAAGGGTCAGCGTTGTTTAAAGCTCTAAATCAGAGTTTTTCAGAGCCAGGTAACGCCTAAACCCCTTTGGAAGGTCCATCACATGCTTTTAGGGCACCTTTCTGCCAACCCCACCTCCTTTCCCCTTTGTAACCACTGCTCATCTCCATCCCTTGCTTCCTATGGCCAACCTTGTGGTTGTTTGGCATTTGCTTGGCACACAAGCACAGATTAAGTCTGCCTCCATTCTTTTCTCTCCAGCCAAGGATAATTAAATGTGTATGTTATTTTATCACACTCTGCAATATTTAGAATGTCACATCCAGATCTCAGTTTATTAAACAACTTCAGAAACGAAAGTCATTCCATAAAAATATTTTTCCATCAGTAATTATCCCTGAGAAAGAGGTTTCATTTTTATAACTGAAAATTAAAATAATGTAACAGGGCTATAATAAACACTGGATGACTATTATCCTTGAAATGAGTGTACACAGCGATGCTTAATGATACATTATCTGTAGAGTGTTACCAACTTAGATGAGAGCTAGAAGCTAACATGATTGTGAACCCAAACAAAACATGGGCACAGAGATATTCTAAATAATCCAGTTATTTGTTGGTCATCCAGATGACATTCTTAGATTATGTATCAAGTGTTTTTCCTTTAAAATTCCTGAAATAGGCCTGTGGACCACACCTCTCATTGAACTTGCACTGGAACAGCATTGGACAAGTTCAATATATTGGACAAGTTGAATATTCTTAGCATCATGAGCAATTCTGGGGTCCTCTGGCCCTCATGCCCCTCCCATCCAGCCACCCATCTCTCACTTCACAAAAACTGCTCTGATATGACCCATATCTGTACCTATCAGAGTTCAACTTAAAATTTTATTTGGAAAAAAAAAAAGAGTTTTGCTGTTACAACAATTTGAAAACCACTAATCAAGCATACAGAATTCCCCAAAAGAATGGTCTAGCTGAAATATGGTTTTAAGGGTTAAGAAATAAGAAAGTTACCGCATTCCAACCTTCAGTTCAGTTCAGTTCAGTTCACTCGCTCAGTTGTGTCCGACTCTTTGCGACCCCATGAATCGAAGCACGCCAGGCCTCCCTGTCCATCACCAGCTCTCGGAGTTCACTCAAACTCACGTCCATCGAGTCGGTGATGCCATCCAGCCATCTCATCCTCTGTCGTCCCCTACTCCTCCTGCCCCCAATCCCTCCCAGCATCAGAGTCTTTTCCAATGAGTCAACTCTTCGCATGAGGTAGCCAAAGTACTGGAGTTTCAGCTTTAGCATCATTCCTTCCAAAGAAATCCCAGGGCTGATCTCCTTTAGAATGGACTGCTTGGATCTCCTTGCAGTCCAAGGGACTCTCAAGGGTTTTCTCCAACACCACAGTTCAAAAGCATCAATTCTTCAGCATTCAGCTTTCTTCACAGTTCAACTCTCACATCCATACATGACCACTGGAAAAACCATAGCCTTGACTAGACGGACCTTTGTTGGCAAAGTAATGTCTCTGCTTTTCAATATGCTATCTAGGTTGGTCATAACTTTTCTTCCAAGGAGTAAGCGTCTTTTAATTTCATGGCTGCAGTCACCATCTGCAGTGACTTTGGAGCCCCCAAAAATAAAGTCTGACACTGTTTCCACTGTTTCCCCATCTATTTCCCATGAAGTGATGGCACCAGATGCCATAATCTTCATTTTCTGAATGTTGAGCTTTAAGCCAACCTTTTCACTCTCCTCTTTCACTTTCATCAAGAGGCTTTTGAGTTCCTCTTCACTTTCTGCCATAACAGTGGTGTCATCTGCATATCTGAGGTTATTGATATTTCTCCCGGCAATCTGGATTCCAGCTTGTGCTTCCTCCAGCTCAGCGTTTCTCATGATGTACTCTGCATATAAGTTAAATAAGCAGATGACAATATACTGCCTTGACGTACTCCTTTTCCTATTTGGAACCAGTCTGTTGTTCCAGTTCTAACTGTTGCTTCCTGACCTGCATATAGGTTTGTCAAGAGGCAGGTCAGGTGGTCTGGTATTCCCATGTCTTTCAGAATTTTCTACAGTTTATTGTGATCCACACAGTCAAAGGCTTTGGCATAGTCAATAAAGCAGAAACAGATGTTTTTCTGGTACTCTCTTGCTTTTTCGATGATCCAGCGGATGTTGCCAATTTGATCTCTGGTTCCTCTGCCTTTTCTAAAACCAGCTTGAACATCTGGAAGTTCACAGTTCACCTTACCTACACCACAATTTTAAAGGTCCTTCTTGGGGGATTAGTATATGAATATCAATCAAGAAAAAAAAAAAACATTTTTCTATTTTAAGGAAGTATTGAAGCAAAAGCCACAATTTCAAATAGTGAGTAGAGCACAACTGATGGTTTTTGAGACCCCTTAGCAGACTTACTCTTATTTAATCCTCCACGAAGTCTCAGCTCCATTTTACAGATCTAAAAAGTCAGAGATTTTAATTCAGATTGTTCTGCTTGGGTCCAAAGTCATGTTCCAACTGATGGTACTGTGTTTTAAATTCTTGAAATCTCTGACATTTCCTCAGTATTTTAAAGTAGAGTGTATTATAAATAACTCTTTCCCTGACGAGTGTTAGCTTGTGCTTGCCCAGAGTTAGTAACTGGGTTGGATGACCAGTACGACGACCTTGTGTAATCTGGGATTCTTCACAGGGTGGTTTTGGCATGGGAGGGAGATGAGAAATAGATGAAACCAGGCTGCAGGATTAAGCCTGAAATATTGCTTGGTGGAAAAGTGTTCCCAGGCTAAACTCAAGTTCACTCATTCACTACTCCATACACGTCGTAAATCAGCCAGAAGAGAGCTATTTCCATATTTTAAATTGCTGCAAAAATCTCTGCAACTTTCTCATTTTGCAGATAAAGGTTCAACATCATAGGAAGCAATGTACACTGAATTTTAATGCTCACTTCAGAAATCGCACTTACTCACTTTGTGGGTTTTTGACGCTCTTCCAACAGGCAACTGTAACCTAATTTGTTTCCAGAATGTGTTTACTTCTGTAGTTGTTGATTATTAAAATGCTTTAAAGCTTCTGTCTCAGCTGTTTAGAAAACTAAAGAAAGAATCCTTGTTGCCTTTGAATAATACCTTGCTTCTTGCTAGTGTCTCACTGAAATATTTCAAAACTCATTTCATAATATTTTAGCTGTTGTGATATATGAGTTATATTATGAATCTTTTCAACATATTGAAAACTGGAGAAAATCATGAGACACAGGAAAACATAATTATTAATAGTAAATATTTAAATATCAATAGGGCTTCCCAGGTAAAGAATCTGCCTGCCAATGTAGGAGATGCAGTTCAATCCCTGGGTCGGGAAGATCCCTTGGAGATGAAAATGACAACCCACTCCAGTATTCTTGCATGGAAAATTCCATGGAGGAGCCTGGCAGGCTTCAGTCCATGAGCTTGCAAAGAGCTGGACAGGGCTGAGCAACTGAGCACACACACAGATATCAATATTTGAAAACATCACAGAAATATGTTTTGAAAATATCTAAAATATTTTTAAATATGTGTACTGGAAAATCCTTAAATGTAGTCTAAGCTATAAAATATACAACAGAATTAACAATATGCATTCATGTATGTAAAGTAATAATTTTGCATACATAATTGGAGTAAAAAATTTACAAACCTGAAGACTTCGTTAAATATAAGCACTTTCTAAAAGTCTTTAACTATCCATCATGTCAATATCTATTTTTAAGTTCCTGTTTTGTGACAAGTATAGCAAACATATTTATATTTGGCATATGTAAACTTCATATACAGTTGTGTCTTGTTACATAAAGTATGTTATATCTGGTTCTGTTCTCTGTCTTGGCTACTAATGTAGTGACATAAATATCAACATGAGATAGCATCTTATATATCATTTCTTAGAAACTGAGAGATAAAAGCACCAAATATACCCTGCAAGTCTCTGAGCTCTTAAATGATTTCTTGTGTGTTTATTTGTGTTGGAAAGAAAGAGGAGGAGGGGGAGAGGGAGGAAGTATTTGGTATAACTCATGTTGTGATTTATTGGATGCTAATCTTAAAACCACAAGATTACATTTCAAAGGTCAGCTTTACAGTCGTGCAAAACAAAAGTTCTGTGTGTTTGATACTAATGAGCCCTGTTTATTCAGTGGGTGAAGTCAGACAAATATTAGATTAAATCTAAATCACGGAATGTTCTTATTAGGCATAGAAGCTTCTCTGAGTACAGATGTGCTAATATATTAAACAGAATGCCATACAAAATATTCCCCCTGAATTACTGAAGTAAATAAGTTACACTAATCAAATGGAGAAGGGGAATCATTTACAAAATTATAATTGACTCTAATTTTGTAAAAGCACAATTAGGAGAGTCTAATACCTTTCAAAATGTGACCTGATAGCCCCATGACACATTCCTTGAAAAAATAAGTAAAATCCTTCTTACAAAGGCAGTTGCCATGTCCATGGGTTTATTTAGATCTTCTTCAAGTGCTTTCATTTTCAGAACATTAGTCTTCATCTACATCCAGTTAACTTACATACAGTTCAAGTTGTTCTTACTTTTTTATTTCCTACTTTCTCCTCTCAGTGTTGGAGATCATGTATGTATTGGCCATTTAGCTCATGTATGTATTTAACAAATGGTTCAGTGCCAGGCACAGTTCTTGGCACCCATAATAGAAAAATGACCAGGTGATGATCCCTGCCTTCAAGGAGTTCACTGTGTAAAAACACAGGAAGAAGTGGTAAGTCCGTGGGGTTCGATCCAGAAAAGGCATCTCAGACTTGGAAAGAAGCACTTCCCAGGCAAAGAAAGGGGAAATTGTACACATTGGAAGGGAAGGAGGATGTAAACATTGAAATACTACAGAGATGGAGTGGAGGAATAGACAGATAGGGAGAAGGCTAGTTTGGAAGTACCGATACATGAGGCTTGGCCCTTATGCTTACACCCAAGTTTGAACTTCAATCTACAAGGATCAGGAGTCTCTGAAAGGTTTAAACAGTAACTGGAAAAGTCCGTCTTGTGGCTGTGTGGATGGTGAGGAAGGCAGAGACCAAAGACAGGGGCATAGCTCAGACTTTCCTAACCATCTGTTCCTGGAGCCTAGGTCCTAGACCTCAGCCTAGGCCAGAGAAGCAAGCGCCAGTGAGGACAATGAAGGGGACCTGTCACAACGTCAGGGACAACAGGACATGGTGACCAGCTGAACATGTGATGTCAGCAGGATAGAAACATTCAGTAGAACTCACACGTTTCTGATTCCAGGTAGGTAATAGTCTCACCCATGAAGATAGTCATGGATGGGGGTGGGGGTGGGGGGTGACATGGGGGTGGGGGATGGTCTTACAAGGGAAAGAAATGCAATTTGAGATAAAAGTTTGAGGTGACTGTGGAAAAACTTTCTCCTTATGGAAGGCATACTTAGAGTCATGGAAGCAAGACTTGTGATAACGCCCCCAAAAATCTGAGTGTGGGCTGCTCTTTTATCAGGCAGGGAGGTTTGCCTACATATGCCAACCTTGACATAGAGAATAGTGAAGCCCTATGCACAGATATGGCTTTTAAGCAGCTGATTTTAAAAATCCTTTTTTTTTTTTCAACAAATATTTAATTAGCCCTCTTCAGTACAGGAAAGGTGGTGAGTTTTGTAACACAACTTACAAGGTTTGATGAGTGCACACAAGCTCTGGCTGCACAGTATCGCTTGCTTTATTAAACTCCTTTGTATTGTGGGGGTAAGAGACAAAGAAACTGGCCTTTGAAATCTGAGAGCACCTGAGAGACATAATTTGAGGCAGCAATCTGAATCCAGCTAGCTGATACTCAGTGCTGGTCTCTCTTGAGTGGTTACTTCCCAGGATTTCCATAGCTGCAAAGATGATCTTAAAGATAAGGTTATGTGGCCTTCTAACAGCTTTCAGAAAAGGAATTCTTCAAAATGAATAACTATTAAAAAAAAAAGTCTCTTTCCCTAAGAGACAAAGTATTTGGTGATAAATTGAATGCTTCCCTCTGAATTGAACATATCATGATCTAGATAGAAACTCAGTCTGGAAAAAAAACAAATAAAACATGGCACCTTTCATTGTGTCATAAGATGAGCTATTTCTGATACTTAAAGTGTCTGGTTTCTAGAGAAGGAATTTCTGTTAAAGCATGTTCTTTTTCTTTTTTTTTTGAGATACAAATGATATATTTTATATATGACATACCACAAAAATATGTGAATATGGCTCATGTATTGGTATTATTGGTTTATATAGACTAGAAATCTATATAACTATCTCTTACAAGGAAAAACAATAGGTACATACAAAAGGAGCATAGATACTGTGTCTTGGTTCAAGTCAGCAACTTGTTTGTCAGAGATTCATGCGTGGCTCCTAGTTCAACATTAATATCTGAGACAAAGTGGGGAAATATGGCAAATGCTATTAGTAGAGATTCCCTAATAATTCATGAACGGTTTAAATTATGTGTTGGAGGCTTTTTTTTTTTTTTTACTTGTTTTTCAATTTATCACATTATCACACACATTGCTTGGTAACATGTTCATGAAATCTTCCCAGACAAATTAGTTCCACTTCTAGTGTTCCTTCTTGCCATTTCATTTGGAGAAAGGTGTAAAAAAAATAATCAGCTTTGAAAGAAGAGAACGTGTGTCCTCTTATTAACCTATGTTGCTGTGCTGAAGATATGAAATCAGAAGTGACAGAATATGGAGTGAAAGAAGTCTGATGTTTTTACATTGTGACCTGTTTGTGAAGTCCATGGAGTGAGGAATTTCATACACATACATATATATACACACATACATGTGTGTGTGTATGTATATATATATATATATATATACACATACATGCACATATATATATTTTAAAACTATGAAGATAATAAAACATACAGTAATGCACTCACCTTTTGTAATCTCACCTAGGCAAGTTTTAAAAAATAAATCTCTGGATAATGCAGAGTTTTTAGATTCTGAAACTGAAAGATTCCCTACTAAGTTTCTAGAAATTTCTACAAGAGCCTCCGAAACCATTCCAGGCCCTTCCATCTCTCTTCCAAAACTTCCAAATTCTTGTTTGTAAACTGCATTTTCATTAATGAAAATAAGCCATTTCTTAGAAAAGATAATTTGTTTTTCTTGCTTAGTTTTCAAAAGATGGTTTTCAATGTTGTAGATGAAGATTTTTTTCTCCATAATTTCAGATTTATGTCACAGTAGGGAAAAGATATTTATTATCCAAGAGTAAAGAGAAGGGTTTTTGTAGGATTCCCCTTTTTTCCCTTTTGGGAGATATGAATTTCCATGACCTTCTGGTTGGAAATCAGTGAATAATTTCAAAGTCTCAAGGAATTCTGGGAGCTATGATTGTAACCAAAGGGTTCAGATCAGCGTCACACCAAACAGTTAGGAATGCACAAAGTGTGATTTCTCTGAAAAGCCTGATGACACTCATTTTGCTTTTTTTTTCCTCCCAATATTTCCTTTATCCAGGCATATAGTAGACATCCAATATATACTTGTTGACTTAGCAAATTAATAAGGTATTTAATTGTATAGCTACATAATCAAACTCCAGTGGTGCCATTTCTTGGTTCGTGTTGAAATCTACTATTCGGGGAAATATTCTATTAGACTTCCATTTGGTACTTTCACTCTTTTATTCTTAAAATAATTATATGCTTTTTCAAGTGTCTCCTTTCTGCCCTTTGCATCAGTCTCCTGGTAATAGTTATCTTTAATATCTAGCGTCTCAAATATCTTTAAAACTTTTTATTATTCAGAGATTATTTCCATTTTCCAGCATTTCCTCAATATTACTGTAGAATTTTTACTTAGGCACAATTACTGGGAAAAATGAGAAAAAATAGAGAGATATGAAACCATGAGAAGTCCAAAAACATAAAATACTTATTGGCATATTGCTTAAGGATATATCCACGTGTAATAAAACTGCATCAAGCAGAAGGGAATAAATACAAAAAGCTGAAGAGCAGCTCAACTTGTAGGAGAAGTTGAGTGGATGCAGTTGAGGTGGAGTCCAGAGCAAGTTTCTCAAGTAGTACAAAGTCTACTGTATCTTAAGCCTGAAAGTAGACATAATTCATTATTTTATACATCTTTATTTTATATATAATGTTGTAACATATATTAGTATACATTACATGACAAATGTCAATAACATGTAAATATATCTTCATATAAAGGAATATATATTGTTTTATTTCTGTAAAATATTTCACATAACAAAAAATATTGGGAAGCATGATGATAAAAACCACAGTGGACCAGGGTTGTACAAATAAAGCAATACTAATATCTATCTCGTGTTGAGGCTGATCTCAAATTTATACCCACCATTATGAGTCTTTTTTGAAAAGCAAATATAATAATGGCTTTTAGTGACATCCTTCCAGGAAGAAATTAAATTTTCTATTTGTTTTCAAAATGCTTAGGTCCTCTAAAAATTAATTTCTGGTTTATCTGTTATTTGCATGCTTCCTAAACATTTAATGTCATTTTCTCCTTAAATAATAGAAAGGAAGGATAAAAATTATGTCAAATGTTATCATTTGATAAGTTGATAATTATTTATTTCTTCCCTAATTTTTTTGGACCAGTACACATGCTTTTTGTGCATATCGGATTAACATAAGGAGTTGGCAGAGTTAATTTCTGTCTTAAGGTAAAATTTCACAATATCAAATCCTTATTTTTCTGAAATAAATTTTTTTGTTATTGAAAATTGCTTTCAGTCAGCCATTAGCTAGAAACTATTATGGTACTTTGTAGAAATGTTTCTGGTTATAAAGATCAAAAGGTCAAAATCTAAGAGTTCATTCATTTTTTTTTTTAATTTTATTTTATTTTTAAACTTTACAAAGGAATTCTTTAAATTGTATTATCTTTTTAGGAAAAAAATCAATTTGTATACAAGTCATTTCCTGTTATAGTAATTTTTTTCTTACTTGAAGTTTAGACATACAATCTAACAACTGAACTTAATATCTAAAATCTAGAAAATCTAAGATTTATGGTTGCATATAAAACCTGTATAGTTCACTCTTAAGAATGACTTTAATCTATGGTGTGACAAAGGGACTTTTACATTGATATACATGGTAAAACCCCCAAAGTCTAGGGTCTTAGGTTTCAAGACCAATCCTTGGCCATTCCTGGTTACAAATTGGCAGATTGTTCTGCTAAATTATTGTTGCTTCAGTAGTAAAAGCAAGAAGAGGGCCTATATATGGCCATCCGAACAGCCATGTGGGAATGAGGTCACCACAGGTGGCCAGTTTAGCAATCCACGTTCAGAAAACTGACTTTTTAATTCACCTTTAGAGTGAGATGGGAGAGTATTTATTCCTTGTTCCTGAATGTTCCTAACTGCTATCTGGAGTATCTCTTTTCTCACATTAGGGGTCTGGAAAGCCAGATGAGAAATTGCAAGGTGTTAGAGATCAAAGAGTCAAGCAAAAGGTCTTAGGTTGCTTTGTAGACAGTTTCACAGAGTCCACAATAGTGATTATTTCTGCTCCCTTATAGGAAATGGAATTCTATTTTAAATGATAATGCATTTCTTTCCCCGCATCTCTTCTTTCTCAATTCTTGTTAATCACCACTTAATTATACATATGTTACATTTTCCAGTGTTGAAATATGTCTTCTGTTAGGTCTTAAAATCAATATGCTATTTGGGCAGAAAGATCTTAGACTTGATGAAAAGTTCAGAAAGGATCAATTTTATCAGGGACATGATTATTCATTTTTCTCTTGGGTGGGCCATTAACTGAGTGAGATCAACTCTTTTAAGTGGAAATATTTTCATTATTGCTTCACAAAGGGCAACGTGAATAATAATCATTCGCAAGTTGATTTGTTTGTAGTTGTGGACTTCATACAGAGAGCACAATAGATCACAGCATTCGGCAAATCTCAGTGGCCTGAACTACAAAGGTTCATTTCTTTCTTCGGTTACATGCATATTGTGTGTCAGGTAGGGAGTCTGTGATGCGTCCTCACTGTCAACCCAAGGGGATGTATCAGTAGCTGTCTGGAATTATACCAGTCACTCTGATGAAGGGAAGATGGAGCTCTGGCCATGGTGTTGAATGGGCAGTTAATTGCTCTGCCGTGCAAGTAACCGGAGAAGGCAATGGCACCCCACTCCAGTGTTCTTGCCTGGAGAATCCCAGGGACAGGGGAGCCTGGTGGGGCTTCTGTCTATGGGGTCACACAGAGTCCGACACGACTGAAGCAACTTAGCAGCAGCAGCAGCAAGTAACAGTATTACATCTGACCAGCCAAGACACATTACTTGGCCCCACCTAACCACAAGGGGGCCAAACACTGAAACCCTGCCTTGTGACCAGAAATGAAGAGAAGTGAAAAGATTTGTTAAACACCACCGATGACTCTGCTAATCACTTGTATGAAGTTGCTGTCATCCTTCATGTGGGAATGTTTCTATCTGGAAGGAGTAGAAACCTTGGGTTGTGTCAAACAATGTCAGTGACTACCATGATCATGATCATGTTTTAGATTCTTTTTTCTTTTTTTCATAATTACTCTTTTCTACACCCGAGTTACTAAAAAAAACATAAACTGATATCTTCATTAGCATATATAAGCATTTCTCTGAAGTTCCCCTTTACTTATTTGGACTACAGTTTAATTTAGGAAGAAATTAAAGATGCAGACTAAAGTTTCTCTTCTAAATTTTAAAGTTTCATGATGGATTGTGGAGTTATTAAATTTTAATATTTACCAGTACTCAATTATATAGTCATGTATAATGTGCTTTTAGTACATTTAAAAAATATGCTATAGTTACCTTGCATTTAGAGCCCACAATGCCGAATCGAAATAGTGAGGAAATCTCACTTATCTGTAACCTCAGAATGAAAGGAAACTATAGTGTACGAGCTGTAAATTGTGTTGGATGACTGCTGCTTAGAATTATTTCTTTTCTTTCTTCTGCTGTTTCTGCTGCTAAGTCACTTCAGTCGTCTCCGACTCTGTGTGACCCCAGAGACGGCAGCCCACCAGGCTCCCCCGTCCCTGGGATTCTCCAGGCAAGAACACTGGAGTGGGTTGCCATTTCCTTCTCCAATGCAGGAAAGTGAAAAGTCAAAGTGAAGTCGCTCAGTCGTATCCGACTGTAGCGACCCCATGGACTGCAGCTTACCAGGCTCCTCCGTCCATGGGACTCTTTCTTCTACTCACCTCTATATAGGAGGGAACTACATTTCCCAGGATCCCCTGTCCTTCTGCTTCTGAGTCAATTCAACCAATCAGAGCTACTCTTGATTCCAGAGAAGGAAAAAAAGGGTATTTCTTCCTCCTCACTCTGCCTTCTGTGGTGCCTGTAGCACCAGCAGCAGCTGCACTTCCCCCGTGGCTACATAATTGGCACCTCACACCTGTCAGAATGGCTCTCATCAAAAACTCTACAGATAACAAATGTTGTCAAGGATTTGAAGTAAAGGGAACCCTCCTACACTGTTGGTGGGAATGTAAGTCAATGTAGCCACTGTGGAAAACAGTATGGAGGTTCCTCAAAAACACTAAAAATAGAATTGCCATGTGATTTAGCAATTCTACTTCTGGATATATATCTTAAAAAAATGAAAACACTAATTCAGAAAGATAAGTGCACGCCAGTGTTCATAGCAACACTTTTTTCTTTTAAATAAATGAGGTCAGTAGGATAAATGGAAAGAATAGTGTATCAGAGAAGGAAAAATGTAAATATTAGTTTCTCCTCTTTCTCTCTCTAGTTATATGATTCCAAATGAAGTACTTTACTTCTTGTATCTCTTTTTCCTTATTTATAAAATAAGGATTTTGCACCACTAACATATAACAATATGATTGAATGTCAGGAACACAATGCTCAGTAAAGGAAGCCAGTCACAAAAAGGTAGGTCCAGTAAAGTTTCAGTAAAGATAGAGCTAACCTATGAAAGCATAATCAGAATAATGGTTGTCTTGGTCTGGCAGAGGGAAAGAAGTGAAACAAGACAATTTTCAATGGTGATGACAATGTTCTTCCTGGTGACAGGCGTGCTGTTTACCTGGGTATATATTTGTTATATATTTGTTAAAACTCGTCAAGCAATATGCTGGAAATATTCACATTTTACTGTATGTTATCATACCTCGATATAAAAGGAAAGGGGGTACTGAGAAAGACAATTAATTAGTTAATCAAACAAAAATGGAGCTTGGATTACATGTCTCTAAGATTCTTTTAGCTCTGAAATTTGATTCTTTTCTACTGAAGAATTTGAATGGAATAAAGAAAATAGAAAGAGGGAGGAACAGAGAATATTAACAAGCTTAAAAAATTCTACAAACACATATTTTAAAACTTTTTTGGAGAGTTCATGCTTGCTTCTTAAGAGAACAGGCAGTGGAAACCAACTACATAGATTTTGAGCTCGGATCCATGAGTGATTAGCTTTGGGAACTTGAGCAAATAACTTAAGCCCCTATCACTGAGTTTCAACATGTTTGTAACAGAGTGAATGCTTGTCTCTAACCTAGTGGATCACTGTGAGGCTTAGATGAAAGGATGCATATATAGTTTTTAGCCTAGTGCTGGGCATAGAGTAAATGCTTAATAAGTGATAATGATAATGATTATGATGATGAAAAATCTTCCCAGAAATTTCTTCATATGCACTGGCAGATACATATATTGAATCCATTGCTTTTTTTTACACAAATATGATCACATTATGAGGCTTCCCAGGTTGCCCAGTGGTAAAGAGTCCGCCTGCCAATACAGCAGACACAGGAGATGCAGGTTCGATCCCTGGGTCAGGAGGATCCCCGGAAGTAGGAGGTGGCACCCCACTCCAGTATTCTTGCCTGGAGAATTCCATGGACAGAGGAGCCTGGCAGGCTACAGTCCATTATGCACATCATTTGCAAATTTCTTTTTTTTTTTTTTAATTTAATATACCTGTACTTTTTCCATGTTAACATAGCAAGTTCTGTTTGGTGAGGGAATCGTATTCATTACATGGAGGGACCATGATGTATTTAACTGCTCTCCTATTAATTAATATTTAGACTCTGTTGAGGGGCTAGTGCACTGGGACGACCCAGAGGGATGGTATGGGGAGGGAGGAGGGAGGAGGGTTCAGGATGGGGAGCACATGTATACCTGTGATGGATTCAGTTTGATATTTGGCAAAACTAATACAATTATGTAAAGTTTAAAAATAAAATAAAATTAAAAAAAAATAATACTAAAATGGACAGTCTTATATGCAATATTTGAAGGATGTGATGTTTTAACTGGAAAAGACTTCTAACCATTTTACTGTCAGAGTTAACTTTTTTTTTTTAATTTTAAGACTAGTTCTGTCCACTAGGCTTCCTAGCTTTTTATATTAGATTCCTTAGGCAGGCAGGCAGTTGATGAAACTCAAAGGAATGGTTGTTATCCTTTATACTCTCAGTCTTCTACAGTGAAGCAATAGTTAATAAACCATAATTCTGAAAGAAATATATAAAAGTAAGTAAATGCTATACCACTGCCTTAGGATAGGAAATATATTTAGTGTGCTTACCAAATGTAAAAACCCAGCCTAAATGAGCATTTCTGAGCAGAGATGAGATCCTCAGGACTGGCAGAAGGAGAAGTGAATGGAACTGAGATTTCCAAAATTTAATTTTGAAAATAGATTATTGAAATTCTTTGAAAATTTGTATTTAGTTGCTCTAAATACAAAAGCAAATAACGTCAAATCAGCTCATCCTAGCATCTCAAGAATACAAGGCCCTCTGGCACTTTTTTCCTTTGGAGAAAAAGACCATGAAGTCATTCTGCCTTATTAAGAAACCTAGTGGGAATCAAGAAAAGTTTTAATAAGCTTATAGCTACTCTTGACAGTTGAGTAGTAAATACTAAGCATTACTTCATAGGAATGAGTAAGTATAACACCTTCACAGGCTGTTTCTATAACATATGGACTGTTAAGTGCTTGAGAAATAATTTGTTTGTTTTTGCAGCTCATAGTTTAATGTAATGAAGCACTATTGAGTTGAATAACTAGACAAGAAACTCCTTACTTATGGGGAATTATATTCTGAATTAATGAATTGCAAATTGTAAGCCAATCCAACTCCTATAAATATTATGGAAAGAAGTAGCAGCTCTACCTACACAAATTTTCAAGGCAAAATTATTCCGTGACGAGAAAAAGATTTAGAGCATAATTAAGGTTCCTAAAATATAAGTACTTAAGAAGAAACTTACCATATGTTTAAAATTATCCAAGACTGCATTTATGATCTGTGATAAGTATATATTTTCTGGAATGCAGAAAACCTCTTTAAAGGTTTTCTGTTTTATTTTTATGGCATTATTGTGCAGTTCACCTCTTGCAATTCATTATGGGCTTTAAAAATTCAAAAAATAAAACAAAGATTTTTATTCTGTGCCTGTGATAGTTATTTGACTTCACACAGAAAACACTAACTCATTAGTAAAAATACAAATAACTTAAAATGATAGACTTAATAAGCTGTTTTCTGAGAATATTTTGTTAACACAGCTCTGATACATGCACAGAGTTTTATTGAAGTCTCAATGTTAATTAATTTGGGAAGTGATGGTCTTGGGAAGGTCTTCAGTATCTGTATACATGAGATCATTAAGAAAAATGTGTATTCTTATGGGTCGTTTTTAAAAATTGTTTTAACATTCAAAAAATAGACACAACACATAAATAGGGGAGAGCACTGAATCTAAAGGCAGAACCCTTGGAACCTAAACAGGCTGCACCTCAAAATAATTATGTAAGCCTGGGCAAGTTCTGAACACCTGTGAGTCTGTTTCTTCATCTCTTAAAGATGTAAGATAAGATAGAATTTGCCTTCTTCAGAACGTCAGGTTTAAGGATAAAAATACCTAGTGCAAGTGAAAATGTTTTAAGAGCAATTCATTGGATTAACAAAACTTGTAATGCAAAATAAAAACTAAAAGAAAGAAAAGCAAAGACTTTCATAATCAAATAATCATCAAGGAAAACATAGATTAACCTGAATGTGAGACAGAGGGGTTGGGGGGTGGGGATATTTCTCAAAAGTGAAAAGTAAAATGAATGTCGCTCAGTCGTGTCTGACCCTTTGCAACCCTGTGGACTGTAGCTCACCAGGCTCCTCTGTCCATGAGATTTCCCAGGCAAAAATACTGAAGTGGGTTGCCATTTCCTCCTCTGCGGAATCTTCCCAACCCAGGAATTGGACCCAGGTCTCCTGCATTGCAGGTGGATTCTTTACCATCTGACCCACCAGGGAAGCCCCTTTACTAAAGACTGTAGTGAAAAGGTTCTGCCTGTAACTGGGGTTGACCTTAAGGACCCTCTCTGTGTCTTGCAAATGAAGCACGTGGAGAACACCCCTGGGGAAAGGTGATTCCAGACACAAGGGGGCTGATGTGGCTTTACAGCTAGGGGTTAAAGTGTGCAGTACAGACAACTCAGTGGAGCAAAACTGCTGCAGAATTGATGGATTCATGGCTTCTCAAGAGTGATTCTAGCTGAACGTTTCCTGTCTGCTTCCTGTAAATGTGTTTAGTATCAGATCAGTGTCGTCATAGTTCCACAAAACTATTCCTCACATGTGATGACCTCAGTACGATTAAAATGAAAATACCTTAAGAATGACGTGTTTTCAACAAAGTGTACTTCTCCATTTTGAACATGTGCAAATCTTGAAATTGTCACTAGGACCGTCATCATTCCTGAGTTTCCTAGTCTGACCAAGACACTGGGGTCTCATGGAAGAAACTCCTTAGAGAGGTTATTTTCTCTATCTGGGACTTGTTTTCTTGATTTATAAAATGAAAGAAATAAAAAGATTCCGTTCTCCCCCCATAGAAAACAAAGATCTTTTCGATGTCTAGCAACCTCTACAGATCAGCAGAACATCCTCTCCAAGGCCCCACCTGGGTCTCTCATAACATTTGAAGTTGTCCCCATCTCCCTCATCTAAATTAGCCTTAAAGTCTAGAATATTATTGCCATAAGACTTGTGGTGGTACTAAGGGTAAAGAACCTGCCTGTCAATGCAGGAGATGCAAGAGACGTGGGTTCAATCCCCTGGAGTAGGAAATGGCAACCCACTTCAATATTCTTGCCTGGAGAATTGCATGGACAGAGGAGCCTGGTGGACTACAGTCCATGTGTCACAAAGAGTTGAACATGACTGAGCACACGCAATTACTTAGATGAAAGGTACAGCAATTACAGGGCACAAAAGCCATTTAATCTTTCTCCTAAGTTTGGTTAGCTTCTTAGGACAGATCACTGTCACTGTGTCAGATGCTGAAACAGAATCGACTATGGTATCCACCAAACACCTGCTCAAGACCCAGCCCATGGATATATTTGCTAAAGTAAACAGACCATTTCAAAGAGTTTGTTCTAGAATTCAATATGCATGGCAGGCAGGACAATTGAAAGATACCTGCAAATAAAGTAAAAGAAAATTACAAAGCTCCACATACATTTTGAGTGTTTTAGCAGATTTTGATATTCCTGTAATGGATATTGTTAAAATGTCAACTTGAACTCATAACTAGCTTCTGAAGCAGCCTTTGCCTGGTCATTCATTCAGGAGGTAATGAACATTTTCTGTGTGTCAAGCGCTGGACTAAGAGAAAAGATGGACACTAGAATTAGAAAATGACCCTATGACCCTGTCTTGGGTTCCATATGTATCCAGAAAAGATACTAACAGCCCTCCATCCCCCGCCAGCCCTCCCACGCACACACAACAAAACAGCTAAGTGCTTTAAATAATTAAATTCTAACTCTAAAAACTATTGTGTGAAATAGCATATTATAAAGAGCACAGTCAAAACATCATGATTTTTAAAACTTCATGTTTAGAGAATGACTACAAAATCAGTCATTTCACCTTCCACCAGCTACATTGGTAGCAAGTGTTTAATTTTGTATTTTAATTTTAATATATGTATTAATCCCTAGGTCTCACCTATGAATGGTACACCATCTTGAACCTAAGACTTCCATTTCCCTTTATGAAACAAAATTAAAACAGAGACCCTAAGGTCAAGTAGAGCTTGAAATTTTGTAGGTACGGTTTCACAAACACAGGGCTTCCCTTCTTTTTTTTCACAGTGTATGAGCAC
Source organism: Bos taurus (assembly GCF_002263795.3). Classification (NCBI taxonomy): domain Eukaryota; kingdom Metazoa; phylum Chordata; class Mammalia; order Artiodactyla; family Bovidae; genus Bos; species Bos taurus. The sequence continues at coordinate 68,648,373 of NC_037339.1, forward strand.
TTCAATGATTATTATTTGGAGGAGAAGAGGGTGGGAAAGTAAATAAGTGTACCCCAAAACACATATAGCTTTCTTTTTTTTCCTCTCTGCTGAATGTTAAACTCATTAAAAGAACAAGAAGCATTTCATGGATTACTGATAACAGTACCCCTGTCACAGACAGGAGGCCAGATTGGCACTGTAAATGGAGCCATTGTGTACACTATCGAATGCGAGATATTCATCCTCAAAACCGATCCGCCTCCCGCCAAAGACAGGTAGACATAATGAATACACAAAAGCAAGCTTTTATTTTTTTTCCTGGAGCTTGAAAACAAGTTATTAGGATATTCATCATCAGCTGCAAACAGCATTTTAGGAGAAAACAGCAAAATCAACATAAATATGTGTACCATCAATATGCTTGCACAGTTCAACATGCATTACCATGCAGTTAAAAGCTAATATTTTAGAAGCCGAATTTTGAATTCTTTTTTTTTAAACTCTGTATTGGGGTATAGCTGATTAGCAGTGTTATGATAGTTGAATTCTTTTTTCATTTACATAAAAGTTGTGACAAATTGGAAATCGTTGAATTCAGATCCCTAGCTCTAAATACTGAATTAGTAAATGTAGTTAAAATCTTTTAACATTAGATAGTCTTTTTCTTTAAGTTTTATTTATTTAGTTTTGGCTGTGCTGGCTTTTCTGTTGCTGCAGTTAGTGGTCGGGGGGGGGAGATCCTCTCTTGTTGGCGGTGTGCGGACTTCTCACTGCAGTGGCTTCTCTGGCTGTGCATCACTGGGCTCTAGGGTGCCTTGGCCTCAGTAGTTGAAGCCCCCAGGCTCTAGGGCACAGGTTCAATAGTTGTGATACGTGGACTTAGTTGCTCCATGGGATGTGGGATTTTCCCAGATCAAAGATCCAACCCTCGTCTCCCGCACTGGCGGGCGGCTTCTTCACCACGACCCACCAGAGAAGCCCCTTGAAGATCAGGCCTTTTGACCCCTTCATCTCAAAGATGGGAAGTGAGATCTAGAAACCCTAGTTAATGGCAGCAGAGGACAAGGATGCAGGTCCCAGCTCCAGGTTCATCGCTGTTTCCTCTACGCTGCGCTATTCTCTCTCTCTACCCAGGTGACCCCCTGACAAGGGCCACATTTCCATAGTTTGTCAACTGTCTTGATAGTGAGGTCTCCTGGCGGTATGTGTCCCCTTCATGCTGAATGCCTCAGTTTTGCCTGTTACAATATTTTATTTATTCATTAGAACCCTTTATGCTCATAAACATGCCCATTAGTTTTACAAATTACCACATTACTCATAAATGAGTTGTCCTCCTAATATAGCACATAACTTATTGTTGCATTTTATTGGGCCATTTATAATAAAATTATGGAAGGTGTTAAATAACCCTTAGAGAAAAAATGAATTCATCATTTTAGCAAAGGCATAAGTGTTCCATTTTCTTCTTAGGTATTTGTAGGAGATTTATATTCATAATATGACGCTGTTCCTTAAGAGGACTCCTGGGTTTCTATCTGGGGCCAGACCTCTTGCCTTTTCACTAGATTGCTTATAAAAGTTAAAGCCACTTATGGTGTTCTTATTTTTACAGTCTAAAGAAAAATGATTTGCTCCTTCCAAATCACATGAGATCTATTTAATTTGTTCTTTAAGTTAGCAATTAATGTTCAGCGCCACAGCCTGAAATCACGTCTTCTCATTGTCACCCACTCTTCAGAGAAACGTTGGCACTAACACGTGTGACCTGCAAAAAAGCAGCCACCTCCTGTAAAATCTAACAGTGTTTTCTTCTAAAGTAAGAGATGTGGAGCCTCACATTTCAGCTCCCTTTTGGAATCATTGAAATAGTACATATATGGCTGAAATCAAAGATGCCCTAATCATGGGACTCCCACAAAATCTCCTCTTTTTCTTCTTAGCATTTGCAGATATGAAAATTTTCTGATGGGGCCTCCAAGAACCATATTAGGAATTAGCCTCATCAAATGAAAGCTGATATGCAAAGGAAAAAAAAAAAGTTAAGACACACTGAATTAATTATATCTGAGATTTGACTTACACATCAGATGATTAAATATGTGCATTTGAATGAGCCCCTGAAGGTAGTCTACTTACTTTAAATAATTGTCCAGGGCCTTTTGGCTAAAGTGACTTTCCCCCACGTAACCTTCTTTTGTTATCTTAATTTTTCAGTGTCTTAATTTCCTGCTTTCTCCATGCCCTACCTTCAGTTAATTTCAATAAGCATTTGCAGAAAACAAAATATGCAGAGGACAGTCCTAGAGCCTGCAGGGGAATGGAAAATTGAAAAGGTGGAGCCCACTTACCCCCTAGGGGCTGTCTCTCTAATGCAAGAGACAGATTCACATGGTTAATGCATTAGCCATTATACCAATAACTCCAGCCCAAACACAGATTCCTGTCATTTACGTGTTTTTTTTTTTTTTTTTTTATATAACAGGAATTTATTAAATCAAGTGCTGAGTTAGCAAGAATAGAGTTAGAAAAAAAAACTCTTTGCTTGCAGAATAGCAGGAAAACAGACAGCTACTTTGCAGTACAGGGCGATGAGCACCAAGGCACCCCCAGCTTGGGATACTTCAGAAGTACCAGGTTTGGGGCCTCCTGGAAGTGCTTGTGCTCGTGCTCAGTCACTCTATCGTGTCTGCCTCTTTGTGACCCCATGGAATGTAGCCCACCAGGCTCCTCTGTCCGTGGGATTTTCCTGCCAAGAGTACTGGAGTGGGTTGCCATTTCTTCCCCCTGGGGAATCTTCCTGACCCAGGAATCAAACACATGTCTCCTGCGTCTCCTGCACTGCAAGTGGATTCTTTACCACTGAGCCACTCCAGGGAAGCCCACGGAGGAGCTGAGTACTAATAAATTCTGAGTTTGTCAGACAACATCCGAAGTCAAAGCAGTTTCCTGGCGGAAGAATAGCACCTCTAACTTGTAGTTGTTTCTAGTATTTTGAATGTCATGGAGAAATCAAATTTCAAAAATTATTTAGGAAATGGATATAAAGTCACCAAGTATTTTTATTGACAATTAAAATCATCCTTAAAACAACCAGCTAATCTCACCATGATTATTTTAAAAGAAAAGGATATTTCAACACCAAGATCATAGAAAAAGGAATAATCTTAGAATAAAGGACAATTGTTTAACTTAAATAAGTTTAGCATGATTTTCTCCCCATTTTCCACTCCCAGTGATCTTTGTCACACCTAGCATAGTTCTTGGACCCACTGCTGTGAAACACTAGATTGGAATTTCAAGTCTTTGGGGCCCTGCAAGCAGTTTCTAGAGAGTAGAGTACAGAGGATCGGAGGAGAGGCTTGTGTGAACAGACTATGCATGAAAGATCTTGAAGATTGTGCTAAGGAATTTGTCCTTTTTGATCCTAAATAATGCACTGGGGAGAAACTGAAGAAATCTTATAAACTCTGCATTTGAGATTGTAACATGAGATTGTTACAGAAGGATCACCTGGACACCCTGAGGCTGACTTTTTTATGACATAGTATGATTTAGCTGGACCAAAAAAAAATTAATAATACAAAAGGCAAACCTAGTAGATATGGAGAAAATAGGAGGAAATGAACAGATTCAAAGTGAGAAATTTGAGTGGCCATATTGAGCCAGTAAATACCCTGAGAAGTATAGACATTTAGGAGATTTGAGTTACACTGTTAGGACTCAGTGATTGGATTTGGAAGAAAGGAGAACAGGGGGAAATCATGAAAACATCCTAAATTTTTGAGTGTAACACTTGAGTTAATAGGTGAGGATGTCTCAATCCACTCTGGTAGCAATCTCAAAAAGAGAAGCAGATGATGGAGAGCTAAGGGGAGTTGGGGGTTTGATTTTAGATGTGTTGAATTTGAGATATCTTTAGGACATGTAGATGTTATCTAGCAATTGAAGACATGATTCTAGGGTTTGAGGACAAGATTTTGGATAGGGACATTAATTAGGAAGGCAGCAGACAGGTGATCCCGAAAGCCAGAGGTGAGGATGTGGAGAGAGTCTATTGTTGAGAACAAAACCCAGAGTGGAATCCCGTTAAACAGGGACACCTGGAGAACAGTCAGAGGATTTGTGGCAATGGCTGCAATTCCTATAACACAAGCAAAGTGCAATGGAAATGCAAAGGTATGAGACACTCCAAGAGCTGGGATATGAGCTGAGCTTCAGATAGTGACGTCTGCAGGGGTGGCGCCTAAAACAAAAACATTCTTTCTAGGATATGAGCTTAGCTTCAGATAGTGACGTCTGCAGGGGTGGCGCCTAAAACAAAGACATTCTTTCTAGGCAGAGACAAGGAGAAAAGGTTGACTTTCTTTTTATCCCTAAACAGTAGTTCTTTTTTTTTTTTTATAAGATTTTTTTAAATTTTATTTTATTTAACTTTACAATATTGTATTTGTTTTGCCATATATCAAAATGAATCTGCCACAGGTAGTTCTGAACGGGATCTTCCCCACCTAGGGATGGAACCCAGGTCTTCGTTGGTGGGATTTTCTTTGCTTTGGTGGGATTTTAGCTGTTGCTCTTTTCATTCTCTACTGGAATGACTGGGATGATGCTGCTGTATGAGGAAGTTCTTTCTCCTTTATGGTCTGAAAAAAAAAAATGTTTTGCTGACTACATAGGCTTCTGTTTTTTGTATTTTTGCTTGGGCAGAAGAGGGGAACATTCTATCAGACCCCCATCCCCATGGGCTTTGACAGAGAATAGCCTCCAATTGAGTTCCTGACTATCAAAAAAATGAATCCCTCCCTCTGCCCTTTCCTCAGCAAAGTCGGGTCCCTCCACCTTTTTTTTCTTTTTCTACTTTTAAAAAAATGATGTCCATTAGGGACTTCCTGGTGGTCCAGTGGTTAAGACCCTGCACTGCTAGTGCAAGAGACAAACTTCAGTCCCTGGTCCGGGAACCAAGATCCCACATGCCCTGTGGTGCGGTCAAAAGATTTTTTTAAAAATCTGAGTTAGATTTTGCTTTTATCAACATTTCTTCGGCTTTGAATGGTTTATTATACATTACCATATATAACTTCAAGGAGTTTAGGAAATAAAAGACAGGAAGACAAGCAAAACCCCTGACCAGGAGTGATTTGAGTGGTATTTACATAATACAAGATGTAGTACCATCAGGACTGAGGGTCCTCTGTGTTCATTAGCATGTTATGGTCCTACAATACACATGTAGTTTTCACTTGAATTAGTGAATGTGAATTCTGTCACAATACAGGAGAGTAGTTTGTGCTTGATGGGAAACCTGGATAACCAAAGCTTCACATGCAGCACTGAAAAATGTGTTTAGAATTAGAACCAATAATAAAATTTTTATTAAAAATAATAATTATGAAGTTACCATTTATCTCCCCTTTACACTGGGCCAATGGCTGTCTTAAGGATTCACCAGTGGTGGCTCATTTAATCCTCACAAGAATAGCTGAGAACTGGCATGTCCCCATTTTACAGATGGGGAGACTGAAGCTCAAAGAAGATAAGAATTGGCGTCAGAACTGGGTCTGAAATTCAGACCCAAAGGCAGTGCTTTCTACATATTTGTTGAGAAATGTGTCTTCTCTAACTGGATGACTATCTTCTTGGCCATCAAAATCCTGCACAAGTGAGGATAGTGTTAGGGGAAGACTCCTGTTTAAAATAGAAGGTCCGAGACTGCTGGGAGCAACTCTCATTTCTCTGAATTTTGCTGTCACAAATCAGAGCTATTTTCACAGCTGTCAATGTCACCTTTGAATGTTGTAAAGAGAAAAGACGAATAACAAATCCACTAAGAAAAAAAAACTTTCAAATGACGTAAATAAATAGATGTAAGTATACGTCCTTAGTATTCCAAAAAGTAAGCAGAGATTGGTTAAAATAACATATTCATATCAAACATGTTGAACTGAGGGAAAAAAATCAGAATTTTCTGACAATGATCTATCCATTACGATTCAGTTATCATTACAGAGTATGCACTTAACAAAAAGAGAGACAGTAAAATCGTTCAGTGAATGAAGCGGAAAAGCCCAAAATTATCTTCCTAGTGTGTTGCTCATTTTGGTTTGGGTTTAAGCTGCAGTTGGAGAATTCTCATTAGAAGCTGTGTTTATTTCAATCTCCACTTTCCGCCTTTGTTGGCATCAGTACTTCGAAAACAACATATTCTTTATAAATATAATTTTGTATCCTGTGACAGTCTACCTGAAATTTTATTGAATATCCTATTGACTGCCCTCTTTCTTAAGTTAAATGTTCTAGAAAGTATTGTTAGTATAGAGTTGTTGGTATCTTATCGTCACCCCAGGGGGAATTTAGAATCTATTCCTATATGTGAAAATACAGTGGCAAGAATACACACAAACACACATACATACACTTTTCACCAATGAGAATTTTAAAAGACTATGAAAAGCCTATGATTTCTTCCCTTGGCCTCTATAGTGGTAAGAGAGAAAATCCAGAAGTTCAAAAATACAGTCTTAATGTTATATATCAAAATAGGTAGCATAATTTGTAAGCCATTTTTACTTTAATAGGGAGATTGGATCACTTGTCAGCATGAACATACGCACATCTTCAGGATGGGGAACACATGTATACCTGTGGTGGATTCATTTTGATATTTGGCAAAACTGATACAATTATGTAAAGTTTAAAAATAAAATAAAATTTAAAAAAATAAATAAATAAAATAGTATTTTCTCTGGTAAACCTTAGGAAGATATAGAAAAGTGCACATTTTACAAATGTATCATCCATAATCTCAAAAACCAGTTTAAACCACTGGTTTTTATTAACCACTAGTTAATACTTTTGGATGTTTCCTTTTTTACAAAATTCTGCTTTAAGTAACTAAAATAACTCATATATTGGTAAGTGGAGACCAGGACTATTTTGGTTAAATAAAGCATAGCAAACAGACTCCTTGGAGTCATTTAAAATAGGTATTGCTTTACTCTACTCTTCTTCCTGTACTGAGCTTCATTATACTCACACATGTATTTTATCATGCATTTACTATACTATACTATGCTGTACTACACCATATGATATTATATTCTATTGCATGGATTGCGGTGACAAACTACATCATGATGCTTAGTAGCTAGGGACCACATTCTGTGTTGTTTTATCCTCAGAATCACCTGTATGTAATATGAGATATGGACTGGATAAATTCTTATTAAGTTGTATTCTCCTTTATATCACCAGACAGCAAATATATCCTTATTACACCTGATCAGTGCAACATATTTCAAATAATGAACCAAAAATTTACCTTTTGGACTACTCTGTCAGAGCAAAATCCAAACTTATTACAAAGGAGGAATGAGCATTAGACTTCTTTTGTATTCTGCAATAAATAAATACATATCTTAGAAATGATTTATTTTTCTACACAATGTAGAGTGTACACAATTTATACACAACAAAGGAGTGGACTGCCATTTAATCTAGAACACAGCTCTGTGGAAATGATACACTGTGTTCTTTCCTCCTCTCCTTCCCCTACCACCCTCCTCCTCCACCCCCTCCATCCTTCTCCTTGTTAGTAAGTACCTCTTTATGCCCTACATGCACATGATTGAGTTTAGAAGATTCACCCAAACTTCTTAAAGGCTTTATTCAGATACTTATGAAAGATTTTATTCCTGACTGCTTTTTTGTGATTTTCCTCTTTTTCTTCTAGACGAGTTCCCTAATCTTGAAGCTTTCTAGTTACCATTTGCACTAGTGTTCTTGTATTCTTTTGCTTGTGCATCAAAGAAGCATTCTCATCATTGACAGATAAATTTTCATATTAAAAAGAAATATATACTGTGAAAGCAACAGTATAGATTTGAATAAAATTTCTAGTTTGTTCATTTTTAAGAATGTGTGAAGCTATTTCTCTTTATAGTACTTTGTAGGGAGTTTCACTGTATTACTTTTTACTGGACTTTTTATGACCAGCAAAGAGAGAAGTTGTTTTAGTCTAGGAGAATCTCTCATGGCTTTTATTTCCATTTTAATTCAGACTTGCACTGAGGTTTTGACAGGCAGTATTTCTATATTTGGGAGCATGATCTTTTCAAAGTATTTGGTTTGGGGAATCTAGAATTTTCATGATACTCAAACCTCAGATTTAAGAATCATCTCAGACATCTTCTCAGAACCCCTGATTACTTTTAATTCTGAAGTCAGGAAATGCAGAAGTATGCTATTTGTGTGCTTTCCATTCCAGCCCTAGAGAACCAGTCAGTACACAGCTGTCACAGCCTAAAGGCTCCTCTTGATCTGGACATGACCCATGATCACATCGCATTTCAACATGTATAGGCACATATTTTGTTTCAACTGAAGCAAAGCTGCTAAAAGTTTAATTTTGTCCTTATGGGAAAAAGAAGAAATTTCCTGAAGGAAATACAATAACATTATCATTAAAAATGTAGACACTCAGTCTCTTAATAGAGCCGTTACCCTATTTACAAATATGGAACAGAAAGACATTGAGAATTATCCAGCTGAAGGGAGGAAATAGCAGTGTGTGTTTTCCCACCAACAAACAAGCAGCTGTGACCAGACGAGACGACATCTGTAACAGCATGGTGGAAACATAGACTTTATTGTTTTAATAACAGGGCAGAAACAGTAGTTGTTATTTTTTCCAATCTATGATCCCAAAATGTGTGCAGTCTGGATTTCCTTCTATGAATGGTCTACGTCAGACATTCTTGATCCAAGCATCTCGGTCTCTACTCTACTTCTTAGGCTCTGTTCACTCTCACACACAAACACCCCAGAAATGGAGCATTCCATGCATCCATTTCCCAAGGTTAATACCCGCAAGCTGATCTGTTCCGCTCCTGGTTGTATTGTAGGAAAAGATCATTCTTTGAGAGAGAGAGTGTGTGTGTGTGTGTATGTGTGTGAGAAAGAGAAAGAAAGAAAGAAAGGGAGCTTTCTTTCATATAAGACAAAGAAAGGGAGTGTCAGTTCTCTGCAAACACCAGTTTAACTAAAGATAGACGGACAGTCCCTGACTTAAAATAGTTTGTTCAACTTACGATTTTTTGACTTTACAATGATGGTGCAAATTGATATACATTCAGTGGAAACCTGACTTCAGATTTTGAATTTTGATCTTTTCCTGGTCTAAGCACATGCAATTTGATCCTGTCTCATGATGCTAGACAGCTGAAAAGAGCTGCAGCTCCCAGTCAGCCACCAGGCCCCTGGAGATGGGGGTGGGCGTGGGGGTTAAAAACCAATACACTCAGGACCCTTCTGCACTCAGACAACCATTCTGTTTTTCACTTTCAGTAAAGTAGTCCAAAAAAAGTGCATGAGATATTCAACATTTTTTTATAAAATAGGCTTTGTGTTAGGTGATTTTGCCCAACTGTAAGCTAATTTAAGTGTTCTAAACACATTTATGTTAGGTTAGGCTAAGCTATGATATTTGGCCAACTAGGTGTTTTAAATGCATTTTCAACTTAATGATATTCTCAACTTACAATGGGTTTATCAAGAAGTAACTCAGATATTAAGTGTGGGTATAGGAAGATCTGTACCTTCAATTTACAAGGAATTTTCTGAAATATCAGCTCCTTGCCAGCAACCAAAAAGAAGTGAAATGCTCTTTTATTCTTAAATCTATTTAATTTGGTATAATATAAAGTGATTTTTGAGGCTACAATGATAATGCCTAACTGGAGTTAATATTCTCACTGCATGGAATGAAAACCGAAGAATTTTAACAGTTCTCAAAATATGGAGAAGCTTTATATATTTAATGTATATACTATAAAATTCCTAGGAACAAGCCTAAGACAAACTTAGTGGACAGAAAGATTTGTAGAACTAAAGTTAAGAACAACAACTTTGGAAGTCCTATAGCTCATGAGAAAAAAAAATTAGAATTTTAAATACTGACTAGAGAATAAATTCCTTAAGGATCTGAGATTTTGTTTGTTTTGGTTTGCTGCCTAAAATAATGCCTAGCACTTAGTAAACACTCAGCAAATATTCATTAGATGACTGGATAAACAAGTGGATGGACAGACAGATGGACAGATGGATAAAATACATTAGAATTCTAGCTTGGCCACTTACCTGGCACTCTCTTTATATAAAGCACTTTCTACATGTAGATGCATAGTTGTATTACCAGCACTATTCATTTATATTCAAATTAAGTTTTGAAATTTTTGAACTTGTCAATTTAGAGTCAGATTACATCCTAAAGGGCCCTCCCTGGTGGCTCAGATGGTAAAGAATCTGCCTGCAATGCAGGAGACCCAAGATTGATCCCTGGGTCAGGAAGATTCCCCTGCAGAAAGAATTGGCAAGCCACTCCAGTATTCTTGTCTGGAGAATTCCATGGACAGAAGAGCCTGGTGGGATATGGTTTATGGAGTCGTAAAGAGTCAGACACAACTGAGTGACTAACACTACATCCTAAGGAAAATAAGCTAATAATAAATCATCCACTGTATCAACACTCTCATAGCCCAGCTCCTTCGGTTAATTTGTTTGGGAATTAAGGACCAGAAAGATTAACTGATTTGCTAAGCTCTCTTTCATATGATTGGATTAAAGTATAAATTTGGATATGTTGTATAACTTTGTAGAAGTTATCACCTGATAATTCTACACTAGTTGCCTTATTATGTCAGCAAAGTCATGACTCATTTCCACAAATCCATGTGGAATTTTCCAAGTTTTGGAGGAATCCAAAGATGATTGGATCTTATTCTCTAGGAGATAATCAATTAAAGGGAACACACATAAATAAGTAAATATGTCATTCTAAAGAAGGGAACAGGTGCTGTGGTAGATGTATAAACAAAAGGCGGAAGGGACACAAAGAATGGAGCAACTAACCCAAACTGGAGGTTTGGGAAGCGAAAATATTAAGCATTATCTTGATAGCTGATAGGAGACTAAATGGACTTGTTAGTGTCTGCAATTAAAGAAATCTGAGAGGCCTAGGTTTTCATTATAGTCAAATTAAATGACTATAAAAGAATCAGAAGGATTAATTTAAGTGAGTAACTAGCCAGTACCATTCATTTAAAACCATGTCAATATATGCAAGGAAGCATGCTATGACAAACCTAGATAGCATATTAAAAAGCAGATCATTACTTTGCAAACAAAGGTCTGTATAGTCAAAGCTATGGTTTTTCCAGTAGTCATGTATGGATATGACAGTTGGACCATAAAGAAGGCTGAGCGCCAAAGAATTGATACTTTGAAACTGAGTGTTGGAGAAGACTCTTGAGAGTCTGTTGGACTGCAAGGAGATCCAACCAGTCAATCCTAAAGGAAATCAACACTGAATATTCACTGGAAGGACTGATGCTGAAGCTGAAGCTTAAAATACTTTGGCCACCTGATGCAAAGGAGTCAACTCATTGGAAAAATCCCTGCTGCTGGGAAAGATTGAAGGCAGGAGGAGAAGGGAATGACAGAGGACAAGATGGTTGGATGGCATCACCAACTCAATAGACATCAGTTTGAGCAAGCTCTGGGAGATAGCGAAAGACAGGGAAGCCTGGCGTGCTGCAGTCCATGGGGTCACAAAGAATCGGACATGACTGAGCGACTAAGCAACAACAGTAGTTTTGCTAGTTCCACTTTGTGGAAGTTCACAGCATTATTCAGGATCATGTCACATATTGTGTCTTCAGCAATTCTGTGAGCTCCCTGAAGTCTGCACCTTGCCCAACTTAGTATCCCAAGCATTCAACAGAGTGCCTGGCACATTGTAGATAAGCAATAAATGTTTTCTTAAATTGACTTACACGTACAACCAGTATATTAAAAACAAAATAATAAAAAAAAGAACAAGCTGTATGATTTCCTCTAGACACAGTTGTAATTTACTATCCTGGACAGTCTCACCAATCAAACATTTATCTCCAGTCCTTGAGAGGTTAATTTTCCTTCCACAATTCTTATGAATACCTTTTACCAACTTGGGACCATAGCAAAATTGAACTTATGAAAAATGCCTGTTTTTTTTCATCCTTGGAATAATTATACCTTTCAAAAAACTATCTTTCTGGGGTTTCCAGACAGCAGTGTTTTTCAGATCTCAGGTTGCAAAAACTGAATCATTTTATCAATAATGTGCAAGATAGAGACATGTCCAAGTTTACTCAAGCAGGGTCATCAATCAACTCCTAGACGATATCTCTCCTAAGATTAAAAAAGAGAGATCATATAACATTTTGTAGATGGAAAGTCTCACACAAGTTGTCATACATTAAAAATGATCCCAAAAGGCAATTGCATAGAAATACAGTAGTTATCAAGCTGATCAAAAGCATATAGGTAATCTGGAAATAAAATGAGTGTTGATAATTATATTAGCATTACAATTTGGCAAAATACATTCATGTTTTCATTTGCCAAATGAAGAAATAGATTGGATATATTTCCATTATGAACAAAGAAAAGCAATAAAATACTGCAAATGAGTGATAATGTTTTTCATTTGTCCTTGAAGTCTAATTCAAACTTTCACTTCCTTCCTATTAAAGGCAAGTTATTACCTTAGATTTCCTGAATATCACTGTATGCTTTTAAAATACCTATTGATAAATTTGGATACTACTGAATTTAAAACAAAAAATGGCCAATGCCAGATGACCCTGACTACAATAAACTTAGAAAACTGAAGTGATTATGAAGCAGTCTGCAAGTAAAAAATCATTTTCTCAGTATTCTTAAATCTTTCACTAACCCTACTCTTCTCCAGCTCAACTCTCCTTAATTATTTTCACATAGAAAGACTTCACAATTATTTTCCTGCCATTTCTGTTAGACTCATAGCCAAGCCCCATACCTTGCTTTCTTATTTCAGCTCAGCATCATTATTAAAGGATGTTTGGTTCAATGGTCTGGGTCCAACCCCAGAGCTAACAAATCACTAACTGAGTGAAACTGGGCAAGTTATTTCAATGTTCTAAGCCTCAGTCTTCTCACAAATACAGTAAGAGTTGCAAGGTTGTTTTGAGGGTTAAGGGAGATGAAACATACAGTATACTTACTAAGCAACCCAAATGTCCATAGATAGATGAAGATGTGATGTATGTATGTGTGTATATATATATGTGTGTGTGTGTGTGTATATATATATATAAATACACACACACTGCATGGAATATTACTCAGCCATAAAAAGGAACAAAATTGGGTCATCTGTAGAGATGTGGATAGACCTAGAGTCTGTAATTCAGACAGAATCAAGTAAGTCAGAAAGAGAAAAACAAATATTGTATAGTAATACTTATATAGAGACTCTAGAAAAATGGTACAGATGAACCTATTTACAGGGCAGGAATAGAGAGGCAGACATAGAGAACAGACATGTAGACACAGTGGAGGGAGGAAATGGAAGGGGAGGGAGGACGAATTGCGAGATTGGGACTGACATGCGTACACTATCATGTGTAAAATAGATAACTAATGGGCACCTGCTGTATAGCATAGGGAGCTCAGCTCAGTGCTCTGTGATAACCTAGAGGCTGGGATGGGGTGGGGGGTGGGAAGGAGGCTCAAGAGGGAGGGGATATAGGAATACATATAGCTGATTCATTTCTTTGTCCAGCAGAAACTAACAACAGTGTAAAGCAATTATTCCCCAATTGGGAAAAAAAAAAAAAAACCTTCCAATAAAGGTAAACTTTTTTTTTTTTTAAAGGTAAACTTTGATTGCTGTCATAGTTAAGCAGTAATACCTGTGGCGTCTGGTTGGTGTAAACAGCGTGCTCACTTACCTGACACTGGACTGAGAAGCAAATGATCTGCTCTGGGCTCGGCTCTGTGAACCTGCACGAGTCACTTATTTCAGGGCTTGAGTTGTCTCACCAGTAAACTGAGAGGCATAGACCAGATGAACTCTGAGGTCACATCCAGCTGCCAAATTCTTTGTTCTGAATTAATTTCGTGTTTTAGGTTTTCCTCATGATGTTCTGATAGATAACTAGAATTGTATCCATTTCTTATAAAAGTATCATAAGCGATAGGCCAAAAGAGAGAAAAGAGTGGACCCGTGAAACCTGGTCATGTGGTCAGAGCCAAAGAGAATCCAATCTGATAGAAAGTCGTTTTACTCAAGTGCTGTGTGTCAGCGATTCTGCTGAGTACAGTGTTTGAACAGAGCACCTTGAGACCAATGTCACAGAAAATATTCCAGCAAATAATTAATGGTGTGTGTGTATATATTGCCAGCTACCCTGCAGGGGCCCAGCCATCTCTCAGAGCAGTTTAGTGGTCCTTACCCAGGTGCTCGGCCATTCCAATACACACTTCTCAATGATCATTATCCTGAAATAAATCCAAATTAAATTTTATGAACCAGGATTGAAATTATGTGCCTTTGGTATTGAACCTTCTAATAGCAGTTATTTTTATTGAAGTATTAAAGCAATTGGCTTGAGTCATCTTGGAAACACTGCCTTCATATTTCAAATATGGTTAGGAGACTGTCAGCACATATTACCATGAATTGGAGATATTTGCTTATTAAATGATTTTTTTACCAGGGAAAAAACCCATTACAGGAAACATCTTGTTTACCAGGGTGTCCAGGGGATAGCAAATAGAAAGCAACATGTTACATTGAATTATAGAAATAAAATAAGCTGATTCAGCTAATAGATTCAATAGAAATATGAGACGTTACTTTGCAAGTCAAAGACAGCTGCAACTTAATTTCACTGACAGATTTTTACTGTAGGATGTAAACATTAGGTAAAAATGTTCAGTGGAAGCTATAGTGGCTATAGAGTGTTATTTCAACACTCCTGTTTAGGCCCCCATACTCAATGACTTTTTAAAGGTATTCTCTTTATCTTGCCCATACAGACAGAAAATAAAACAGAAACACTAAATATGTTCGATTGGTGGCAAGGTTAGAGGAGAGATGAAGAGAACAGGCATTGAGTGAGATAGTTCTAAGTTCATCTCCTGAATATGTGGACTTTGTGTAGGTAGTTAACCTCTTGGAGTTTCAGTGGCTTCATCTATAAAATGGAGAAAATGATATAACTGAGGTTACTGCAAAGTCAAATGCGATGACATATAAGTGAAACTTCACAGGATGCCTAAAACAGAACTTACAGAGTGAACAGAAACTACACTACTGATACCACCATTTGGTCTCGCCTACAGGTCCTAGAAGAGTGAGCTGACAAAATACACTCCCCTTTTCATGGTCTAATTTGTACATGTCTGATCTCTCACAATAGATTATAATGGGATGGCAGCAGAGATGATATCTTAGTTATCTGTGTGTGGGTGAGAACTCAAAACATGTGTCGGACCCCCAGGATTGGGTTGTACAATCAAAACATGGATCGGACCCCCAGGAGGGTCCAATGGAGACAGACCCGAGAAACAGCACCTTAGAATGCTAGGATGGACAGCCTGCTTATTCCAGGAAAGCTGCAAGAGGGGTTATTTTTGGCAATAGAGAAAGTTGTGCTGATGACGATAAAGACAGAACTTGGGTCCAAGGCATTTTCTCGGTAGACTATATTCACACGTACTTTCACTGACTTAATAAGACAGTATAAAGTCCTCTGGGCTTCCCAGGTGGCTCAGTGGTTAAAAAAAAAAAGTTCGCCTGCCAATGCAGGAGTTGTGGTTTCAATCCCTGGGTCAGAAAGATCTCCTGAAGAAGGAAAAGGCAACCCATCCCAGTATTTTTGCCTGGGAAATCCCATGGACAGAGAGGATACTGGTGGGCTACAGTCCATGGGGTCGCAAAAGAGTTGGACACGACTTAGGGACTAAACAACAGCAAATGAAGCCCTCTGGTTCAAACCTTGAATAGCACTGAACAGCCATTCCAAAGTAATAGAAGAAAGGAATGACTTCTGCTTAGAAGGAGGGTCAGAATGCTGTGAACAAGCCATCACATTTGGACTAGTGATGTTTTCTGCCCAGGAGACCAAGCCCTGTGAGTCTGAGCTCTGGTTCCTATCCAGAATTTTAGAGACAGATGTCTGTTTGGAGACAAAGATTTTAGCTTCTTTTACCCATCAGAGAAGGAATAACCAGAAAGGTTCGCATGGCACAGTTGGCCACACCTGCAGAAGCGGTCATTCCTTCCCCTATACTTCGCGCTTCAACAGTAGCGCTGCACATGTTCCATCTCCTCTCAGAAGGTTCTGTGGGTGTTTTCTTCCCACACTAGACTGAAATCTGCAAGACTGGACTTCTTTCTAAATGTCACATCACCAACATGCTGCCCTGTATCTAGTAATCTCTCAAAAAAAGAGGCATAGGTTGGAGTAACAGAAAGCACGTGGAGTTTGGAGTCCTAGACACTTGATTGTAACGCTTTTCACCCTGGCCCCCTTCTCATCTCAGAGAACAGTGCCCCTCCGCAGCCTCTGGTAGCTCAGGTATAAGATGGACATACCATTCAGGTGCCCTTCCCTTCTCTCTGCAAATCCAGGCCATCACTGCTGGTCAACCAGGTTCTCTTAGCACCTCAGAAATTGTTCCATTCAGTTCTACCAGCCCTTTGCTTAATTCCCACCACCATCCTTTCTTGCCCGAACCATCACAGCAGCATCCTGACTGTCTCCTCACCCCTGACCCCCCTCTCCAGTTTGTGCTCCATTTTACCGCCAATGCCATCATTTGTTGTCTCAAATCAGACCACCTCCCTCCCCTTGGTTCTCTGGGAAATTTGACCCCATTTTGGAATGTTTTACAAGTCTCTTTCTGTTCCACCTCTTCCTCCTCTTTCCAGCTTCATTCTTTCCCCCAATCTCTCCCCCTTCTCAGATATGCTGAGAGATTCTTAGTTCTTGCAGTAAATTTTTCCATTTGGGATCTTACATGTTCTCCATCTGGAACACCTTATCCTCTCTGATCTCTATTCTCTCTGTGTCTCTTTCTTCTTCTCCCTTCCTCTAGGAAGCACTCTTTAATTTCTCCACTCCCAACAAGGCTGATTTAGCTACTTAGTACCATAGCTTTGGGGAACTACCACAAATCAGAATTTTTTTTTCCTAGGATGTCTCAGTTGACGATAGAGATGAGTAAACACATACAAGGAGAAAAAAGTTTGTTGCTTAAATAAATGAATGGACAAATGAATGTAAACAATTTTGACAAGAATCACCTGTAAACCAGGCCACTGAGACCCTGGTGCTTTGCTGGTCACTGCTTATTTTCAGTGACATATGGACATATGTCAGACAGACATATGGCAAAATATCCAAATACAGTTTTTTCCTAGTTTTCTCCTCCAGGAAGCTCAGAGCATTTTGAAATATATTATGATAGCTCCGTTCATAGAGTAAGGAAACCCCAAGCTGCCCAGCCTTGTAGATGGAACCCCATCAAGTCACAAGATTTCTCCAAGAAGTGAAGTAGAAGCAGGATTGGAATCTGAGCTTACTGGATGATTTAATGCTGACTCTTTTACACTGGGAAAATATTTGTAAAAATGAAATCTATCAGGAAATGAGGACATTTAAGGAAGACAGGCAGCAGGGGGAAAAAAATACACACACACATTCATATATACATACAAGGTAGCTGAAAGACTTGGGTAAGCTGTTCCCTGGTGAAATCCATCTTTTTATCATAACTGGAAAAGATCTTTGTAAACTGAACAATAGAGAAAACGTTAAGATATTTTTCTATCTGTTCCCCTTGATGACCCCATTGAAAGCTCTCCTGTTGTTATATTTTCCTAATCTCGTGGCTTCTCTCATAACTGAGCAGGATGCTACAGAAGCTGACGTTTGATGGGCCCTGGTGAACCAGAATGCTTTTGTCGCACAATAAACATAAATGCTTGTTTGGGATCAACAGTGTTTTCTTTTGGAGTTCGCAGAGCCAAAATGAAAGAGAAGAAGCTGCTCAGCACTGCAGGTCATGGAGACTGCAGGTTACAAGGGTGAGTTGGAAGCCCTGAAATGGCAAAGAGACACCTCTGTTACAGCCAGTGTCGTACATGTAGACAAATAATCCAGAGCTCCTCTGGGGTGCTTTCAGAGCCTTCCTTTAAAAGGGCATCCACCAGACAACCTAAGTCACAATAATGGCTGTGTGTACATTATGGGTATACACTCGAAGTAGGAAAATACCCTTTTTTCTTACTGCAGGCAGGGTAAGTGCCTTAAAGTCCATCAGTGAGAACAGTATTCCAGGATCAATTGTATGATATACTTCATTTCCCCTAGCCATTCCTGTTTTCCTCTTCCTATTTTTTACCTCTTTCTCCTTTGACCCCTGTTCCCTCCATTCTTTGGAGGAGGATGAGCACAGAACAGAGCCATCTACAGAGGCTTGTTTTGATTTGAGAAATTGGGGTGACCTCAGGCTCTCAGGCTGCCCAAAGAATCCTATTAATGCCAGTGTTGGCTCTCTCCAGCAGCCCCAGGGCTGGCCAAGTGGATGAATTTCAAGACCATTCTAACACTCCCCAGGCTTTAGCCAGCATTACAATGTCAATCCGGCTTATTCCCTTCCCAGCCTCCTTTTCTTTACCCAGGATCGATAAAGCGTTAGTTGGCTGTCTGAAGCCCCTACTGACTGTAGCAGACTAGAAAGTAGATTGAACTTGGAGACACAGAGATGTGGGTTGGAGGCCAGTCCAGTCAGTCATTACTTGGGCAGTTCCCTTAAAGCTGCTGCTTCTCAATCTGCCAACCTATAAATAGAAAGCCATTCATTCATTCATCAAACAAATAGTTTTGGAGCCTTAGTTCATGCCAGATATTGTGTTAGAGCTGGATTTTTAAAGATAAAAAATGCTATCTACTCCAATGGTAGGAAAATAAGGTAAATATATAAGGTAGGCCTAGCATAGTGAAATGAAGTTAAAGGAAAAAAATACAGGATGCATTCATACAGTACTTGCTTCATGATCAGCACTCAGGACATATTGCTACATCCTCAGGCTGCTTTTTTTTCTCAAATGATCTTATTCCCCTGTGGAAACTGAAATTCCCCATTCCTTCAGTGCTGCAATTCTCATTAAGGTATCAATTTGATTACCTAATTAAACAACAGAAATTCATCCTAGGGGGGAATGAATACTCCCCCCCAAACCGTACTATTTTAAAACTAGAGCTTTAACTCTAATGAAGTCAGATTAAGGCAACCAATAAAGGACCTACTATACTTCGGCCTCCTGCCTCTTTGGAAAAGACTGATACTGGGAAAGACTGAAGGCAAAAGGAGAAAGGGACCGCAGAGGGTGAGATGGTTAGATAGCATCGCTGATGCAATGGATGTGAATTTGAGCAAACTCTGGGAGATAGTGAAGGACAGAGGAGCCTGGTGTGCTACAGTCCGTGGGGTCACAAGGAGTCAGACATGACTTAGCAATTGAACAACATCAGCAACAACAACTGTGCTTTAAGTCATTCAGAAGATGCAATCCCCATCTTCAGGAGTTCCGAAATCTACATAAAATGTTTGTGAAAACAATATATCAGAATAGTAACTATTAAAGAGATACATTTTAAAAGCAAAGAAAATTTTAAGTGATTGACATAAAGGGATTTTACAAGACCCCATGTAATGTCAAATGAAATATGTGTTGTGCAGCCATGGTGGAATTAGTGTTAAAGGAGAAATCATTTTCTCAGTGGAAAATATGAGGGAGGCCAAGTTGAGCCTAATGAATATTGCTGCCCTAGCAGCACACCCACAGCAGATTGCCTTCACTTCCCCTTCATTAATATTCTAGCACAGCTCATCAAGGAAACCAATTCCACTCACCATTCACTCCTCACCTTGTAAATAGTTCGACATCCTTTGCTTAGCAAAACAAAGATCATCGTTATTATCAATGAAAGCAAATACTGAAAAGACAAAAGCTGTGCTCAGTCTCAGAAAATGCGTGAATTAGGACTCTGAGAATTTGGACAGACTCTTGTGTATAAACACAAGGCATGATAAACAACACCAACTCTTTATAGAGCACACGAACATATCATAACTTACTGGATCCTCCCAGCAACTCCCAAAAGTGGAAAAGGATGAGGACGGATGAGTTTCCCAAAACTATCCCGTTGGTAGCTGGTAGATGTGGGATCCATCAAAAGCTTATGTCCTACCTACCACTTAAAAATGTCATACAGGAGAAAAAAATTGCCATGTTATTTTTTTATTGGGTTATAATTAACATATAATATTTATTTTCAGGTGTACAGCATGTTGATTCAGTATGTTTATACATAATGAAATAACCACTGACATAAGACCATCACCAAAGTTGTCACAACATTAGTGATATATCCCCTATAGGTACATTACATCCTCTCTGTGTTATTTCTTACAAATTGATAGTCACAAAGAGGAATAGCATGGAATAGCCCAAGAATCAATGATATCTAGGTCCTTGCTACTCAAAATGTACTCCACAGACCAGCAGCATTGGCATCACCTGAGAGCCTGTGATTTATGCGAAGACTTGGCCCCACCCCAGGCTTTCAGAATCAGAAACCGCAGCTTAACAAGATTTGCAGGTAATTCTTATGTGCATTAAGTCTGATGTGCATTAGTCTAAAAATATTCCACATTTCTAAACTGGATACCAGTTAACTCATAGAGTTATGTAGATTACTTAATATATACAGGAAAGTACTTTTTATATTAAAAAGCACTATGTAAATGTAAGACTTTATAAAACAATAATTGTTCTCATTTATACTAACTCAGCCATTTATATTAGCATTTTGTCCTCTATTTGCATATAAATGACACTGGAGCTCTTGGGAATTTAAAGGTAATCAAAGTAGACTCCATTCAGGTGTAGTACTTACCCCAGATGTGAAAATAAATTTACATTCAGGTGTCAGTTTAACACATATTCTTCCATGCAGGTTGCATTAACTACTTAGAGGAGGATTTCTTAATTTTGATTGTTTTTTTTTACAACTAATCTGGCTTCTCTGGTGGCTCAGAATGTTGGAGACATGGGTTCTAATCCCTGGGTCAGGAAGATCCCCTGGAGAAGGAAATAGCCACACCAGTTCCATAACCCACGCCAGTATTCTTGCCTGGAAAATCCCATGGACGGAGCAGCCTGATGGGCTACAGTCCATGGGGTCACCAAGAGTCAAACAAGGCTAAGTAACTAACACTTTCACTTTCAATCAGCTCTCCAAAATCTATCCGCTTAAAAGTATTGTAAAGCATTAAGATATGCCTTTTAAAATTGCAGGTTCTCTCCTGTGTATATACTCCTCCCCGCCCCCCCCCCCACCCTGCCCAGGTTTGTATGGCAAAAGTTTGAATCTTAAAGATCAGAAGCATAAGCAGCATGGAATTAGTAAGAGAATGCACAAAGGCCCAGATCCTGTATGTGGCTCCTTGTTCGGTGTTCCTTCCAATCCCCTGTGGGCAGTAGGTGGGCTCAAACACACCATGATTGTGCTGAAATTTTAAATGGCCACTCCTGGGTGTTTTCATAGAGAGAAAAGCTATGGACTGTGTCATCAAATGACACTGAAGACCCAGCTTTGTTCATTTCAAGCTTGGGCCCTTGTACAGATCATAGGCCCTCCCCCATCTAGGTTTCACAATCTGAAAAATCAACATCAGATACAAATGGTATTAAAAGGATATAGAGGGGAGTTTTAAGCTCAGCTTTTTAAGGTGTTCCACAGAGACACTTGATTTTTGAGATTTTGTAGATCATGCCCATGATACATGCATGATCACTTCAGTTGTGTCTGATTCTTTGCAACCCTATGGACTGTAGCTCACCAGGCTCCTCTGTCTATGGGATTCTCCAGGCAAGAATACTGGAGTGGGTTGCCATTCCCTTCTGCAGGGAATCTTCTTGACCCAGGGATCAAACCTGCATCTCTTACGTCTCCTGCTCTGGCAGGCAGATTCTTTTTTTTTTTTTAATTGAACATCTTTTATTTTATTATTTTTTAATTTAATTTTATTTAATTTTACAATATTGTATTGGTTTTGCCATATATCAAAATGAATCCGCCACAGGTATACCTGTGTTCCCCATCCTGAACCCTCCTCCCTCCTCCCTCCCCATACCATCCCTCTGGGTCGTTCCAGTGTACCAGACCCAAGCATTCAGTATCGTGCACCAAACCTGGACTGGCGACTCATTTCATATATGATATTATACATATTTCAATGCCATTCTCCTAAATCATCCCACCCTCTCCCTCTCCCACAGAGTCCAAAAGACTGTTCTATACATCAGTGTCTCTTTTGCTGTCTCATATACAGGGTTATTGTTACCATCTTTCTAAATTCCATATATATGCGTTAGTATAGTGTATTGGTGTTTTTCTTTCTGGCT
Source organism: Bos taurus (assembly GCF_002263795.3). Taxonomy (NCBI): domain Eukaryota; kingdom Metazoa; phylum Chordata; class Mammalia; order Artiodactyla; family Bovidae; genus Bos; species Bos taurus. The sequence continues at coordinate 68,670,700 of NC_037339.1, forward strand.
TACTTCACTCTGTATAATAGGCTCCAGTTTCATCCACCTCATTAGAACTGATTTAAATGTATTCTTTTTAATGGCTGAGTTATACTCCATTGTGTATATGTACCACAGCTTTCTTATCCATTCATCTGCTGATGGACATCTAGGTTGCTTCCATGGCCTGGCTATTATAAACAGTGCTGCACTGAACATTGGGGTACACGTGTCTCTTTCAATTCTGGTTTCCTCAGTGTGTATGCCCAGCAGTGGGATTGCTGGATCATAAGGCAGTTCTATTTCCAGTTTTTAAGGAATCTCCACACTGTTCTCCATAGTGGCTGTACTAGTTTGCATTCCCACCAACAGTGTATGAGGGTTCCCTTTTTTCCACACCCTGTCCAGCATTTATTGCTTGTAGACTTTTGGATCACTGGAGAAGGCAATGGCACCCCACTCCTGTACTCTTGCCTGGAAAATCCCATGGATGGAGGAGCCTGGTGGGCTGAAGTCCATGGGGTTGCTAAGAGTCGGACACTGCTGAGTGACTTCACTTTGACTTTTTCACTTTCATGCATTGGAGAAGGAAATGGCAACCCACTCCAGTGTTCTTGCCTGGAGAATCCCAGGGGCAGGAGAGCCTGGTGGGTTGATGTATATGGGGTCACACAGAGTCAGCCACGACTGAAGTGACTTAGCAGCAGCAGACTTTTGGATCGCAGCCATTCTGACTGGCATGAAATGGTACCTCATAGTGGTTTTGATTTGCATTTCTCTGATAATGAGTGATGTTGAGCATCTTTTCATGTGTTTGTTAGCCATCTGTATGTCTTCTTTGGAGAAATGTCTATTTCATTCTTTGGCCCATTTTTTGATTGGGTCATTTATTTTTCTGGAATTGAGCTGTAGGAGTTGCTTGTATATTTTTGAGATTAGTTGTTTGTCTGTTGCTTCATTTGCTATTATTTTCTCCCATTCTGAAGGCTCTCTTTTCACCTTTGCTTATAGTTTCCTTTGTTGTGCAGAAGCTTTTAAGTTTAATTAGGTCCCATTTGTTTATTTTTGCTTTTATTTCCAATATTCTGGGAGGTGGGTCATAGAGGATTCTGTTGTGATGTATGTTGGAGAGTGTTTTGCCTATGTTCTCCTCTAGGAGTTTTATAGTTTCTGGTCTTATGTTTAGATCTTTAATCCGTTTTGAGTTTATTTTTGTGTATGGTGTTAGAAAGTGTTCTAGTTTCATTCTTTTACAAGTGGTTGACCAGTTTTCCCAGCACCACTTGTTAAAGAGATTGTCTTTAATCCATTGTATATTCTTGCCTCCTTTGTCAAAGATAAGGTGTCCATATGTGCATGGATTTATCTCTGGGCTTTCTATTTTGTTCCATTGATCTATATTTCTGTCTTTGTGGCAGTAACATACTGTCTTGATGACTGTGGCTTTGTAGTAGAGCCTGAAGTCAGGCAGGTTGATTCCTCCAATTCCATTCTTCTTTCTCAAGATCACTTTGGCTATTCGAGGTTTTTTGTATTTCCATACAAATTGTGAAATTATTTGTTCTAGCTCTGTGAAGAATACTGTTGGTAGCTTGATACGGATTGCATTGAATCTATAAATTGCTTTGGGTAGTATACTCATTTTCACTATATTGATTCTTCCAATCCATGAACATGGTATATTTCTCCATCTATTAGTGTCCTCTTTGATTTCTTTCACCAGTGTTTTATAGTTTTCTATATATAGGTCTTTAGTTTCTTTAGGTAGATATATTCCTAAGTATTTTATTCTTTCCGTTGCAATGGTGAATGGAACTGTTTCCTTAATTTCTCTTTCTATTTTCTCATTATTAGTGTATAGGAATGCAAGGGATTTCTGTGGGTTGATTTTATATCCTGCAACTTTACTATATTCATTGATTAGTTCTAGTAATTTTCTGGTGGAGTCTTTAGGGTTTTCTATGTAGAGGATCATGTCATCTGCAAACAGTGAGAGTTTTACTTCTTCTTTTCCAATTTGGATTCCTTTTATTTCTTTTTCTGCTCTGATTGCTGTGGCCAAAACTTCCAAAATTATGTTGAATAGTAATGGTGAAATTGGGCACCCTTATCTTGTTCCTGACTTTAGAGGAAGTGCTTTCAATTTTTCACCATTGAGGATAATGTTTGCTGTGGGTTTGTCATATATAGCTTTTATTATGTTGAGGTATGTTCCTTCTATTCCTGCTTTCTGGAGAGTTTTTATCATAAATGGATGTTGAATTTTGTCAAAGGCTTTGTCTGCATCTATTGAGATAATCATATGGTTTTTATTTTTCAATTTGTTAATGTGGTGTATTACATTGACTGATTTGCGGATATTGAAGAATCCTTGCATCCCTGGGATAAAGCCCACTTGGTCATGGTGTATGATCTTTTTAATGTGTTGTTGGATTCTGTGTGCTAGAATTTTGTTAAGGATTTTTGCATCTATGTTCATCAGTGATATTGGCCTGTAGTTTTCTTTTTTTGTGGCATCCTTGTCAGGTTTTGGTATTAGGTGATGGTGGCCTCATAGAATGAGTTTGGAAGTTTACGTTCCTTTGCAATTTTCTGGAAGAGTTTGAGTAGGATAGGTGTTAGCTCTTCTCTAAATTTTTGGTAGAATTCAGCTGTGAAGCCGTCTGGACCCGGGCTTTTGTTTGCTGGAAGATTTCTGATTATAGTTTCAATTTCCATGCTTGTGATGGGTCTGTTAAGATTTTCTATTTCTTCCTGGTCCAGTTTCGGAAAGTTGTACTTTTCTAAGAATTTGTCCATTTCTTCCACGTTGTCCATTTTATTGCCATATAATTGCTGATAGTAGTCTCTTATGATCCTTTGTATTTCTGTGTTGTCTGTTGTGATCTCTCCATTTTCATTTCTAATTTTATTGATTTGATTTTTCTCCCTTTGTTTCTTGATGAGTCTGATTAATGGTTTGTCAATTTTATTTATCCTTTCAAAGAACCAGCTTTTGGCTTTGTTGATTTTTGCTATGGTCTCTTGTTTCTTTTGCATTTATTTCTGCCCTAATTTTTAAGATTTCTTTCCTTCTACTAACCCTGGGGTTCTTCATTTCTTCCTTTTCTAGTTGCTTTAGGTGTAGAGTTAGGTTATTTATTTGACTTTTTTCTTGTTTCTTGAGGTATGCCTGTATTGCTATGAACTTTCCACTTAGGACTGCTTTTACAGTGTCCCACAGGTTTTGGGTTGTTGTGTTTTCATTTTCATTCGTTTCTATGCAAATTTTTATTTCTTTCTTGATTTCTTCTGTGATTTGTTGGTTATTCAGCAGTGTGTTGTTCAGCCTCCATATGTTGGAATTTTTAATAGTTTTTCTCCTGTAATTGAGATCTAATCTTACTGCATTGTGGTCAGAAAAGATGCTTGGAATGATTTCAATTTTTCTGAATTTACCAAGGCTAGATTTATGGTCCAGGATGTGATTTCCTGGAGAAGGTTCCATGTGCGCTTGAGAAAAAGGTGAAATTCATTGTTTTGGGATGAAATGTCCTATAGCTATCAATTAGGTCTAACTGGTCTATTGTATCATTTAAAGTTTGTATTTCCTTGTTAATTTTCTGTTTAGTTGATCTATCCATAGGTGTGAGTGGGGTATTAAAGTCTCCCACTATTATTGTGTTATTGTTAATTTCCCCTTTCATACGTGTTAGCATTTGTCTTACATATTGTTGTGCTCCTATGTTGGGTGCATATATATTTATAATTGTTATATCTTCTTCTTGGATTGATCCTTTGATCATTATGTAGTGACCTTCTTTGTCTCTTTTCACAGCCTTTGCTTTAAAGTCTATTTTATCTGATATGAGTATTGCTACTCCTGCTTTCTTTTGGTCCCTATTTGCATGGAAAATCTTTTACCAGCCCTTCACTTTCAGTCTGTATGTGTCCCCTGTTTTGAGGCGGGTCTCTTGTAGACAACATATTTAGGGGTCTTGTTTTTGTATCCATTCAGCCAGTCTTTGTCTTTGCGTTGGGGCATTCAACCCATTTACGTTTAAGGTAATTATTGATAAGTATGATCCCGTTGCCATTTACTTTATTGTTTTGGGTTTGAATTTATACACCCTTTTTGTGTTTCCTGTCTAGAGAATATCCTGTAGTATTTTTTGGAGAGCTGTTTTGGTGGTGCTGAATTCTCTCAGCTTTTGCTTGTCTGCAAGGCTTTTGATTTCTCCTTCATATTTGAATGAGATCCTTGCTGGGTACAATAATCTGGGCTGTAGGTTATTTTCTTTCATCACTTTAAGTATGTCTTGCCATTCCCTTCTGGATTGGAGAGTTTCTACTGAAAGATCAGCTGTTATCCTTACGGGAATTCCCTTGTGTGTTATTTGTTGTTTTTCCCTTGCTGCTTTTAATATTTGTTCTTTGTGTTTGATCTTTGTTAATTTGATTAATATGTGTCTTGGGTGTTTTGCCTTGGGTTTATCCTGTTTGGGACTCTCTGGGTTTCTTGGACTTGAGTGATTATTTCCTTCCCCATTTTAGGGAAGTTTTCAACTATTATCTCCTCGAGTATTTTCTCATGGTCTTTCTTTTTGTCTTCTTCTTCTGGGACCCCTATGATTCGAATGTTGTAGCGTTTAATATTGTCCTGGAGATCTCTGAGATTGTCCTCATTTCTTTTAATTCGTTTTTCTTTTTTCCTCTCTGATTCATTTATTTCTACTATTCTATCTTCTAATTCACGAATCCTATCTTCTGCCTCTGTTTTTCTACTATTTGTTGCCTCCAGAGTGTTTTTGATCTCATTTATTGCATTATTCATTACATATTGACTCTTTTTTATTTCTTCTAGGTCCTTGTTAAACCTTTCTTGCATCTTCTCAATCCTTGCCTCCAGGTTATTTATCTGTGATTCCATTTTGATTCCAAGATTTTGGATCAATTTCACTATCATTATTCGGAATTCTTTATCAGGTAGATTCCCTATCTCTTCCTCTTTTGTTTGGTTTGGTGGGCATTTATCCTGTTCCTTTACCTGCTGGGTATTCCTCTGTCTCTTCATCTTGTTTAAATTACTGAGTTTGGGGTGTCCTTTCTGTATTCTGGCAGTTTGTGGAGTTCTCTTTATTGTGGCGTTTCCTCACTGTGTGTGGGTTTGTACAGGTGGCTTGTCAAGGTTTCTTGGTTAGGGAAGTTTGTGTCAGTGTTCTGGTGGGTGGAGCTGGATTTCTTCTCTCTGGAGTGCAATGAAGTGTCCAGTAATGAGTTATGAGATATCTATGGTTTTGGGGTGACTTTGGGCAGCCTGTATATTGGAGATCAGGGCTGTGTTCCTGTGTTGCTGGAGAATTTGCTTGGTATGTCTTGCCCTGGAACTTGTTGGTCCTTCTTTGGTGCTTGGTTTCAGTGTAGGTATGGAGGCATTTGATGAGCTTCTGTCAATTAATATTCCTTGGAGTCAGGGTTTGGACTTAAGCCTCCTGCTTCCAGTTGTCGGTCTTATTTTTACAGTAGTCTCAAAACTTCTCCTTCTATACAGCACCATTGATAAAACATCTACATTAAAGATGAAAAGTTTCTCCACTGTGAGGGTCACCCAGAGAGGTTCACAGCGTTACATGGAGAAGAGAAGAGGGAGGAGGGAGTTAGAGGTGACCCAAATGAGATGAGGTGGAATCAATAGAGGAGAGAGTGCGCTAACCAGTAATCACTTCCTTATGTGCACTCCACAACTGGACCGCTCAGAGATGTTCATGGAGTTATACAGAGAAGAGAAGAGGGAGGAAGGAGACAGAGGTGGCCAGGAGGATAAAAGGAGGGAATGAAAAGGAGAGAGACAGATCCAGCCAGTAATCAGTTCCCTAAGTGTTCTCCACTGTCTGGAACACACAGAAATTCACAGAGTTGGGTAGAGTAGAGAAGGGTTAGGGAGGAGACACAGGTGACCTGGTGGAAAAACAGGAGAGTCTGAAGGGGGAGAGAACAGTCAAGCCAGTAATCTCGCTCCCTAGTTAAAAATGGGTACTGAAGATTGGGTTCTTAGAGGTACAAAATTGGTAACAAATACCTAAAAGCAAAAATTAAAAATCGAGAGTAGAGTTTGGAATTTCAGGAATACAATGTCAAAGAAAAGATGAAGAGAAAGAAAGAGAGAAAAAATAAAAAAGTCGCAAAAGTTATTTAAAAAAATATAGGTACAAAATTGATAACAAATACCAAAAAGCTAAAATTAAAAATCTAGAGCAGAGTTTGGAATTTCAAAAATACAATGTTAAAGAAAAGAAGAAGAAGAAAAAAAAACAAGGTCACAAAAGTTATAGAAAATATATATATGAAGTTTGCTTTTTTTTAAAAAAAAAAGGGTCTTTTTTTTTTGCATAGTAGGTTATAAAAGTGAAAATTAAAGGAGTAATAGAGGACTTAAAAAATTTTTTTTAATTTTAGAAAAAGAAGAAAGAATGATCGTAAAAATATATATAGGACTTTCTCTGATATTGTTGTGGGTATTGTTGGTTCAGTTCATTTTCGGCTAGTTCCTTGTTCTGGCTTATATTTCTCAAGATCTATAGGCCCCTTCCTATGTAGTCAGTACTAACCACGGGGTTTTAATCTATTGCCTGTAGCTTCCAAGGCGGTTCCCTCTGTTATAGCTTCTTCTGTTTGCTGGTCTCTTCAGTGTCTGATTTCCACCCTGATACAAAGGGGGCGATGGTGGACACCTTTTTTTTTTTTTTTAAGGCTCACTTGTTCAGTCTTGCTGTGGGGAGGGAGGAATGCTGCAAATAAATAAGACTGGCGTGTGCTCGCAGTGCCTCAGCCACACTGGGCCTGCCCCCGCTCACGGCGCGTGTAGCCTCCCTGCCCACACTGCTCAGGCTCTAGATTGCTCCACCAGGAACCATCCGCGGCCAGCCCTGGGCTGCTTGCACCTCCCAGGTCTAAGCCGCTCAGGTTCAGGCACTCGGGTAGTCCTCAGAGGCACAGACTCGGTTGGGCCTGCATTTTGTGCCCTTCCCAGGTCCGAGCAGCTCAGACAAGAAAGACAAGACATATACTTGTCTTTCAATGATGAGGTGTTTGGCGAGCATGGTTGCTGCGACTTATCGCCTTCCTGCCGCTCGGTTATCTGGGTGTACAACCAGCGCACCTTCTCAGGCAGATGTTGACTGTCCAGAACCCCAAGAAGTTTTAGTTAGCAAAGAAGCCTGCTTACAGTTTTGTAGATAATGTCTCTCTGGGGCTGCAATTACCCTCTTCCGGCTCTGGGTGCCTGTCACTGGAGGGGGATGGTCTGCAGCCGGCTATCTCTATACAGTCCTTTGTTCCGTGAGCGGGCCTGGCAGTGTCTTAGGTTAGGGCTGGCTTTTTCCATGGTAGATATCCCACAGTCTGGCTTGCTAGCCCAAATTATTTCGCCCAGGTAGCGCACGGGGTATTCAGGCCAGATCCTTACTCTAAGCGATGCAGCCCGCGCCGCGCCTCCCTGCCCAGCCCCCGCTTGCTAATGGCGGATGCAGGCGTCTGCGCTGCTTCTCCGCTGAGGGAGTTACCACAGGGCTCATAAACTGTGGGTTTTAATTGTTTATTTATTTTGCCTCCTTGTTATGTTGCCCTCTGTGCTTCCAAGGCTCGGCACAGACTCGGCAGTGAGAATGTTTCCTGGTGTTTGGAAACTTCTCTCTTTTTAAGATTCCCTTCCCGATACGGCACTCTGTCCCTCCCTCTTTTGTCTCTTTTTTTTGTCTTTTATATTTTTTCCTACCTCCTTTTGAAGACAATGGGTTGCTTTTCTGGGTTCCTGATGCCCTCTGCCAGCATTCAGAAGTTGTTTTGTGGAATTTACTCAGCGTTTAAATGTTCTTTTGATGAATTTGTGGGGGAGAAAGGGTTCTCCCCATCCTATTCCTCTGCCATCTTAGCTCCTCCCTCTGGCAGGCAGATTCTTTACCACCTGGGAAACCCCTATATCAACAACCAAACCCAAATCATTTTCCGGTTCATTTAAGGTATTTTTCTTCTGTGCTCTACATCATTTTATTCACTGAGCTGTCTGCAGATATTTCAAAACAGTACGCCAAGCAGAGCTTAGTATTCTATCCCTGTATTCTCCTTCTCAGCCTCCTTTGTGGACCCTTTGCTCATTCCTGTTCCCAGGGTCTGCCCTGCTCCTTCAGCCGACCTCCCAGGCTGTCCCCTCCAACTTCTGCCTTCTAATATCTGAAGACCTCACTCTGCACCCATGTTCACATTGTTCTTCTGAGTGTCACTCCCATAAATCGACCTTCCCAATGGGCATTTCCCCTGATTCCCCTAGAGTCATCACGAAACATGTGTGAAACTGACAACCCTGTCATCCCACAGCCCTCCTCCTCCTCTTCCTTATCTCCAGCTCCCTATGAATGGTCCCACCATCCTCCTAATGACTCAAGCCTGAAATCCAGATATCATCTGACTTCTTTCCCTTAGCTCCTAAATAGTGTTGAGTATGACAAGCTGTAGATTCTATCCTATAAATGACTCAGATTGTTCTATACCTTTTCCCCAGCTTCCACTTAAGTGAAAGTGAAAGTCACTCAGTTGTGTCTGACTCTTTGCGACCCTATGGACTATACAGTCCATGGCATTCTCTAAGCCAGAACATTGGAGTTGGGTAGCCTTTCCCTTCTCCAGGGGATCTTCCCAACCCAGGGATAGAAACAGGGTCTCCTGCATTGCAGGCAGATTCTTTAAGATCTGAGCTATCAGGGAAGCCCACAGAAACCATCATTAATTCTCTCATACATAATAATACCTTTTTCTTGGCCTCCTGCTTTGCCTCCCCCAAAATCTTCCAAGAGCCTCAAGCTAACATTCAAGCTTTCAACGAATTTGATTCAGTGCAGCCTGTGGGGCAAATTTACCTAACAGGTACCCTCCTGAGACACCAGTGCAAGTCAGACTCGGAAAACCAAACTAAACCATTCCCTACTGTGAAAAGATAGTTGATCGAGCCATTTCTCTGCTTTAAACTATTCGGTGATTTCTCTTTCACTCTCAGGGTAAAGTCTCAAGTTCTTAGCATGGATACTCACCATCTGTCTTCCGTCTTTCTTTCCTTACTCCTGTCCCCTGCCAAATCCCCACCCCATACATACAATTTGAAAGAGCATCACCTACAAAGATATCCTGGAACCCAGAAGAGGATTAGGAAAAGTGACAAGGGAAGGACCTATGCTTTATCAAAAAGATGCTCAGCATTAGCTCATTGGATCTCCACAGGTGTTACTGCCACCATTCAAGTGGCATACCAGAGTGTTTTCATAGCAAGACCATGAACTGTGTTGTCAAAAGGTGAGAATTCATAAGCCCAAAGAATTGGAGTACTGTGCCGATGCCACATGGGCAAGGACAAAACCTCAGATAGTCAAGCATCTAGACATCTTTGATTTCTTTGCATTTCTCCTATGGGATGTGTTTCAGAAAAATGAGTGATGCCAAACTATATATCAATACTATGCCAATTATGGCCAAATGAAACAGGGTAAGCCAAAGTAAGTCAGAGAGAAACATGGCAAATTCTAACATTGCTGCAGACTTCTAAGAAGATAACAAGTGAGGGAAACATACCTTAACAACACAAGGACACTTTTTGAGTAGAAACTTTAGGAAGATTATACATATCAGAGAACAAGAGCTAGATATGGATATGGCTGTGACTAGAGCTGTAGATATAGATATACAGAAATAGAGATTACAAATGCCGTACCTCATAGGTACACCTGTAGAGTAATGACAACCAGTACAATCTTGAGGTATTCACCTGGTCACACCCAGGTCTGAAATGTGATGGTGCTGATGGTCACACTTGGTGAAAGAATTTTAGGCATTTTCTCAGTTGCTACAAAGTCGTCCACTTTATCAGACTGCTCACATCCCATTTGCTCCAGGAAAAATCTGTACAAGGCTCGGTGTCAATGCCAAGTAATTTGACTCAAGCAATATGTGTGCCTATTTATATTCAGGCCCATGCCCAGAAGCTCCCAGAGGTGTGATAAAGTGTTGCTTTTCAAATGGACATAAAATATACATGGTTCTCATATTAGCTGCCACATATTTTTCTGGTGCCTATCACCAGATTGATAGCCATGGATCCAAGTAATTAGGAGAGCACTGGGGACAGAGACCATGGTTAACATTTTATATCCTCAGATTAGTGAGATCCTCTCCAGACTTCTGTTAAATCAATTTAATTCAATTCAGTTCTAAAAACCTGCCTATCCTGATCGCCTACTGTGTGCAGGGAACTGTGCTGGAAGCTATGGGGCAGACTTGGGTATCAGATGGTCAGAATGACTGAAGAGTGTAGTGACTATGCAAACAAAAGATCATGAGGCCTGACTCTTAGGCGTAAATGCCAGTTCTGCCCGCCTCTAGATGTGTGACTTTGAGCAAGGTTATTTCACCTCCTTCCTCTTTACATTTAAAATCGGTATATGTCCCTTCTTCATAGGGCTATTTTAAAAATTGCATAAATTACTATCTATAGAATTACTGTCATTGTAATTCCATTCAGCAAGGCATGTACTGTCTAGTGAGGGAGAGAAGCTCAAAGGCAGGTAAGATGAGTCATGGTTTTAGGAATCTGGAGAACGACCCTCTGGAGCCAAGAAGGGGCTGGACCACAGCCCAGATAGACTTTGAAGGATGGAGAGAGCAGGGTAGGAAGAGTCATGGGAGGGGACTGTACGTGCAGAGAATGGGAGAAGCAAAGGCAGAGGGTGCGTTCTCACAGTGGTGGGCAGATGAGAGCAGCGGGAACCTGGAGGGAAGCCAAGGAAACCAGGGAACCACTCGGGCCAAGAATCAAGTTGAAGCCACTTGGTAGAGGCTTAGAGACCTTGTCAAGCGTCCCTAGCAATGATGGCTGTTGAAGGACTTTCAGGAAGACTTTTCTGACCAGAGCTGTGATGTGGGAGGATCTCCCCCCTGATAACGTGCACACAAAATGTGAGTGTTGAAAACTGGAGGGCAGAAATGCAGCAGGTGGTGATGTCATTTCCGCCATGGGTATGTACGGAGTGATGGGTGGCACAGTGACAGTTGAAAGGGAAAGGAGCTGTGATGGAAGTGGCATAACTGGGTGCTGATTGAATGTGAGACAGAGCAGGAAAGGGAGCGTCTGGGATGACTGAGGATTCACTGTTGGGTGGCTGGGAAGATGGGATCACCGTGGGCTGAGACAGAAAACACAGGGGACACATAATGTAGGAAGACCCACAGCCCATCCCCCACCCACCTGGCAATGCTGACTTTTTTTGCCCAGACCTTGAAGGCAGCCAACCAGTTTGCTAATGGTCAATAAATCCAATTTCCCTCCAAATTATTAGGGCTTGATTAAGAGTTTGCCACACTTTGCTTGAGAAACAATGTAGAATGCCTCCATAAAATATGTATCCTCTAATAACAAAATTATGAAAACCTGTTCTGTGCTCTTCATACATGTGCGATACTAGCTATGAATCAGTGTTCAAAAACAAATCTTAATAAATTGTTTCAGATGTGACAAGGAAGGATATTTCTGGAGTGTCAATTAGACACAATTATAGTCTGAGTTGAATAATTACCCTTTCTTGTACATATTTTGATGATATGTTTTTTCAAAACAATCTAATTCACAGAGAAAAAGATGATAGCTCACATGCCATTAACTCCTTTAAAGAGAACACAATTCATAAATGAAATGCCTAATTTAAAAGCAATTTAGAAAAACATTCCCAAGGATAAGCATACAAAATATAGCCTAACTTTCAACAAACCAGGGGTAAGGACAGCAGGAGGTGAAGGAGAACGAGTAATGAGGAAAAAGAGAAACAGACAAGGAAAGCAGGAGATGAGATAAATGAAATTTAAGGAAGAAAATGAGAAGAAAAAGAGGGGGTGAAGATGGACACTATGAATGATAAAATTTTACTAAGAGATCATCTCTGTCTCTCATCTCTGTTTCTCTGAAATGCCTTTAATTCTCATTCTTTTCTTTCCATTCCCACATCAATTTCTCATCACTTTACCTCACAAATTAAACCTTTGTGGCTTTCTTTTTATCCTTCTTAACCTGTACTTTGCCCTGTCTGGGTACTATGATCATATTAATCATCCCTAAACATCTCTTTTCTCAGTTCCATATTCCCAAATCTAGTCTGCCTTCCTCACCAGGCTAACCAGAGATAGGCTATTATAAGCCTGCAAAAACCTGACCCCTTACCCTCCACCCATGAGTAATAGGTGAAGACCATGCATGTAGTCAGATAGGTCTGATTCATACTCTTGTGCATCCATTTGCTAGTACCATCTTGGGTATCTCCGTTAATTCATGTATAAGGCAAGGATATTCACAAGTCTAAGTGTATACTAGCAATTATTGGATTTGCCAAAAAGTTTGTTTGAGTTTTTACATAAACTCTTACGAAAAACCTGAGCGAACATTTTGGCAAACCCTGTACACGCAGTATCTTCCACGTCATCCCCTAATAGTTCACCCTACCCTGAACCATCTAGATGTTTGCCAACTGGGCACCAAAGCCCTAGCTCACTCCCACCTGCAGACAGGTGCAAATACTTCCTCCCTACCTCTGATGAATATCAGGTAACATCTATCCAACTCTGCACACACTTATGCAGAACAACAAAATGTAAGAGCCTGGATTTGGAGTCAGATGGATTTGTCAGATGGATTTGGCATGGCCAAAAAACACAAAAGCACCAGAGATCGGTAGTTAATTTCTGAGGCCCAGAGCAAATGAAAATGCAGAGCCTTTGTTCAACACTTATTAAGAATTTTAAGATGGTGACAAAGGGACATTAAGCACACACATTTGTTAGTCTCTCAGTTGTGTCCATCTCTTTGCGACCCCATGGACTATTCCTCTGTCCATGGAATTCTCCAGGAAAGAATACTGGAGTGGGCTGCCATTTCCTTCTCCACGGAATCATCCCAACCCAGGAATCCAACCTGGGTCTCTTGCATTGCGGGCAGATTCTTTACTGACTGAGCCACCATGAGGTACTTCTAAATACTGGACAACTTCATACCCATGAAACCAGCTCTAAAAAGCTCAACTCCTAACAAAGTGTTGGATAAACAGCTGGCTTTTAGCAAAAGTTTACTGATTTACTAATTTAAAACATAAAACACGTTTGTCTCCTTTTGAGGTGAGATCTTCATCACCCTCCAGGCCTTTCGGTCTGGATTCTCTAAATACTGAGCCTCTGTCTCCTTTCTTCGTTTAGCGATGTGTTTATGGGATTCAAAACTATAACCAACCTAGAAGCAAAACTAAATTGTCATAATTTTTTTTCATGTCAGTACACTGGTTTAGAAATGTTTCATTTCAGCAAATCACTATAATAAAAGACATCTTCCAGATGATGCTGAATTGACATTCTTAACTTTTCAGACTTAGGTTCACCCTATTCTAGGGCAAACAGTTCTAATAAGTTCTATTTCATTCTCTGCCAGAGAGTATTGATTTATTTCACTGAGTCACTGCCCCCACCCTGAAACCCTTTGGGTTTATGACAGTTGCAGCTGATGAGTTAAGATGTTTGTTTAAAATGTTGCCTCAGGGAATCATTTTATTAAATGCTAGAGTTCCCATTTCTACCACACATTTTCAAAGCTTTCTCATTCTTCCATGCATAAGATCCATCTATTTTCCTTCTTTTAAATCATGATTCAAAGACTAGAGAGAAAAATCGAATAAATAAAGCAGATGCATACTAAGCCATTTTCTCTATTTTCCTTAGCTGTTTGCTCTTCCCAGAAGACAGAGCATTTAAAAAGTCTTTTTGGTTTTAAGTTCATTTCTGATCTTTATGTTTCCACTTACTGATAGAAGTAGATTGGCATATGTCATTGATGATAACACTTTCAGTGTTTATGGTTGATAATTCTAAGTACTCTTGCCATGGACATGTCTCATTGGCAAATCTGTACATATTTTTCATGAGGTTTGGTGTTTGCAGGAAATGCTATCCATCTTCCCGGGCACCTGTGTACCAGAGCTCATCAGATCCATCATTTAGTTCAGCCATCTGGAGATAGACTGTGATGGAGGCAGAAAGCAGACAAAAAGACATGTGTGGCTTATGAGCAGCAGCACCATTTAAGGTCCAGAGTTTAAGACTAGGTGTCAGCTAGAGTCCTCTGAACTTCAGGTTAGAAAACCCAACTCCTGTGTGTGTGTGTGTGTGTGTGTGTGTGTGTGTGTACTTAGTCGTGTCCGACTCTTTGCCATCCTGTGGATTGTAGCCCACCAGGCTCCTCTGTCCATGGGATTTCCCAGGCAAGAATACTGGAGGGGGTTGCCATTTCCTTCTTCAGGGTTTCTTCCTGACCCAGGGATGGAGCCGGTGTCTCTTGCGTCTCCTGCATAGGCAGACAGATTGTTTACCACTAGCGCCATCTGGGAAGCCCCAGAAAACCCAACTCAAAGAAGCTTTAATCATGAAGGAAATGTACTGCATCTCAAAACTGAGAAATCTAGGGGGATGGAAAGCTTCGAGGGAAGCTTAATTCAATGACTCAGCAATGTCATCTGGAGGCAGAGTCCTCCCTTGTCTGCTCTGCCTTCTGTCAATCACCTCACAGGCTGGCGACCCTAGATTACCAGATGGCTGCCACCATAACTGAAGCTGACTACTTCCTTGCTCATGACCTGCAGGAGAGAGTTTTATTCAATTGCTTCTAGATTCAATCAGCTTGTGTTTCCAGGGTCATTCAGCAAAGGTTCCCTCACATCTCTTTGTCTCATAACGGGTCTGTGCCTATCTCTGTGACTTGCTTTGTGGCCTGGGGCTGGAGTGTGCTGGCTGGTTCTCATCAGTCAGGACCCACCTGTGTAGCCTAAAGATTCACAACCCCAAGCTGCCCTGTCTTGTAACCCAGGGTACTGTTAGTGACAGGAAGGACGGAGCAGAGAAGAGGTGATCATGATCTCTAGTTTCTCTTTGGATATAAAGAAATGAATGAATTTAGGAGCATGGGTTAAAATTTTATTAGATCCATAATTCTCTATTTTTTCCTTCTCCACTTTTAGCAAGGCAGCTGGACATTGAGCATTAGATGTTGTAATTTTTAATTTGCTCAGGAAATAGTTTATTTTATGGATAAAGTAAGTTAAATCCAATACTAAAACCATCCATGTTTAATCTTCTTTACTGCACAGCACAAATATGGGCAATATATAGGGATATGAAGCCAGAGTGACATGGAAAGGGACTCATTCACCTCCGTTTACTTCTCTCAGAAAAGGATTAACTCCCCAGAAAGCTTATTTCTGGAGTGAGAGTTCGTCTAAAGCATTCCTTCTCTTCCAACTAAGAAATGGACTTAAAGTGATCAAATTGTTAATGTATTCTTTTCACTATATATTAATGACTTCACTAAGGCTACTATAATACAAAATATTGTGCCAGTGTTTATGGGATGTATCAGTTTTCCTTTGTGCTAGCCTTTTTTAAAAATTTTTATTAACTTTCTATTATTAGAATTTTCAATCATACCTAAAAATAGATAGAATGGTGTATTATGACCTCCCATTTTCTTGTTGTCCCTTTGCAAGAATTATCTATATATGGTCAATTTTATTTTTTACTCTCTACCACCCTGGTTCCTTCTCACTCCACCTCCCTGAATCCCTGCAGAATTATTTTCAAACTAATCTTATACACTATGTCATTGTGTCATGAGTTTTAAATTATTTATCTATTTATTTTTGGCTGTGCTAGGTCTTCACTGCTGTGCAGACATTTCTCTAGTTATGGAAAGTGGAGGCTACCCTCCAGTTGTGGTGCTTGGGTTTCTCATCGGGGTGGCTTCTCCTGCTGCTGAGCACAGACTCAACAGTTGTGGCACAAAGGCTTAGCTGCTCTATGGGATGTGGGATCCTCCCCAGTCAGGGATGGAACCCATGTGTCCTGAATTGACAGGTGGACTCTCTACCACTGAGCCACCAGGGAAGCCCAGTATATCTTTACATATACATATATGTTTCTCTAGGAAATACAAACTCATTTTAAAAATATAACCAAAATACCATCCTCATAACTAAAAAAAAGAAAATTTCTTTTAGTGATTCCTTAATCTAATCCACAATCAGTATTCCAAGTTGGTCAGAGGTATTTTTTAAAGTAGCTTTATTCCCTGTGCTTGACTTGATAGTCTTGTTCAGAGAGATGAGAAGTACATACATGGAAGGATTAGAGAAGTTACAACCTAGTCAGGCACTCGATGGTTTGCTCCCAGCCTGACTGCTCTGCTGCTGCTGCTGAGTTACTTCAGTCATATCTTACTCTATGTGACCCTATGAACTGCAGCCTGCCAGGCTCCTCAGTCCATGGGATTCCCTAGGCAAGGGTACTAGAGTGGGTTGCCATGCCCTCCTCCGGGGGATCTTCCCAACCCAAGGATCAAACCCAGGTATCCTGCATTTCAGGTAGATTCTTTACCACTGAGCCAGCAGGGGAGCCCCCCTGACTGCTCTAGGAAGTCAGAAAAGGCCTAGCTGCTTACAGAATTGCAATTGGAAAAAATGTCAGGTCCCATTACAGTGAGAGGAGACTCTGAAAGCATTGCAGAATCTTAATTTTCTTCAAGGCCGGGGACAGAATTTAAGACAATCAGGCTGAAAATGAGAATCAGTGTGCAGTGTGTGGAGCAGAGTGGAGAGTGATCTGATGTGTCTGATGGCATGGGGAGCCATCATGGTCCTTACATTTGCATCAGTGGGTTAGCCTTTATCTGTGAGGTGCCACATAAAGTGCAGAGAAGCAAGGAGGAAAAATTAAATGCTTTCAAGATGTTTGGTGACTGGCCATCTGGTTGGAGGTTTAGCTCCATTACTTATCAGCAATGTGACCTTAGACAAACAGCTTCACAACTCTGAAAACTCATTTTTCTTATCTGTAAAGTGGTATCACAAATTCCTGCTCTTCTATCTCATGAAGATTTTTCAAAGATCTATCAAGAAAATGTCATTAATCCTTTGTTAAGAATCCACCTGCCAAGCAGGAGATGTGGATTCAATCCCGGGATCAGAAAGATCCCCTGGAGAAGGAAATGGCAACTCACTCTAGTATTCTTGCCTGAGAAATCGCATGCAGAGAGAAGCCTGGCAGGCTACACCCCATGGAGTCTCAAAGAGTCAAACAAGACTTACGGACTAAACAACAACAAATTTGCAAAGCACACAAGCTGTTTAGTATCAGGGTAGCACTTTATAGATGCAAAGTACTGCCAGATTCATCTCCTTGTTTTTTGTCTTTGTATAAAACAAAGTAGATCTCATTATCCCAATTTCCAAATGAGAAAACTCAGGCCTCAAGTTATTGGCCATTGGAACACACAAGTTGTAACTGAAAGGTATTGTAATTATTATTCCTATATTTTTTAAAAAGTCTAGAGTAAGCAAGATGCTGACTTATATCTCTGCGTGGTATTTAAGACTTTCCACAGTGGAAAAGTGTAATAAGTCATACAACACCCACACGAAAGTCCCATTTGTTTAAACTTCCTAATGTAGGAGCTATAAGTGGCTATTGGTGAAAATGAATCCCAAGTTCTCATACTGAGATCTTCTCTACTTGAGATAATATTTTGGGTAGTTTCTATAGTGATAGAAAAGATAGAAGGAATAAATAAAAGAACTTCAAGGAATTCATAATAACTATAGTCTCTCACTTTTTTGTCTAAGGACAGACCAGAATTCTTCAACATGAAAAGTACAAATAAATGTAATGGAAATAGAATTTTTTTTAACAAATTAATTAGGGATTCCTGGGTATGGAATGAAACTTAGAATTTTTTTAAATTATACACGGTGGCATTTGATGATGACTATTCTAAGATAAATAGGACTCACAGTTTAAATAAACTAACATCACTCTCATTCTGCTCTCCAAAATTATATCCATGAATCTCTTTTGATCTTGCTAGGTATGCTACTGTGTTACAGAGCTAGCATTCATCACTATTCTTTACAAAACTAAACCCCAACTGTCTGATCATAGCAATAGTTTCTTTTCCCCAAATTATATATAAGATGAGAATAATGGGATCCTGATACAGGGAGATAACAGCTACTTACTTGATCAAATCATCTTTTATTCTTATTTTTCTTCCACAGGGTATAATTGACCTCTCAAAAGTAAATTTACAAATACATATTTTATGTATATGAATATATTCATATGTATCAAAGAGCTTTCAGGAGGAAAATATTTCATATATGCCCAAGTATAAGCTTTAAAAGGTAGGGTGTGTTAAATGTCTTCTACTAATTGATTCTTGGCTATTTTGTATCCTAAGACCTACATGAGCAAAATTGATGTAAATGTGACACCTGCCTGTGGATAATGGGGTCCCTGCCTGACTCATGGCACGGGATAATGGAGGAACCCTTGGTGACAGTCTTCCCAAGCCCAACTTGGTGATTTCACACTTCATAATGCGAGAGTATTACTTTAAAATGCATTAAACTTCTAAAGATAGCAAATAGCCTTTTGGATAATGCATTTTAAATAGACTCTGAATTCAGAATTCTTTAAAATGTTCATTTTTGTGGGACATCATAATAGCTTTTATAATGTATTGCACCCTGTTGGTATGTCCTACGCCTTTTTTCCTGGGCCTCGCCTTCTTCAGAAGAAATCAGCACTGTCGTTGCAACTCTGTATGTGTTGCTGTCTGAGGCTGGCTTCCATAATAGGTCTGTTCCTCATCCTTTTTCATTTTTAGAAGTCATCTCCCTGTCAGTGGAACTGATTGGGTATTGTTTAATAGGGAGAGGGCTTATAAATAGCCTTCCTGCCTAAAAATTGAACATAGAGATTTCAAATCAGCACCCTCCCCCATATACACAATAGCTGTTTTGTAATCTTTTTTGTTAGAGAAGATGACAGTATATTCTGACATAAATCATCACTCATATTAATACAATACATATTTTAATCTCCATGGAAGCATTAAACTTCAGTACACTTGTGTCAAAGAACACTGACATCTAAAGGACAGATAATAAATATTTGAAGCTGGAAACACTTAGTTCGAACTTTTCATTAAATATGTATTTAGTTCAAATGCATTAATATTCTGTAACCAATTTTAAAAGCTTAATTATGAATTATCTACAACGATCAAAGTTATTTTGGTAAAGTTGATCTCTCAGTTTCAAGTGCTAAATGGAGTAAAATGAGCAAGAACTTAATGATTAATAAATTAAATAATCATCAATTTGAAGATTACTATCTACTGAGTAAATCTAGACTTCATCTCTTTATCAAGAATTTTGTAGAATAGTACTCTACTTTTTCCCCATTTATGTATCAGCCAGCCAAATATAAAAGATGTCTGGTTAATAGTGTTATGGAAATTTGAACTCTTCAAATTTGGCTCATTTAATTTCTGACAATTTATGGCCCAAAATACTTTAAAATAAAGAATGAGAATATTTGGAAAGTTTCCCTGCTTGTTTTTAGGAGAAAGCTGTGCTTATATAGTCATAACAGTGTAGGGGGTGAAAAGAGGGAAGAAACATTACTGATAAATTGGGGACTTCCTCTTAATTACTTTTTCAATTATCCTTTCCTTTCCTCCATAGAAGTTCTGATTTTACTTTAGCTGAAAGACTGGCTAACAATGGGAAAGAAGAGTCTTCAAAAGCTCATTTTTCCACTCTACCTTAATATGTTTCAATGGTGATTTATTAAAGATTAAATGGTGAGAAATTATAAATACTCCAATTCATAGGAATTAAACATAAGTGCTTTTAAACATTGTCTTTATCTTTTAAGCTATAATATAGTGGGAAGAATGATAAATAATGTGGGATAGAGAAGAATTGAGAATAAAAGGATGTATGGCAGAAGGGTAGGAATGTTCTGGCCTGACAAATATTGGGGAAAGGGAAGGGTGTTTCAGGCAGCAGGAAGAGCATATCCAAAGGCACAGAGGTATGAGGAGACTGGGATGGTTTTAAAAACCGCAGGTAACTCAAGCTTGCCAAAAGTGAAATTGCAGCTGTGAGGAAGACAGGACAGTGGTGGCAGAAGCATCTGGGTCAGATTTGAAGGGCTTTGTAAACTGCAGAGCTCTGTATCCTGTGTCTCATCGACAGTAGAGAGCCATTCAAGAGTTTGAGGACGGGGGTGTCTTAAATTAATGCCATTGCTGATCAAGTCTTGAGCACTTATTATTTTACTCTCAGTTATTCTCTACTCCACAATAGTTTTGCTTCTTCTCACTATACTACAGCTTTAAAAAAATTTTGCCTTTATGTTAAATGTACATAAGCTATTGTCAAACCTTAAGAGCAGCTTGTGAGGTAGGTGTTATTATCTCTGTTTTTCTTAAGATAGAGTCATTAAGAAATTTGACCAAGACAGCTCAGCTTGTAAGGGGCAGGGCCAACACTGGCTCCTGGCTGTCCCTGGCTCCATACCCTGCGCTCTTTTCCAGTACACGACAATGGCACTTTGGCATTCCATGAATGCTCACTGTGCCTTCTCTGTGCCAGCTGCTGGGTGAGGGCACATCTTCTGGCCTCTTAGAGGTTCCATTTCCCTGTCTCTGGGTCAGCATGCCCTGGGACAGGTGTGCTGGTCTTGAGCACAGGAGAACACAGCAGGGGGAGTCTGTCTGGGCTGGGGGTAGAGTGGAGCCCAGAGCTGAAACAAACTATATTCCCCAAATAGCTTGTTTTTAATACTACCAAGTAGTGGTAAGTTCTAGCATGTTCTGGACCTAATTGATAAGTAAATCTTTGGGGACTAGAGCAACATTTTGACTCTCATGGACCCTGGGCACTTTTGTCTTTGTCGTCCCTTTCTTCCATTAAAAGAATATATGCATATAACATATATATATACACACACACAAACACATTTATACACACATGTATATAATTATATTTTACAACTGCATTGGAGTAAAAATGCACATAATCTGTATGTGCGTTAGTCACTCAGTCGTGTCCGACTCTTTGCAGCCCCATGGACTGTAGCCCAACAGGCTTCTCCATGTAATTCTTCAGGCAAGAATACTGGAGAGGGTACCCATTCCCTTCTCCATGGGATGTTCCTGACCCAGGAATGGAACCCGGGTCCCCTGCATGGCAGGCAGATTCTTTACCATCCGAGTCACAAGGGAAGCATATAATCTAGGTGAGATTCATTATTTTTTTTTTTTAGATTCATTATTAAGATGTTTATTTTTTCCTTTGGATTTTAAAAGGAATTAAAAATGTTGAATTTCTGCAGGTTCCTAATAGTAGGGTGGGACCTGGGTGCCATGGGTAAGTTGACCCTCCTGAAGACTGGAGTGTTAGCTACATCTCTACATGGTAATAGAATGCAAACTTAGTATCACCAAGTGTCCAAAGTTAGTGTCACCAAAGATAGAACCTGGATCAGAGTAACTTCCATCCATGGGACCAGTTCCCTAAGAGGCTCAGACAGGTGACAGCCACCTCCCAGCAGCTTGCCCAGTCAGGATTCATGGAGAGAACAATCTCCCAGAATGTTTAAGGAAGAGGAGCCCAATGGACAAAGGCAGCCTGTTCTCTTAAAAGAAAAAAAGTCTTACTTCATTGAATCATACTACGCAGTGATTTGGGGGTTACTGCCAGATAGATACAGAAAGGGAACTCTGCTCAATGTTATGTGGCAGCCTGGATGAGGGGCAAGTTTGAAAGAGAATGGATACATGTATACATATGAGTGAGTCCCTCCAGTGTTCACCTGAAATTATCACATCATTAATCAGCTATACTCCAGTATAGAATAAAAAGTTAAAAGAAGAGCCTTCCGTAAGAACAATTACTGAGAATATCATACTAACAAGTTTCAAAAAAAGTGAACAAATACCACTTTAGAAAAATTATTCACATGTACAACATCCCAAGTTCTATGTTAGGCCTTTAGGAAAGGGAAAGTGTTAGTTGTGTCTGACTCTTTGCAACCCCATTGACCGTGGCGTGCCAGGCTCCTCATTCCATGAAGTTCTCCAGGCAAGAATAGTGGAGTGGGTAGCCATTCCTTTCTGCAGCTGATCTTCTCCACCCAGGGAGCAAACCCAGGTCTCCTGTGCTGCAGGCAGATTTCTTTATCAGCTGAGCCACCGTTGGCCCTTAGGATGTGGTAGCAAATCTAATAGACAGTGATGCTGCCCTCCCCTTGTCCCAGGGCTTTCACTGTACCTGGAAAGCCAGACTTCAGTGAAATCATTACACAATTAAATCATAGTTATGCTTTCATGAAAACTCAACCAAGTTTCCACGCATGCTCAGTTGCTTCATTCGTGCCCAACTCTGCGACCCTATGGACTGTAGCCCACCAGGCTCCTCTGTCTATGGGATTCTCCAGGCAAGAATACTGGAGTTGGTTGCCATGCCCTCCTCCAGGGGATCTTCCCAACCCAGGGATCGAACCCATAGCATCTCCTGTGTCTTCTGCATTGCAGGCAGATTCTTTACCACTGAGCCACCTAGGAAGCCCTCAACCAAATTTAGCTTTTTACAAACATATTCACCTCAGGATGGGAAGCAACTTTTGTAATCTGACTTTTAAAAGAAAAGCAATAACTTACAATAAATAACTGTCTCTCTTGGTGCCATGGCAGTCATTTTCCATATCTCGTTTGTCATGTAATGAAATTTCTAAGAATGAAATACCTCAGCCTCCGAAAATGAGGCCAGAACGAGATTACAGGGCAATCTGGGCAGAAAGAGGCAGGCAAAGAGCTGGAAATACTTTGAAATACTCTGCACCTCCAAAATGCTGTCACTGAAATTTCAATCACTGATGAAATGCTAGATGTGCTACTTAGAAAACCTGAAAGCTACACACAAAATGGAGAAAGATAATACTGAAATTTTGGAACAGCAGAACTGGATGGGTAGGGTTGGGGCGGGCATGGGGGGTTGCTCTTAGATATCAAAATGAGAGTCACTGTGAAAATACAAAACAAAAACAACAAAAAATGATAGTTATTGTGAATCTGATGACTACTTGACATGAGGGCAAGAAAATATATGGAACCCCATGTAGGCAGATGCAAACAGGATAGAGATAGGACTGTCTCTTCTGAAACCAGTTGGAAAGGAAAATTTGAAAGACTTTACATGAAGGAAAGACTTGCCCATTGTGAGCCAGCTATTGGGAGAGGTGATCAGTTGGACAGAAAGTCCTTCTCTTTGAATCCTATTCACACTCTCTGGAGACCCAGAGGGCGCTTCCGACAGGTCACGTGGGTGGAAAAGACTGCTGTGCTGAGCCCACTTTAATGTTGCTGGAGACTCCTATTTGAGCATCTTCCTGCATTCGCAGTTCCAGAGAAAATGAAAAACTGCACTTTTGCTTCAGAGTGATGGGAATTGAATGAGAACTGAAGACTTGACATTGGGCAGGCGAGACCTCTGGGGATAAACTGGCATAGTCGCAGCTTCAAGTTATTTTGTGGCCCAGAGTTGATGAAAAAGAGCTTTCCTTTGGCACTCCTACTGTTGGAGGCAGGAGAAAAGCATGCTAATTTCTTCAAACCCAGGTTCCTGCCCCCAGGAAATAATGAGTGCTCTGAAATAAAACACAGTCACATGATTTGCAACCAGAAAGTGGTAACATACAAGCAATGGCAACGGTAGTTATTCCAATCCTAGCCTCCCTTTCCAGTGCAAGGAGCAGTAGACTTGGGACTTCCCTGATGGTCCCAGTGGTTAAGACTCCACACTGCCAATGTAGGGGGTGAGGGTTCGATCCCTGATCGGGCACCTAAGATCCAACATGCTACATGGCACAACCAAAAAAAAGAGAATAGTAGACTTCAAACAACCCATGTTCCTTGGATGGAAATCAAACCTTCATACTTGATGACCTTCACCATTCGTTTCATTGAAATGGCCCCATGTTAACTCGGGCTCTCGGAATTTATTCATGCCAGTAAATCAACCTCTGAAGAGTGCCAGAGGGACTGAGCTGGTAGAGCTGAGTGATGGGTCTGGAAGGTGGCTGCTGGCTGTCTGGCAGCCAGACCCGAGTGGCTGGCCATTGGGGAGAGATTCTGATTGTGACTGATACTGGGAGAGTGATTAAATCTGTTTGGAAAGTTAGCTAGAAGACAGAGAAATTGAAAAGGGAATGTAGCTAACTCCTTTAGGGCACTGACTTTTCCCCACAAGTGTTAACTCTTTGCTATCTTCAAATTCTGACTGGATTTTCATGTTTTCAGAGGTATATACTGACTTAAGGGCTTCCCAGGTGGCGCTAGTGGTAAAGAACCTGACTGCCAATGCAAGAGACCTAAGAGATGCGGATGTGATCCCTGGGTAGGGAAGATCCCCTGGAGAAGAGCATGGCAACCCACTCCAGTATTCTTGCCTGGAGAATCACATAGACAGGGGAGCCTGGCAGGCTATAGCCCATAGGGTCGCACAGAGTTGGACACGACTGAAGAGACTGAGCATGCACGCACACACACATACTAACTTGAACCTGGCAGAAGATGCCAGTTTAAGAATTACCAAAATGGGGTCTTCCCTGGCAGTTGAATGGTTAGGACTCTGCGATTCCACTGCAGGGGAAATGGGTCCGATCCCTGGTTGGAGAGCTAAGATCCCATATGCTGCACAGCACCGCCAAAATAAATACATAAAAATAAAATATGTTCACGAGTTCTTTTTAAAAAAGGAAAAGAATTACCAAAATGTTTGCAAAAGTGAAAGAATGGAAGTGAGATCACAGGAGTTTTTTAACATTGAATTTGCAGAGTTACATCGTAACAACTCTCCTGTGACTGCATTTGAACCACCACATTTAATATGGGCCATTGAACAAAGACCCTAAGAGTAGAGATTTGGGAAGAATGGGACTTACCCACATAGTCTCTGGGATTGTGTCATTTTTCTCTGCTTATTGTATGTCCAGAGCTCAAAGAAACATGTACAGGATGTTCTTAAGTTGAGACTGTGTTGCGTAAGAAATTGGCTGTTTCCTGTATTATTCCCTAGGGAAAATGGGTGTGCCATGTTAATTTAGCTAAATGTGATTTTAATGTTTCTGATTCTTTCCACCTGGGCATGGTCGAGATGGAGGAGGCCAAAACATCCACCTTCCCAACATCCCTGGTCCTATAGAAAGGCCACTGGCCTCCATCAGGACCTGATGTACTGGTTCCATTAATCATTGTCTAGATAAATAAGTAAGACTGGTTTTTCTCAGCACTCCAGCAGATCGACCCCTATACATCCATTGAAGACACAGCCAAGATAGCATAGATTTGAGATCTACCTTTTATTTTATGCTTTTGTCATCTTTTCACCTTTGTTTTGTGAATATTCTCACATGAAACAGGAGACTCTGTGGGAATTAGGAAAGCTGTTACACTTTTACTATGAGAACACCTGGAGAGAGTAGGGTGCATAGGAGAAGCAGCTTATTAAGTGCTTCAGTACAAGTAAGAAAACTAATTTGTCACACTGCATGACATTCAAAAGAACAAATGCTTCCTAGATTAAAATGCTAAGGAAGCTAACCCAGGGGAAAATGGAAAATTCCAAGGTATATTCATGATAGGGGATGCCTGAGTTAAAGAAAGGGATTTTGCTAGGGGGTAAGACCAAGAGACTCTGTGCATTTGAGTTGTTACCAGCCTGAATTCCTGGAAGCCCTAGTTTATCATTTCGGATTTCCTAACATCTTTCATAGCATGTAGCATGGAGTAGGTGCTCAAAACGTGTTTGCTGAGCTACAGATTAGCATGAAAAGTACATCCACGTGCTTTGATGATCATCCATGTGCTTCTTGATCTTAAAATGACAGAGGTCTGAGGGGAAGAAACCCCTACATCAGCCCAAACAGCAAAAACCATGAGACTGCCAAGTCCTATGGCAGAAACTCCCTATGGAAAGGGTATTTATCCACCACATGAGAGCAAAGTCCATAAGTGATTTTGTCAGTGGTAAAAATGTGACTACAATGGACACTCTTGGTTTGTTTTGCAATCTAGGAGGCTGGGTCAATTAGGTGAATGGTTTGGAAAGACTGAGCCATTGCTTCTACACCCCCCCAAACTGCACACACATGCTCATCTCAGCTTCAAGCTGCCCTGGAGCACAAAGGGTAATGATAATAAAGATTTTTGTTAGACTTGAGTTTTATGGGATCTTTATAATCAAATTTATGTGATGAAGCTAGCCACCAGAAGACAAATGGAAGAAGTGAGCTGTTACTGAAATCTTTTTCCCAAATAAAGATGGCTATCTCAGAGAGTCCATTTGTTGCATTGAGAGATGAGTAGAGAGATTACCTCCATAGCACATATTAATTCATCTCACCAATGATCATATTCTCTGTTACCCAATTCCTTTATCTTTAAAATCTTTTTAAGAATATGCCATTTTCATGCAATGTTATCGTTGCGAAATACTTTCAGATACTCAAAGGCACAGATCAGGAAATTGGCCCACATGCCAAATCCTGCCCACTGCTTGTTTTTTTTAAATAAAGTTTTATTGAAACACAGCCATGCTTATTCATTTGCATATTGTCTGTGGCTGCCTTCACACTTCAACAGCAGAGTTGAGTCATTGCAATAAAGACCATGTGGCCCACAAAACTGAGAAAAATTACTCTCTGAATCTTTACAGTAAAAGTTCGGCAAGCCCAGCTCTAACTAGAGTCTCCAATTTAGGGACTGAACAAACGAGGTCATTTGTTCACTTTTTACATAAATGACCAAATTACATGCATTTCCAGGCCTCTTAACAGTGTAAAATAAATCCATGGATATGACTGTGTGTATATATATATATACACACACACACACACACACATATACATATACATATACACATACAGAGATCTTAATGAGGGCACAACTCATTATATATCCAAGCAAAAAGGATTGGGTTGGATCAAGTTTGGATAGCCATCACCAGTGACTTTTCCTGGTCAGGGATCTGATAGCAGCTGTCAGCTTGAATGTATCTATAAGGAGCACCCATGAGTGCTGAGCAGTCGTTAGGAAGAAGAGTAAGGCATGATTAACCAACAATGAGCCATGTTGATCAAAAAAACAAATTCTGGGATGTTATCAACTTTTGAATTAGCTGACTCAATTTTGGCTGGTTCAATTTTGGCTGGTTAATCTGCAGTTGGAAGGTCACTCTATTTGGTGTGTCCACATATTTAAAGGATGAGACTCAAGTGAAGCTCATGGAATACAGAGTAACCAAGTTTGAGTGGGGACCTGAAGCCATGTTATAAGAAGATGGCACAAAAAAATTGACCCAGAAAAGAGAAGATTCGGGAGTGTACAAAAGCTGTGTTCAAAATGTCTAAGGAATTCTATGTTAAGTGCAGCTCTTTGGTAGAATTCAGACCAAGGAGAAGAACGTTTTGTGGTTAGAGTGTATAGAGATGGAGGTGGTGGTCTAAGAAGTAATTGAGGATCTTGTGCAGGTAATTCAAGTACAATATGAGTGTAGTGGTTAGATTAATGACTTCAAAGATTCCTTCAAACTCTAAAATGTTTCAGTTTATGATAAAACTAATCCCAAGAGGACTCTTCACAAGGGTGTTTTGAGCTGCTTCATCCCAAGCCCTTGTGGTGTAAAGGAGAGGTAGTAATTCTCCAGTTTTAGAAATATCAATATTTGAGGTTTCAGTGAGTACCCAAGTTCACATGTGTTAGCCCCAACCATTTCAAGCTGGGGCTCTGAAAATATCATCAGATTTCATCTGTTCTACTCTATCTGAACTAAGATAAAACATCTCATTTGATCCCGATGATCAAATATCCTACTTCTAATGTTCGGTGTCCTGATTCTTATATGCCAAGTTGGTGGCAAGTGGAAGAAACCACAGTTAACTCATGTACACTGCGCTTTTCCATTCTTCTGTCTATAATAAACACTTAGTGATTTTTCATTTATTGCATCAATGTTATGAAGATTGGTGGGAATATAATTGCAGAGTGCTCAGGAATGCTTTAAAGGGAAAAACCTTAATCTCTTATTATCCTGTTGATTATCAACTACTGCAGTAGTCTACTTGATTGATATCATCTTACTGCTTTTCATTTATGGTAATAGAAAAGGTTACTGGTTTCACATGATTTTAGTTCTCTGGAAATAAATGACACAAAATGAATAAGTCATGCACTACTGTAGGTTTGCAGACGGGGCACAATATTACTAAATTATGTGCTATGTAAAAGAGGAAGCTGGAAAGAAATCAATCTTTAACTAAGCTTGAGTGATCCATATGATATGATTCTAATGTATGGTTTGGGGGGGTGGGGGGTGGGAAACCTCTGTGCAAGAGTTCTAATAACCTAGTTAGATTGGTAATTAGGACACAGGGACAACCAAAAGGGGAAAAAATAAGAGTGTTGAACAGCAGCCAAGTGAATTTTAGAATAATGAAGAAATATCAAATAGGGTAAATCAATGGAGTTAAAGGACACAAAGGGGAAATGAAAAACATTCAAAGATAAATTAATGTAGACCCAAGGGTTGTGCAAGCAATTTACTATAAATATACTAGGGAAAAAGAGACAGATGTAGGTGAACAAGGAAGTACAAAATTGGTAAAGCCTTGTTAGAAGTAGAAATGCATAGAGCACATAGTGTGGCAAAGCAGCAGTTTGGTGAAGAAGAAAGAAAAGCCTTTAAGAAAAAATAAAGACATTCTTTTGCAGATGACATGCTGTTGAGCAAAAGCTCTTGCTCTCAAATCATGTATTATAATATCTTTATAAATTGGATGTGAAGTAAATTTGGCCAGCCTCATTTTTAGTTAATAAAGACGAAGTTTCACGTACAGCACAGTGACTATAGTTATTAATATTTTATTGCATATTTGAAAGTTGCTAAGAAGTAAATCTTAAAAGTTCTCATCATAAGAAAAAGAAATGTATAACTATATGTTATACAGCAATCATTTGTAATATATATACAAATATAAAGTCATTGTTAACACCTGAAACTAATATCATGTTTTATGTCAATTACACCTCAATTAAAACAAAATCCCAAGGTTTCAATTTCTCTTGTAGTCACAGAAGAAGACAAGTTTCTTCCTTTAAACTGCAAGTTTCTTCCTTTAAACTTCCTTTAAACTGTATATGGAGAGTTTTAGCTAATCTACCCCTTTAAGAGAAAGCAAATTCATGAATCCATTCTTTATTTGTAATAGATCTATTAAAAAGGTAAAATGTGTACAGCTCGATTAGCTTTTATGCATGAAAAAAAACCTTCCTGTATGTATCAGATCAGATCAGTCGCTCAGTCGTGTCCAACTCTTTGCGACCCCATGAATCGCAGCATGCCAGGCCTCCCTGTCCATTACCAACTCTGGGAGTTCACTGAGACTCACGTCCATCGAGTCAGTGATGCCATCCAGCCATCTCATCCTCTGTCGTCCCCTTCTCCTCCTGCCCCCAATCCCTCCCAGCGTCAAAGTCTTTTCCAATGAGTCAACTCTTCGCATGAGGTGGCCAAAGTACTAGAGTTTCAGCTTT
Organism: Bos taurus; assembly: GCF_002263795.3. Taxonomy (NCBI): domain Eukaryota; kingdom Metazoa; phylum Chordata; class Mammalia; order Artiodactyla; family Bovidae; genus Bos; species Bos taurus. The sequence continues at coordinate 68,700,209 of NC_037339.1, forward strand.
AGCATCATTCCTTCCAAAGAAATCCCAGGGCTGATCTCCTTCAGAATGGACTGGTTGGATCTCCTTGCAGTCCAAGGGACTCTCAAGAGTCTTCTCCAACACCACAGTTCAAAAGCATCAATTCTTCGGCTCTAAGATCAAGATACAGAACATTTTCAGGGCTCCTGAAAGCTCCCCGTAGCTTCCCTCTGTGTGTATTCTGCAAATATTACTTATTAGTTGAACTTCTAAAACCATCAGTTAGTCTTGCTTATTCTGGAACTTTACATAAATGCAATTCTATAGCAATGTGTTTAGCTTCTTCCATTCAACATAGTATCTGTAAGATTCATCCCATGTTCTTGTCTGTACCTGTGGTCTATTTCCAATTATTGTTGATAGCGAGGGTTGGCAAGCTTTTTCTACAGGGGGCAGGTAGTTTTAAAAAAATGTTTTGTGGGCACTGTGGTCTCTGTCTTAACTACTCAACTGTACCTTTTAGCACAAAAGCAGCCATAGACTATATGTAAATGAGTGTAACTGGGTTCCAACAAAGGTTGTTTACTAGGATTTGGTCCATGGGCCATATTTGCTGATTCCTGCTCCGTAATGCTCTGTTTTATAAATATCCCACTATTTCTGTATCTTTTTTCCTCTTAATAAACATTTGGATTATTTCCTGTCTTTGGTAAAATATGTACTCATTTCTCTTGGATATCTTAGAGTGGAATCATTGGATCATACAGTTCATGTGGTAATTAGCTTTAAAAAAAAAAAAAATACTGCCCAACAGTTCCCCAAAGAGACTGTAACAATTTCCGCTCTCTCCTGTGATGTACGAGAGTGCTAGGTGATCCACTTGCTTGCCAGTGCTTGGTATTGTCGGTCTTCATCACCCTGTTAATCATCTGGTGAACTCGCTTTCTGGTTTCAGTGTGCATTTGTTTGATGAGCTATAACACTGAGCACCTTCTTTTACGTTTGTCGCCCATTTGGATACTCCCTTTTGTGACTTGCCTGCTCAGTTCTCATGCCTATTTTTTCAGATGGGCTATGCCTTTTATTGTTGGTTTGCAGGAGTTCTTTATATATCCTGAATATAAGTCCTTTACATGTATCGTAAATATCTTGTTCCAATCAATCTTGTTGCATTCTTAAAGCAGTTTTAGGCAATTGCTCTCATGATTGATTTTTTTCCTCAATAAGACCCTTTCAGTTTATCAGCTGAATCAGCTCTGAATGGTTGTTGAATCAATTCAGATATGTGAGCAGCATCTTGGGGGTTCAGGAGCCTGTGGAAGAGAAAGGTCAATTCTGTCTTAAGGACATGGAATTAGAACCTCTTGCCTCACTTCCTCTCCTGATGTTATGGTGGTCTTCTGTGCCCCTGGAAGGGAGACAGAGCACAGACTTCAGAAATATAACTTTCAAGGAGGGAAGTAAAAGGGACTCAGAGATGTAGTGGGACCAATGTTAGGGACTATTCCGGTAGAGTAGAACCCCGCCTAACTCATCCACCATTCCTGTTCCCCTGTGTGGAACATGGTGGAAACTAATGACCTGGATATTGTAACTTACAACCTTCCTTTAAAAAAGAAGGGCTTTCCTAAGGGCTCAGATGGTACAGAATCTACCTGCAATGTGGGAGACCCAGGTTCAGTCCCTGGGTCAAGAAGATCCCTTGGAGAAGGGAATGGCAACCCACTCCGGTATTCTTGCCTGGAGAATCCCACGGACAGAGGAGGCTGGCAGGCTACAGTCCAGGGGGTCGCAAAGAGTTAGACACGACTGAGCAACTCACACACTTTAAAAAAGAAACCAGGACACCATGAAGCTAGTTCTGTTCTGTCTGGAAGACACCATGCAGCAAGCCAAGAATCTTGTCCAGAATTCAGTATTCTGTGCTACACATTCCCTCTTTAGCTATGCATTCTCCCTCTATTAAGTTATTGCCAAACAAAGGTGATTTATTAAGATGAGAAGCAGACATTGCTAAAACAGGAAGAAAAGCAAAAAAAAAGAAATAAATGTTTCCTCAGAACCCACAAAGGAGAACAGATGTCAGCAGAAGCAGATGTATGCTTCTCCGGGGTGAAAGAAAGAATACTTAATGTAATCAGAATCCCGGTAACATAAGTAACCAAGAAAGGGGAATATCTACGACTCTGCAGAACTCCTTCATATGATGCTGTGCATCCATAAAAGTGCTCCTAAAGCACTGCAGACTACCAGTGACAGATATTTCCAAACTGGTTTTTAAAAGGGAAACACAAGAATGGACCAGGTTATTTTCATATGCAAGGTTAGAGTTGCCCTATTTTTAGAATTAGAAACCCATACAGGTTTGCCTTTAGGAAGAAGTTATCAATTCGGTATCCTATTCAGCTCAATCAGCTAAATGGCTAATGTCTGGTCATGACCCTCGTGTGACATGATGAATGATTCATTCCTTCCCAAATTTCAATATGTGAGGGAACACAGTGTAAATTGTTTAGGTCAACATCTTCAGAAAAGTGACTGAAATGACCCAAATTGCTTCTTTCTAAACTGTAAAATAGGATTGACGAAAGAAAAAGGTAAAACTTCCCTGTATCATGGGCTTGCCTGATAGCTCAGTTGGTAAAGAATCTGCCTGCAATGCAGGAGACCTGGGCTCGATTCCTGGATTGGGAAGATCTGCTAGAGAAGGGATAGGCTACCGACTGCAGTATTTTGGGGCTTCCCTGGTGGCTCAGCAGGTAAAGAATCTGCCTTCAATGCAGGAGACCTGGGTTCGATTCCTGTGTTGGGAAGATCACCTGGAGAAGGGAAAGGGTACCCACTCCAGTATTCTGGCCTGGAGATTTCTATGAACTGTATGGTCCATGGGGTTGTAGAGAGTCGAACACGACTGAATCACTTTCACTTTCACTTTCTGTGTATCAACTACCAAGATACAGACACTAGGGAGAATATTTGCAGCAAATACGACTTTGAAAAGCAGGATGCATCAGTTATAGAAAGAGCTCCTCTATATTGATTTTCAAAAAATGAACACTTTAATGCCATTTTTTTTAGTGGATTTAAACCAATAATTGTCAAAGAAAGAATGGAAGTTAATTAGCAAACACTAAAGTGTTAAACCTACCCAGTGTAGGAAGAAAAGAAAGCTGAAGGGATCAATTGTTACCATTTCAATTACCAAAGAGTCTTTAAATAAGTAATAGGCTTGGTGGCCTGATGACAAAATGACAATAAAATAGGCACAATTGCACATATTGTTTGGACCACACATGAGTATGAGACTTGTGCAAAGCAAGAAAAAATATTGATACTATGTCCATGTTTTAACACAGTAATTTCAACTCTTTAAATCTACTCTATAAAATAACCATAAATTCACAAGAATTTTAAATAAGATAATTTCTATGGCAACAATAACAATAATAAAATAAATCACATAACCAACTAGAAAGACACCTTAATTGTTATCCTCTTCCTCTGAATAAATATTTCTTCTTAACTTTAAAAATACTTTTATTTTCTGCCTGTCCAGAATTCCATATGCTTCTTTTTAGGTTCACTTCTCCAGGTCTCCTTAGTTAGTTTAAAGTTCTTTCAAAGGCTTGTATCATTCTCTTTCCAAGTTTTTAGGTATTTTACCTTTCCTTCATATCTCTCATTATCATTCAACAATATGAGACATACATTATGATGAATTCATTCGATGAAAAGTGATGTAATTTTATAAATTGTGTGCATATCATGAGAAACGAGTATGCATAATGTCAAACAATGATTTCAACAAGAGCTTTCAATGTCTATGTGTACCAAAAAAGACCAAAAGGAAATACTCTAAAATATACTCGATTAGTATTTGACACATGGGACAGTGGGCTTTGTTTTTCTTTCTTCCTCTGAATATTGAAATCTGTCTACATTTCCTTTAATAGGATGCACTTTTTCCACAATGAAAATTCAGATCATTAAAGTAATTGCTCTTTTCTTCAAAAACCCACTACACCCACAGTCCTCTTTTAAGATAAAAATGGGGTTTGGTTTCCTCCCCAGCATCTCTGAGCAGCAGTTCGCAGAGTCCCACTATTTATATTTACTCTCTTGTTCCAGTGCAGCCAGACTTGGCATTTGGTGTGTGCAGCCAGGATAGGTGGGCGCAGATGGGATGATGGATCTAGATGGTTGGAAAGAATGAGTTCCCCTGCCTTGCTGAGAGGTACCCACACGCAGGGTGCCAGCTGGATTTCAGCTAAGCAATATTCAATCTGCAGAAAAACTTGGCTGAACTCAATCCCGCTTCTAGTTGCGGCTCACTTTCCCCTTTCTTCTTCTTGAAGCCGACTGCAGAAAAAATGCTTCCTTGATCTAGCCAATACTTATCTGTTTTGGTTTTTTTTTACTTTTGTTGGAGTATAGTTGCTTTACAGTGCTGTGTTGGTATCTATTGTACAGCAAAGTGAAATCAGCTATATGTACACATATATCCCCTCTTGTTTGCATTTCCTTCCCATTTAGGTCACCACAGAACACTGAGTAGAGTTCTATACAGTAGGTTCTCATTAGTTATCTTTATATATAGTTATTTTATTTATAGTTTCAATAGTGTATATATGTCAGTTCCAACCTCCCAATTCATCCCACCAACCCCTCCATTTCCCAGACTCTAGCTCTGACCACCTTGTTCTGATGGCAGCTTTTCCTTGGCAGTGACCCAGGCTCTCCACTGTCCTGCCTGTCTTTGTTCTTGAGCTCAGAGAAGTTGGTTCTAAAGCCAGCCTGGCTTCTATCATTTACATTTTCCAAACCATCTCCCACGCAGTGGAAATGTTCCTCATAACTCTCCTCCCTTCTCCCACCATCATGGTCTTCTTGGGTATTCTACTGGCATTTATTTTGAGAGAGTGAAGCTGGATGGGAAAGGAAAAATCCAAAGGACACCAGGCTGAGTCATGGTCACACATGTCCTGAGTAGGAGGAGTGAAAACTCCCTCACTGTCCTGACTCACAGGTCTTCCTGACCACCTGCTCCGTGCTCCTGCAGTGATTCTCCAGCACTGTTTGTATATGTGGAGAGTTGTTCTCCCCGCCCCACCCCCCCAGTTCATGTTTTTCCCTGGAAGGTGCTGATCTCTGATAGACTTCCAAAAGGTTTAAAAAAAAAAACAAAACAATAGAAGTGAAATGAACTCCAATTACAACCCATTTGTCAAAATGAAAAAGAAAACTAATTTAATTTCTGTCCCCAAGCTTTCTGACAGGCTTCCTCTAAAAATTACTAGTTCTGTAGATAGCTGAGAAAGCACAACAGGAGAAAAATTTTGCTTTTGACTACAGTTTTTTTTCTTGGAGAGGAATAGCACTAGGAAATTCTCTTTTTTCTCTATCTTTTTGAAAACCTCCTAACAAGGCCACTATTTGGGGGGTAAAACATCTGCCCCCCCAAAAGTTACAAGGAGCTTTAATCAATATCTTGTAATAAGGTCTAATGGAAAAGAATCAGAAAAAGAATGGGTGTTTGTGTGTGTATATCTGAGAAAGTGAAAGAGTTAGTCATGTCTGACTCTTTGTGGCCCCATAGACTGTAGCCCACCAGGCTCCTTTGTCCATGGAATTCTCCAGGCAAGAATACTGGAGTGGGTTGCCATTCCCTTCTCCAGGGGATCTTCCTGACACAGGGATCAAACCTGGGTCTCCTGCATTGCAGGCAGATTCTTTACTGTCTGAACCACCAGGGATATCTGAATCACTTTGCTGTATACCTGAAACATCATAAATCAACTATACTTCAATTTTTGAAGAAAACACTTAAAATAAAAGAAGACATGACCAGAAAATACAATCATTTCACTCAATAGGCACAAGAACCTATCATGCTGCTATTGGGATTTCCATTCACCTCCAATCTCCCACATCCCCACCCCACCAAAAAAAAAAAAAAAATACTACCCGATCCCAAGGTGCTCAGCATCCCAACAGGGAAGGCTGGGATGTAAACCGAGTGCCATGATGAGGTGTCACAAGAACCACTGTTGTGCAGGATTTAGTAAGGCCACATGGGGAGAAGGATGTGGAGGCTGGAGGCCACTGGAGGCTGATTAGAGGGTGGGACTCTGACAGGAGGCAGGTAAGGGAGCATGCATAGTGTGAGGTGGGTGATAAAGCTCAGAGGTATTGCTGGGAGATTTGGGGGGATGGGGATTATACCTAGACCAGTCCCATAACTGGCATTGTAAATAGTCGTTGGTTCCTCGGTTCCTCTGGTGCTAATTATGTGTGAGCACTAACTCCTTAAGACCTATGCTCTTTGGTTTGAGGTTTCACCACCTGTTGGGAGCCTGCTCTTCTGCACTGCTAAAGAGGCTGTTTAGTGGTGTCCATTTGTATTATTTTTGATACCCTCCTTCACATAACAGCAACGCGATCCTCCAAATGCAGTCTTTGAAGCCTCAATAAATGTAGTGTGTCCTTAAGTAGATAATGAAAATAGCAAGAAAAATCAATGAATTAAACCACTGTTTGGAGGCATCCTCACTGTATTAAAATGTGAGATGTCTAGAGTGAGCCGAGAGCAGAGGGAGTGACTTCACAAAAGAGATAATACGATAAGTGGCCTCCTTCTCCCTTAGCAATCAATGTTTACTTGTCCTTCGCAATCTGCTTAATTTTCTAGTGGGCATACGTTTCTTTTTCAAAATGGAATAATCTACTGGAAGTGAAGTTGGTCAATAGGCAATTCTGAGTTCTTTTTAAAAACATCTAGAAATTAGTGGGAACAAGTCCATAAGGTAGGATAAATGTCCTTACTCTACGATATCTATCTTCTTAATTCAGAGTGAAGGTTTTCCGTGTGTGTGTGAGAGAGAGAGAGATTCAGTGCTTTCACAGATTAGCACCATGGTTTTCACCTCTGGAACATCAGAATCCACCAGAAAGCTTGTGGAAACACTGATGGCCAAGCCTATCCCCAGAGTTTCTTCTTCAGTAAGTCTGAGACAGGACCTGAGATCTGACATTCATAGTATTTCCCAGATGATGTATGGGGTTGGCTAGAAGTTCGTTCCGATTTTCCAGTAAGATATTATGGAAAAAACCTGAATGAACTTTTTGGCGAACCCAACAGATGGGGCTGATCTGGAAACCACACTTTGAGATCCACTGTATTACAGATCCCTTGGACTCATCTGTCAAATGTCCTCTTACACCAGGGACCCACAACGCTCTTCCCAACATGCAGGAGAGGAGCCCTAAAACCCTGATTATTATGCTCACCATTGGGGTGGGGGACTTATTGAAGGTAATACTTGTTACTATATGAAGAATTTATTTTTCATAAAGAATCAAAAATTTAGAGCTTAAGGACTTGAGGCATTATGTAACGTAACCTCTTGTCCAAAGATGAAGACAGGGGGGTAAGTGATGTGGTTAAGGTCTCATTGATGCTTACTGGTGACTCCAGGATCAAATATATCTGCCTCTGAACTTCCAGTCTTTGCGCTGTGCCACCTGGCTTTTGTAACTTTAATTCAGTTACAATTTAGGAGACCTCATAAAAGTGATGTGACTGTTAGAGCGCATCTGCTCTTTTTTTTGAAGTGGTTGGGTACGTAAACTAGCTGCCACTAGCTCTCACTGAGCACCTGCTAAGTTTCTGGCACCAGATTTTCCGTGCGTTGTTCCATTGACTCTGTACAGCAGCTCCAAGGAATAAGTAAGACTATCCTCGCTTTCCTGGTGTGGAAACTGAGGCTCAGAGAGGTTGCATGGCTTACTCCCCCCACCCCTGCCCCATCATGCTCTGTAAAAGTGACCCAGGACAAATGCAAGCTACGAGATCACCGAGCCAGGCAGTGGAGACCCAATGGTTAGTGCCTCCGCCCCCAAAGGGAACTGGCAAGGTATGTGCTTGGGTGATGTGGGGACAAGGAAGGGGGTGAGGCCCAGAGAAACCTGACAGGCTCCCATCGTGGAAACTGGGATACGGCAGGGGGACTTATGTCCAGAAAAAGGCAGAAGCTCATGATACTGCAGTTGTTTTACAGAGGCACAGGCTGATTTGCAGAAAGGCTTGGTGAGCTGACTTTGGTCCGAGAGCTGGCCTGTTGTCCTTGGGAGGGTCAAGGCCAGGCGGCTGCAGATGCAGAGCTTTTGCTGGGGCCGCAGACACCTACACTTGGTTCTGTGCACTTGTCTAGGTGTGCAGGTGACCAGCTTTGCCTCTGTAAACAGAAAGTCTTACGTCTCTGCTTTTTTTCTTAATATATATGTTTTATTGAAGTATAGTTGACCTACAATGCTTCAGATGCACAGCAAGGTGATTCAGTTATACATACACACATGTATATGCTTCTGTTTTAAAACTGGAGTGAACTCCACCACCACATGTTTTATCAGAGGGGAAGATGGCTGGAAAATGTGCTGGGTTTATCGGTTTTCCCAAGACCCTTAGACAGGAGCTAGACTTTGCTTAAATGCCTTCTTCTTTCACCCATTATAATGTTTTAATCAATAATAATGATTGCCACAATTTTAAGCAAAAATCATAAATGGAAAATATAAGATCTGCTTTTCACCTTTGTTATCTTGTTTTATCTAGACTTTTATTTTGCCAGTTCTCACTGGTCATTTTTAAATGTGCTGATTAAAAATAATTTAGAACAATAGTCTTGGAAGATTCAGGAGTCCATCTCCTGCTACTTCATAAGAACTCCATAGAAGAAGAGAAAACAAAATACAGGAGGCAGGTTTCTCGTCTCTCTGCTTTAGGCAACATATGTACCTCCCCTGAAAGAGAGGCTTGGGGCAGAATGAACACACTAGAAACTGAGGCAGGCATGTCTCACGCAGTGAATCATCTGCAAAATTGGAATTTTAACTTAGCATTTCTGTTTCCAAACTTGATGGGTCCCCCTCCTTACACATCAAATTGATCAAGGCAGGAATTACCAATTCAAATTTATGGTAGGGCTAAGAAACAGAAAACAGAATGATGAGTCAGAAGGTAGAAGGCCACATAACTCAAATTTTTTTCAGCATAGATTAAGCATTTATGAACTTCACCGGCACCTCTGCCAGAAAGGTACTCCTTTAAAAAGTAATGTTAATTATTTACACAAGTCTGCTTTTAAAATAGAGGACCTTAGTATCATCCTTACATTTTTTAGACTGATTCAAATCTAAGAATTGATATTTTAATGTGGATTTATATATGCAACAAATAATTATTGGAAGTCCACTGGGGGTTCTGAAACACCCATTATTCAAGGTGCTGGGGTTACAAGAGTGAACAAAACAGGCCAAATGAAGCTATAGTCCAGTAAGGAGAGAAAGACCAAAAATAAGATTAAAATACTTTATTGAAAAATATAGACATATATATATGTGTGTGTGTATGCATATGTATGTATATATAAAATGCTATAATACATAATATATAATACATAATACATAATAATAAATTACATATATATATCTTTTGGAGAAAAAAATATAGTTAACTTATTTGTGCCTTACCTTGTAATACAGAATATAAAAGTTATCTGTGAGTTCCCAGGCCCAGCCTTGCCCAGTGTCTCTGCAATTTTACGGGCATACTACCTTTGATGAGCTAAATAACTGTTAGACTCACACTGAGCCCCCAGACTGTGTGAGTAGTGAAATGATAGGCCAGTTAACAGGGTGAGAAATAAATGCAAATTAGTTCTCCACTCACCCAGCCGCGACTGCTCACACCTTCCTGCCCTGCTCCATCCCCCTGCCAAGGTCTCAGAGAAAAGGATGACGATCCGAAGTGACTCCATGACTCAGTGACCTAGAAAGGGGAATGTGCAGCAGGCATGGCCGGGCACTGAGGACGCTGGGGAGGGAAGCAGGGCAGTGATGTAATTGACGGTGACCTTGAATGCCCCAGCCCTTGCCGGTTCTGCACCTCTTCCTGGAGACTGGGGTGAATCAGAGCAGTCCAGGGTCACTGGAATCATCTGAAGCTTGACCACAGGCATGGGCCCCTCTCCTCCTGGCTGGTATCATCTGTTCTGGGCACCAGAGGACCTTTAATATAATAAAAGACTGTCTCCATGGAATCAATTAGCCCAGCATGCCTCAGAGAGTTCTGTGATGTGAGTGGCTGCTTCTTTCAACCAAAGTATAAAAATGATAACAATGAAGCCATTTCAGTTACAGAGAATCAAGGGCTGTGTGCTAAAGTTTCCCTTGTTCAGATGAGAAGGGATAAGAGAATGCTGGTGGGTGCTGTGGGGTCTCACCCAGACCCCTTCAGCAGCCAGTGCACCCACCCCCATCCTCCTGCTCTCTGAGAAAGCCCTGTTCACAAATGCCCCTTCTTCAGAGGAAGCCTGTGGCAGCCATTCTGTCTAGGAGAGGTACTTACCCTTGTTCCACGGCCAGGGGCTAAGACAGGATCAAGTGTCTGACCCACTTTCTCATCTTGTTGCTGTTGTTCAGTCCCTAAGCCCTGTCCAACTCTTCATGGCCCCATGGACTGCAGCAGGCCAGGTTTCTCTGCCCTTTACCATCTCCCAGAGTTTGCTCAGACTCATGTCCATTGAGTTGGTGATGCCATCCAACCATCTTATCCTCTATCATCCCCTTCTCTTCCTGCCCTCGATCTTTCCCAGCATCGGGGTCTTTTCCAATGAGTCTGCTCTTTGCATCAGGTGGCCAAAGTATTGGGGCTCCAGCATCTCTCATCTTAATTTGGACCAAATCTGAGCTCCAGAACTCCCCATCAGATGAAGCTCAAACTAGTCTTCAGCTGAGGCTAAAATCACTGAAATATGTCTGGGGGCAGGGGCTTCAAGGATCTCTCATTCTTTATGCCTCAGCACAAAAAAAATTCAACAAGAGGCACAGTGGTAGATAAGAACTGATTTATTAGAATAAGATGCTTGTGAGGCTTACAAGTGGGTGGGCGAGAGGGTGCCATGCCCTGAAAACTTAATGGACTATAGTTTTATAACCAAAGGAGAATGGGGAGGGGGATAAGCCGATCTTCTTCATCATTCTTGAGTAGACGCCATGCTTCCACCATCCATTTCTCCTCCATGTGGGGTGGAGTTTTCTTATTCCTACATGGTCAGGCTGGAACTGTCATGAAAAGAAAGTGAACTTGTTAGTTGCTCAGTTGTGTCCAGCTTTTTGCGACCCCATGGACCTTAGCCCTCCAGGCTTCTTTTTTCATGGAATTCTCCAGGCAAGAATACTGGAGTGGGTTGCTACTGGCTTCTCCAAGGGATCTTCCCAACCCAAGGATCGAACCCAGGTCTCCTGCATCGCAGGCAGATTCTTTACCAGAGCCATCGGAGTTTTCTTAATTCTACATGGTCAAACCAGAACTATCATGGTACAGTGGAAGACACAGGATACAAAAAGGCAGTAACTTATACTAAAAATGATGTCATCTCAGGTTTCAGTATAATGCCACCTTTCCCTTATATTCTGTTTTTAAAGTGCCCAGAGAAGCGTGTCCTAGGAATCATTAACTTACTGAGCTTGCTGAACAGGATGTAGGTCTCAGGCTCCCATTGTTTTATTGTTTGGGTGCATGTCTCAGACTTCTGTTGCATGGTTTTGTTGCTAAACAAGCCTGCTTGGCTTTATGGTTAAACAAACCTGCTTTCCTGAGTGATCATTAACTTAACAGGATTCTCCCATACCTTTTTCTTTGCTTACAGTCCCCTAGTGGGATTAACTATTTAATCACCTACTTTGTCCCTTTACTCTGTCCCTACCAAGACCACAACCCTGCTGAGCATCTTCCTCTCTGCATGTCCTAAAAGCCTTTCCTCCATACATCATGTGTATCCAATCTGTGTCTCAAGCTCTGCTTCCCGGGAGCCTGTCATTAGACAGGAACAAACACGCATCATTTACCCACTGTGTCGCCCAGACCTCTGATAGGCAGCGTGCATGCTTAGCTCATTTCATTATGACTTGTTATCAGAGCCCCTTAGTATAAAGGAAGTGAGGCTTAGAAAGGCCAGCGGGTCTTCCTCCAAATCACAGTCTGGTAGGTGACTCTGAATCCATCCTCTCTCCCTTTGGTCCCTTTGATCCTGTAGTTGTTTCTTTCCTTCCTACTAGACAGAGAAACAACCACAGTCCATGCATGAATAGTAAGCGCCCCCACGGTTCCTGTTCACCCTTGCAAATGTGAATGTTCCTAATGTTTGTTGCTAAGGCTTCACCATATATCACCCAGAAGCTCTGTCCTATGACTTCATCAAGAGGCATGATCCCTGGTAGAAATTCAAGACACTATGCCAACATCAACTGCCCAGGTGATGGCAGATGTTTTCTTTATTATTCCTCATTTTCTGCTTGGTAAATCAGCATGTGGGCATCTTAACTGCGCTGAAAATTGTCTCTTTCTTTTGTACAAAATGGTCTCAGGATGGACAGTGAAGAGGAAGACAGATGTGAAGTTCACATGAGAGCAGAGGGATCCTCGATCTGTTTACTGGGACCAGAGGAGTGTGCATTTCCTAGTGAGGTGACAGCAACATTGTGATGATCTCATCTGTATTTTCTGCTGAAATCACAGTGCTGTCCTTGTGCGTGTGTGCTAAGTCACTTCAGTCGTGTCTGACTCTTTGCAACGCTATGGACCATAGCCCATCAGGCTCCTCTATCCATGATATTCGCCAGGCAAACATACTGGAGTAGGTTGCCGTGGCTTCCTCCAGGGCATCTTCCTGGCCCAGGGATTGAACCTGCATCTCTTACATCTCCTGCATTGGCAGGCAGGTTCTTTACCACTAGCACCACCTGGGAAGCCCAGCACTATTCTCAGTTCAGTCACTCAGTCGTGTCCGACTCTTTGCGACCCCATGAACTGCAGCACGCCAGGCCTCCCTGTCTATCACCAACTCTCGGAGTCCACCCAAACCCATGTCCATTGAGTCAGTGATGCCATCCAACCATCTCATCCTCTGTCGTCCCCTTCTCCTCCTGCCTTCAATCTTTCCCAGCATCAGGATCTTTTCAAATGAGTCAACTCTTCACATCAGCTGGCCAAAGTATTGGAGTTTCAGCTTCATCAGTCCTTCCAATGAACACCCAGGACTGATCTCCTTTAGAATGGACTGGTTGGATCTCCTTGCAGTCCAAGGGACTCTCAAGAGTCTCTTTCAACACCACAGTTCAAAAACATCAATTCTTCGGCACTCAGCTTTCTTTATAGTCCAACTCTCACATCCATACATGACCACAGGAAAAACCACTATCCTCAAGGGGCACCGAATGGTCCCAGCATACATTATAATTGATAGAGATGCTCTCTCTCTCTCTTTCTCGCTCCTGTCTAGTTCCTTAGTTATCATGTGGCAGGATGCCTACATTTTTACAGCTCCCATAATAATCAGGATAACCAATTTGGCTGAATGGGTCTTAGGTCTTCATTCAATGCAAAACCAAGATACAACAGTCTAGAGATGGTCTGTCTTGGAGAACTAGCCCCATGCTGGGTTGATGACTACACTGGCCCTGCCTCAATTCTACCCTGTACTTTGAACGTTACTTGTGTACATGGTTGCATTTAAAGTCCATTCTTTCCACTGGACTCACCCTCTTTCAGGAGCCCTTAACAGATCCTGTTAAGGGATTATTGCCTGTAAGAAGGCCAGTGTCATAAAAAAGACAGAGAAAGGAATTGTTCCAAGCTAAAAAAGACAGAGGCACATGACTCTGAAATACAAAGCATGACCTTACACAGGATCCTTTTTGGAGAAAATGCTATAAGGATATTCCTGAGTTGGTGACATGTTAGAATATAGACAGTGGGTTAGATAAAAGTGTTGTGTCAGTGTTAAATCTGGTGAGGTTGATACCTGTACTTGGGGGTGCATGAGAGCGTATCCTTACTCTTAGGAAATACACGCTGAAGTATTAAGAGTGAAGGCCACCAAGTGTGCAACTTAGTCTCAAACAAGGTAAGTTACATATATTAACACATATGTACTAACATGTGTTGGAGAAAGAAATGGCAACCCACTCCAGTATTCTTGCCTGGGAAATCCCATGGACAGAAGAGCCTCGTGGGCTACAGTCCATGGGGTGACAAAGAGTCAGACAGGGATGAGCATGCACACACACACTTATGTGTGTACATTCTCACTCACATATAGTCTCAAATAGTATTCTCAAGTAGTATAAATTGCATATATGAGTATATTCATGTATGTATAGTCGCTCTCATATATACATAAGAGAGAAAAATAGAGACAGAGAAAGAGGAAGAGAGGAGAGACAGAGAGAGAGCTGATAAAACAAATGAGAAAATATTAACAATAGATGATTTTGGGTAGAGAGTATACAAGTGTTCTTTGTACCATTTTTGCAATTTTTCTGTGAGTTTGGGATTATTTCCCAAAGAAACAAACAGCAAGGTTTCCCTTGTGATGCCACAAGAATATAACTAAGACTGGATTTCAGTGATGACACATGAGAAGCAGTCTCCTTATTTTGACATGTTGAGTATTTTATGGACTTCCCTGGTGGCTCAGATGGTAAAGTGTCTGCCTGCAATACGAGAGACCCAGGTTCGATCCCTGGGTTGGGAAGATCTCCTGGAGAAGGAAATGGCAACCCACTCCAGTATTCCTGCCTGGAGAATCCCAGGGACGGAGGAGCCTGGTAGGCTGCAGTCCATGGGGTCGCAAAGAGTCGGACACAAATGAGCGACTTCACTTCACTTCACTTCTGGTGGCTCAAACCATTAAGAATCTGCCTGCAACACAGAAGGTCAGGAAGATCCCCTGCAGAAAGAAATGGCTACCCACTCCAGTATTCTTGCCTGGAGAATTCCATGGACAGAGGAGCCTGGCATTTTATAAGTGAATTGATCCTAGAAACCCAAATGAGGATTGCGTATGTTAAGGATAGATACAAATCTATACAATTCTATGACAAGCTGCTTGGTATTTTCTGGGAGTTTGGGCAGCACCAGATTGCTAAGTGAGTCTCAAGGATTGCAGACCTTTAAATGACTTGAACCAGTGTCGAGTTTCAGGCTGAGGCGTTGGCCATGTGCAGAACAGACTGAAATAGAGAGCACAGAGGCTCTGCGGAAAGTCGGAATGGCAGCCCAAGCTGCGATGAATCAGGAAAGGGGGATGGCCTTTGAAACGGCTTTCCTGCTCACTGTGTTATCGTTTGGAAAACGGTTCGAGTAGGGAACAAGAAGCACCTTAAGCTTAAAAAAAAAAAAAAAAAACAGTAGAGGCAAGGTTGAAGGAAGCCAAAAAATTGAGACTAATCTTTCCATTTATATAAATCCAACCCTCAGGGCCCCAGGCTTGCCTGCCTCTTCCATTAATGTCTGGGGCAGTAGAGCTCCCTATGGAAAGCTCCTTTTCAGGCTTGGAGATGTTGAATTTAGTCTCCAAAGGGAACTGGTGAAGGAAACAATTAGAGTGGCTATGGAAAGAACTTGGGGTCCAAATCCAGCTAATAAAAAAGTGATGCTCATGTAGATTGAATTTCCTCGTGTATGGAACACAAGTTTGTGTGCTGGATTAATATGAAAAATATCCTTTTGTAACTTGATCAGAAGACATTTATTGAAAATGAGTGTAAAACCTATCTCATATTAATATTTTGCTCCCATCTTCACCCCTCACTATTCACAGTTTTTGAGATTTTTATAAGAATTGTGTTTACAGGGAAATGCCCACTTGATCATCAAATGATATATTTTATGTAGTGTTTGCCTAGTTCAGCATGCTAGGATATTTTACAGAGAAATTGCTTAAATCCAATGCTGAAAGGCAACCACTTCTGGGAGGGGAGGGTGGCGGAAATATATATATACGTTAACAGATAAACAAGGCCTCCGCCACATGCTAGTCAATCTTTGGGGCAAATAACAGAACAATCTGTAAAGTATCAGAGGATAAAAGCAGTTGGAACTCCACTCCCTGCGTTGGCATTTTGCCACGTGTAAAACCCTGCCTTGCTAACAGTACTGGTGGAACCTCTAACAGCCCAGGGTGGGTGGCTTCTCATTTTTATATGTCATCGGAAAGATGGAATGCCAAGAGCACGTCTGGGGTCTGGGTTTAGCACAAGCTCAGGGGAGAGGGTACCACACAGTCAATCACTTCCCACATAAGCCAGACTTCCCCCTAACGATTAATCAAAGTGCCAGGAAAATATGGGCCTGCATTTCACATGCCAGGACACCCTCACCGCAGACGGGCTCAGCGTTTGTGATGCAGTGATACGTCAAGGTGTTGCACCTGGATGTCCGAGTGTCCATAAAGAACCCGCCTCTGCCATCCTGAGGCCCCAGCCGAAACGACCTCGTGGGTGAGCCTGGGCCACCCAGATGGCTCAGACGGTAAAGCGTCTGCCTACAGTGCAGGAAACCCGGGTTCAATCCCTGGATGGGGAAGATCTCCTGGAGAAGGCAATGGCAACCCACTCCAGTACTCTTGCCTGGGAAATCCCATGGACAGAGGAGCCTGTTAGGCTACAGTCCATGGGGTTGCAGAGTCGGACAAGACTGAGCGACTTCACCTTCACTTTCACCCAGAGAACCTGACTATGCGCCTCAGTGCTGCCCTCTGCTGGAGATACAGCTTTCACGTCAGGGGTTAAGGTTGACGCGTAAGCATTTTTTAAGGGAGGGGTACTGGTCCCCTGGGGAGAAGGCAACGGCACCCCACTCCAGTACTGTTGCCCGGAAAATCCCATGGATGGAGGAGCCTGGTAGGCTGCAGTCCATGGGGTCCCGAAGAGTCGGACACGACTGAGCGACTTCACTTTCACTTTCCACTTTCATGCATTGGAGAAGGAAATGGCAACCCACTCCAGTGTTCTTGCCTGGAGAATCCCATGGACGGAGAAGCCTGGTAGGCTGCAGTCCATGGGGTCGCACAGAGTCGGACACGACTGAAGCGACTTAGTAGTAGTAGTACCGGTCCCCTGTAGACATTCAAGAAACTAAAGCTTCAGTAGAGGATACCATGTTAATCAAGGTTCTCCGGAGAAACAGAACCAGAAGGATATATAAATATACATAGTGTTAGTCACTCAGTCGTGCCCGACTCTTTGCAACCCCATGGACTGCAGCCCACCCGGCTCCTCTGTCCATGAGATTTTCCAGCAAGGATACTGGAGTGGGTTGCCATTTCCTTCTCCAGGGGATCTTCCCAACTCAGGGATCAAACCCTGGTCTCCTGCACTGCAGGCACATTCTTTACCGACTGAGCTACAGGGGAAGCCCCCAAATATACTTAAGAGGTACAAATATACAAAGATACAAATATACTTAAGAGTCAGAGGAACTGACTCTTGTGGGTTTGTGCTATGTCGCTTCAGCCATGTCCGACTCTTTGCGACCCTACGGACTGTAGCCCACCAGGCTCCTCTGTCCATGGGATTTTTCAGGCCAAGAATACTGGAGTGGATTGCTATTTCCTCCTCCAGGAGCTCTACCCGACCCGACCCAGGGATCGAACCCAGGTCTCTTACGGCTCCTGCGTTGGCAGGCTGGTTCTTTACCACTACACCACCTAGAATTTTGGAAGGCATTCTTATTTATTTTTAGTTTAAAAACCATGTTCTTTTCTTTCTTTTTTTCATTTTGTTTATTGTTTACCTGGAGTATAGTTGCTTTACAATGTTGTATTAATTTCTGCTGTACGATGAAGTGGATCAGTTCTATGTCTACAGCTATGTCCTCCCTCTTGAGCTTCCCTCCCCCTCCCCCCCATCCCACCCCTCTAGGTCATCATGGACACCAAGCTGAACTCCCTGTGCTGCACAACAGCTTCCCAGCAGCTATCTGTCTTACACATGGGAGTGAATATATGTCAGTGGTACTTTCTCCATTCATCCCACCTCCTCCTTCCCCCTCCCTGCGCCCACAAGTCCTGCTTTAGTGTATTGAATGAGGCGACTCGAGGAATTTGTGGAATCCAGAAATAAAACCCTGATTTCTGGGATCAGGGCTCCTAGGCTAAGAGCCCTATGGGACAACATTCAGAGAACTCGAGTCGACATTGTGATACTTTTTGTGTGTACATATACATTTCCTTTCCTATTTTATTCAACTCCAAAACCATCCTGAGTTCAGTCTTCATTCTTCACCACAATTAGAAAAGGGAAACCATTATTTGAAGGGTTTGTTAGCAGCTCTGCTCCTGTTTCCTAATAGTCTGTGTAGTTCTAATGACCTGAATGCCACACAGGAGGCCTTTGTAATGGAGCTTTGTCACCACAGGAGCTGTGCCGAGTGAGTGTTACTTAATCACAGCCACCGAAGATGAAAAATGCAGTGTTTCTGAAGGAAGCTGGTGAGGCTGTAATTTTAAAATGCCACTAATGTAATGTAGAGTGGGAGGAGGCTTCCATTTCTGGCCTCTTTTTTATCCTGCAGTTTGAATGCTTTTGGTGAAAATAAAAATTTCTAAATGGCATTCTTGATAATAGAACCTGAGGCAAAGTGAAACTTCTGAGTGTGCCGAATGTGCAAAGCACACCTGGTAAGCGTGTGACTTGCGGGGGAGGGTTCACGGGGCTGGCTGGGGTGTAGGAACAATGCCAGTGCAGAAAAACCACCTGTCACCTGGTGGGTTGGCCAAGTACTGGGGAAAAAAAATAAAGATCATTTCAAAATGCTTATTCAAAATCAGTGAGACAAAAATATTGAAGTCAATATAATCATTTTTGTGGTGCCTTTAAATTCAAGCCCTGTATCTCTTTAATTATTTCAATTGCTGACCCAAGCTGCGTCCACCGTTGGGCAGATTCTCTTTGCTCTTTAGAGTGATCTGTTGGCCAAATTCTGGATGTAGGCTACAGCATATATTCTGTATTCTTATTTCATAAGTTATTTTTTGTACTGGGGTCTGAGTCTGCAACATGTTATGGCCACAATCCCCGTGCAGCTTAGGCTCTAGTGAGGAAAGTAGACATTGAAAATGAAATTACAAGTGTGAGTGCTGTTACATATGGAAAGTATGGAATAAACAGAAGCATATAAGGACAAGGTGCTAACCTCATTTTAGGGTCAGGGAGTGTTATATATAATTGTATATGAGGATACTGCTGCTATTGCTAAGTTGCTTCAGTCGTGTCTGACTCTGTGCGACTCCATAGACAGCAGCCCACCAGGCTCCCCCGTCCCTGGGATTCTCCAGGCAAGAACACTGGAGTGGGTTGCCATTTCCTTCTCCAATGCATGAAAGTGGAAAGTGAAAGTGAAGTCGCTCAGTCGTGTCTGACTCTTCGGGACCCCATGGACTGCAGCCTACCAGGCTCCTCCGTCCATGGGATTTTCTAGGCAAGAGTACTGGAGTGGGGTGCTATCACCTTCTCCGGTATATGAGGATACATAGATTTATTTTGAAAAATATATATATGTACATGTACATATACTCATATGCATATATACGTTATAAGGTTGCCAAATTTGATAAGTAAAACAATAAGATGCACCTTTAAATCTGAATTTCAGGTAAATTAGTAATTTTTTAATGTACGTATGTACCATGCAATACCTGGGACACAATTACACTAAAAGAGTGTTGAGTATTTATCTGAAATTCAGGTTTAACAAGATGCCCTGTATTTTTTTCTGACAACCTTAATATTTGTGTGTTTATGTGTGTGCATACACCCTCCCACAAACTATACCCAGCCAAGGGCAAAACTTAGATAGAAGGATGTGAGAAGTAGACAGTTTCTAGAAACCAGGTTTGTGAATGTGGTACCTAAACCTTATTCATAGAAGCAAGAGTTGTGATTTCAACTAATGAAGTTGTATTTTCCAAATCACGGGCTTTATCTCCCTCTCATAAGAGTGATTCTATGCATGTCTGTCCACAGTATGGTTTGTGATAACCTTGGGATAGTTCCTTAATGCAAAATCTTCGGCTCACTCATCTACAAAATGGGGGTGATATGGTAACCACCCCATAGAATTGTCGTGAGGATTCCCTGAAACTCCATGTAGCACAGGAAGATAATACAAGCTGTGAGATGTATGGGAGGGAAACCCAGCCCCCACTGCACAGTCTCTAATGTCTTCTGAATCAATCACCATCTCAGAAGTCACTCCAGGAGTTTCTGGAGTTCTAAGAAACACGTTCTGAGAAACACAGCAAGAGTTCCAACATCCTCACATCAAGAATGGTATTTGGGGAGTGACAGAGGTTCTGCTTTGGAAAAGCAGAACCCACAGCAGCCATAGGTAGGAGAAGATTCAGCAGCAGTGAAAGCAGGGCTTTCCTTAAAATATGGCCAAAGCCAAAATCCGCTTTGTGCTCAGAATGTTTGTTCCATGTGCTGAGAGCATCTCAAGGCTACGAGAACAAATTTCTCTTTGATGCTGACACATTAAAATAGATATCCCTCAATGTTCTTTGTAGTCAAAAGATAGATGGCCTTTGAGACACTCTGTCACGGGTGAAATAGGTTTTGTCATTATCAGAGATACAGTTAGGCCATACTCCATACCATAATTAATTTGAATAACCTTTCGAGGTTTGGTTTTTTCTTTTTTTTTTACTCAAGGCTTAGAACACAGGAAAATTATTTATAAAAAAGAAGTTATTTTTTCTTTAAACAAGTAAGGACTTAATTTTTATTTTGCCTGCAGAAAAACAGCCCATACAATTATGTTTTCAAAGCCAGCTGCATTTTGAAAGCCACAAAGCCAAGTGCATGCTATATAAAGATGTTATATTGTACCTTTACTTCTTGACAACTGTCATTAATCTGTAACTTCTGAGTAAGGAAACAAATTTTTTGAGCATCTTCTAGTGAAGTGTGTCCAAATGTAACAATGGGAAGTTTCATTTTAAGATTACTGGGTGATTTTGGACACTCAACTCTGACCTTTACCTTTGAAGCTGTGTCCTGCCTGGCGTCCACTTTTTCCAGGATTGCAGTAAACCTGTCAAGTTAATTGCTGGTGGAGTTGGAACTAACTGGAACAAGCTGAAGGATTTTACCCAAGTGATTAGTGGACTTCAGACTGCTTGTCAAAACCACGTTGTGTCATAAGAGTTGGCATAACCCTACCGGACGCTTCTTAAATATGCCCTTATTTGGTTCCTTTACTATTTCAACCCAGAGCAACCACACAATCATATTTAACTGGAGAGGAACTTCACTTTCGTGTCTGGAACTTTAACCCAAGTTACATAAAAAGTAGGAAATACCAGCAATTTGAAAAGGAGACACATATTGGTTGCCCTTTGTTAATCTGCTAGTCACTTAGTCAGATGATATATCTGATCAATATAGGTCTGATCAGATGATATGTCTGATCAATGATGGGATTTCCACATCTCTGATTAGAAGAAAATAAATGTTGACTTATGGTCTTTCATGGGTTTCCCCAATAGCTCAGCAGTAAAGAATCTGCCTGCCAAAGCAGAAGACACAGGAGATGTGGGTTCAATCCCTGGGTCAGGAAGATCCCCTGGAGAAGGAAATGGCAACCCACTCCAGTATGCCTGCCAAGGAAATCCCATGGACAAAGGAGCCTGACAAGCTACAGTCCCATGGGGTCACCAAGAGTCAGGCATGACTGAGCAAGAGAAAGAGAGAACTTTTTAACTGGAGGGTAACTGCTTTACAATATTGTGTTAGTTTCCGCCGTACATCAACATGAATCAGCCACAGGTATATGTCTATCCCCTCCTTCTTGAACCTCCCTCGTACCTCCCAACCCATCCCAAACCTCTAGGTTGTCGCAGAGCACTGGATTTGAGTTCACTACGTAACAGGAAATTCCCACGGGCTGTCTGTTTTACATATGGCAATGTATATGTTTCCGTGCTACTGTCTCAATTCGTCCCACCCTCTCCTCCTCTCACTGTGACCACACGTCTCTTCTCTGTGTCTGTGTCTCCATTCGGTTCAGTTCAGTCGCCCAATCATGTCCGACTCTTTGCGACCCCCATGAATCGCAGCACGCCAGGCCTCCCTGTCCATCATCAACTCCCGGAGTTCACTCAAACTCATGTCCATCGAGTCAGTGATGCCATCCATCCATCTCATCCTCTGTTGTCCCCTTTTCCTCCTGCTCCCAATCCCTCCCAGGATCAGAGTCTTTTCCAATTAGTCAACTGTTCGTATGAGGTGGCCAAAGTACTGGCGTTTCAGCTTTAGCATCATTCCTTCCAAAGAACACCCAGGACTGATCTCCTTCAGAATGGACTGGTTGGATCTCCTTGCAGTCCAAGGGACTCTCAAGAGTCTTCTCCAACACCACAGTTCAAAAGCATCAATTCTTTGGCACTCAGCTTTCTTCACAGTCCAACTCTCACATCCATACATGACCAGTGGAAAAACCATAGCCTTGACTAGACAGACCTTTGCTGCCTGCAAATAGGTTCATCAGCACTAACCATCTTCCTAGATTCCACATATATGTGTTAATAAGCAGTATTTGATATTTGTTTTTCTCTTTCTGACTTACTTCACTGTGTATAATAGGTTCTAGGTTCATCCACCTCATTAGAACTGACTCAAGTGTATTCCTTTTCATGATCAAGTAATGTTCCATTATATGTATATATGTAGCACAGCGTCTTCATCCATTCATCTGTCAATGGACATCTAGGTTGCTTCCATGTCCTGACTTGCCTTTTTTTTAACTTTTATTTTATACTGGAGTAGAATTGATGAGGAATGTTATGATAGTTTCAGGTGTCATTTAACTCTAATTACTCCCTATAACTCCTATTTCCAAATACAGTCACATGGGAGGATTAGGATTCCAACATATGATCTTGCAAGCAGGGCAGTGCAATTCCATCCATAACAATAACCAAGAATAAAACATAGTATTTGAGTTTTGGAAAATTACTCATGCATCTGGTATATAAATGTTCTTTGGTCATCCATGATAAATATGCATTTAGTGTCAAAACACTGAACGGAATATTTTACTAAGAAATGTAAATTTTCAGTAATGTAAAAGAATGCCCTATGCTTTCTAGAGCAAATATTTGTAGCTGATGTTGAACATTGTAAACGTTGACTTGTTTTCAGAATGTTGCTCTTATGCAGATGTCTTTTGCGAGAAAAAAAATATTTTCAGCTTAATTGTACCCTATAAAACACTAATCATTGGTCTATGACATGAGCTCTAGCACTGATCAAATTCTATTTACCAGAATATAATAGCTGTAAACAGTGAACATTTGTAGCTGTTTCAGCTAAAGGTTTTTTTTGTTTGTTTTTTCTGGAAACAGAATTATAAAGTCTTACAGCTTAGACTCACAATCTGTAAAATGATGAACACTAGTTATATTTAATGAAAAAGCAATAGATCGGGCCTCTGGTGAAAGTCTTCATTCAAAGAATGGGTTGAGAAGCAGGTGCGTGCTAAGTCACTTCAGTCATGTCCTATTCTGTGTGACCCTATAGATTATAGCCCACCAGGCTTCTCTGTCCATGGGATTCTCCAGGCAAGAATACTGGAATGGGTTGCCATGCCTTCCTCCAGGGGATCTGCTCTTCTTGACCCAGAAATTGAACCCACGTCTCCTGCGTTTCAGGCAGATTCTTTACCACTGAGCCCAAAAGGAAGCCCTAAGAAGCAGATGAAAGCCTTAATTCAGCCTCTCTGAGCCTCAGTTTTACTTTCTATAAAGAAGTTATCTTTAGGGCCCTTCCAAAAATATAATAATAATAAAATGGAAAGATGAGTTGATAAATTTAGAGAGTGGATATCCCTTGCTAAAAGGTAGTTGAAATATGTTAAAATTCAGGTGATACTGGTGGGCTCTTTGGATTACACGATTATAAACAAGCCCCCCACAGGAAGTCATACAAGCTAGATTTTAGAAACTGTATTATATGAATCAAAGTCTCAGGCTTTACCCTCCTTGGCAGAGACAATAAACTTGGTGACCACGTCCAGCCTTTTCCCATTTCTAATTGCAATGCATCTGTAATTGAAAAATGTCTTCAGGGAAGTGTACTGTTGACCGGCCTTCTGCTTGAACAACATCACCCTCACACACATTTCACATGAGATTTCACTACTCTGACAAGTTACACACCTTCAGTGTGAGACCATGGTGATCTTGCAGCTGTTTGTTCAACCCCCTGCCGGAGCTGGGATTCACACCCTGAATCTGTTATTTCTTGAGTGAATTCAGATTAAATCTTTGTTCTCATTATATCCTATGGCACAGCTGCCTAAAGATTCACCACCACTGACAGAGAGAGGACTTCCTCCAGATAATAACCCACAGGAAATCTCTTTTATGAATCAGACAAAACAGTAGATCCAACCCACTGTGGAGTTTGGACAGTGACAGGCCAGGCTGCCGTTATAATCTGTTTCACCACATCCGTGCTGTGCAGATTTTGTGCTCGAAGCTACAGCAGGCATCTGGGGAGGAGTGCCTTGTGTGGGGTCAGACTCATGGTCTGTCCACGAAGGACCTTACCAGGCCTGATATCCTCAGCTGAAACCTGCCTTATCTCCCTTTCACAGCAGGGAGAGAGGCAGGGGAAGTCAAATGTATAAGTGCATCGCTGAAGCACCTACTCTTTCTAGTAGTATTTGCTAGGTTGGTTTGGACTCAACTCCTCTGAGTCAGGGTTAAAA
Organism: Bos taurus; assembly: GCF_002263795.3. Taxonomy (NCBI): domain Eukaryota; kingdom Metazoa; phylum Chordata; class Mammalia; order Artiodactyla; family Bovidae; genus Bos; species Bos taurus. The sequence goes on from NC_037339.1 coordinate 68,724,780, forward strand.
TGCCTAAGTCATCATTTCTGATGCATTTACCATGGACTTACATGAGAGAATGAAAAGAGGTAGATAAGAGTTCATATCCGGCTGCTTTCACCTCTTAGGCTTTAGTCACACAATTCTGATTAGCTTCAGTTTTCTCATCTGTAAATTTTTAGCAACAGCACTCACTTCATAGAGCGAAGTGAGGTTTCCTGTAGGCAAGATAGCAAGGTGCCTTGGAGTGAATCCAGCTACACTGCCTGTTAGCTGGGTGGCTCAGCCGTGGTAATTTCCTTATCTGTAAAATAGGATGGTAAGAATAGTTCTTCCTGCATAGGGCTGTTTGAGGATTAGGTAGGTAGATGATACATGCAAAGCACTCTGAACAGTGCTTGGCACCCAGCAAGCCCTCAATCAACGCCACTTTGTACTGGTTGACAGAATCCACCTCTCCTTGGAGGTATTCAATGAATGTCCCTTCCTTTTTCTTTTTTCTTCTCCAAATTGCCCTCCTTAAGGCACACATAGAAACTGGAAGGCAGGGTTATGCTGTGTTAACAGCTGTTCTATGAGTTTCCAGAATCTTCCTATGAGTCCACTTCAGGAAATGGTCTTTGGGAACCACAAAGTCAAGGAGAGATAAAACTTTGGAAAAGAATTTCTAAAAATAATATTTTAAATACACAAACTGACAAAGCTGGGTAGCCTTGGGCAAGTCCCTTAACCCCTCTATTCTTCGAATGAAAGTACTGAAATAAATTGTCTGTGGATCCTTTCCAGCTACCGTAATACATGTGTCCATCATTACTGATCACAAGTGGGTGCCCAAGGCCAATAACTCCATTGGTGAGAGTATAGCATTGGGACCAAAGTTAAGATTATGATATAAGCTATAACCTCAAACAAATGGCTTGTATTTGTAAATTGTGAGTCCCACATGGAGCAGGTGAAGATATGTATGATTAATTATGTTCAAATCCATCAGCAACTCAGAGTCATACCCTAATGACACTGAGCTTGTAGCTTTGTTTTCAACATATGCTGGAAAGTAAATCTGCATATTATTGAGCAGACTGGGTTGGGAGGAGATGTTTGAAATGATGATCCTCGTTCTTTACAGTCAGCACTACTATGGGAAGTCAGTCTTTAATGGTGTCTCTATTCAAGTAAAGATCTAATGGTGGAAAACTAAAAGGTAAAGCAATATGGCAGGAACGAAAAAGAGACTTTTAGTAGCGGCATGCCAGTTTGCGGAGTTGGAAAAACTCAATAGATAGATTGAGTTGACAGACTTTTTAATATCCTTAAAAATTCTTGGTGTAGGTTTTGGGGATGATCTGTATTGATTGGCGTTGAAGAACAACTAAATTGAGGTATTCTGAGGTATTCATTGTGTTGATGCCAAAGGCCAGAATTATTTCCACGGCCACATTCAGTTTGAACAACAAGGCACAGGGAAGTGATTACCATGTGAGATGGCCAGGGCCTAATAAAGCCTGCATCCTAGTGATGGGAGGAAATAGGCAGTGCCAGGAGGTACCGTGGGTAGAGCCAGAAGTAAGAGCACTTGACGGTTGACTGATTCCATTACAGGACCTAACAAAGTGATTAACAGCAGATAAATTAAGGGGCTCCTTGGAAAACTGCAGCGTTATCAGGGGCTGTCAGAGAGGTTGCATCAAGTTAGCATACAGACATGCGGCCCTCATGCTTCCTCAGGCCAAGTGTTCCAGCTCTGACTTGAGTGATCAGACCGATCTGATCTCCAGGCCTCTCACAGGGACCAAGACATCAAGGAGTCAGGGGGTCTGACAGTGATGTATTATGTGATGCGATGCTGAGGCTGATTACCATGCAGGCGACAGAAATGAATCACCTCCTGAATATGCTGACATTGGCGCGGGGTGGGGAGCAGACGGAACCCCAGCTCGGCGATGTCAGCAGCAAACACAGGAAGGCAGCCCCTCCTGGAATGGTCTGTGTCTGAGACTGGGATGCTTAACATCGGAAGGAACCTCACAGTCCAGGCCATTGCTGTCTTCCAGAAAATGAAACACAACAAAAAATATCTTAGCAGATGATGTATTGCCTCTTCCGTCTGCATGTGTTGTTCAGCTGCTCAGTTGCGTCCGACTCTGCGACCCAACCCCATGCATTGCGGCACACCAGGCTTCCCTCTCCTTCACCGTCTCCTTCTGCTTACAGTACAGGAAACCTGGGTTCGACTCCTGGTTCTTGAAGATCCCCCTGAAGAAGGGAATGGCAACCCACTCCAGTGTTCTTGCCTGGGAAATCCCATGGACAGAGGAGCTTGGTGGGCTGCAGTCCATGGGGTCGCAAAGAGTCAGACACGACTGAGCGACTAACAGTTTTCACTTTCACTTCTCTCTCTTCTCAGCTCTTATTAGGTATAAACTATGATAAAGATTCCAAATGTATTTCTTGATCACTTACTGAACTGTACTTGGAAGCTGTAGTGAGCAGCAGCCATTCAATAAAATCATCATTAAGATGTCAACGTGATAAATGCAAAATAGGACACAAACTGGATAATTCAATGAACAGTGGGTTCTAAAACAGTTCATAATTTTGCTGCTCCTCTGACACTTATATATTGCCAGGTAGCGCTAGTTTTCTTCAGGTGAATTAATGGCCTATCTTCATTGCTCAATCACATTGTAAATTCCTTTAAAACAGACCGTCATAAGTTAAAATTCTTTGTAAATTCTCAACAGTTTCAATTTGGCATAACAAGAGCTAAAGGTGATCATACTGAGGTATTAATTTCACTAAATAAAAAGATACTCGAGGGACTTTCTTGGTGGTTCAGTGGTTAAGACTCTGTGCTTCCACTGCAAGGGAGGCAGGTTCCATCTCCAGTCAGGGAAGTATCACATGCCATGCAGAGTGGTCAAAGCCACTTGTCTATCGAGAACACTTATATCGTCAAACTGAAATAAGGAAAAGCCTGAAATAGTAAAAGATATGCAAGTTCTCATAGCTGCAAGAAAAGGCAAGAGGCATTGAGACAAAGAAATGCCAGAGAGAGGAGAGACGGACTTCACCGAGTGGAAAACTGAATGAAGAAATGGAGGTGACTGCGCTGGAACTTGCCTCAGAGGGGTGGGTGGCGCTCAGGAAGGTGAGATCAGCAGAGCCCGGGAGTAAACAAGGGGAAGAGGCCTCTGATGATGGAAGCGGGGAGCCCCATGCGAAGGCTTCTGAGTGCAAGGGTCTTTTTCTAGAGCAACAGAAAATAAGAAAACTCTCTATGATGACCAGAAAATAATCTTATTTCCAGATCCTTATGGCTGATAGCATTAGAGAAAAATCACCAGATTGCTTGACCAGACAGTCTTGGGTCACTCTTTGTGAACCCTTGTATTGAATTGGCCTAAAAGTTCATTTGGATTTTTTCCTAAGATTTTATGCAAAAAAATCAAAATCAAAATGAACTTTTTGGCCAACCCAATAAGTGTCCCCAAAACAGTAGATTAGTAGGGCCTACATTTATAGGAGGGCTTCCCTGTAGCTCAGCAGTAAAAGAATCTGTCTGCCAATGCAGGAGACCTGGGTTCAACCCCTGGATCAGGAAGATCTACCAGAGAAGAAAATGGCAACCCACTCCAACATTCTTGCCTGGAGAATCCCATGGACAGAGGAGCCTGGTGGGCTACAGTCCATGGGGTCACAAAGAGTCAGATGTGACTTAGTGACTAAACAACAAACATTTATAGTACTAGAATTAAAAAAAAAAATCAGATCCAGGTTTTACTAGATCCTCTTTAGTCTGTAAAATAAAAGAGAAGCACAATAAAAATTCAGAAGGGGAGCATGTATGCACAAATTGTTGTGAATAGAATCCCTGAAAGAATGCATTTTTATTGTTTCTGGAAAGCAATGAGAAGCTTCGTACAATTACATTATCTCAAATTATGACTTCCTGTTGTTTTCCAGAGTTTGTAAAAAATAAATGATGTGTCATATCTAATCTCCTTTGTCCTTAGAGTCACCATAATAAATATTAAGGCGGTGCATTTATTACAGTGCTTTTCACTTGAAAGACAATACCCATTCGTTTTAAACCTGTGTTGACATTCCCTCCAACACAGCATTTGAACGTTGCTGTCTCAATTCTAAATTATTTTTAGACAGGCTAGATCAGGCCTGGGGATGGGACACCACAATTACTTTCAATCTCAGAACTCGTGTTTTTCTTTACTTCTAGAAAATTCTCAACTAGTACCTCTCCAAATTTCCTCTCTGCTGTCTTCCTCATTTTCATTTCTATCAGATGCATGTGGGAGCTCCTCAATTTGTACCTTATACCTTGTAACTGTTCTTCCGTATTTCCTATCACTTCCTCTCTATGGCTTCCCCCACCCCTTTTTATGGTTTTTCTGTCACTGCTCTGTTTGCAGACAGAGAGGGGATGCATTAAAGTATGAATTCACTCCACCATTTTCACCAAGGTCTCAGCAAAATTAGTGTCCCTTTATCTGTATCATGCAATTAAACATATAACTTTGAAGGTGTATCCAATAAATTTAAACCTACTAAGGCACTGGAGAAAATAACGGGTTTTTTTTTTTCTCTTCTTTTTCTGGAAAGGGATGGGTTTAAGTGATAAAGAATAAAAGGAGAAAGAGAAAGCAAACAGCAAAACTTGGGCAAATCCTTCTGTATACAAAATTCCAGCTTTCTGTGATACTGAAATACTTTAAGCTGATAAACAAAAAGGGAAGCTATTCAGTTTAAACCAAAAACAAATGTGGAAAAAATGTACCTAATACCCCAGAGAATCAGGGCAGCCTCTAAGAGTTATGTGCATTCCACACAATAAGAAATAAATATATCCTCTAAATTTTAGAGCAAAGGTGTGACTGCTTTAGTATGCCAAATAAAGCCTACAAAAGTGCAACAACAAAATACATAAATCAATAAGCCATTTCTCTGTGTGTGTGTGTGTTCAGTTTCTCCTTATATGGCATACCTAATCAGTTTTGAAACGAGAATATATCACTGGTAATAAAAGCTTTTTCTTCAGTCATTATTCTAATTAGGTCAGATTTACCTGCTTTTAGGGCTCTGTGAAACATCATTAACACACAATAGTTACAGAAAAAATACATCCTCTAGATTTGAACTTCTAACAGCCTTGGGTTTGACATTTGTTTTTCAAATAAATATGAAGTTCAGATATTTTATTCAGAGGTATTCATTACCTTTTCTGGTTGAGCCACGTGAGCAGTTTGGGAGAGAAGGTTTTATAAGTTCTGCCACTAGAGTAAATCATATTCATGTTTTCTATATATTCCCCTTTCAGAATATAAGCTTCATCAAGCCTCCTAGAACCCCATCTGCCCTGTCCAGGACTATATTCCCAGTACATTCATTCCACAAATATTTCTTAAATGGACATTTATCTCTTAGCAAGTCCTTTTCTCAATTTATGAGGTAAAACGTGACTTCATAAAGTAGAAATCCAAAAGATGTATAAATCAGAACTTCAATAATAAGAACTTGACATATTTTAAATTCAATTTCCTCAACTCTAGGTCAGTTCTAACCGTCTTCTCCATAAAAAAAAAAAAGAGAGAGAGAGAGAGAAATGAAATACTCCATGACCATGGATAATATGAAGACAGGGTTAATGTGATATGAAAACATTTTATTGTGTGCTAACAGTGTCTGTTCCCTGTCAGACTATGTGCCTCTTTGATCCTTATCTACATTTGGGTTCTCATTCAGGCTACCATTTGGCTTTTCTAACTTTAACTACATAGTTTCTCAGTCACTGATAATCAGAGTCTGGCAGACAGGAGTGTTGAACTATCAAAGAACATACTCAGATCCCCAGGCTTGTGCTTTCCTATTTGTGAGCATCTGGCCCATCTTATTACGCAAATCTCAAATGTTCATGATGGGTCTGGCCCTGTTTTCACATCCAGTGTTGATGTTAGTCAGCTCAGAGCTTGTCCATTTATTTGATGTCCAACGTGTATAAGAAAATAAGAAACAAAAATGCAGACTACCTATTTACAGTGTAAGCTTTCTGATAGCTGACAAGGCAGGTGAGTCCTCCAGAATTTCCAGGCCTGATGTCCTTCTTACCAAAGCACAGCTAGAGCAGCTTGGGAAAGTCTGTTCTGCTTCCAAGGCAGAGATGCGCCTGGACCAGTTCTTAATCTATTCCACCAGGAGCTCATGATTGTGTTTTTGGACGGCATCTGCTAAGACTCATCTTAAATTTGCCATTTAGCTGTCTGTGCTTCGTGACTTCATTTTCCTCTCTGGGACCAAGGGAAATGAGACCGTTTCTCTCCATTAAAGATTATTTCAAATATGAATAATATAAGGCTTTCAGGTTTCATGTTTCTATAGTGAGAGGAGCTGTGTGAAGACATGGCCAAACTAAACTGTGAGTTATCTGGAACACTGGTTCTCAACCAGGGGTGAGTTTGCTCTGAGGATATTTAGCAATGCCTGGAGGCATTATTTGTTGTCACAATTATGTAAGGGGGACTGGGTGTGGGGGTTGTGAGGGGGCAAGTTCTGGCATCTAGCAGGTAGAGACCAGAGATGCTGCTGAACACCCAGGGAAGAGGACTGAACCAAGAATTATCCAGCCCAAAATCACAATAGCAAAATCTGAGCAGTCATCTTCAGCAGCACTGCTGAAGTTTTCTAACAAGGTTGGTGTTTTATTCATCATGTTTTTTTTTTTTTTTTCTATTGTCTGTATCTTGTGATGATTTTGAGGCATCTTGCGGCCTAGTGAATCCTGGCAGGTGGCCTCTCCCAGGACTCATTAATTCCTAAATATTGTAAGCATCTAACCTGAGAACATGTCTTTCATATGTAAACCAACCTAACCCAGGGCCTACATCCCCAACCACCTCCTTTATCAAACTCACACATCAAGCCAATATTCCCTTGACCCTAAATCATCCCAGAGCTGGGTACCATACAGCTAGAGACACCTCCTACAGCCCAGAACCTGTTGAAATTATTCAAACTACCTGATCCTAAACTTTCTTAGCATACTACCCCACCTTGCCCATCTCTTTCCTCAGAAACCACAGTAAAGGCTTTGAGCTTGCTTTCCCCTCACTCTTTCTGCCTCCTGAATGGCCCTGGTGCTTCCCCACGTGGACCTGCATCTTACCTGGCATCCTGTTTCTAGAGATCTCTGAATATAAATGTTATCTTTCATGACTTTCATCTCTCTGTCCTTTTGTCTTATCATACCTCATTAAAATATACCCTGGGTATGTTTTAAAATAATTAGTAACTTCACGGACTAAAGGGCTTCCCTTGTGGCTCAGCTGGTAAAGAATCTGCCTGCAATGTAGGAGACCTGGGTTTGATGCCTGGGTTGGGAAGATCCCCTGGAGAAGGGCAAGGATACCCACTCCAGTATTCTGGCCTGGAGAAGTCCATGGACTATATAGTCCATGGGTCACAAAGAGTTGGACAGGACTGAATGACTTTCACCTAGGGACTAAAAGGAAAAGAATCTTAACATACACGTATTTTAAATCCTCCTCCTGGCCTAGTGGCTCAGACAGTAAAGAATCCGCCTGAAATGCAGGAAACCTGGATTTGATCCCTGGGGTGGGAAGATCCCCTGGAGGAGGGTATAGCAACCCACTCCAGGATCCTTGCTGGAGAATCCCCATGGAAAGAGGAGCCTGGTGGGCTACAGTTCATGGGGTCGCAAAGAGTCGGACATGACAGAGCGACTAAGCACACCTGGTCCGATGAGTTCAATGTTAATATTATTTTTGAGAAGGGCTGTAACAGAAATGTTTACAAAGCGTGTCTTGAGATATGTCACTTCATCTCTTAGAACCTCAGTTTCCTCATGTCTGAAATGGGACTTAATAAGTGCCAGCTTCATAGGGCTTTTGGGCAACTAAGTCAGATAAGGAATATATAGCACTTAGCATATCAGTAAGCACTCAGTATAGGTTAGCTATTATTACAGTTAGCAAAGAGAGAAATGACTGGCTGCCAGGATTAGTTAAAGAAAACCTTCGGAAGGAGATGATAGTTGACCTGCAACTTAAAAAAGAATAGAAATTCAAGTGGAAAGAGGTGAGAAAGAATTCTATACAGAAAGGACTATATTCACAAAGCACTGAGTGATGGCAATACTCAGATCAAAATGCAAGCTTTTTTTCCTTTTATTTGACTCAGTTAAGAGGCTACTTTAGGTTGTTTAATATTTTATTTCAATAGTAATTTAATTGATGTATAATGTATATCAGTTATGTATATGCAATCTATATTTAATGTATAAATTATATAATAAATGTATATAATACATATGTGTAATATTTTGTTTCCCCTCCTTTATTGATACAGCATGTGTCAGATATCCCAAGATAAATGAATTTCTTTAGGTTTCCCTGACTTCTGTGGACAATGTTTTCCTTAACCTCATTTGTTCTCATCTTTCTTCTCAAGAAGGAAGAGAAAGCCATAATATGACTCATGTTGGTTTGTTTCTCTTAAGTGCTTTGTGCTCTGGTCTCATGATAGCTCCTACTGCATAGCTTGGTTGTTAGAACAAGCCTTGTTTAGGCAGGGTCTGTGAGTTCCCTGGAGCTACTGTGGAGGAGCTCATGTAATAAATACATAATTATGAACTTGTTAAAAGAGACATTATCTGCTCATTTGTCCAACATGGCTCCTTTCAGTCTACCTCGTAAGTAAATCTATATTTAGTCAGTGTCGTATTGATCAGAAAGCTGAGTACACTTTAATGCTCCTACAGAAACACACCATTAAAAAAAAATAACTTGAGAAAAACCCACCACAAGTCTCATCTCATTTGAAACAGTGGAAAGAAGAAAAATAGTGCTTTGTTTTCCATTATGATTTAATACAACAGCAGAAAAATGAGTACTAATACCAGGTTCTGACAATGTCACTGTAGCCAGTCTCAGAGTTTTTCCAAATATCATGCATTTTATGAAATTCAATATTAGGAAAATTAATGACAAAAGAACACACAATTGTTGGAGCTGGGTGGTCTGTAAATGGGTGTTCATTGTGTTCTTTGTTCTATTTTTCTATATGTTTAGAATTTTTATGATAAAAGGCTTAACATTTTTAATAATGGTTCCTCAACACTACTTATAATTTAGGTAAATACTACCTAAAATTAGATCATTTGAGGTAGAGCATATGTCAAATTGCACGAAATTACAATAGAGTAAAAGGTAGAAATCAGAGTAAACTATAATTTGTTTAAAACACGGAGTTGAACACACCAAGAGTAGGATTTTTTTTATGATTGCAAATAGTACAAAGCTAAGTTTTCTTCTTAAAGTTGTACGTTTGCGTGTGACATCAAGCAGGGGAATTACTTTAATACTTTGAGAAAATAAAAACATTATGAATAAACTTTTATTTATTTGGTACTTAAAGTCTAAATACCTTAACACAAGTGGAAAAGCTTCAGCCACAGTTGGAAGGGGCAGAAAAAACAAATCCTGAACTACAGCTTGAAGATGCTTTACACCTTAGTACTGTTTTATTCATTGAGTCAGAAATTTCTGAGTGAATAAGTGAAATTACACTTGTAAATCAGAAACCTTCACAGTCAATTGTTTTCATTCCACAAAGAAGCCACTTTGGGTTGGTATGTGAGTGTTGTTTCTGAAGCAGATAAGGCCAATATTGACATAAGTGTAGCTGAAAATACCACTGATTACTTTTCTTTCTACCCTGTACGTATATTAAAAACTGATCATTTTTGGCTCATGGTTTTAGATGGGTTTTTGCACAGCCTGAAAAGATTAGAAATCTTGCTCCCTTGGTACCTAAAGAGACACTTTAGTTGTCTCATGTAACAGATAAATCTTTGGGAAGAGTTTATTCAGATACCAAGATATGGATTATGAATATTTATTAGATACAATGGAATCCCTAGTGGCTTAGTGATAAAGAGTCTGCCTGCTGGTATAGGAGACACAGGAGACATGGGTTCAATCTCTGGGTTGGGAAGATCCCCTAGAGAAGGAAATGCAACTCACTCCAGTGTTCTTGTCTGGAGAATTCCATGGACAGAGGAACCTGGTGGGCTACAGTCCATGGGGTCACAAAAGAATTGGACACGACTTAGATGAGCACAATAACCAAGATTAAGCAAATAAAAAATAATGTATCAAGAACCTTCAATCTTGAATTCATCAGAAACACTATGCCAATATAAACATTTAAGGAAAAATACTTTCACCTTTTGTCTCATTGCTGCAAAAAGCAAGGGTTATTTTTGACAGTTGTAATAAGTAATCAAAAATTAAGCTTATTTAAGGAATATATTTATGTCTGGAGTAGGGTAAGGATAATAAGAGTCATTGAGAGAAAATAGGTTAGACAGAAAAGGCTCAACATGTGAATAGCACCTGTACCTACTTATGCACTGTTCTGAACATTGGTAATCCTACAAAGCAATTGATATTATCACCAGTTTACAGATGTGGGAACTAAACACTTGAAAGTTTAAATGACTTGTCCAAAGTTAAAGAGTTAATAACTTATGGAGCCAGTATTCTTCTTCAGACTTCAGCCTAAAGACCACGAGCTCAGTATCTGTCATTTTCATGGCTCTATTATACAGAGTTCCTGAAAAAGCCAATGCAATTTCCAGGGAGCAATTTACAATGTGAAGAAGAGTCTAGCACAGTATGACCCAGAATTTTTGCAGTACTGAATGGGTGAGAGATTTATCAATAGAGTTTTATATTTTACACTTATCAGGTGTGCACAAACTCTTGGTTAGAGGGACTAATTAACCATATCTTGAAGTGACCATTACTTTTTCCCCAACCAACATCTCTCACTATCTACAAAATCAATGAGGACCTTATTAGCACCTTCTTTTCTATCCAATTCTGTAACCTGGAAAAATGGGTGTGCCTGGTGACTAGACATAATAGGAAACTTGTTTTCCCATTGGAAAAAAAACCTGACATTCAATATCATAGGCCTATTAGTCCCAGACAGAGACAGATCAGCAATCAACCTCTCTTTTTTTTAACATCTCAATTCTTATTTCAAACAAGCTGTAAGTTCTTTTCTTTCATCAATATGTATGAGAAACTCGGCCTATGAGATGGAAATAGTCCCTGACAGCTAATACAATCAACTCAAGAGTACTTTAAAGTCTTTTCTTTGTTGAACTGCTCACGGATACATGAACCTGGGAATGTCACTTCATGTCTTTGAAGCTTATTTGTTTCCACGGTAAGCTCTCTAGTACTTGCCACATACTAATATTATCATTGTTCATTATGTGCAGTGATTGAATTTTCCAACTATTATAGGCACTCGCTGAAGGACCCAAAATATTGAGTGCGTGTAGCACATGCAGAATCATTAGGTGTTTAAAAGTATCTAAAGGCAGGAAAAAATAATAGAGTTCTATTTGCACTTAACTTGGTAAAGTGTGTCTGCTGATTGTTACCCATAATCTCAGCTATCTCCTTCAAAGTAAATGGCTTGGGGTCCCTTTAAGTAAATAGAATAAGCTAACGTACGTTGGGGAAGTGTGTCCTGAGTGTTTGAAATCCATCGTCCCATCACCACAGTGAATCCTCACACACACTTTATAGCATGTGCGTTGTTGTTTTCTCCATTTCGGGGGTGAAGAAGTCAAGGCACAGGCGTGTCACTGTTAAGTCACTATCAAGTCTGCTTAGTGCTGGAGCCAGGATTTGAGCCTGTGCTTTTAACTTGTCTTTCGCCCTCTAACTTGCAAGAGGTTTCTCTGCATCTGGAAAGACATCGAATGGCTAAGGCCATTCAAAACAATAGTTTTGATTGTCTGTGACCATTCTCAAGTGATTTGGATGAGCAACGTCTTGTGCATGGTTAAAGAAAATAATAGTTCTATGCAAATTTCCAACAGTTAAATTTTGCTGCATAACAAAATACCCCCAAATTAAGTGGCTTCATGAAAAGCTATTTATTTATGATTTTTGGCTCATTTGTTTGGCCTAGGGTCTTCTGAGTGGTTCTTCCGGTGTCCAGTGTGCTTGCTCTTACTTCTGTGGTCACCTTTTGGACTAGCAGAGGCTGACTGGTCTAGAATGGCCTTTGCTGGATAAGATTTCTCTGTTCCTGTGCTCTGTCATCCTCCAGCAGCCTAACCACACCTGGAACAGCTTAGTGTGTTCACTTGGTGGTGGCAAGCCTAGATTCAGCAGAAGCTAGAGGCCTCTCGGGGCTCACATTTGGAACTGAATTCTTTTTTATTATTAATATTTTAAATTGGAGGACAATTGCTTTACAATATTGTGTTAGTTTCTGCCATACATCAACCTGGATCAGCCACAGATATACATATGTCCCCTCCCTCTTGAGCTTCCCTCCCACCTCCCGTGCCATCCACACCTCCAGGTTGTCACAGAGCGCCAGGTTTGAGCTCCCTGCACCATACAGCAAATTGCCACTGCCTATTTGTTCCACATATGACAATATATATTTTCAGTGTTACTCTTTCACTTCATCCCACGCTCCCCTTCCCCCACTGTGTCCATAGGTCTTTTTTTTCTGTCTGCATCTCCACTGCTGTCCTATGGATAGGTTGATCAGTACCATCTTTCTAGATTCCATATATATGCGTTAATATACAATGTTTGTTTTTCTTTTTCTGACTTACTTCACTCAGTTTGTCCACCTCATTAGAACTGACTCAAATGCATTCCTTTTTATGGCTGAGTAATATTCCATTGTATATTAATATTCTATATTAATATTACTATAATAATATATAGTAATATTCCATTGTATATACACTATGGTATATGCATACCACAACTTCCTTATCCATTCATCTGTCAGTTGACATCTAGGTTGCTTCTTTGTCCTAGCTATTGTAAATAGTGTTGCAATGAACATTGGGCATTCTTTGGCATTGCCTTTCTTTGGGATTGGAATGAAAACTGACCTTTTGCAGTCCTGTGGCCACTGCTGAGTTTTCCAAATTTGCTGGCATATTGAGTGCAGCACTTTCACAGCATCATCTTTCAGGATTTGAAATAGCTCAACTGGAATTCCATCACCTCCACTAGCTTTGTTCATAGTGATACTTCCTAAGGCCCACTTGACTTCACATTCCAGGATGTCTGGCTCTAGGTGAGTGATCACACCATCGTGATTATCTTGGTCGTGAAGATCTTTTTTGTACAGTTCTTCTGTGTATTCTTGCCACCTCTTCTTAATATCTTCTGCTTCTGTTAGGTCCATACCATTTCTGTCCTTTATTGAGCCCAACTTTGCATGAAATTTTCCCTTGGTATCTCTAATTTTCTTGAAGAGATCTCTAGTCTTCCCCATTCTGTTGTTTTCCTCTATTTCTTTGCATTGATTGCTGAGGAAGGCTTTCTTATCTCTCCTTGCTATTCTTTGGAACTCTGCATTCAAATGGGTATATCTTTCCTCTTCTCCTTTGCTTTTCACTTCTCTTCTTTTTACAGCTATTTGTAAGGCCTCCTCAGACAGCCATTTTGCTTTTTTGCATTTCTTTTTCTTTCAATGGTCTTGATTCCTGTCTCCTGTACAATGTCACAAAACCTCTGGTCCATAGTTCATCAGGCACTCTGTCTATCAGATCGAGTCCCTTAAATCTATTTCTCACTTCCACTGTATAGTCATAAGGGATTTGATTTAGGTCATACCTGAATGGTCTAGTGGTTTTCCCCACTTTTGTCAATTTAAGTCTGAATTTGGCAATAAGGAGTTCATGATCTGAGCCACAGTCAGCTCCCGGTCTTGTTTTTGCTAACTGAATAGATCTTCTCCATCTTTGGCTGCAGATAATATAATCAATCTGATTTCAGTGTTGACCATCTGGTGATGTCCATTTGTAAAGTCTTCTCTTGTGTTGTTGGAAGAGGGTGTTTGCTATGACCAGTGCGTTCTCCTGACAAAACTCTATTAACCTTTGCCCTGTTTCATTCTGTACTCCAAGGCCAAATTTGCCTATTACTCCAGGTGTTTCTTAACTTCCTATTTTTGCATTCCAACTAGGCAATCTGACCACATGACCACAGCCTTGTCTAACTCAATGAAACTAAGCCATACCATGTGGGGCCACCCAAGATGGACGGGTCATGTTGGAGAGGTCTGACAGAATGTGATCCACTGGAGAAGGGAATGGCAGAGCACTTCATATTCTTGCCTTGAGAATCCCATGAACAGTATGAAAAGGCAGAAATATAGGACACTAAATGATGAACTCCCCAGGTCAGTAGGTGCCCAATATGCTACTGGAGATCAGTGGAGAAATAACTCCAGAAAGAATGAAGGGATGGAGTTAAAGCAAAAACAACACCCAGTTGTGGATGGGACTGGGGATGGAAGCAAGGTCCAATGCTATAAAGAGCAATATTGCATAGGAATCTGGAATGTTAGGTTCATGAATCAAGGCAAATTGGAAGTGGTCAAACAGGAGATGACAAGAGTGAACATCGACATTCTAGAGAACTAAGATGGACTGGAATGGGTGAATTTAACTCCGATGACCATTATATCTACTACTGTGGGCAGGAATCCCTTAGAAGAAATGGAGTAGCCATCATAGTCAACCAAAGAGTCCGTAATGCAGTACTTGGATGTAGTCTCAAAAACGACAGAATGATCTCTGTTCATTTCCAAGGCAAATCATTCAATATCACGGTAATCCAAGTCTATACCCCGACCAGTAACGCTGAAGAAGCTGAAGTTGAATGGTTTTATGAAGACTAAAAGACCTTTTATAACTAACACCTCAAAAAGATGTCCTTTTCATTAAACATTTTACATGAGTAATATGGCAATATATTTTTCTGAAAAAATCTATTTTGTGCTATTCACAGGGCTTAGGATAGTATGTTAAGTATTCATTTATTGCACAAGTATCTGTAATCAGAAAAGCCAGAAATATTTTCAGTCTCTTAAGATTTGAGTTTTGGATTGAAGTTATCAAACTGTGATTAAAGATAATCCTGAAATAATAGTTATTTCATATTTGATTTGCATTTCTCTAAAATGATGCCTCAGGCATTATCATTGTCAAATCAAATTTAGTAGAATTTCAGTTGTTCTGTTTTAAATAGCTTGTACACATTTGGAGAATTCCAGTGTACACGTGTAAAATGTACATATGTACACTTGTACTGACTTTCTCACCAAGGGATAGCCATTCTTTGGTGAGTTTGTTCTAATTGCCATTCGTTGTATTAACATTAATTAGCAAACTCATCTTTCAATTTCATCCCCTTGGGACAGATTCAGTCAGGGTTGGGTAGGTAGGGAATTTAATTAATCTATCAACAAATTGAATTTTTTATTAGGTACTTGGGTTTTATCTCTTATATTTTGCATAGTATATTAGAAAATTTGTTTTGAACTAGAGTTACCTAAAGTTTATTTTAGGAGGACAGAGAGTCCAACCATTTTACCCCAAAGCACTACATATAATAAAAATAGATCATCAATGTTCCTTTAGGATAATTTTCAAGAAAGTTCATTTACTATTACCTAAGAATGGAGACTTTTTTCAGATTGAATCTTCCCAAACTGATGGAAGGACTATTTTATAGTAAATGTATCAATAGCTGGTTGTATAAACACCTACTATTTGTGGCTTAACAACAAAGGGCATCAGTGTGTGAGGATTTAGTTCAATAGAGTTAATCTCAAATGCAATTAATGCTCACATTCTTTATGTGCCTCTATGGCAATCTGTTTGCCCAAGGAATTTATTGAAATAGATACGTTTAATTAACCTGTTTTCAGCACTTGGGCAAAGACACAATTTAAGATGTGACATTCCACTTAAAGAAAAAGAAAGAAAAGAATCTGGATATTACTTTTTTCAACCTGGTCTCTTGTCTTAACAATGTGTAAAATTTAAATAGAAGAGGATATATGTCAAATATGGCTTCATCTCCGACTGCCATACACACATATGCACACACTCACATACATGCACACACACACACACACACACACACACACGAGAACTAATTCTGTACTCCTCATGTCACCTTCAGTGAGCTTACAAAGTATGAGCTAGTATGCAAAGTAAGCCAGCTAGTGTGGTGAATTTGAGTAGCATTTTAGGATAAAGTTCACTTTGACCCTCAGCTCCTAACTAGCTGCATTTTTTTTTTCCTTGTGAAAGTGAAAAGCTTTGAATTCTCTCAACATGACCAAGTAGTACCACAATCATCTGCTTCCATGAATTCTAGAATTTGATTTTGTTATGGTCTTTGGCTAGTCAGGTTTCTCAATTCATATAACCATTGGCAGGCAGATTTTTCCAAAAATAATCATTTTTATATGTATTTTTTCTACATGCTTTATAAATGTGTGCTATCCAAATGGGACAAATGAAAATAAAATGAGAAAACACTGTTGCCTTGGTGCTTGGTCACCCTATAATTTGAATAATAGCTTAAGCTTAAATTGACCTATTACAAACCAGATGTCTTGTCCTGACATTTTTACATGGATGGATTCAAGGAGTTATAAAATTTGCCCTCAAGTTTGCTACATTTGGTTGTATTGAAAGAAAAATCTGGTCTTAAGAATTTTAGTCTCTTTTTTAATGGAAAAGCATCTCCTATTGAACAAATACACACCTATTTTGTTTTTTATATTTCATACACTAATTTTATTTTCATTCTGCTTTTAAATCTAGATACATGAAGCCAGAAAATGTCAAAAGCAAAGGGGGCAGGTTTAACTGCATTGATAGCCACATTTAAAATAAGCATCAAAGGGGCTTCCCTGATGGTTCAGGGGTTAGGACTCTGTGCTTCCATTCCAGGGGGCATGGGTTCAATCCCTGGTTAGGGAACTAAGATCCCCTGCAAGCTGCATGGCATGGCCAAAAAAAGAAAACAACCATCAATATTTCTGCAGTAACCTAAGAGGTGTTATCATACTTTTTGTTACTGTTTTTCTCAAATATATTTTTTGAAGTGAACTTTTAATATTAATTCCTATTCTTTGGTAAAAAGGACACATATGTCAGATATGAATCTATAGCCAGAATGAAAGTCAATCTCTTCTAAACATAGCTTAACACTTTTTTAAATGACTGTTTTGTCTTTCTAATTCCCTGCACTTTATTCCTCATCCTACCCATTCCTTTCTAAGCAAGTTAAAGAATTTCTTTATTTTGTTCTTGTCTGTTCAAGTCTAGACTTCTCCTAAGCGCTGGTGTAAGAAGATGCAATTTCTGCCACTATGGCTCGTTATTATTTGTTTAATCTCCATCTACACAGGAGGAAACTCAGCAACATGACTTGAATTTGTCATGAACTTCTAGTCTTGTTGGGGATTTTTTTGCTGTTTTGCTTGTGTTTTATTATATCAGGAAGTGCATACAAGAAAGTACCATGTATACTGCAAAGCACTATATAAATATCCAGTTATTTTTATTAATTTTTGAAAAGTTGACAGCAGTCTTACCAGTTCTGTCACTTGCCCTGACTTTAAGTAAATCAGAATGATAAGAGAACAGCATCCTGAGGCTAAATACGACACACAGCGGAGTTGACACATTTCCAAGAGGTGCTCAAGGCCCTCTGCTCTCAGGAGGCAGAACCATCTCGCCTTTGAAAGCTGACCTTTCCCTCTCCACCCCCTCTTTTTCCAGGCCCTTCTCCAGAGCTAACTTATTCACACATAGCAGGCAGACCCCTGAAGCCTACTTTAAAAAGTCTCGGTCTGTAAGCTATGATAGGATCAGCCTTTACTCCACCCTAGCCCAGATTGGCACAAACTTTAGCAGAGAAGAAAAGGGAAATTTAAGATCCTTGTTTATTATGATGGGCATTCACTTTATTAACAAGTTTCTGTAGGAAACTCAGCCTTACTTATATGGAAGCTGAAGGGCCTGGATTTGAGATTAGAAGACCTGGATCTCAGTACAGTTTGGTCAAACTTCTTCAACCCTCTGAGCCTTGGTTTTCTCACCTATGTAACGGAGATTTCCACTCTTACCATGAAGCGCCCCTGTGCACCCTCTAGACAATGAGTATTAGCATCACCTCTCACAGAGTAAGGGCTACCATCATCATCTTTTGTAAAGTCATGCCTTAAGCTTGGAATTTTCCACTGAATATTGCCTTCACTATCAGAATAACCAATAGAGATATTGTCTGGGATCCCAATATTTGTAAACATAGGTTGCAAATTAGCCAAAATTACATCTTATCTTAGTCTAATCTGTACCAACATTTTGGAGATATTCTTATTTTCAAAGTTTTCAAAATTTACAACAATTCTGAACTTTAAGTCAATGACTTTTGGCATATTTGTTTGGAAATTAAAATGTCAGATGCTCTTTGCTTTATAGACATTGTCTCTTTACCTCCGTTTCAAAATGATGGGATGTAGAAAGAGGGAGTAAAAAGACGATAATGCATGAGACTGTATATGCTAATCACCACTTACTGTGAATCCAAGGGTACATCTTTCCTTGAAAGAGAGTGACAACAGCCCATCAATCTCTAAAGCCACAGTGGCAGCTGGGTTACAGGATATCCTACAGCCATATTAGTTATTCTGTCCCATCACTGTTCAAGGTTGCTAAACACTGCATTCGATAGAAAAATTCAAGCTCTAACAATATTTAAAAAAAAAACTATTTTCATCCCCTCAAACAAAGCAAACCATGTTTATATCCTGTGTAAAATTAAAAAAAGAAGAAAACAGGAGTTTACAAACCCAACTGTTGGCATCACCCCAGATGCTGGTTCTAACCCTAGCTCTCATTATCTCACTGTGTAAATCAGGACAAATTGCATAATCTCTCAAAGGCTCCGTTTTCTCATCTGTACAATGGGCATAATTAAACCTACATTGAGGTGTTGTGTGAAGAGTAAAGGGGATGTTTGCCAGGGCCAAGCATAATAGTACTTCACAAGGACAGGCACTCATTGATGGGTGCGATTTAAATCTGCAATGGTATTTCTTTCTCACTCTGTAATTTGCACACAAGCATGTGATCATAGCTCTGTATTGAATTTTGACTCAGATTTGAATTAAATCAGAGAAGCACATGTAGAATCCTCTTATTTGAGGCTACTGAGAAACTACTCGTTCCGAAGTGGGACTTCAGTGAACTGAGCTGCTTAATAAGATCGAGCAACCCTTCAGACTACCAGCACTCTTATCCTCCTGTGAAAATAGGAGTGAAACGTTTTAAACTAGACAGCATAGCTGGTAGATAATTTAAAACATGGGTGGTTTTGTTCTGCTCCTTAGCTTCATACAAATCAAAATCAAACTACCCAGTGTCCACCTTGGATAAACGATAGTGAAGCAACTGCTTGGGGCTGAATCTTTGATGAGATAGAAGAGATAAAGGCACAGAATCTTTTTGGGGCCATCAGGACAACATTTTCTTTGACAAAGGCAGAATCCCAGTGCAGCCATGGCTTTCCCCTCTAAAGCGAGCTTAAATCTGCTTGTTAAACTGTTTTGTACAAAGTTTGCAACTCTTCTTCTCTGATGTGAGCCTTGCAGAAGTTGTGTCCTTTTCGTGACCCTCCCATATACCCCAGCTACTGCACCCGCGACAGTCCTTGGTAATAGTGAAGCCTGGCCTAAGTTCTACATTTAGAAACTCTGTATGCCAGAGGCAAAGAATCTTCCTGGGAGACCTTTGGTTCCCCAACCTTTACAGCAATGGCTCTCAAATTTTAATTTGCATAAGAATCACCCGGGGGTATCCTTTAAAAATTCAGATTCCACGGCAGCTCCTGCCCATTCCAATTCAGTAGGTTTGGGGTAGATAGAGTTTGGGGCTTTGTGTTTTTCATAAGGACCCCAGCTTATTCTTTTTTTAATTTTTTTAAAATTTTATTGAAGCATAATTGATTTACAATGATTTACAGTGTTGTGTTATATTCAGTCATACATGTTCAGTTATGCATATATGTATATTCTTTTTCACATTCTTTCCATCATGGTTTATTACAGGATATTGAATATCGTTCCTCGTGCTATACAATAGGACCGTGTTGTTTATCCATCTTATGTACGATAGCTTGCATTTGCTAATCCCAAACACCTAATCCATCCCTTCCCATCCCCTTCTTGGCAACAAGTCTGTTCTCTCTACCTGTGAGTCTGTTCCTGTTTCATAGATAACTTCATTCGTGTCATATTTTAGATTCCACCATTCCAGCTTATTCTGATGTAGGTGATCATTCTGGAAGACATTGGGAGAAATACTACTTTATAGTATTGTATAAATTCTTAATTTATGAAATATTCTTAATTTATAAAATATGTGATCATAAACACAAAGTAGAGAAGTTAAGTAGCCCCCTAGCCTGAATTGATTCATATATGCTACCATGAGTCAGAAACACTTCCCTACTTTAATTTGGGGACAATGGAGTGACAACAGGGACAGTAATAATAGTAGCACACCATAAGCCGTAGACTATAGGGACCTTGTTGAAGAAGTAAAAGCTTGGGCTTCAGAGATGTTTACTAGTTATTTAAACTTGAGCCACTGTTCCTTTATTTATAAAAGGGAGGTAGATTGCTATAAGCTTTGCAGGTGGCTCAAATGGTACGGAATCAGCCTACCAATGCAGGATACATGGGTTCAATCCCTGGTTTGGGAAGACCCCCTCATGGAGGAAATGGCAACGCACTCCAGAGTTCTCGCTGGGACAATCCCGTGGCCAGAGGAGCCTGGCAGGCCACAGTTCACAGGGTCATATAGAGTCAGACAGGACTGAATGGCTGCTCATGCACACATACACACACAGATTGCTGCGAAGGACCTAGCAACTACCAGGGGCCTGTCCCGGGTCTAGGCACACCTTAGGTTCTCAGTGCTAGTTCTGTCCTCTGTCGCCCCTGCAATGGTAGCAGGAGGTTAAGTGGCCTCTGGACCAGTCACTCCAGACTCTTGACCACATGACCTTTAGAAAGGTATGGGCCCCTGCCTGATTAAGTTTAACTGCTGTGACAGAATACCATAGACTGGGTGGCTTGTAAACAGCAGAAATGCATTACTCATCCTTCTGCAAGTCCGGGAAGCCCAAGATCAAGGTGCTAGCAGATTCGATGTCTGGTGAGAATCCCTCCTCTGTTTCCTCGGTAACTTCTATTATGTCCCTAAATGTCAAAACGGCCTAGATAGAGAGCTCTCTTGCTGTTGCTGCTGCTGCTGCTAAGTCGCTTCAGTCGTGTCCAACTCTGTGGGACCCCATAAACGGCAGCCCACCAGGCTCCCCCGTCCCTGGGATTCTCCAGGCAAGAATACTGGAATGGGTTGCCATTTCCTTCTCCAATGCATGAAAGTGAAATGTCAAAGTGAAGTTGCTCGGTCGTGTCCGACTCTTAGCGACCCCATGGACTGCAGCCTACCAGGCTCCTCCGTCCATGGGATTTTCCAGGCAAGAGTACTGGAGTCGGGTGCCGTTGCCTTCTCCGAGAGCTCTCTTAAAAGGACAATAATCCCATTCATAAGGGCTCCAGGGCATGACCTAATCACCTCCCAAAGACTCTACTTCCTAATACCATCACCTGGGGTATAAGATTTCAACATAAGAATTTTGAGGGGACCACAGGTTTTCCTTCTATACCAGTCCCCTTGAACCTTCTTCACAGACACTGCCTTTTACTTGAAATGAGAATATAAAATATAATTTACTTGATATGAGAGTATAAAATATAATTTCTAAATTAGAATATAATTTCTAATAAATGAGGCATACCTCATTTTATTTTGCTTTGATTCATTGTGCTTCTCAGATACTGTGTTTGTTTGTTTGTTTGTTTACAAATTGAAGGTTTGTGGCATGTATCAGTCACATCTATCAGTGACATTTTTCCAACAGCATTTGCTCACTTTGTGTCTCTGTGTTACCTTTTGGTAATTCTTGCAATATATCAAACTTTTGCATTATTTTTATAGTTGTCATGATGATCTCTGATCAGTGTTCTTTGATGTTATTGTTGAAATTGTCTTGTAGTGCCATGAACCATACCCTTATAACACAACAAACTTAATTTATGAATGTGTGTTCTGATGACTCCCCTGACCAGCCATTGCCCAATATCTCTTTCTCCTTGGGCTTCCCCATTTCCTGAAATACAACAATATTGAAATTAGACCAATTAATAGCCTCACAACAACTTGCAGGTATTCACATGAGATGAAGAGTTGCCCATTTCTCACCTTAAATCAAAAGCTAGAAATGATTAAGCTTAGAGGGGAAGGAGTGTTGAAAGCTGAGATAGGCTGAAATCTAGACCTCTCCTGCCAAACTGTTAGTCAAGCTGTGGATGCAAAGGAAAAGCTCTTAAAGGAAATTAACAGTGCTACCCCAGTGAATGATAAAAAAGCCAAACCATCATATTGCTGATATGGAGAAAGTTTGAGTGGTCTGGACAGATCAAACCAGCCACAACATTCCCTTAAGCCAAAGCCTAATCCAGAGCAAAGCCCTGACTCTCTTCAAGTCTGTGAATGCTGAGAGAGGTGAGAAGGCTGAATAAGAAATGTCTGAAGCCAGCAGAGGTTGATTCATGAGGTTTAAGGACAGAGACCGTCCCTATGAAAGTATAAGGTGAAACAGCAAGTTATCCAGGAGGTGGATAGCTACAGCAAGTTATCCAGGAGGTGTAGCTAAGATAATTAATGAAGGGGACTACACTAAATCACAGGTTTTCACTACAGGTAATAAAATAGCCTTACATTGGAAGAAGATGCCATTTAAGACATTCATAGCTAGAGAGGAGGAGTCGAGGTCTGGCTTCAAAATTTCACAGGACAGGCTGCCTCTCTTGTTAGGGGTTAATGCAGCTGGTGACTTCAAGTTGAGGCCAATGCTTAATTATTATTATGAAAACTCTAAAGCCCTTAAGAATTAAGCTAAATGTACTCTGCCTGTGCTGTATACATAGAACAGCAAATCCTGAGTGACAACATACCTGTTTACAACATGGTTTACTGAGTATTTTAAGCTCATTGTCAAAAGCTATTCCTCAGGGGGAAAAAATGGCCCTTTCAAAATATTACTGCTCGTTGACAATGCACCTGGTCACCCAGGAGCTCTAGTAGAGAGTTGTTATCATTATCGTTCAGTTGCTAAGTCGTGTCTGACTCTTTGCTACACCATGGACTGATGAGAGTACAAGAAAATCAGTTATTTTCATGCCTGCTAAGACAACACCCATTCTGAAGCCCATGGATCAAGAAGTAACTTCGATTTTTAACTCTTATCATTTAAGAACTACATTTCATAAGGCTAGAGCTACCACAGAGACAGTGGTTTCTCTGATGGATCTGGGCAAACTCAATTAAAAATTATCTGGAAAAGTTTCATCATTCCAGATGTCATTAAGAACATTCATGATTCATGAGAAAAGGTAAAAATATCAACATCAAACAGGAGATTGGAAGATGTTGATTCCAACCTTCATGGATGACTTTCTGAGGTTCAGAATTCAACAGAGGAAATACCTGAAGATGTAGTAGAAATAGCAAAAGAACTAGAATTAGAAGTGGAGCCTGAAGATGTGACTGAATTGCTGCAATCTCACGATAAAACTTTTTCAGGTGAGGATTTGCTTCTTATGAAAAAGAACAGATGAACAAAGAACAGAGTTTATTGAGATGGAATTTACTCCTGGTGAAGATGCTATGAACATTGTAACAATGACAGCAAAGGATATAGAGTATTACATAAACGTAGTCCCTAAAGCAGTGTTGATGCTTGAGAAAACTGACTCCAATTTGAAAGAAGTTGTCCTGTGGGTAAAATGCTATCAAACAGAGAAATCATTCATGACAGGAAGAGTCTGTTGATGCAGCAAACCTCATTGTTTGCCCATTTGTCTGATTTTAAGAAATTGCTGCAACCATCCCACCTTCAGCAACCACCACCTTGATCAGTCAGCAGCCATCAACATCAAGGCAAGACCCTCCAGCAGCAAAAAGATGGCAACTCACTACTACTCAGATGATGGCTAGCATTTTTTAAGCAATAAAGTGTCTTTCCATTAAGGTGTATTCATTGTTTTTTAAACATCATGCTAGCATACACTTAATATGTGGACATAATTTTTATAAGCACTGGAAAACAAAAAAAAATTGATGTGACTCACTTTATTGTGATATTCATTCTGTTGTGGTGGTCTGGAACCAAACTCATAATATCCCCAAGGAATGCCTGGATAAATGTAAAACTCACCGAGCCAGTGTTCTATACAGTTAGATCTATTACTGGCAAGTCGAAGCCGTAGGAAGGAGAGTGTTCATCACACTGACAGTCAGATGGATTCCTTGTACTATTCCGGAGATGAATGAAGACCAGTCATGAACTAGTCTCAGGATATCATCTCTTCCTGGACACAGGGCACGTTCTTATATTTCAACTCCTTTTCAGTCAAACTTCATGAAGACCATCACCCTCCATCTCTAAAAGTTCAGCTTATTCAGATATTCTGCAGTACTTGCTGGAGGTAGAGACACGGATTTAGAGACCAGATCTGAAGAGGGATAGATTACCTTTCTTTTGAGGAAGTTTAAGGTTTGAAATTAAGTTCCTGTTCATGGAAGGCCAATCCACGTCAGCATTGATATAGACAGTAAAGGAGAGAAACAATTTCCAAAAACACTCTATGTTAGTTTTGCTAGATCTGCCATAATAAGGTATCACTAACTGGGAGAGGCTTCAACAACTTGCACAACAGAAATTTATTCTCTCACAATTCTGGAGGCTGGAGGTTCAAGGCAAGGTGATGGCGGTGTTATGCTCTTTCCGGAGGTGTTAGGGAAAATCGTTAAACTTCTGTGTTAGTTTCTGATAGTTCCTTGGCTTTTGACAACTTAAATCTTCACATCATCTTCACATGATGACATCCTGTATACATATCATATCCAAAGCTCCCCCATTCATAGAGACACCAGTCATATTGGATTAGGGGATCTTCCTGCTCTAGTATGACCTCATTTTAACCAAGTACATCTGGAAGACCCTATTTACAAATAAGATTACATTCTGAGATACTGAGGTTAGGATTTCAAAATATGAATTGGGAAGAAGGGACATGAACACTGTTTAGCTCCTATAACAGACTCTTACAGGAAATTTATTTGAGTGTTTGGTTAGGACTCAAATTTTTATATCATACAAAGACAAGATGACCTTAGCCTAAAATTTTTCCTAAAAAATTTATTATCTGGCCTCCACCATTTCATAGACATTTTTCAGTATGAGCCCTATGGAAATGTAAAAGACTTATTAAATATACCCAGAAATAGCTGAATGACTTAAGCTGGTGAGTGGGATCATATAATATTCACCACTTAAATGTTCTTGACTTTATACAGGGACTGACTCCTGAATGTTTTCCTGGAAGTCAAGCAATCGTTTTAAAATAAGCAATATGTCAGTCTTCTAATGGAACTAATAAGCCAATGAAACTAATAAAACTTCTCTCACTAAAATTATTAAAATTTACCTTCTTGAAACCATAAGGGAACAAAAAGTATCTCTGAGTCAAGTTATTTTTCATGGAAACTGACATTTAAATTAGAAATCACTTAACAGTGGTTAGACATGAAATGTAAAAAGCATTATCTGAGATTAATGGTTAGCATACTCAGATGTCCACACAGCAGAGTGATCACATTTTAGGTTTACTTTTAAACTAATTTCATATGACAGGATCATGTTTGAATCCCATATGTTTTACTCTGAACCCCTGTTTGCATTCACTGAAAAGTTCTGCAAAGCAGATTGTTAAATTTTTTGTTTATTTTTCTGGGGGAAAAAATGAAGGTTTTTAACAGAAACTAACAATACTTACCAAGATATTGTGATTAACAAGGGCAAAGTTTCTAAAATGATGCTTGAAGGCATGTTTGAAATGGGTAATAGTCAAGGGTGTGATTAAAAACTTGTTCATTTGCATTATTTAAACAGCCATTGAATATCATTAATTTTTATTTGGTACTAACAGCACAGCCTATTGAATCAAAAGCAATCAAAATTGAAGTTGAGAACTCTCTAATTCTTGACCACGTGTTTTCTTTATCTAGGGACAGGGTTTGTTTGTTTTCTCAATATTGCTTTTCTACCCAATTGTAGTTACTTAATCTCTCCAGCCATGAAATTAAAAGACGCTTACTCCTTGGAAGGAAAGTTATGACTAACCTAGATAGTATATTCAAAAGCAGAGACATTACTTTGCCAACAAAGGTCCGTCTAGTCAAGGCTATGGTTTTTCCTGTGGTCATGTATGGATGTGAGAGTTGGACTGTGAAGAAGGCTGAGCGCCGAAGAATTGATGCTTTTGAACTGTGGTGTTAGAGAAGACTCTTGAGAGTCCCTTGGACTGCAAGGAGATCCAACCAGTCCATTCTGAAGGAGATCAGCCCTGGGATTTCTTTGGAAGGAATGATGCTAAAGCTGAAACTCCAGTACTTTGGCCACCTCATGCAGAGTTGACTCATTGGAAAAGACTCTGATTCTGGGAGGGATTGGGGGCAAGAGGAGAAGGGGACGACAGAGGATGAGATGGCTGGATGGCACCACTGACTCGATGGACATGAGTCTGGGTGAACTCCTGGAGTTGGTGATGGACAGGGAGGCCTGGCGTGCTGCAATTCATGGGGTCGCAAGGAGGTAGACACGACTGAGCGACTGAACTGAACTGAACTGAATCTCTCCATATCTGAGTTTTTGTTACAAACAAAATGGGGATGTTAAGTCTCAGTCATACCCATGAATGTTGATGAACAAATAAAGTTCTTGTAGACTTGTCACTGTTCGTATGAATCAGAGCTTCATTCACATTTCAGATCAGTGCTCTTTTCAAAATAAGTTGAGTGATAAAAGATGATCTGGTCTGGTCTATGCTTGTTATAGGGATTTGGGGTTGTAGGTACAAGCTAAGAGATCTCTAACCTGAAACATACGGGAGGAAGCTCCAGAGGAGACCTTGTCTGGAGCAAAGATTCAAGAAGTAGACCCATGGAAGGATTTTATTACCTTTATCTCTGGTGAACAGACTCATTGGAGAAGGAGAATCTGGCCACTACTTTAAGTGTGTTTAACTTCTCAGACAGACAGTGGGCTTTTTGTTCTTTATTCTTCCTTACCTAGGTCATTGACACAAGATCTGGCTTATCCTCAGTATTGAGAGAACAGTCCTCTGGTCACCCTCTTCCGGGAATATCTAATGGAGAGTCAGGGCTATTTCAGATGAATGTCTTATCTGTGCCTAGACCTGTGTATTAAACATATTATACAATTAGATTATGAATTAAAATCTAGAAATATCTAATAGAGAAAAGTTTCAAATAGGACATTTTCAGTCTTTCATTTTCACCTATGTCTTAATTCTCCTGCTATTCCCTGGTGGCTCAGAGGTTAAAGCATCTGCCTGCAATGCGGGAGACCCAGGTCCAATCCCTGGTTTGGGAAGATCCCCTGGAGAAACAAATGGCAACCCACTTTAGTATTCTTGTCTGGAGAATTCCATGGAGGAAGGAGCCTGGTAGGCTATAGTCCATGGGGTTGCAAAGAGTTGGACACAACTGAGCTACTTCACTTTCACTTTCATATGTCCTAGTACATCTTACAAGTAATCAGTAATCCACTCCCCTCCCAACCTGTGCTCAACTGTATTCTAACCTAAGCAGCATGTCAACAGTGCCTCACCATCTCAGCTATTGTCATTGACTCTTTGTTTAACCCAGGTGAATGCTCCTGCATCTATCGGAATTTAAGATAACCTAACAAGTGAACTGTCTTTTGCCAAGGACACTAGGAAACCCTTAAAATGAAGTAAATTTGGAAAAGTTTCAAAGAATAATAGTCAGAGTCTCTTTTTCTCTTTTACACTGTAATTTCCAAATCCTACTTTTAAAAATTACTACAAAATTATATAAAGTTTCTTTCTTTTTACATGAAGGGAAAGAAGATGGTGGGTAAAAAATTTACTTGATAATAAAATACCATAGAGATATGGAGAGTGAAACTGACTTTTCTTGAGGTAATTATTGATATATGTCAGGGCACTCACTTTTCCAATTTGATATACACAACAACCACACACTTAGACTTAACTATGAATTTAATGTTATTGTGCTCATTTTACAGAGCAGAAAATTGAGTCTCACAAACGTTAACTTACCCAAGGTCATATGGCTATTAAGTGATAGAACATGGCTTTGACCAGGTTTTTCTGGCATTCTTTTTCTATTTTTCCAAGATGTTTTCTCCTTCATATGTAGATTCATGATAATAATATTCAGCTGTAATTTATTAAACTTCTACTACATACTGTGTGCCTTATACCCATTATTACATAATCTTTCACTGCTCTAAAAAACAAAAGAATTTTATACATGAGAAAACTAAGGCTCCTAAAGCTTGGGTAACTTGGCCAAGTTAAGATGTATCAGAGCCAGGATTCAAAACCTGATACAATTGATCCTCGTTATTCACGAATTTTATGCAGTCATCCCTGCCCCTTTATCCATGCTTTTGATTTCCATGGATTCAGTTGACTGTGGTCAATCATATTCAAAAATATTAAATGGAAAATTCCAGAAGTAATCCATACATTTTATATCACACAGTCGTTTTGAGTGAAAGTGAAGTCGCTTAGTCATGTCTGACTCTGTGACCCCATGGACTGTAGCTTGCATCAGGCTCCTCCATCCATGGGATTTTCCAGGCAAGAGTACTGGAATGGGTTGCCATTTCCTTCTCCAGGGGATCTTCCCAACCCAGGGGTCAAACCCAGGTCTCCTGCACGGCAGGCAGACGCTTTACCTTCTGAGCCACCAGGGAAGCTCATTTTGAGTAACAGGATGAAGTGTCCTGCTGTCCTACTCAGGACATGAGTCATCCCTCTGCCCAGTGTCAGCCACCATTATCCAGTCTAGTTTGGTCCTCTGTCCCATCACTTAGTAGCCATCTGGATTATCAGTGCTATGACATATGTTCAAATCATCTTTATTTTGCTTAATTATGGCCCCAAAGTGCAAGATTCAGTTCAGTTCAGTTGCTCAGTTGTGTCCGGCTCTTTGCAACCCCATGAATCGCAGCATGCCAGGCCTCCCTGTCCATCACCAACTCCCGGAGTTCACTCAGACTCATGTCCATCGGGTTGGTGATGCCATCCAGCCATCTCATCCTCTGTTATCTGCTTTTCCTCCTGCCTCCAGTCCCTCCCAGCATCAGAGTCTTTTCCAATGAGTCAACTCTTCACATGAGGTGGCCAAAGTACTGGAGTTTCAGCTTTAGCATCATTCCTTCCAAAGAAATTCCAGGGCTGATCTCCTTCAGAATGGACTGGTTGGATCTCCTTGCAGTCCAAGGGACTCTCAAGAGTCTTCTCCAACACCACAGTTCAAAAGCATCAATTCTTCGGCGCTCAGCTTTCTTCACAGTCCAACTCTCACATCCATACATGACCACTGGAAAAACCATAGCCTTGACTAGACGGACCTTTGTTGGCAAAGTAATGTCTCTGCTTTTGAATATGCTATCTAGGTTAGTCATAACTTTCCTTCCAAGGAGTAAGCATCTTTTAATTTCATGGCTGCAGTCACCATCTGCAGTGATTTTGGAGCCCCAAAAGATAGTCTGATACTGT
The DNA here is from genome assembly GCF_002263795.3 of Bos taurus. Taxonomy (NCBI): domain Eukaryota; kingdom Metazoa; phylum Chordata; class Mammalia; order Artiodactyla; family Bovidae; genus Bos; species Bos taurus. Next base: position 68,754,411 of record NC_037339.1, read on the forward strand.
TTCCATTATTTCCCCATCTATTTCCCATGAAGTGATGGGACCAGATGCCATGATCTGTGTTTTCTGAATGTTGAGCTTTAAGCCAACTTTTTCACTCTGCTCTTTCACTTTCATCAAAAGACTTTTTAGTTCCTCTTCACTTTCTGCCATAAGGGTGGTGTCATCTGCATTTCTGAGGTTATTGATATTTCTCCCGGCAATCTTGATTCCAGCCTGTGCTTCTTCCAGCCCAGCATTTCTCATGATGTACTCTGCATATAAGTTAAATAAGCAGGGTGACAATATACAGCCTTGACACACTCCTTTTCCTGTTTGGAACCAGTCTATTGTTCCATGTCCAGTTCTAACTGTTGCTTCCTGACCTACATATAAGTTTCTCAAGAGGCAGGTCAGGTGGTCTGGTATTCCCATATCTTTCAGAATTTTCCAGTTTCTTGTGATCCCACACAGTCAAAGGCTTTAGCATAGTCAATAAAGCAGAAATAGATGTTTTTCTGGAACTCTCTTGCTTTTTCTATGATCCAGCAGATGTTGGCAATTTGATCTTTGGTTCCTCTGCCTTTTCTAAAACCAGCTTGAACATCAGGAAGTTCACAGTTCACATATTGCTGAAGCCTGGCTTGGAGAATTTTGAGCATTACTTTACTAGCATGTGAGATGAGTGCAATTGTGCAGTAGTTTGAGCATTCTTTGGCATTGCCTTTCTTGGGGATTGGAATGAAAACTGACCTTTTCCAGTCCTGTGGCCACTGCTGAGTTTTCCAAATTTGCTGGCATATTGAGTGCAGCACTTTCACAGCATCATTTCAGGATTTGAAAGAGGTCAACTGGAATTCCATCACTTCCACTAGCTTTGTTCGTAGTGATTCTTTCTAAGGCCCACTTGACTTCACATTCCAGAATGTCTGGCTCTAGGTGAGTGATCACACCATCGTGATTATCTTGGTCATGAAGATCTTTTTTGTACAGTTCTTCTGTGTATTTTTGCCACCTCTTCTTAATATCTTCTGCTTCTGTTAGGTCCATACCATTTCTGTCTTTTATCGAGCCTAACTTTGCATGAAATGTTCCCTTGGTATCTCTAATTTTCTTGAAGACATCTCTAGTCTTTCCCATTCTGTTGTTTTCCTCGATTTCTTTGCATTGATTGCTGAGGAAAGCCTTCTTATCTCTTCTTGCTATTTTAAGCATAACTAGTGCAAGACTAGTTATGCTTAAAATGGAGATATTCTGTTACTGTACCTAATTTATAAATGAAACTTTATCATAAGTGCTTGTGCTCTTCAAGGTTTCAGGCATCCACCAAGGGGTCTTAGGATGTATTTCCCTCAGATAAGGGGAGACCACTGTATTTGCAAATTTATCTGCTCAGTAAAATTTATTTGTAATCTCAAAAGCAATAGTCGTAGAGCTTTGCAGTCATTTGCAGGCATGTGCAAAGCTGCAAAAATTTGAGTCACCCCACATGCATGCTCCCAACAAAATAACCCTCTGCCTTCTTGTTTCAGCTCCTACTGTAAATAAGCATCCTTTTCCAATCTACTTAGTGCCACATTTTCCCTATCTTTGTGTTTTTCTTTGGTAATGTTGCTGCTTGACATGGCCCCCAAGCTCAGGGCTGAAGTGCTGTGTAGTGTTCCTAAGCACAGGAAGGCTACAATGTGCTGTACTAGGAAGTTATAGTTGGCCTTGAGTCCAGTGTTAATGAAATAAATATATGTCTTTAAATAGAACACACATACATAATAAAGGCTATGTATTGATTGGCTGACCAGAGGCTCACAGGAACCAATGTCCCATAAGACCAATGCCTTGTTCAATATTCATTAATTCCATCTCAATGAACCTATAGACCATAACTCCCGCAAATAACAAGAGGCAACTGGATTTGTGTTTCCAGTGTCCAATTCTGCTACTACTCACCCCTGACACGCCACATGTTCTTGTGAGATGATAGTGTTCTCTTTTGTGTGGTAGACTGTTGTCATTTTGATTCCAGTTTCCCACAAAACCATGCTTCGTCACCACAACCACGACAAACTCATTCAAACGTGATGCCACTCCATCACCGTTTGGGCTTGGAACCAGTAGATTTTCACCTTCGTGACAAAGAAAAAACAACACAGTGCCCAGTAAAGCAAGTTCATAAACTATTTATTTAAATTGATTTAGCTTAGAGCAAGTTTATATACATAAATAATTTGTATTTTGTGAGAGTCAGATTCTGAAATGAAGATGCAAATTGTAGGGCTCAAAGAGGTGCTGAGGGCTCTCAGTATCCTCATCCCAGTGATGGAGTTCACACTTGGGTCTAGAGAAATAAACAAATGCACAGTGTCAGTCTCCTCCCATTTTGTGATGGCTTTGTCTACACCATGAGCCTTCTGGAGTTAAGCCCTTGCTCTGAAGGAGGTCATTTCCCCTATAAATTTCTCCATTGAGAAAACTAAGAAATATATCAGCAAGGTTGATATGTTTAACACTGCAAAGGGTACTGAAGAAGTTGAAAGCCTGAAGGATTGTACATCCATGATTTCTAAATCAACTTATTTGCTGAGATACCAGCTTTCCTCCAGCCCATGTGGTAAAATCTAAGATGAAATGGAACTGGAATCTAAATGGGCCAAAGCCTGGCTTTATGGCAGGCTGAGTGTTCTGAATGAGTCACCGTACCTCTTAGAAACACGACTTCCCCATCTATAATTCAGGAGACACAGGTTCGATCCCTGAATGAGGAAGATGCCTTGGAGGAGGAAACGGCAACCCACTCCAGCATTCTTGCCTGGAAAATCCCATGGACAAAGGAGCCTGGCAGGCTACAGTCCACGGGGTTGTACAGAGTCGGACACAACTGATCAGCTGAGCACACCTCCAAAGATTCTAATCAGTGGAAATGCAAATGACTCACTGTGTAGAGGATTCTATAGTTGACGAAGTGTGTTATTTGCATACATTATCTCAATGATGCTCATATCTACTTTGTCAGTTAAGCATAATTATAATTATTACCATTTTGTGAGAAAGTCTTTGCAAACAGAAGGTTCCTGCATAAGTCCTGCGAATGTTAAAAAAAAAAAAAATCAATGATTTCGAAGGCAGTGAAAAGAAGATTGTTAGCATTATAATCCTTGCTTCATATGAAAGAAAAATAAAAAGGAATTGGAACCAAATATGCGACTGCCTAGCTTAAATTAAAAGGACCCTTACACAAAGTGACAAACCAAGATAGCTCGTGGGCTGAAACCCAGGTCACACTCTGATCTCTGTGACATATACCCTGATGTTGAAATGTGTTCCAAATTGCGCAGAGTTGCTATAGGGACTACTGGGGCCCTAGGTTAATGAGTTAAGGAAATAATTATAGTAATAGCCAGGGAAGCATGTAAAATTTGTGTCACCCAATCTATGATGTGATGTTTTTCCTCTTAAAAATTACTGTATCATTTCATCAGTCTGGATAGGCTGAGGGATGCAGCAGAAATGATCAAGCCAAAATTCTTGGTGGCTTCTCATAATAAAGGTCTATTTCTCAGACTACACGATTATTCCATACTGGTTCTGGCTTACCTCCCTAGCTCTTACTCTAGATCTCAGGCCAAGGGTCTTCCCCCTTATCTTGACTGTGGCCAATTGCAAAGATAAAAACAAAAGGGCTCTTGCACCAGCAACTAAAAGCTCTGTTCTGGAGTTGATATGCATTGCTTCACTCTTAGTTCATCTGTAACCCAAACACAGAGAGACAAGAACCACAATCCAAGAAGTACCTGAAGGGGGAAATGAACGGAATTTATTGGATTGGCCAAAAAGTTCATCGGGTTTTTCTGTATCATCTTATGGAAAAACCCAAATGAGCTTTTTGGCCAACCCAATAGCTTGAAGGGGAGGTGAAAAGAGACTTAGGAGACAGGAGTTTTCTTTGACTTGTGGACTCTTCTATGGCACAAGTTTGCCAAAAGTGCCAAGTGCCAGCTTCAGCGGCATTAACAGAAGAGTGGAATCCAAAACCAAGGAGAAGACAATTCTATTCTCACCGCTGCTCACTTACATTTAGTAGAAACCTTTAGGAACAGATTTTCCTTCCAGAAATGAGAGCATTGTCCGTTTTGTGTTTCATATATTGCTGTGAAAAATTATGAGGTCACATGATTTTGTGCCATTTGTTGTTCAGTTGCTCAGTCGTGTCTGACTCTGAGACCCCATGGACTGCAGCACACCAGGCTTCACTGTCCTTCACCATCTCCCAGAGCTTGTTCAAACTCATGTCCACTGAGTCAGTAATGCCATTCAACCATCTCATCCTCTGTCGCCCCATTCTCCTCCTACCTTCAATCTTTCCCAGCATCAGGGTCTTTTCCAATGAGTTGGCTCTTTGCATCCAGTGGCCAAAGTATTGCAGCTTCAGAATCAGTCCTTTCAATGAATATTCAGGGTTGATTTCCTTTAGAATTGACTGGTTTGATCTCCTTGCAGTCCAAGGGAGTCTCAAAGAGTCTTCTCCAGCACCACAATTTGAAAGTCATCAATTGTTCAGCGCTCAGCCTGCTTTATGTTCTTTTGTAACATTCAATTCAGTTCAGTTCAGTTCAGTCACTCAGTCGTGTCTGACTCTTTGCGACCCCATGAATCGCAGCATACCAGGCCTCCCTGTCCATCACCATCTCCCGGAGTTCACTCAAACTCATGTCCATCGAGTCGGTGATGCCATCCAGCCATCTCATCCTCTGTCGTCCCCTTCTCCTCCTGCCCCCAATCCCTCCCAGCATCAGAGTCTTTTCCAATGAGTCAACTCTTCGCATGAGGTGGCCAAAGTATTGGAGTTTCAGCTTTAGCATCATTCCTTCCAAAGAACACCCAGGGCTGATCTCCTTTAGAATGGACTGGTTGGATCTCCTTGCAGTCCAAGGGACTCTCTAGAGTCTTTCCCAACATCACATTAGACATGTATTAATATATATTTCACCCTTAACTAATAAGTGTTTGATATTTTTTCACTAATTGTGTCAAGAAATATTGAAACCTGACAGAGCAGAAAATGTTTTTCATGGTTGGGGGATGAGGATTGTCTGAGAAACTATTATTTCTAGAAATGATTGTCTTTATAAGAAAACTTGTTTCATCTCTAGCTAAAATGACAGACTAAAATTAGGCAGAAGGAGTGTAGAGTGCTTCCAAAGAGGTGCAAATATCCCAGGGTGAAACACCCTAGAAAGTGAAGAGCTTCTATTTTCACCATACACACACACACACACACACACACACACACACACAGGCCTAAAGAATATTCTCCAATCCTGAAAAGATTGATGGCCCAAAGCCACCTCATCCTCAAGTGGCGACATCCTTTCCAACACATATATACTCTCTTTGGTTACAAAAAAAAAAAAAAACTAGACAGATGAGTTTAAAATGGGATTTTTCAAAATGCTGTTAACAAGTTTGGGAGGAGTAACCAGGCAGATATAAATGCTGGCTGTGGGGATTACTTACGTTTAATGTGCTAAATATGAGATGCATTTCAAGAATTATTTCCCGGCTGTATTGTTGGAATGCTAAAGTCTAAATATGGTAATGTGAAACACTATCAAATCTGGTGGGAACCAGAATATACTTTATTTTGCAACCCTACAAGGGAAAAATATTTTGGCAGTTGGATAAGAATGTAGCAGAATCGAGATTTCGTGCTGACATCAGTCACAACTCTGTTCGTGAGACGATATTCATTCTAAACACAATTGTGTTTGATTTATTGTTATTTAACATACATTTAATTACTCCTTTCATTAACTTTTCCTAATTGTCTCTAAGTATTATTTGCCTTTGGTGGAATAAACTTGTTATTTTTATGATCTCAGGAAGGCAGGATGGGGAATAATTGTATCAGGTGTAAGCTGAATCTGTAAGTACTTATTTTCCAACACACAAGCAAAAGCCCTGGAAGGTCTGGTTATCAAAGGGTATTTCATGTAGGGATATCATGAGAATATTTATTGGTGTTTGTTTCAGTTTTGGCATCCAACCCTTAATTTTTTAATTTCCGTTTTACAGTTGCTGCGTAAAGGCATAATAACCACTTGAAACATGTAGCTTGAATAGGAGAGAAACTATAGGAGCCAAGGAGGATTTTAATTATAAACTCCACTTCAGCAAAATTGCCAGCCATGAAAGTGTGGCTGGGCAAGTATTTAGGTTAGGGTCGGGTGGTGCATGAAAACATTTGCAGTTGGATCATCTTCCCCCAGCTCAAGAACACAAAGTTAAAAGGTTAGCTTCATTGACTCCAGCCAGTCAGACCCAAAGCAACCTCGCAATTGCACCGCCATGTGAAAAGTAGAGATAAAAAGAATGCTTCGATAATCCAGGTTAAAATATATGAATGAAAAGACGACAGTAACTCACAGAGAAATCAGTGTAACTCTTCACTGCAGCACACCCGAAATTGACCGTTGCAGGGAAGGTCTTCAAGACTGCGTGAAAGTGAAAGTGTTAGCCGCTCAGTCACCTCCCACTCTTTGCGAGGCTATGGACTGTAGCCCCCCGAGGCTCCTCTGTCCATGGGATCCTCCAGGCAAGAATACTGGAGGAGATTGCCATTGCCTTCTCTAGGGGATCTTCCCAACCCAGGAATCGAACGCACGTCTCTTACATCTGCATTGGCAGGTTCTTTACCACTAGCACCACCTGGGAAAGTGACCTAACAGACAGCCTCTCATATAAATGCATAGCAGAAAATAAATGATAGTTGTTACTTTTTGAACTGTGACCATTATTGAAATAAGCGTAAGGATAGTCACCATGCATGACTGCACTTTGTGTCAGGCATTACAATAAGTCTTTCTCATCGAATCCTCATATAAATGCCATGAGGTAGGTAGTATTTCAGGTGCGGAATTTGAGGCGGGAACAGGTCAGGCATGAGGGGATGGGCTGCATGGAGATTCTTCTAAACATTTCCCAGCACATCAGGCTTCACAGAGGTCCCTGACAGAGAACTGGTAGAAGCCTAGCTGTGTCCCCACGGCTACATGGTTTAGACCCTGGTTGAATTGATCACTGCTCTTCCCCAGTGCCCTGCACAGGGTCTGGTGTGCAGTGGATGTCCAATAAATTTTCATTACTATGATGAATGGGTGAGTGAATGATAAATATTGCTGTATTCAAGTCTTTACATGGACCCAACAGACAATTCCAAGGACCCATGGGCTGATGGTACTCAATCATAAAGGCTGTAGAGATAGCTCACTACTCTGGAGCCTAGAAGAATCCAACCATGCAGAAAGAGGGAATATCACTAAGCAGAAAATTTTAAACTATTATCTTGGCTGTTGGCCTTGGTGGCACTATTTCTGAAAAAGCACGTTCAGAAATGTTGACCAGCCTGCTTCCCTGACTCCCTGGTAGACCCCAAGAATAAAGAAAGCATCAGAAATAAATTTTATTTTCTAATTAATTTTCTGTATAAAGGGCCTTCCCCTGCCCAGATACAAAGGGCAACATTAAAGGCATGAGATTATTAAAAATTAATGCTAAACTCTGTTATCAGAGGGTTTGCTTATTTTATTGTTATTAAAAATGCAAATAGATGGGGTGAAACATTTTCGGCCTGAAAGGGATCTCAGCAAATGGTTTTCTTATCATGAAAAGTGCAAGCTAAGCACAGTGATCTTGTCCTATGCTCAGTTTTTCCTAATATTGGGGTCAGAAAAATAAATGTCAGAGGAAATAGTACATTTTATTTAATAAAGCAAAAGAGGAACAAAATAATCTGACTATTCACATGAAGAAACATATCTGCTTTTGCTACTTCCATAACTAGCCCTCTGTTTTAATCATTAAAAAAACAAATATTTCACAATATTCCTTGCTGATCTCAAGAAACTATATAAGAAAAATCACAAAGGGCCAAATTGCAACTGTGTGTGTCTGTTGTAAACTAGAAGAACTAGCCGTGTTGTGACAGTGAGGCAGAAGAAATGTTAGCTGTCCAGAAGACAGAATCATTTAAAAGAGCACCCCCCAACCCCCCAAAAATGTATTCTCTCAGAAAGCAAAGATCTCCATGGCAGATCTATTTCTTTAGCAAGATGTAGCCATGGCCTGTTGAAAATCCACTACTCGTGGTCTAATGACTAACCCATTCATTCCTAAAAATACTCCTTTCATAAAGCCATGTTTAGCTTAGTCCTCACTTTAAATTTAAACAGGAACTAATAGTACTGCAAGCTCTTTGCTTCCTTTCAGTCTAAGCCAATTTGGGGCAGTGGGAGGGGAAAGGACCAGGAGAGAAGTTTCCAGCAGCAGTATCACACACACGCACACACACCCAACACACCATCCAGAGCTTTCATGGGCGTCTGCCCCCGACACCCTGGCATTGACAGAACTCTGAACAACAGACCCTTCTCTGAAACATGCTTGTTTTAGATCCTTATACAACTTTTTTTAAATACAGGAAATCTACATTTTTGCCAAAGAAATCACCCTCTTTGGGGAGTTTTGTTTTGTTTTGCTTTTGTCAAAGAATGTTTAGCTCATACCTTTTCTAGAACCAGTGTGGCTAAATCTGTAACTTTGCTTTTAAAAAAACATATTTGGTAATTAAAAAGCAAGTGTGAAAAGCTTATGTTTTTATTCAACCACAACACATTTTTTAAAATTCTGTAATGGCCTATAAATTGGCATTAATGATCACCTGCTCCAGAAACCTCGGAAACAGGAGGCTGAAAGGACATCCATGTGTTTTTATGTGTCTCAGATGCCTGACTTGGGGCCAAGTTGAGAGCTTTGGAAAAAATAGAAAGGACTCCACTGACTGGCTGCTTGTTAGAGTTTTAGGCCAAAAAATAGTTGAGTCAAGCACCACCATGTGTAACCAGATTTAATTATGGTCAATGTAAAAAGAACTTGAGCAGTCTCCAGGAGATAGTGGAGGAAAGAGAAGCCTGGCGTGCTGTAGTCAATGGGGTCACAAAGAGTCGGACACGACTCAGCAACTGATCAACAACAAATACCGCATTTTAAATCCTGCAGGAGTTTACAGTAGCTCAAGGTTTTACATTTTTCTTGTTTCTAGTGGGACCAGCATATATGGAAATGACTTGCATGAGACGTCAGGCTGGCCTAATTTGTATTTCCTTCCAAAGCTCTGTGAGACATTAATAAACACATACTATAAGGTACCCAGTCACTGTCATCTTAAAAACCTGTAAGGAAATAAAAATATGAGAAATCGAGTCCTATTTATGAGTATCAGAGGAACTGGCCCTGTTAAGAGAATCATTTCAGGAGAGAATTGTGTAAAACTCAAGAGCAGTAGTTTACAAACAGTCCCAGGAGATGCTGGAAAACCAGAAATCATTAATCTTGCTGTCAATCAAAGACTCATCTTGTAAAGCAAATAGTCAACTCCTAATTTATCTCTTTTGTATGTTCAACCTCTTGTATACCAGTATTTCTTTGAGCAGGGGACAGGTCTTTGAGGCTCTGTAGATATTTCAGTGAGAGTCGAAAGCACTAGCTTTCCAAGTATGAGAGAGGGTCAGGGTCCAGTGGTTATTTATAAAGCACTTATTTGTGACAGGAACTGTGCTGGATCAAGAGTGTGACCCATCACTGAATTAATCACCTTTCATCCCTCTACCGCCTCGTGAAACACATGTGACATTAATTTTACCAATGAAAGCTAGAGAGATGGGATGTGTGTGTTCAGTCACTCAGTGATGTCCGACGATTTGTGACCCCATGGACGGTAGCCCGCCAGGCTCCTCTGCGCATGGAATTCTCCAGGCAAGAATACTGAAATGGCTCTCCATTTCCCCCTCCAGGGGATCATCCCAATCCAGGGATCAAATTCTTGAGTCTTTTGCTTATCCCACGTTGTCAGGTGGGTTCTTTACCCCTGCGCCATGTGGGAAGCCAAGATATGCATACACATACAGCTGATTCAGTCTGCTGTGCAACAGAAGCTAGCACAGCATTGTAAAGCATTTACGCTCCAATACAAAATTAATTTAAAAACAATTTTACCAATGAGGAAACTGAGTCTCAGAGAGGTGGTTGAAAGCCAAGTTTTGGCTAAAAGAGTAGTTGAGTCAAGCACCAAATTGTGGTAGTAAGTGGTAGAGGCAGAAATTCAAACTTACTCCAAAAACCATGCCATTTACCTTTCTGAAGCTTCTGTGGGAAAGGGGTGAGGATATATGGGTAAACACAGTAAAATTCCATTTTTACTGCTAAACTCTGTATTTTTACTGTGTCTAGTACAGTAGCACTAGAATATTAATACTAGGGTATTAATTGACACAAAATTTTCCTGGAATCATATACTACCACAGGTGATGTTATGTATGGAGATGACTACTTCATATAACACTGAAGCCAAAAATTTGTCTCTGTCACTGAAAATATGTTGAAATTGAGGGAGAAGAGAGTGTATCTTCTATTTGCTTTTTTTTTTTACATTATTTTTGTTACTTTCTTAGAGGTACAAGTGATAACACATTAATGTGACCCAAGTATTGTTTTTTTTTTAATTTTTATTGGAGTACAGTTGCTTTACCAAGTTATGTTAGTTTCTACTCTACAGCAAAGTGAACCAGCTATACGTATACATGTAGCCCCTCTTTTCTGGATTTCCTTCCCATTTAGGTCACCGCGGATCACTGAGTAGCGTTTTCTGTGCTGTACAATAGGTTCTCATTAGTCATAAACCTCTTAAGGCTTATCTCACAAACTATGGGATCCAAACTTGGACATTGACCTAGGAGAGTAACTCCTTTATTCAAAATTTTCAGGGAAGTTTCTCTCCTTCCCAGAAAATAAAGAGATCATCAACTACAGACACTAGAAATACTTAAATTGTGTGGACAAAATATATATGTTTTGAAGGGTAACATACCTCTGGGAAAAAAATGGAAATCCTTTCATATACTACAACATGGATGAGTTTTAAGGACATTATGCCAAGTGAAATAAACTATTCAGAAAGACAAATATTAGATAATTTCACTTACCCAAGGTATCTGATGTAGTCACACTTCTAGACACAGAAAGTTAGATTGATAATTGCCAAGGGTTGGGGCTGGAGGAGGAATTTTTCAGTGGATAGAGAGATTCACTCATGAAAGATGAGAAAGTTCTAGAGATTTGCTGTACAACAGTGTACATATGGTTACCAACCCTGCTCTATATACCTAAAAAATATTGTTTAACCACAATAAGAGTTTTTAAAAGGCTGCATGACGTATATATATGGTATCTAGAAAAATGGTACTGATGAACCTGTTTTCAGGGCAGGAATGGAGATGCAGATGTCATGAACGGACTTGTGGACACAGCTGGGGAAGGAGAGGTGGGATAAATTGAGAGAGCAGCATAGAAATATAGACACTACCATGTGTGAAATAGCAAGCTAGTGTGTATAACAGAGGGAGTTCAGCCTGGTGCTCTGTGACAACCTCGAGGGGTGGGATGGGGGTGTGTTGGGAGGGAGATTTAAGAGAAAGGGGATACATGTGGACTTGTGGCTGATTCATGTTGCTGTATGAAACCAACACAACATTGTAAAGCAATTATCCTCCAATTAAAAATAAATTAAAAATTTTTTAAAGCTGCATGACAAATCCTAAGGAGAGCTGGGCACAACTTCTAAGAACAGTGTTGAACTGGAGTTCAAAGAGTGAGCTGCAAGGCACACACTCCAGTAGTTCTGAGTTTTCAAGACCATTTTGAACACTCAAGTCAGGCAGAAGGAGCCAATGAAGAAGTTTTCTAAATCTCTTTGCAAGCCTCTCTCACAGTTCAATGGGACTTTTCCAAATATCCATTCCATGAGCATTCTCAAAGGAAGCAGAATGCTACTTGGTTTGTGGCCAGATGCCTGCATCCTCAATGAGCTACCTTGCTTCACTGAGGCTCTAAAATACTCCTCAGAGAACCTTTGATAAGCCTAGAAACACTCATTTCTATGTGTGAGAAGCACTGATTGGCTTGTGTGGTAGAGTGTATGCGTGCTAAGTCACTTCAGTCTTGTCCAACTCTCTGCCTGCCAGGTTCCTCTGTCCATAAAATTCTCCAAGCAGGAATACTGGAGTGGGTTGCCATCCCTCCTCCAGGGGCTCTTCCAGACCCAGGGATCAAACCCGCATCTCTTGTATCTCCTGCATTGGCAAGTGTGTGGTAGAGTAAGCACGAATATTGCCTGATTATTCTGTGTGTGTGAAAGAGTTAGTTGCTCAGTCATGAAAGACTCTTTGCTATCCGATGAACTATAGCCTGCCAGGCTCCTCCATCCATGGGGTTTTCTAGGCAAGAATACTGGAGTGGGTTGCCATTTCCTTCTCCAGGGGATCTTCCCAACCCAGGGATCAAACCTGAGTCTCTTACATTGTAGGCAGACTCCTTACTGTCTGAACCACAAGGGAAGCCCTGAGGTAAAACATTTTCTGGGACACCAAGATTCAAAAACTTAGATTTGCATGTTCCAAGTGCCCTGAAAGATTTTCTACAGTGTTCTACTGCCAAATGACTTTTTGAAAAATCTGAACTTGTCCCTCAAAGCTTTGACCAAAATGAAACCCTTAGGAGAAAGCAGTTATAAAGCTATAGAGTTATGTGAAAACATAGAGGACCATTCAGTTAGTCAGAGATTTGTGATGTTAAGAAAACCAGAGATTGGCCAAGCAGCTAGAAGGGACCACTGGGGTTAATTCAGAGGTCCTTGGGGTCTTAACTAAACAGGTGAGGAAACTGAGACTCGGAAAACCCATCTTATCCAGTATTAATAGTGACAGAAGGAGGGAATACTTTTGCTAAAGTGTTTATGTTAGCTCAACCATGGTAACCCCTCACTGCTTTTTTTTGTTTGTTTTTGTTTTTGTTTTAGAGAGAAAAGGCAACATTTTATTTATTTGTAAATATTCTCAAAAGCCCACAGATTTGGTTCATGTATTTTTTTAATTTTATTTTATTTTTAAACTTTACAATATTGTATTGGTTTTGCCAAATATCAAAATGAATCCACCACAGGTATACATGTGTTCCCCATCCTGAACCCTCCTCCCTCCTCCCTCCCCATACCATCCCTCTGGGTCGTCCCAGTGCACCAGCCCCAAGCATCCAGTATCGTGCTTTTTATTAAACTATTAGTTGGCTTAAAACTGTACTTGGTCCCTGTTTATGGGAGAGTTTAATAACGGCTATCTACAATAATAAGAGATATAGTAATGTTTATCTTTTTATTTCCTCTGAGGATTTTGGAGTGTTGCCTCGTCATTAATTAAAGAATGCTCTTCTGAGTCCCCCTAATAGATAGCTATTAGTAACCCCATTCTTAAAGTAAATGTAATTCTGAGCAATTAGGTAGGTCTGAGAGGCACCATATCCCTGAGCTCATGGAGGCATGGATGTTCTGCAGACCTGCAGGAAACAGACCCTTGGTCATTTCCATTGCAAGTATTTGCCCCTGAACTAAAACAAAACCCACACTTAGATACTGAGCTGTTGATTCAAACAAGAAATTATGTTGAGAGCATCAGGGGCTTTCAAGGTGGATATGACAGTCCCTGTTCTCAGATAGGATGCATAAAATAGACAACTGCATAAAATCCAAAATACAAGGTAAAATATGTGTTATGAAAGAAGTGCTCTGAAGGGGGAAGGGAGTGAGAATATAAATCAAGATGAAGAGGTCAGGAGAAGCTTCAAGATGAAGGTGACCTTGAGCAAGTTATTTAAAGACAAAATATTCCTGTGGTCAGATTTAGAAGCATGCATGCCTGGAAAATCTCATGGACAGAGGAGCCTGGTGGGCTCTAGTCCCTGGGGTCGCAAAGATTCAGACATGACTGAGCACACACACGTGTGTATGTACATTTATTCATTCTAAAAGATTTTCCTGCACATACTATGGGATCTGGTCTAAGTCCTGAGGTAGAGAAGATGAGGCAGAGGAAAAAAAAAAATGGAGACGGAGCTCCTCCAACATCATAACGTTTCCCTGGCGTATGCAGAGGAAGCAAAAAGCACTTTTTCCCCTTGCAATTTCAGATGCATAAATAGCCTCAGGCGTGTAAATGCCTAGTAAAGAGTGAAACTTGGAAAAGGGATTGGAAGCTCCTTGGGAAATGCCTCTGAAGGTGTGAGTCAAGTCTCAGTACTCCAGGGGGAGTGTTCAGAAGGAAAAAGGAGAGGAAACCAGATCCAGGAAGTCTGTGGGTTGGCTTTGCCTCCTGTACTCAGAGTGAGCAGATTCTCCATTAACAGCAGTGGAGAGAAATGGGACAAAGATGTGAGTGAGGCACCATGAGGACATGCATGGCCCAAGGAAAGACTTGAGCCTTTGCTCAAACTCATGTCCATCGAGTCAGTGATGCCATCCAACCATCTCATCCTCTATCATTCCCTTTCTTCTCCCACCTTCAGTCTCTCCCAGCATCAGGGTCTTTTTCCAATGAGTGGCTCTTTGCATCAGGTGGCCAAAGTATTGGAGCTTCAGCATCAGTCCTTCCAATGAATATTCAGGGTTGCTTTCCTTTAGGATTGACTGGGTTGATCTCCTTGCAGTCCATGGCAGTCTCAAGAGTCTTCTCTAGCAACACAGTTTGAAAGCATCAATTCTTCAGCGCTTAGCCTTTTTTAGGGTCCAACTCTCACATCTCATTTCCACTACTGGAAAAACCATAGCTTTGACTATACAGACCTTTGTCAACAAGGTGATGTCTCTGCTTTTTAATGCACTGTCTAGGTTTCATAACTTTCCTTCCAAGGAGCATCTTTTAATTTCATGGCTGCAGTCACTGTCTACGGTGATTTTGGAGCCCAAGAAAATGAAGTCTGTCACTGTTTCTATTTTTCCCCATCTATTTGTCTTGAAATGATGGGACCGGATGCCATGGTCTTCGTTTTTTGAATGCTGAGTTTTAAGCCAGAGTTTTCACTCTTTTACCTTCCTCTTTCACTCTCCTCTTTCACCTTCAACTAAAGAGGCTCTTTAGTTCCTCTTCACTTTCTGCCATTAGGGTCTAGAAACTAGATGCTTCACATCACCTTCTGCATTAAAGGCATTATTGATAAAGTTGTTAAGGAATTTATTTTTATGAAAGGAGAGTTTCCTGGGAATTTCACCCCTGAAATAGTTAGTAAATAAGTTAGTAAAGACTAAAATTAAATGTTGCCTTGTCAGTTGTTTTGGAATTCTGCATACTGTCTAGAAGCAAAAAGTTAAACATTTTAGGGTACTCAGTTTGGCTTCCCTGGTGGCAGAGATGGTAAAGAATCCACCTGCAAAGGGGGACACATGGGTTTGATCCCTGGGTTGGGAAGATCCTCTGAAGGAGGGCATGGCCACCCACTCTAGTATTCCTGCCTGGAGAATCCCCATAGACAGAGGAGCCTGGTGGGCTACAGTCCATGCAGTCACAAAGAGTTGGACACAACTCAGAGACTAAGTACAGCCCATACAAGTGACAGCTTTTGGCTCTGAATCCTACTTAGCTCCTCTTGGAAGATCAGCAACTATTTGTCTTTCAAAAGTGGTTTATGAGGAGATGTACTGTGTGAAGGAGGTTCCTGGGTCCACTGGACCCAGTTTTCTTTAGGAAGTGATGCTTACATGCTTAAACTCAAGGAAGCACTGAGTGAAAAATCAATCTCGGAGACCAGGGGTTAAGTTGGGAGCTTAAGAGTTGACTCTGAGTGAGTGTTTAAGAGTATCCATAGCTGATTTGCCAGCTGCTAGACAAGAGAGTTTTCTTTTTTTTTCTTTTTTTTTTTGTAAATTGCAGTGAAGTGGGCCTTACAGGTACAAGAATTACAAAACAGCATCTCTCTTGTGCTACTCCAAAGGCACAAGGCTTAGCTGGCACAGTACCAACTGGATTTCTTCTCTGCTCACTCTCTTGCCTGACACATTTGCTGAGGATGTAAATCATGCAGCCTTAGGCTATCACCCAGGGCCTGACCGTGAGCTCCTCCGTGGAAAGAAGTTTGCTGCCTTCTCAGAATCGAGCACATAGTAGGTGCTCAGTTTATTGATCTAAAATGACACACTTTGTGAGATTTGACATCCTCTGTACTCATATTTATAATCAGATGCAGATATTTGCATCAGAGGGCCTCCTTGTCTCCTTCAGGAGAAACTACATGACTTCATAATGCAAAGCAACAAGGAGCCAAGAAGTGGCCATGGATTAATTCATCCAATCCAAAAAATAATGCCTGAGCACCTGTTTTGCTAGATACTGCTCTGGAAGTTGGAGATAAAAAAAAAAAAAAAGTAAACTGCTCTCTTCATGGAATCCAGTGTTGGGAGATAGATAATAAGTAAAATAAATAAAAATAAATTAAAAAAAACATAGTATATCAGATAGTGATCAGTGCACGTGATGGGGAAATAGAGCAGTGAAACAGTGAGAAAAGGGTGGATAGTGCGGGGGGCAGAGGGCGCTGTTTAAAGTAAAGCAGTGAAAGACAAAGGGGAGAACAGCAGGAGATGGGGCTGACAAGGTCCAGGTAGCTGGACAGTGAGACCATACATGGTCATTTAGGCACCTGCAGAGACTTGAGTTTTCCTCTGAGCAAACTGAGAAGCCCTTCGAGGGTATACTGTATAAACAAAGCGCATCATCTGATTGACATTATCTTCTCACTCCTGAGCTGGGAAACAGCAGAATGAACAATGATGGTATGATCCTTGGAAGCTGACGGTTGGCTCTTTGGAGTCTGAGAACTCTCGTGAGAGGGTCATGTAGCTTTCTGTTATATCTATTTGGTCTTATTAGAGTTCACAAGACTGGGAGATATTATAGGTCCATCATATGTGTCTTTACATTTGCAGTTTAGACAGGAAAATGTAATCCAGAAAAATGGTAAGCACAGCATCATCATAGATGGCAGAGATGGCAACTCCTGTCATGTAAGTAGCAAGTTCTGCCTTGTGTCATGCCTGGAATTAGCCACCAAATAAGGCCAAATACAGGTCATCCCTAAGAGCCAAAACAGAAAAAGAGGGTTAGGTTACCTGATCTCTTTCTACTCTGTCAAATTCCAAAGAGTAAAAGAAGCCTATCAGGCAATATGAAGCAAATCCTTTCAGATCCTTTCTCAATGTAAGACAGATTTTGGCTTCATCTCCATCGCTAAATATGAATGAGTGGCTTGAAATGTTGATTGCAAATTCTAGACACCCCAGCTGTAATTTCCTGACCCCACAGGCTCTGCCTCCTGAATTTCAAGAAGAATTAGGACAATTCTTTTTTCACAGCTGTGATATGATATGCACCAAAACTGGCTCAAGTGATTAGGGATTATACTGGGTTAGATTCCTTCACAAAGTAGGGATTAGTCAAGACCAGAATTAGTGAAATCTGGAAGGAGTTAGTTATATGTGATCATTTTATGGGACCATGATTTGCGTTAACACAATTTCACTTGAACCAAGGAGAAAGAACCCTGAAAGAGTGGCTGGAAGATTTAATGGCTATATTCTATACAGTCTATTGGATCTGTAATATATATTTCCAATAAACCATATAAAATTCGATTGGTTCATGTCACATACCTTTAACTTTGGAAGGAATCATAATCTATGCAAACTAAATTTGGAAAAAAGTACTGCATTCTAGAAAGCCTATGCACAGTTCACATACATGATATTTACCAGAGAATTACTTATCCAGTGGAATCAGTTTCCCTACACAGGTGACAGTCTCGTGGCTCTTAGTGGTGGAATCATGTCTTTGGAAAGGCATGCCTTCCTCTCTTCCTGGATGCCTTTATTTTATGTTTCCATATCAGTTTGTATGGTTAGCACCTTTATGGTAAATTGAAAGCAAATTACATCTAAAATCACATTACAGTGACTACTACTACATTTTTTTAAAGCTATCTTGTTTTTTTTTTTTCTTCAGTTTCAATATGCTCTACGTCTGCAAATCTAACTGTCACAAATTTTAAAAATTATGCATATCCTCAGGGAAAACTGAGGACTGGCAGCGAATTGGAACCAGACTGAGATGATGTGTACTGTAACACTTCAAAATCAATGCTTCCAAAAAAAATTACAGAGGCTTTTAATATTCATAGAGACTAGAAACAGGTGTTTGAACAGAGCTTCAGTCACCTTTGACAGGAGCACAATGGATTTGTCTGAAAGGGTCTCATTTTCCCTGTCACTCACTGGCAGGATTCAGACCATCAAAACAGTTATCCTCCTGAGCTTTCACTACCTATTTCAAAGGATTACACTTGACATTTCTAATTTTTTTTTTCCTTTCGTTAAACCCCGTCCTCCGCCTTTTAAAATTGCATGATTTTGTTTGCAAATCAAAGTGGTCAGAAAAATACATTAGCGCTCATCTCTTCTGGACGCTGGGCTGACCTCATTGCTTTTTATGCCTACCAGTAGACCACGCCAACTATTTTTGGTTCGTCATTTATCTGTGCAGACAGAGATCAGCCCATGTGCCTCAGAAGAGCACTATTTAGCCAGATGGGGGTAACTAACTAACTGTGGCTTACAGGGAAAAGCTATTCTACTTAGGCTGCCAAAGATGTTTCATCTTTCTCTGCTTCAGTTTCCCTCTTTGTAAAAAAAAAAAAAAAAAGAGGAAAGCTGCTGTAACGCCAAGGCAAAGAGATATAGTACAAATGATGACTCTGTAGTTTGTTAAGTTAGAGTACCCTAAAAACAGCATTTAGGGCTCAGTACAAATAACTCCAAATGCTAAATTAGGTTTATATCATTTAGATAAGAAATGGCTTAGGGGAATTATTGGAAGGCATTGTCACTGGTTGACATCAGACACAGCATTTATCTGTCCCAGACCCATTTTCCTCATCTACTTTTGTTTGGTTTTGTTGTTGTTTTCTTTCATTTTTATCATCTATTCAGATTAAGAATTTGGACACTATCTCAAGGTTTCCATCCAGAAGTAAACATCTGTCACATAGCATATCCCTGAACTGCCCAGGGCCACAAGGAGATGGAATA
This sequence comes from Bos taurus, assembly GCF_002263795.3. NCBI lineage: Eukaryota > Metazoa > Chordata > Mammalia > Artiodactyla > Bovidae > Bos > Bos taurus. The sequence continues at coordinate 68,773,396 of NC_037339.1, forward strand.
AAGAAGAAAATAATAAAACAATAAAATGCAAAGTTAGCTATAATTACCTGACTAGTTCCTTAAAGATTCCTTTTTTCTTTCTTTTCTTTTGGAAAGGACAAAATCGTAAGAGGTATGACTTCAAAAAAACTAAGTAGAAGGTTTAGTCATGGAAGTCACATCAATTTCTGTGAGAGATGAGAATAAAGCAAATAAGAAGTAAAGCTTCAGGGTTTCAAAGTTGCTGAAAGGGTTTTAAGGGAGGACAGAGGTGTTGTGTGCATTTTTTTGTAATATAAAGTTTTACCCTTTAGCCAAAAGGACAGAAAGGTAGCATTTAGGAGGAAAAACAGACAGTAAAGTTGATGATGGAGTTTTTAGGATCATATTTACAGAGGCCTCACAAGTCAAATATTTGAAAAATCATTAGTAATGAAATTTGTGCTTTCCCTCAAAAGGATTCCTTTTGCTCCCTATTCAGTTTGCCACTGACACAGATTTCTCTGTCCTCCCCCCAAACTCCTCTGAAAGCCATGTCTGCTTTGGATGGATGGATGGATGCTTTCAAATTTGGTTGAACGGTTGAGAGAGATTTTCAAAGCACTTAAGCAATTTACTTTGACTTGACATTTGAATCACAGATGAAGCAATGTGCAAGTTTAAAGTAACCAGAATCATGGAACCCAATATTCCCATTTCACTGTATAGTTTTTCCTATAAAACACAGTCTGGGGGAAAAAAAAAAAAAAAAACCCTTCCTTTCTCATCATTCTTACCATGCATTTAAAATTCACTTTAAATATCACCCAAGAACCTGAATGCCAAAAATAAATGTGAAGTGCCTTTTCAAATATTACACACAGTGGCCTTCAGATTGGACCCTCTCCTCACCAGAACAATTTCCATACAGCTGCTGATATGCCCCTGAGCATATCAGGCTTAAGAAGAATGAGAGAAAGAAAGCAAGAGATAGGTTTATAAATTATTTTGACTCAAAGCCCCCAAAGTAGAAACATGCTCACACACATCGCCAGCCTGTTACTTAGAAACTAGCACCTCAGGACAGAGGGATATTGAAGTACTATCGAATCCACTTTCTGCAGCTACCACCTGTGAATTACGTCTGGCAGCAGGAGTTTTATGATACTATTGTAGAAGTAATGTACCTCTTAAAGGGCAATTTACTAAGTTGCTGATGAAATGCTTTGCAAATATGTTCATTTCAGGGTGGTTAGGAAAATTAACCGCTGCATATTTTCCATATTGTCATATATGCCAACGTGCTGAGAGGATCCAGAGCAGATTTCTTAGAAAGCTGTTTCAGTGGAACATACGGCCGGTTAGTCACCTGGTTAGAACATGAGGCTGATGAGGCCAAAGATTTAGGGAGATTCCCTGAGGCTTCTTTTAAAAGCGGTCTTACCATCAATGTCCCCAAACCATTAGACCTATAAAATGTTCTCTAAGCGTCAACTCTTTTTTGTGCCATTGTATCCAATTTTCTATTCTATCAATTTGACCCCCGTCTAGCCTGGGCCCCTAACAATAGAGTGTAATGTAGCATCATTAGACCTCAGATTACACTTTGAAGAGGTTCCCTATAAATCCAGAGCCACTTTGACAATCATACAAAAGAAGAAATCAAAGGGATAGGCGGATAAGTGAATATAAGATTGGAAACTGGTGTTCCATTAAGTTGGTATGACCTCATTGTGGACAAAGATCTGTGCTTATTTGTATGACCTCTAAGAGCTCTCTTAGCAGACATTTATAAAGTTTTAACAGTTTAAAAGGCCACTGAGATTCTTTATTTCATCTGACCCTCAGAATAGCCCTCTGAAAAAGGGAGGAAGTTATTGTCTAAATACTACTCAAGAAAAACAAAAGCTGGAGGAGATTAGATTTGCTTGAGATCACCCAGCTAGTAAGTGATGAAATTAAAAGTTGAAACCAGATCTTCTCACTCCAAGTCCATCATGGAAACTACACTTTGGCCAAAGTACATATATACAGGAGCCCTTAGACTCTGATGCTGGGAGGGATTGGGGGCAGGAGGAGAAGGGGACGACAGAGGACGAGATGGCTGGATGGCATCACTGACTCAATGGACGTGAGTTTGAGTGAACTCCGGGAGATGGTGATGGACAGGGAGGCCTGGCGTGCTGCTATTCATGGGGTCGCAAAGAGTCAGACATGACTGAGCAACTGAACTGAACTGACCTAGCTTAATACCTACAGAGGCTGTGTAAGTAACCTCTAAAGTGCTTAAAACACTACAACATTTAACAGTTTCAATGGCTGAATCAATGATTCTTCTCTCTTCTCTAACTAAATAATTTTAGAGCAAGATAGCAAATAAATTGCAATTTGCTTGCCAAGGACACCAAGTTTGCACCCCAACTTAGAAAAGAATACAGTGATGGATTAGCTATGTCTGCCCTGGGCATAGAAAATGGCAGGTAGCAGCACACATATTTGCCAAAGAATCTATCATTTTATAAAACAGACTTGGGGTTTATGATGAGAAGCAACATTGACAAGTCTCTTTTAAGCATCAATAAATGCTTGATGATTTAAAATAGATAACCAACAAGGACCTATTGTAGAGCACAGGGAACTCTGTTCAGTATTATGTGGCAGCCTGGATGGCAGGGGAGTTTGGGGGAGAATGGATACATGTACATGTATGGCTGAATCTCTTTGCTGTCCACCTGAAACTATCAAGACATTATTAACTGGCTATAATCCAATATGAAATAGAATATTTTAAAAAACAAAAAATACTAAGCACTGTATTAGGCACTGTGAATAAACACCAAGGAGTTTAAGAGAAAGGCTTTGCCTGTATAACTTACAACCCAATGTGGAAAATAAGCCAAACGCACAAACAGCATTTTAGATGTTAATCGTCTGATTCTGACTGCAAACATTGCACAGATTTGTAAAGGGGCGAATCACACAATAAAAGGAGTCCGTCTTTGTGAACCGTGACATCTTTCGAGAGGACTATCAAGGGACCAAATATAGATGTGGAAAGAACTTTAATGGAATTCCTATATAGTTTCAGAGTGCTGTATTTTCTTACATTATTTCATACCATGGGAAATATTTTACAAGGTTCAATTAGAGTCCAAAATGGATTAAATGTTTTGACTCACTGCTGAGCTCGCCCATGTAAAAATATGTTCACATGCGTGTCTTTAGCAATTGAGTCTATGAATGCCATGATTTTAGCTATAATGAAAATGGACAAGAAGTAAATAATAAGCCCCCCAAAAATATCTTTTCTTCCTAATACAGGCAGAAAAAAATAAAGCTGCAACCTAGACCCTCAGTTTCCTAAGAAGACTTGATGACAAATTCCCTGTAAGAGAAATGGTGGGGAAATTAAGATTTCTTTGAAAATAATCTGAGGATGAGGGAGTTAGGGTGGGTGGGGGAGTAGAAGGTAAAGGTGATAAATTAAACAGAATTGACCATGAGTTGATAATCAATGAAGCTAAGTGTTAAGTACATGAGGGTTCATTATATTAATACTATTCTCTCTACTTTTATTTATATTCAATATTTGAAGTTTCCCATTAAAAATGTTCTTAAAATCCATCTTAAAGATGCAGTCACAATTTAAAGTTTGAGAAGTAGAGGCACTTATTTGATGTTACCATAGAATGAAAAGGGAAAGATATTCAAAGCCATGATGATTACAAGCTGGTGGGGAGAGTTGCCTGGTTAAGATGTGCACCATTTGGGTAAATTAGGACAAAGAGAAAAATCAGAGATGAGGGCTGCTGCTTTTTTCTCCCCCACCACCAGTTGTCTCATGGGTGTAAATGTATCATCGATTCGGTGTAGCAGGCTCTTTGGATGCTATAATTTCTCATCTGTTTCCTGCTGCAAAACCCATCGGCTACGCCTGTATCCAGGTTTACATCACAGCTGTGAAACATTAATCTCAGGAACACATTCTCCCATCACTGCACTGGCGGATGCGTGCTGTCTAGTTAGTTCCCCAGCAGGCTCCTGGCTCCTCTTCTGATGCTCTCCTGGCACCACTAACAACTGTGGGACTCTTGTCAATCTGGGGACGGGGCTGCTGTGCTGCTCCTTGGGTGGCCCTCCATGGCCTGTACTTATTTCCACTCATTTCCCTGAACCTGGGAAGGATTTGTCACCAGGGTGTCTGGGAATCAAAGCTCTCCTGTGACTTTGTCATATTAAACCTTGGATTTGAAACAGGCTTGTTCATCATATTTTCTGTGTGTGAATATGTTCTTCATACCTTCTTTGCAGAGCCCTGTGTACTCCCTGCTAAATGGTTTATTAATTACGGTATTTAATAATAAGATTGTACTGTAATTAGGTCATGCATAAATGTCTAAATCTTGGTTCTGGTTTGTCTGTATTTCTTCAGATAGTCTCCATATTTATTTTAATGATTAAGAGAGATAAAATGGGATTTTTATCATGTGACTCCTGCTGGTTAAACTCCAGCTAAATTAGTAGGAAACTACATCTGTTGGGTAACTGAGATTTCCATGCTGAAATTGAGGATAAAATATGATATGAATTGTGGAAAATTACCTCTCCCTGCTCCCCACTATCTTAAAAAAGAATAGCCTATGTGTTTATAAGATGAATGACTTTAAAGAGGTCAAAGAGGGTGAGCTTTTTTTTTTTCCCCAGAACAGATCACATAGCGGAGTCTAAAGCCATAAATGATAGGGCTAGGGTAAATGGACAGTGACAAGATGAGAAAAGCAATTAAATTGGATAGAAATGGGGTTCAAGGATATGAGATGCTCTCTAGTAATCCCAAGACTGTCATACCCAATGAAAGACTATAAGGCCTTTTTTAGGGAAAATGGCTGAGAAAGGATACCCAGAATCAAAAGAAAACAAAGCAAAAAAAAAAAAAACCCTGAGTTTTCCCAAGAGAAAACTTTGATCAAGTTGAGGCCAGTGTCAGGAATGACAAGAGATCAACAAAGCCCCAGGGAATTCAGCAAATCTTTCTGCTCAAGCTGGAGGAACTCTATTCTGTGAATCTGTAGAGGCATGAAGAGAGTATATGTATGAAATAATGCATTAGATTTGCACACCGCATACATACAACATATAATTTCTTCAACACTCTTAGAAAATTACTTTCTGACACTCATAAGTGAGAAGGATTACAGGAGATAAGAGGGTGGTTTGTGTTCCAAAGGTAGCCACTGGGAAAAGAACGATGTTATTTAAATGATTGTAACTGACTATCCTCCTAAATTGCATGCTGAGCTCTGTTCTCCAGTTGATTTTCTACAACTTAGTCAAAGCAACACTGGCATAGACCACTGCCCTGAAATGATACTGTATTTGTCTCCATTTTTTTATTTAATAAGAAAGAAATTTCATGAACAGAAGGAAAGCTATGTGATGCCAAAATGGTAGTCTGTCCACTCATGTATTGGGAACGTAAGAGAATAATGCAGGCTTTTTTGCTTTTTAAGCCTGTAGAAATGTATGGGAGCTTCCCTGTTCCCAAGAGGAATCAGTACTCTTGGGAGGAACTGCTGAATGGGTGTTATTTGCAAGCATAGAAAACTTCACTCTGTGTCTAGAGAGTCATGGGAGTCTTACTGCACCTTGTTAGTCATTTTCTCCATCCAACCTTTGCTACACAATAGACACAAGGTTGTTTCTGGACCTGCCAGGATGGCAAAAGGATATCTCACTCTTTATGTACTGCATTTGATCAACATGTGTCATTAATCTCCCCTTCCTGCTCGGTGCCAGTAAATGATGGAACACTTTAACAGTTCTTTTTTCAATCAGATTGATGTACGCACATTCCTTGAATTTTCAAGGTCATTAATTTTCACATTAGTCTCTTAGGTTGGTAGCACACAGATTGATATATTGATGATATAGTCTTGCATTGATTCTATATCATCTTTAATGCCATGAGTCATGAGTGGTGTTTCCTTCTCAGCCATGACACAGTAAGTGGAAATATTATTTGCAGAGACATAGGGAACCTAGCTTTTGTCCCTTCTGTAGCATCTTAATGTCCCTAGATGAAAATAACTACAGAATCTACTTAGTCATCTAAAGTGTCTTTGGCATGTATTGACCTTTCTTCCTGAGCTGTAGGCAGTATCTAGAGCATCTAACAATTTTAGCCTAGTGACCTTCTATTTTCATTGATGCTTCAAAGTAACTAAGGACTTCCCTAAGTTATTTCAAAATAGTTCATTGAAGAAATAAGTTCCCTAGTCATCTGGATTGAGATTGATTGCCTGCACATTTGATGCATCACCCCATGTTAAATTATTCAGTATGGGTCAAAGTCATGATGAACCTCTTACAAATGTGATATTTCAAAGATAACTCAGCATGTTATTTCATCTCCTTTCACAGATTAGACCACATGTGCCTTGTTTGTGCAACAAACATACCTAATACAATGAAAATAGTAAAATAAAATTTTAATCACCACAAGCAGTTGATTGGTGTCATTAACCACTTTAAAATATTGTAAAGTAATTAAACTCCAATTAAAATAAATAAATTTATATTTAAAAAACCAGAAACACAAAAAAATAAATAAAAATGATTGGAAATAACTGAAACATACAGAGTTGTGTTATAAAAGTTACAAAACTTACATTAAGCAGTGTCTATTTTACTGAAGAAAAAGTGCAATTTGATTTTCTTAAAAAAATCTTTTTTGGTGACCAAGGTATAAAATCTTTAGCTCAAGTTTTAGAATACAAGAGAATGCCATCAACTGTGTTATGCAATAAATATGGATTCCAAACACAACTCATCAGCAATTTTCAGTGTAACATTGTTTAGTCATTTTAACCTCACTGGACCTCAGTCTCCTTATCTGCAAAATAAAGTTACATTAAATCCTCATAGAAGTTCCTTATGCTCTAGGGAACTTCCCTGGTGGTCCAGTGTTTAAGACTGCGCTTCGAATGCAGGGGACACAGATTCGATCCGTGGTCAAGGAACTTAGATCCCACGTGCCACATGGCGCAGCCAAAAAAAAAGGAAAATTGTTTCAAAAAAGTTTCTTAGCTCTAAACGTTCATATATACATGTTAGAAAATCATGCAGAACATTCAAAAAGCACTTGAAACCAAGAAATGTTAACAAAAGAGTTAACACAAATTTTCATCAATCTTTGAGGCACGTAAGAGTTATACATTGTTAAAAAATCCAGAGCAGTACAGAGCAGGGTAGTGAATGTTACCAATTCGAGTCAGTAATTATTTTACTAATCAGGGATTGAAAGTCTCATTACATGGCATCCAATCTGGGGAACCAAGATGTAATTTGGTCCATTTAGTGCAAAACTAAGGCTCGTTGGAAGCTTACAACATAGCAGGGGGGAGAGGACTTTTCACTACAGAATTTTCTGAATAATCAAAGCTCATTTCTGTCCTCAAACCAGGATATGCAGATTTCTGGTTTTGTTGTTGTTGTTTTTAACTTTTGGCTCATTGAAAAGTATTGGCCTCTTTGATCATACACTTAAATGTGTGAGCCCTCTCAAATCCCATTTGGAAGCTGAGTATGATTCCGAAAAGAATTAAGTCCAGTGTACAGTCAAGTCCAAAATGTACTTCTCTAGAAAGCCAAAGGGTGAGATCACAGAGGACAGAAGTGATGTGTGGAGGGGTCTGAGGAATGTGGGACAACCTGTGCTTCTAGAAATATTCTCCGTGGTTTCAGCACGCTTCCCTGTTACCTCTTTTTATCTCCCCCTTTTCTCCATTCTTTTCCAGAGCAACTCCATCCTTAAGCCCCCTGCCCTTTTCCTTATACTTTAACCTCCTCTGAGAACCCATGCATCCTTATAACTTCTTCTGCCTCTGGCAGTGCGAGCAAGTCCAGCCATGGAACAGAGAGGTCAGGAGGCTTCAGGATAAGTCTCATTAACGAGAAGGGATCTGCAGACTCTACAGAGCTCAACAGAAAACAGATTGAGTAAGCCTCAGGTATCGGTTTGTACTGTACTGGAAAGATGAAATGAGTGGACCAGATCAGGGAGGCCAGTTGGTCAAGGCAGAGGACAAAAGCGATTGGCCCTGGAGCCTTGGTACTCTACGTGTGGTCCGTGGCCAGCAGCATTTGTTGTACTTCGGAACTGGTAGAATCCCAGGCCCAGCCCAGACCTTCTGAATCAGAACTTGCATGTGACTGCTATGTGCGTGTGAAAGTTGGAGAAGTAATGATCAAAACCAAAATGAAAAGAAAAGAAAAAAGTCAGTAAAGATAGAAGGGAAGAGGCTCTGCACCAGCCAGGTTCTACCTGGTACGTTTGACTTTTGCACATTCTTTCCAACCCTGATGAAAGTTAGCAAACATAGCCAAGAAGGAGCAAATATTGTAGAGGGTGGGCCACCTCCTGGTGACCCTGAGGTCAGGGGACTCTAGATTCTTGTCTTGGTGCAGCAGGCGCTTGATTCTGAAAAGTGGGCTGGGGAAGACTAATTGGACCTTGAAAGCCAGCTAAAGAGTTCTGGTGTTTTTCCTGGATGCATAAACTTATTCCGGAGGAATTTAACAAAAGCAATGATTTAGGATGAAACATCCTGCCACAAGGAGCAGTAAAAAAAAAAACCACCATAATGGAAAGTAGGCAAAGCAGGTGTGTATATGTTTTGCTAATTTTGTCCCTGTGCTTTCATCAGTGTCATTCCTGATGAAGAGAATGTGGCCAGTCTACTCCTTTCTTCCCATCTCCATCATTGCCATCCTTCAAGGTCCACTCAGGTGCCTCCTTCTCTCCGAGACATCTCTCCTAGTGATACAAAGCCACATCAGCATCGTCATGAGTCCTCTGGCCCCAAGGCCCTCGGAGTCTATTCTGTGTGTTTTACCTTAAGGGTCTCAACATAGAGACGTGGACTTGATAGGATCCTAATTCCATCTCCACCTTCAATCTTCCAGGGATGGGACATGGATGACTCACCAAGTCATTCAGTACAGGTGAAGGTGGTGGGGAGACCTATAATTGTTAAACAAGAGAGCTTCTCCTTTTATTGAGCTGAATTTCTTTTTTTTCCCCTTTGTGTCAATCACATACTGAAAAGCACCAGGATAGCATAACTGTCTGCCTTTCATCTATTTTGTATTCACAAATCCTGTTGAGTCTGCGAGTTGAAATTATTTTAGGCTTTCTTTACTGATCTGAAAGAGCTGGGGCATTCTCTTCTCTAACAAAGCTCATTTGGCCAGTGTTCCTTCTGACACATAGCTACTAAGAGAATTCAGGTAGACCCTTAACTGGCTGTGTTCTCTTTTTAGTTCAGATGTAGTTAGTTTATGATTTTACAGCTCAGGTATCACCCTGGACCACAGAGAGTTTGGAGCAGGCATATCAGGAGTAGGCAGCCTGAGTGGAAAAAAAAAAAATCAACCCATAATGTAGGGGATGAGATACATGCAAAGGACACTTGAGAGACAAAATGTTCTTGGGCCAAAAGCACACAAACCAAGGAGCTGACTGTGCCCTGATCAATGTTATTTACATTTGTAAAGAGCAGCGAATCTGTCAGTCCAGAGCACTCAGTCACTTGGATCTGAGATGAAACAAGAGTCTCAGGGGTGCCTATTAATTGAGCCATGATTGTCCACACTCAGTCCAGGGACAAAGCACCTCGGTCAAAGACTCGCCCTGTCTGGCCCCAGTGTCAGGCCTCTTTTAGAAATAATTAGAGCCTGACTCCCACAGACATTCCTATCAGACAACCAGCCATTCCCTCTGATTGCCTCAATACCAACCACCTTGAGTTGGAGACCAAACTGGGTCTCAGATCTGCAAGTCAGGGACCAGACAGAACCTCAAACAAGGTGACTCAACCAAGACAAGGTCAGCTGTGAGCCCAGCCAGCTGCTTTCTCCCTGTGGACACCAATCTCTTTCTACCTCCAATAGAGCCGTTACATGACTCCCTGTTCAGTTTGCAAATCACAAAAGAAGTCCCCAGGACCCAGATCTAATCATCTCCCACTACTGAGTGCTTGAAATGTGGCAGAAACAGTGATATGTGCTGCATATACATTATTTAATTCACAACAACCCTGTGTGCTAAGTCACGTAAGTCTTATCCAATTCTTTGCAAGCCTATGGGTTGTAGCCTGCTAGGCTCCTCTGTCTGTGGGATTCTCCAGGCAAGAATACTGGAGTGGGTTGCCATACCCTCCTCCAAGGGATCTTCTCCACTCAGGAATTGAACCTATGTCTCTTACGTCTCCTGCATTTGCAGGTGGGTTCCTTACCACTAGCATCACATGTGAAGCCCCAATAATCCTGACGAGAAACTATTATCCCCATTTTCCATATTGAGGAACTAAAGCAAGGCATGATACGAGAGCCCAATTGGAGACACAGCAAAGGGCAGTAGAGTGTAACTTAAACCCATCCAGATGCATGACATAGCTCTACCCTCCTTTCCTTAGCATTAAATCCAAATATTAGGGAAAAGATAGCATTACATAAGACAGAGAATCCCCTCAAGTTATTACAAAAAGGACAAAAGTCAATATTTCCAGAAGTGTCAGGATATTATAGTCAAATGCTGCAAGATAAAAAAAAAAAAAAATTACCCATCAAGAACTTATTTGCAAAGCAGAAATAGAGACACAGACAGAGAACAAATATAAAGATATCAAGTGGGAGAAGCAGGGATAGGATGAATTGGGAGACTGGGATTAACATACGTAAACCACTGTATATAAAACAGATAACTAATGAGAACCTACTGGATAGCACAAGGAACTCTACTCAATGCTCTGTGGTGACCTAAATGGAAAGGAAATACAAAAAGGAGGGGATATATGTGTCCATATGGCTGATTCACTTTGCTGTACAGCAGAAACTAACATAACATTGTAAAGCAGCTATATTCCAATTTTAAAAATAAACGATTATAAAAGTGTTAAAAATTCACCCATCAAGATTAACATAGGTCATCCTATCCAAAACGAAGACTGTTCTTAGACTATTTTGCTGGTGGTTAAGTGTAATATTTTATTTGGTAAATGTTTGTTTTCTCGCATGTATCTTTCCCCACAATAAGAAATGGTTTATGAAGATAAGGCCCTCTGGAAGACTGATGGTGTCTACCCAACCACTGAACAACCCACAAGAGTAGATATTTGGTTGGAAACAGAATGATTAGAACTTTTTCGGGTTTTATTTAAAATCGGAAACCAACACTTTAGTGATAGATTGTGTATGAAAATAGGGGAAAGGAAAGAGTATTAGTTAATGATTTGGACAATACATTAGAGTATCAGTCTCTGAAAATGAGGATGCCATTTGAAAAATAAGCAGGAAGAGCAGATGATAAATTCTCACTGGAACAGGTCATGTTTAATAGATACAAAGTCTACTAGGAACTGTCCGGAGCTTCCCTGGTGGTACAGATGGTAAAGAACCTGGCTGCAATGTAAGAGACCCAGGTTGGATCCCTAGGTTGGGAAGATTCCCTGGAGAAGGGAACAGCTACTATACACTCCAGTGTTCTTGCCTGGAAAATTCCATGGACTGAGGAGCCTCATGGGCTATAGTGCGTGGGGTCACAAAGAGTCAGACACAACAGAGGGAGGAAGCACAGCACACATGCAGGAGAGGAGGGTTTGATCCCTGGTTCAGGAAGATCCCCTGAAGGAGGAAATGGCAACCCACTTCAGTATTTTCACCTGGAAAATCCCATGGACAGTGGAGCCTGGTGGGCTATATAGTTCATGGGGTCGCAAAAGAGTTGGACACCACTGAGGAGACTAACACAGGAGCCATCCTCTGGTTTGTGTGTCTGCTCAGTCTCTAAGTCATGTCAGACTCTTAAGAACCCCATGGACTTCGGCCCACCAGGCTCCTCTGTCCATGGGATTTTTCAAGCAAGAATACTGGAGTGGGTTGCCATTTCCTTCTCCAGGGGATCTTCCTGACCCAGGAATGGAACCTGCATCTCTTAATGTCTGCTACATCAGCAGGCAGTTCTTTACCACTAGCACCATCTGAGAAGCCACTGGTTAGTTATTTGTAAATAAAGATTTGGAATTTAGAAGCAAGGTTAGTAGGCAAAGAAATAAAATCATCAGACAAATGGAGTCTTGAGTGTCGGTGAAATTAACAAGAGGGTTTGTGTAGAAGGTTCAGGGCTACACTCTGGGGGAACTAACACCTAGGAAATGAGCAACTAACAACTAATAAACAAGCAAAAGGAAGGAGAGAAGTAGTGCCTAATAGGAGGAAACAGGGAGGGAGGTGTAGGCCCAGGCTTGAAGGATACAAGAATGTAAAGGACAAGCCTATGGCCCCCAGTGTAGCAGAGAGGACAAGAATATGGCAATTAAGAATTTCACCTTTGTGAAAGCTGTTTCTGACCAAAACCAGACTAATGTGAACTGAGAAATGATTGAGAAGGGATTAAGATATGAATTGAGGCTATACTTTTGCAGGAGATTGCCTGACAATAGGACATTGTTATGGCAGATTTTCAAATTATTTTTCAATGGCAAATATTTAAACATGTTTAAATGCTGAAGGGAAATAACGTAACTGAAGGAACAAAGGTCCCCGGAAGAGGAGGAGGAAATGGGTCCAAAATCAGCAAAGGAAAAAACTCTTGGGAGGTGTTTTGATGGCCTCAATTTTCTCTGTGAAACAGAGAGCAGATTGATCTGCTGAAATGTTTCAGCACAGGCCTGGGCATATGGTATTTGCTCAACAGATATTTGTTTTATTTAATTATTGGCAGAAGTATATGGGACTTGGATGAGCATAGAATGTGAGAGGCCTGGAGGCAGGAGTGAGTCTGGCATAGTCAAGCGTCATTGAGTAAGAGGTGGCTCTCACCAGTGCCTGGTCCCAACCTCACGGTCCTGACTTAACTAGTTCAGGCTGGGCAGGAAGAGTTTTAAAAGTCTCCACTGATTCTCTTTGTAGTCAAGATTGAGACTCACTAGCAGAGCAATAAATTTGGAAGATACTCAGAGCAAGGAAAGGCTACTCTTTTTAAGGGGCCAACAGAGCTGTCTTGGGAAGGAATTATTGCCTATAATGATGTAAAATAAGATTTAATAGCATTTCATTTTTTATGTCCCCCAAATTATTAACTTCTGTGTGTATAAAACTGAGAAAGCAAAAGATAAATAATTATGAAGAGCTTGAGACTAATTGCAAAACATTTTCTGACCTCCAGACATTGGCAATTGAGATCACCCATCTCCTTGCCTTACTCTAGGGCCATTGGAAGAGTGTATGAAAAGGAAATGAAAAATGACTTTCATTGCATACATGCCAGTTACATTACAGCCAAACACTGGACTGGGCTCTTTAGTGTATTGTCTCATTTAACTTTCTCTATGGCCCTTAAGATAGTTATTACTGCTGCTATTTTACAGACTTCTAAACTGATTCTCATTTGTGAATGACAAGAAGGGAGGTCCTAGAGTTTTGGAAAACTTGAGGAAGAGTTGGGAACCCCAGCATCAGAGGAGCCCCTTTTCGCTCCACTTCAGTAGATAAAAGCTGAGGAAGTCATCAGGGAATGGAAAAACACCTCCCATGTCCGGATGTAAATATTTAGAACACCATACATTTATGTGACACCTGTTAACACAATTCATCCTCTGTTGCCTTTGACATTTTATTATTCTAAAATGAACTTTGCCCTTTAGTATAACAGTAATCCATTAAAAGGAAAGAAAAGAGAAATGGAAACTAATGTGTGATGTGAAGATCCTGGAGAAGGTTTTTTATACCCCTGTGCCTCTGCTCAAGATCAATTTTTCTCTTCCATCCCAATAACATGGTTAGCCAAGCCAGACAGAATCAGAGAAATGGCTCTTCTCTCTTGTTTCTGCGACAGTCAAAATAATAAATAGGCTAATCATGTCAGTCATATTGACTCAGGTCATCTTAGACACACACCACCCTTCGGGAGTACAAAAGCCCCATTCCAGGATTTCTGTTGAATGATTTAGGCTCTTGGCCTGAAAAGAAAACCTATTTTTTCCTTTTCTCTTTATTTGTGTGAACACTATGGTCTAGGTCATATGGAAACATGTCTGGGAAGAAACTGCAAGACAGCTCTGAAATCTGCAGCCTGGTGGCAAGCTTTTATGAATACATCACACAATGTAGAGGAAGCTTTTATATTAATGAAAAACACAGGTGGTAGATGAAGAGCCGTGGCCACTGATTTTGACACCACCTGAGAACTATGTCATTGGCATAGAGTGTATGTGTTGCCATCATTTGAAATTAAGTCTGCAGCTGCCCACCACTCCTATTGCCTGTGGCGATGTACCAGTGTCAGAACCCACGTCAGTAGTCACTGAGGTCTGGTGGGCAGAAGACTGGGCAGGAGCCTAGAAAGACGTCATTGATCTTCCCCACCCTGGTGGCTCAGACAGTAAAGAATCTGCCTTCTATGCAGGAGACCTGGGTTTGATCCCTGGGTTGGGAAGATCCTCTGGAGAAAGGAATGGCAACCCACTCCAGTATTCTTGCCTGGAGGATTCCATGGGCAGAGGAACCCAGCAGTCTACAGTCCATGGGTTCACAAAGAGATGGACACAACTGAGCAAATAACACACACACACACACACACACACACACACACATTGGTTCTGGCATCAGCAAAAAAGGTAGAGATATCCCTCTCTGTCTACCCCTCATTGATATGGCTAGGGACCCAATGGTTTAGACAAAACCAAGGCATTTATTGCATTTTATATTTGGCTGGTTGATTTGATAATGTGTTAAAATGAAACAGGTAAAAGGAGTTAGTTTTCCACTACTAACATTTTTATTTACTGAGTCTCTTATGTCTCTGCACTGTCCTGTTCTGAGGAAAAAAGGAATTAAAATAGGACAAGTTCGTCTGTTTCAGCAAGGTCCTGGAGCAGTGCATGCGTTTATCTGCCTCACACACAGGAACCTGGCATCCTCCCATCTTTCCTTTCAGCATATTTACTGTTGAAAATATGCATCTGCTTTGTATCATGTACAGTTCTGGGCACTAAGGAATAAAAGACAAATAATTTGTAGTATCTACCATCAACGAGCTCCAAGTCTAGCAGAAGAGACAGATGGAAAAAGAGATGATTATGCCACCAGGTGTGAAAGGCAGGGAGCGAGATAATCAAGGTGCCACGGGAACCCAGGGTGGGGAGCTTTCAGAGAGAAGGACTCCAATCTCCCTGGTAAAATTTTTGAAAACTTGCTTGAAATTAATCAAGTATTTGGCAACCGACGTTCCCTGAGTGGGTAGCACAACTTGACACGGAAGGAAAAGGAGGACCCAGGAGTCAGATGACTAGTGGATTGTGTGGGAAAGAGAGAAGGCCTACAAAAATGAGGGAAGAAACAGGCTGAGTATGAAAGGATGAGGGAAAAGAATAAAACCCACTGAGAAGGAAAACTGGAGGGGGAAGTGACTAAGCAAATGGTATGGGAGCAAATGACAAGAAAAAGGCTCTAGAGCCTATGAAGGCTGCTTAACTCATGCCATGTATGGTTTTGTCATTTATGTTTGTATTAAGCAATGCCATCATTGCAAATGATTTACATTATCAATTTGGTCTTTTTTTTTTTTTTTTTAACTTCATTCCCCAAATGCCAAAGAACATGTTAGCTGTGTTGGAGGAAAGTTTTTAGGAGGCAGTCACTACCATTTTTAATAAAAATCCGTCTTGGACCACAACTGTCTCTCCATGCCAGGGCCAGGACACCCAACTGCTCAGGGGACATTGCCACTGAGTGTCTGATCTATCATTCTTTTCCTTTGAAACGTGACTCTCATTCTCCTATCATTCCCCCTTTGTCATCATGCTTTTCACTATCTCCTTGTCTGCAGGCTGTTTTTAATTGCCGCTCCCTCTCATCTGATATTCCATCTTCTACTCCACCGATACCTCCCAACCTTCCTTCTCCACTTTGTTTAAAGCCTAGTAATCCTAGTAGGCTTCAAAAACACAGAAGGCTATCTCTGCACCCCTGTCCCTCCCCAGGCTGGTTTAAATTCTTTCTTTGAGGTTCCATTGCACTTGGTACGTGATTCCTGCTTAGTCCTCATCACACTGAATAATAATTGCTAGTGTGCTTGCCTGTCTTTCTGTGTGTCCAGTAGCTAGTAGGGGACCATACACATCACAGGCACCCAGTACACATTGGCTGATTAAATGAATGAGTAAAGAAAATAATAATGCGTCTTAGCAGTCAACAAAGTCGTGGGTTGCAAGTCCTTAGTTTCACTGAGCCTTTCAGAGATCGTCAGTGACTTAGTCGTCCAAAAGTTATACTGACATACAGGTCAAGTTTCTGACCCATCCATTTTGTTTTGTTTTAAGCTTTTTATTTTGTACTGGAGTACAGTCGATTAACGGTGCTGTGGTCATTTCAGGTGAACAGAGAAGGGACTCAGCCATATATGTACAGGTATCCATTCTCCCCCAAACTCCCTGTCCAGCCTGCCACATACCATTGAGCAGAGTTCCCTGTGCTGTACAGTAGGTCTTTGTTGGTTATCCATTTTAAATACAGTATTGTGTGCATGTCAGCTCCAAACTCCCTAAATATCCCTTCTCCCTGGCAACCATAAGTTCATTTTCCAAGTCTGTAAGTCTCTTTCTATTTTTTAAGTAATTTCATATTTTTATCATTTTTTTAGATCCCATATATATAGGATGACCAACCCATCCATTTTTTATTATGAGTGCTATTATAAACATTATATTTTTAAATTATATTTTTTCAATTTTTCTACATTTTCTATAGTAGGACACTATCATTATTTAACCTTTAAAAATAAATTAATAATTTCTTCTCAATAAAGAAAAAAATGTAAAGCAAGACCCAGTCTTTTGTGGCCTAGCAGTGTGTGTGGAGGGGAATAGAGTGGATAATTTAGGGGAATTGGGGAAGAGATTGGTAGTTCAGAAAATATTTTGTGATACAGTGTAGAAAGCATTAACTTTTGAACGCTGGATATGGTTTATTAATATGGGAATCATTACAAAGGTTAACTTGGATGTGCATGGAATGAGGTTGATAACTGCACAGTCTCATGTGAATTTTGAGAAACAAATGTACATTATCTGGATACATTTTTTAAAATATAATTATGAATTCTACATATTAATATATGCAAAGAAAAAGAGATTGATGTATACAATATAGAGGCATGCAATAGGCATATCTTTCTGCAAAAAGCCAGAAAGGGTTTATTCAATAAATATCCAGCAGCCTCTCTCAGAATAGTCTACTATCAGTATAGCTGTTTGTCTTAGAATTCTGACCCAATTCCAACTAAGTAATTTCATCCTGCCTGCTTAAATTCCCCCTACACAGAATTCTTCTTCATTTCTCGTCCCATCTGAAGTGTTACTCCATCCTGAAAACAGCTTGGTGTACCACTCTAAAGGTGACTGCTTTGCCGTGATGAGTGAGGCAATTTTGTTATGTTAAGTGCTATAGGGAAAAAGCACTTACAGTACCCCCATAGAAACGCAAGCTAATATTACTCAATGAACCTTCCTTTCAGCTGTTGTGCTGCATGGCATTTTTGAAATGAGGAGGCCTTCACCCACTGCAGCTTATTTATGTGATGTATTCAAAATGGGCCCATTTCCTGAAGGCATCTGGGAATATGTAGAGAAGAAATATGAAATAAACAGAAATTAAACAGATGAAGTTAAACAGCTAACAGTAGAGAGATCAGTGGGGTTGTTAAATCGTGACTTCAAACTTAGATCTAAACTTCTCAATAATCAGGAAGAATAGAGAATAATGACATGAGATGCATCTTCTGGTATATCTTCCATCTTGCTATATTCTAAATGACTGTTCTAAGAGGTTCTTGGGGTAGGCAAATGTGTCCCAAGTACAGAATTCAGAGCTACATAGACTTTGGAATAAAATAACTTTTGCAAATTTATTGACTATTATTAATGCAGCATTTACCAGACAGCCACATTTTTTAAAAGCATAGCAAGCAGTACTCTGAACATGCATGGATATATCACCCTTTGGTTTCTAGAATACTTCCCCTTGTTTTTTCTTTAAAATTAGTCCCATTCATGTGAATGGTCTTTTAGTAGCCTCAAAATATGTTTTCTTTCTTACGAAAATTTCTTAGCCTGTTTTCAAGATACACGTTTTCTTTAAAAACAAAAAAAGTAGTAGTATTGATCTCTACATACTCAAAGGTGGTGTATTACCTTTGAGTGAGTTGGTCCTCCCCTGAGAGTTCACCTCCTTTGGGAGGTTAATTCAGGTGTATGAGCAGCAATTACTCATCACATGTCGCTGGACCCAGGTAAGGATACAAATGGGAAAGCAATGTCAGCCCATTTTTGGAGTGTTGACTTTATCATGAAATAACAATAGTAGATACTCATTCTAGTTTTTTTTTTCTATTTATATCATAAGCAACTCAACATTTTCTCTGTCCCTTTATCTTAAAACCTTACATAGATACTTAAAGAAAATAAGAAGAAATTTTCCAGGAAAACATCAAGGCTTTTGACATTGGATGTTTTATTTGACCAAGATAAAAAGACTTACCTCACTCAGGAGCATTTTTCAAATGTTGTGACATTTATTGTAATTACAATGTAACCAATATTATAATTTTGATTAATTCTACAAACAGTTCTGGGCCTTTCACATCACCTTATGAACATGGATAGTTTAAAATCTGTTTTAATGTTTTGAAGTAGAAATGGTAGAGGAAACCTGGAAGTTGGAACCCACAGATCTGTGTCAGCATCGAACTTCCTTGTTGATATGGAACTCCTGTCTTCACTGAGCTTGACTCACTTTCTTTAAAATGGTGCTAAAGACAGCACCCCCCTCTTAGAGTCAGGAAGGTTAAGTGAGATGCTGCATGCATTGCTTCCCTGCGGGTAGGAAGGAAGTGGTCCTTCTAACTTGTCCTTCTACAAAGGAGCTACACATTTGCCTTCAGATCTGGGTGAATGGCTGTCTGATGATCCTTTATGTATCTATACCTAGATCTTTGATTATCATCTGCTCAAAATGTCCTTGATCATCTAACACAATAACCGCACAGCTTGAGAACACTGTCCTCATGTCTCAAAGTCCTGCTTCCCTGGCCTCACACTTTAAGCATGGATTTGGGGACTGAGAATGGTTTCCCAAGACTCATTGATGTATTCCTATTGGTTCTTTAAAGCGTATCTTTTTACACCCATTTTTCTTTTCTTTAATGTTATTTTGAAAGGAGGTAGCCTTGAGAATGGAGATGAAGTTGAAAGCCAAGTATTTTTGTGACTGGCACACACTTCATCATTCTTGCCACTTTCTGAAGGTCCACCCCAAAGCACATCCTCCCAACGCACATGACCTACCACATTGTCCACATCCCCCTTGCTTTCTTCATCTGTGCCGCCTGCATCCTTCACTCTGACACTTACTGAACACTTGTGTGTGCCCACTGCTTGGGTCTGACTACGTGCTCAGATGCCTCAGCCCACTTTCTCTTTGGTTTATCTGCCAACTGCTCATGTGCTTGTCTTGGTTGATCCCAGGAGCTTCAGCACATGCCCTCCTAGTTGGTCAGAGCTATAGATCCTTATGGTTTTGGAGATAGAATGACCATGAGTCATCTAAGAACCCAAATGTTTAACTTCACACAAAGGCACTAGGGAGATCCATGTCACACACTTAGGTTGTGACAAAGGCAGTACTAGAAACTATGTCTCCTCATGCATTTAAAAGTGTGTGAATGCTCAGTTGTGTCCGATTCTTTGCAACCCCATCAACTATAGCCTGCCAGGCTCCTCTGTCCATGGAATTTTCTAAGCAAGTAATACTGGAGTGAGTTGCCATTTCTTTCTCCAGGGAATCTTCCAGACCCAGGGATTGAACCCACGTTTCTTGCGTCTCCTGCATTGACAGGTGGATTCTTTACCACTTATACCACCTGGGGAGCCATTTATGCATTTAAAACCCTTTCTAATTGCATGAGAAACATTTTTTTTTTTTAACTCTACAAATCTAACATTAAAAATAAATGTCTGTTTAAATATCTTCTTTTTAAATATAGGAGGTTTATTAAAATGTAGAATCAGAGCTATATTCTCTTGCCTTCATTTATTAATGTCTCTATGTTGAGACTATTTCCTCTTATTAAAGTTTAAAATGCTTTATTATTAGTAAATAAATATGCTCATTATACTTGGTTCTTACTTGGTTTTTAAGTAAATGACAACTTAAATCTATCTTCAGTTGATAATCAGAAATAGGGACAAATCAAAGATAGAAACTGTAGTTATTTTATAACAATGAAAAATCTGGTAAGAACCTGTAACTCCAATTATTAAAGAATGGTTACAGAAACAAGAGTGCAATGAAGATATGAAATATCATACAACTAATCAAAAGGATGTTTTCATAGAAGAATTAGAGAATACGTAAGTACATACTATTGAACTGAAGGCAAATGGTAAACAGCACATACAGAGTGTGACCCTAATGTTAGGTATATTAGAATTAACACCTGCAAGGAAGTGTCACAAAATATTATCCATGATGATCCCTGTCTTGGTAGATTGTATATGATTGTTTTTCTCTGAGTTTTTTGTTGTTGCTCCGTATTTTCCAAATTTTGTAAAACAAGCACACA
The DNA here is from genome assembly GCF_002263795.3 of Bos taurus. NCBI lineage: Eukaryota > Metazoa > Chordata > Mammalia > Artiodactyla > Bovidae > Bos > Bos taurus. Next base: position 68,794,031 of record NC_037339.1, read on the forward strand.
TAAACAGACACTCAGAGGAAACTTCCAATGAGCAACTGGATGTCCATATCCTGGTTCCAGGGAAAGTTGGACATAAATAGTAGATTTATAATAAAAAGAAAAAGAAGTAACTGTTGCCTAAAATCTTTCCTTCCAATTCAGCTGCTGTGTTCTTCAGCATAAAAAGAAATCTAACAAGAAAATAGTTACAGCTTTCTGAAAACCAACTCAATGAAGTTACCTTAAATTTTATGCCTGGTGTCAAATATTCCTTCCCCAGTCATTTACCTGTTCTGAGTGCAGGATATAGCACTGAACTCTCATAATCAATGAGGTGACTTTTAATGGTAAGTTCTGGAAAACCCTAAACACTAACAGAAGTCTCGGGAAGAGAAATGTGATAAAGCTTGCAGGATGAAGGCCGCTGTCTGAAGTTCCCAAGGGCACTAGTTTGTTTGAAGCAGCCTCGTGAAGGAGCAAAGCCAGAGAAATGAAATTTTGATACCCTGCAGCCCACAGTGATCCCCCCGCCTCCCTCCTGTTAACCTCACACACCCGTACACACGTGTGCTTAGGCCACCAGCCTGAGACTCAAGCAGGACCCTTTGGCTAGATTGACAAGTTCAAGCAATGTACAGATGTTGGTTCTGACCTTACTTCGAATAGGACCTGCCTTAATTATTTACAAGCCATGAGACCCTGGGCAGGCTCTTCCATCTCTAGGGTCTTGGTCCACAACCATTAAGAAAGACTGTAGTCGGTCAGAAAAATCAAATGAATCTCTAGTGCTGAATGTTGTTAGAACAATACCAAGCCTGGACCTAGCCACTGAAATGGCTGTATAAGTGCTCACTCCCTCGCTGTCTCTCTCCCCTCTGTTCTTCCTTCCCTTTTCCTCCCTCTTTCATTCTCTTCCTCCTTAGTTGGCAAATGATCTTCATTTTCACCATGGACTATATTTTGGAGATAAATGTAAGCAAGATGTAAAGACAAAGGAAAAAACAAAAGTTCCCCTACTGTTTCATGCAATGTATCAGAGAGAAGAGATAACTCATCACCTTCTAAAATGAGGGTTTTTTCTTTTTCTTCTTTTTTTCAACAACCCACCTTTTCTTTTCTTTGGTCCAGCGACCCCTGATACAGGACACACTGCTCTTTTTTTCATTTTCTTTTCAGTTCACCTGGCACTGAGCAACAAAATAATAAAAAATATATATTTTTTTAATAATGCCAAGCACACAGACAAGGCGGAGAAAAGGGCTCCCATTGCCTGCTGAATTGCCCACTAATCACCCTGTGCAGAACCAGCAGGGAATTCTGACAACACACCTGACTTTTCATTTATTTATTTTTTATTGGTTCTGGGAGAGGTTTGTGATTCATTCCGTGTAGGTGGCGAGGCCTTGTACTACAGGAACAAATCGTCCCTGGGGTGATTTGCTTTATTAACTTTTAGGCCAAAGGAGGGAGAAATAGGAGAATTGCTTTAACCGCAATATACTGGCAAAAAGTTTAGTGTGTTTTAGTTCATTGACACCTGAAATGTTTTAACTGGTCCTGTTTCTTAAAGACAGATGGGCTGGTTATAAAGAAGGAGGCAGCATGGTGGAGTTGAAAGGTGGCTGGTTGAAAGAAAACCGAGCAATGATCTCGGCCCTGCCGTGTGTGTCCCGTTAAAATCCCTAGACCCCTCATATTATGAGGACTTGGTGACCTTCTCTGTAAAATAAAAGGATTGGACTGGATATTGTCCTCCTTTTTTTAATTTTACTTTTTTACTGAAGTATACTTTACAATGTTGTGTTGGTTTCGGGTGTACAGCAGAGTGACTCAGTTATACGTATATACCCTTTCCAGACTCTTTTCTATTATGTTGTTGATAGTCGCTAAGTCGTGTATGACTACAATGCCATGGACTGCAGCACACCAGGCCTTCCATTCCTCACTGTCTCCCAGAGCTTGCCCAGGTTCATGTTCATTGAGTTGGTGATGCCATCCAACCATGTCATTCTCTGCCTCCTCTTCTCCTTGTGCCTTTAATCTTTTCCATTATAGCTTATTACAAAATATTAAATACAGTTCCCTGTGTTCTATAGTAGGTGCTTATTGTATATGTATTTTATATATAGTAGTGTCTATCTGTTAATCCCAAACTCCTAATTTATCCCTCCCCAACCCTTTCTCCTTTGGTAACCATAAGTTTGTTTTCTATGTCTGTGAGTCTATTTGTTTTGTAAGTATGTTCGTCTTTATAATTTTTTTTTAGATTCCACGTGTAAACAATAGCCTATGATATTTGTCTTTCTCTGACTTACTTCATATAGTATGATAATCTCCAGCTTCATCCATGTGGCTGCAAATGGCATTATTTCATTCTTTTTCATGGCTGAGTAGTATTCCATTATACATATGTACCACATCTTCTTTATCCATTCCTCTGTCAGTAGACATTCAGGCTGCTTCCATGCTCTGGCTATTGTAAATAGGACTGTATGTATCTTTTCGAATATTGTCCTCTTTCAGCAAAAGTTTACAACTTCATCAGTGAAGAATTCACATCTTTAGTATTAACTTTGTTGGAAAGTGAAAGGAACCCACATCTCCATAAAGATAGAATAATCCTAATATATAGTAAGCATTTCCTGTGCTATGTGACTAGTATTGCATCTAATCCACACATTGATGTAGGAAGAGCCCCTGTAATAACAGAGGACACCAAGGATCACAGAAGTTAAGTAAGTTGCCTTATAGAGGCTGTGACTGTGGGTCCTAGGCTTGCACACGTGACACACAGCCATGACCATGCATCACCTCCACACTGCTTCTCAGGGAGACCAAGAAGACCATCCAAACTGGTGAGGGATTCAAAGTAACTCAAGTGGGATGTTCAAGTTAATAAAGGGTAAGGAGCAATGGGCATGCTTTTATAAACTTGTCAAGGACAAGCTGGATAGTGATGCCCCACTTTGAAAGAATAGGGTCTCTAAGGGAGGCTTAGGCTTCCTTGGTGGCTCAGATGGTAAAGAATCTGCCTGAAATGCAGGAGACCTGAGTTCGATCTATGGGTTGGGAGGATCCCCTGGAAAAGGGAATGGTAACCCACTCCAGTATTCTTGCCTGGAGAATTCCAAGGATAGAGGAGGCTGGCAGGCTACAGTCCATGGGATTGCAAAGAAACGAATACCACTGAGCCACTAAAACTAATTAACTAAGGGAGGTTTAGAGAGAAGTATAGTTGCAGCAAATAAAGAATGAGAAGAACTTAGGACCAAAATGCTTTATCTTTATCATCTTAAGTTTTCTCTTTTAATAGTCTCTTTAAAAGTGGTGAAGCATTTGGAATTTAATAAATAAATAAAATATCAATAAGTAAATAAAATATCAATAAAACATATTGATACTATCTGAGCAATTTAGATGTTTCATTTGATGGATGGAGTGAGAGAGGACAATGATCTTGTGTTCAAAGGCTACTGTTTACATCAAATGATTTGCTTTTCTTCTTTGGCTCTTGTTTCCTAAAAAGCCCATTTGTTGGCCCAAGTCAACCATCTCAATACCAAAACCCTGTAGAATACTTTAGGGATTTAAAGATGCACTTCTCTCAGAAAGATCTCGAAGAACTCCTTACCCCCTTAAATCCTCTGATTCATCATCAAAGCAAAGACTGATTGGTGAATGTGAATTATTTAATATCCCTAGCTACAAATGACATAAAAAATTATTCATATGAAGAATTGGCAATAAAAGTTTAAATAAAGGGTTATGGTTGGTAGTATACACTTTAATGTCCATCAGATTCATGATTTATAAGGCCCAGTCTTTCTGGCTTGTGATGTATCTAAACATCTCAAAGTTATAGCAGTGAGATGATACTTATGTGAATATATTATATTTTTATGAAATGCAATGCATCATTCTACTAAAAAGAAACCAATGTCTGGAAATGACTCCTGTAGGTTCTAATTTCTGTACTGTGCTAGGACTACAGGTGAATTATTTCACCCCCTACAATTTGCATTTCCTTGACAATGTGGAAGCCAAATAAGTCTCTTTGTTTGCACTGGTTTCAGAATTAAATTAGTTTGTATATTTGTTCTCTACTCCTCTTCCTGGATTTGGTTTCAAAGTAAACAGTTATTTTCATCAAATTCTCTTTTATTTGGCTTTAACTCTTCAGTTTCTTGAATTATTCTAGGCGGCTGTCCCTGTTTTATTTTTCAATCAGATATGTGTTCACTGTTTTAAATGGCATTTCATTGGTTCACTTCCATTTTCTATTATTTACCTCACTCTGTGGTATTATGATTTCTTTAGCTAGATCTCACCCCTGATGTGGTCTGATCTTTTTTAAAGGTATTTTTTGAAGTGCCTAGATACCACACAGGGTTGGTAAGACAGGAAAAGGATGATCATCAATTTGATGTTTAGTGAATGTGGGAAAATTACAGGAAAGAATCAGAAATGACATTCATCACAGAGATTGCTTTGAAAGTTAATGGCAAACGTAGAGTCTTGAGAATCAGCAAGAATTATCTTGTTTGGAAAAACCAAAAATGTCAACTTTTTTTTTTTAGATTAACCTAGAAATGACCACTGACAGAAAGAAAATCAGCCATACTTTTCAATTTCAGGAGAAAAGATCTAAAAAGTTATTTCTACCTAATAAAAAAAGTACAATAAGATTCTAAATTCCCATAGAAACTCTTCATCCACCTTATAACACATCAAAAGCCATCAAGGGCCTATTTATCTTGTAGGCCAGCACTAATAAAGTTTTGCGGGTGTTTTTGATGGTGTATGCTGCAGGGGAGGAGAGGGAGAGTAGTTTTAGGACAGGGGGAAGGGAGCCAGTTAGTTTATATCAAATTATAGGGGGGAGGGGGAAATGAAGATTTTAAAAATTTATTCCAGTAATTCATTTAACAACTCTTAGGATACTAGTATTGTTCTAAGGGATGAGACTACAAAAATTAACAAAAAGAAAGTCTCTGCCTTCTTGAGGATTACAAAACAGTGTGGGGTGGCGGGGAGGGAAGGGAACAAGAGCAAATATATATAAGATAATTCAGCAAATATTAAGTGCTATGAAGAATAAAGCAGTCAGATTAGAGTGACTAGGAGATTGTAGCGTAGTTATAGACAATTTTCTGAGAAATGTCATTTAAGTAGAGACCTGAAGAAAATTAAGAGACTGATATGTAGATATATAGAGGGAGAGTATTCAAGGAAGAAGGAATGGACAGGAAGTACAAAGGCCCTGAGGAAGGAGGGGGTCTGGCCTGTATTCCAGGAACAAAAGGAAGCTAATGAGTGATAATATGTGTGGTCATAGATGAGGTCATAAAGGTGAACTTGGAAAGCCTGTATAAATAGGCTGCAAGATCAAAAAATGTAAATAAATGATTTGTAAAATTGACTAAAAATTTTAAAATTTCTGCAAAGCAAAACAGACGTAAAGAACAGACTTCTGGACTCAGTGGGAGAAGGAGAGGGTGGGATGATTTGAGAGAATAGCACTGAAACATATACTTTACCATATGTAAAATAGATAACCAGTGAAAGTTTGGTGTATGAAGCAGGGCACCCAAAGCCAAAGCTCTGTGACAACCTGAGACAGGTTGTCCCCACCTCCCCAGGAGGAGGGAGATGGAAAGGGTGTTCAGGATGGAGGGGACACATGTATACCTATGGCCGATTCATACTGATGTATGGCAAAAGCCATCACAATTTTGTAAAGTAATTATCCTCCAATTAAAATAAATAAATACATTTTTTTAAAATCCCACCATGAACAAAGTCAAAAGATAAACAGCAACTGGAGGAAATGATAACTCATATCACCCAAGGACTGGTACCTTTAGTTTTTTTAAAGAAATTCCTTTATATCAATATGAAAAAATTAATAACCCAGTAGAAAAATAAGTGAACAGAGAATATGAAGGAAAAAAACCAATTGAAGTGGCTTTTAAACACATTAAAGGATGTTCAACCTTACTTACCATGAGGGAAATTCAAGTTAAAACCACACTGGGATGCAGTCTCTTACCCTATCAGATTGGCAAAGATCCCAGCATTTGATCTTAAGTCCATCTAAAAGTTGGAGCCTTAAAGAATCAGACACGGTCATGTATTTCTCTTGGAAATGTAAACAGGTACAGCCTCTATAGGCCAAGCTTCAGGACTAACCATCATCATTTTAAATGCCCATGTCTTTGACCCAGCCTTGTAAGACTTTATCCAATAGATTTATTTGCTAAATGAATTATGTACAAGGATATTCATTGTGGCATTATTTGTAATAGCAGGAAACCACAGGACATGTTGAGTAGTAAGAAATGAATGAGAAGGGAGAGGTGGAATCTGATTAGGAGCCTCTTTTTAAACCTGAACCCTCGGAAGTTCTTGAGTAGGTAAAATGAGAACAGGCTGTATTTAGAACAACTGTGTGTCATCGATTTCAGGTTGGATTGGGTCTGTGTAGGACCTCGGTGACGACTTCAATGTCCTTGAAAGATTCTGATGGCGCTCAAAGTGGGGGAGTCCTTGTGTAGGGAGAGGGTTGGGGGCATCAGGGGTGGTCATAGGCAGGGCTGCCAAGGGGGCAGAGACCAGCTTATGAAGGGTCTTTCTTATGCCGGGTTAAGAGGTTCAGACTTTATCCTGAAGGCAGTGGCAACCTTTAGAGCGAGGCAGTGACCTCATCAGATTTGCATTTTTAAAAGACAGTTCTGCTGGCAATGTCAGGGAAGAGATTACAGAGCAGCAAGACCAGAGTGGGAGAGTGATTAGTGAGAAAAATAAGAATATAGTCCAGAGAGAGATACATATTTTCATTGTTTGATGGTTCTTACGAATCAAAATTCTACAAACGGAAATGTCTTAACCACAGACTTGCCTTAAACATCAAGAGCGAAAAAAAAAATTTTAACTCTCCTTTTGGTGGTTTCATGGAGGCAGACATTTGTTAAAATGAATTCAATTGCGCACTTTACTAGGTGAATTTTGCTTTATATCACTTATATCCCTATAGAGCCATACATTTTTAAAATTAAAACTGTCTTTAATAAGGAAAAACAAAAGAAACCCTGAAATGTGGTGTGGACTTTCTGACTAGGGAAGTTCCAATTTTCTACTCTCAAGGCTGCACTGTTTCCTGGTTATTCAGATCCTGTCTGCCTGCTGCTGTGGTGTATCCATCAGTTCCCCTAGCTGGGTTCTCCTGAAACTCATTCCTGTCCAAGATCTCACAAGAATTTTAATTAATTGATTTGAGTGAAAGCAAGGGCTTCTCTGGTGGCTGAGACAGTAAGGAGTCTACCTGCAATGCAGGAGACCTGGGTTCGATCCCTGGGTTGGAAGATCTCTTGGAGAAGGGAATGGCAATCCACTCCAGTATTCTTGCCTGGAAAATCTCACGGACAGAGGAGGCTGGTGGGCTGTAGTCCATGAGATCGCAAAGAGTCTGACACAGCTGAGCAACCAACACACATACAAAGTCTCTATAACTCAGTGTACCCGTCCCCAGCAAGCCACAGAGTAAAGCAGAGCCTTATAACACTTCCCTGTCATGACTGGGTCATAAAAGAGCCGATACATAGACACTGAAACAGGTTTTTATTATTGTTATTATTATTACTACTACCGATGAGTAACTGAGTGCCAATGAAGGAATTCCCCAGGGTGCTTTTAAAATAGCTTGATTTAAAAAAAAAAAATTCTTTTGTCTGCTTCTCAGTGGGAAAAAGTATCTTAGTTAAGTTTAAACAATGTTACTGCAGATATAAGAGTAAGCACTGCTTCTAAAGAAAAGCAAAATAGGGCCCTATGGACTTCTGATAAAGCAAGAAAGTAGATTGTGCTTATAGATTTCATTTTCCAAGAGTAGATTATTAGGACAAATTTTAAAGATTTAATGAGAACTTTGAAAGGACGTGTTATTATTTACATTCAAACTTTCCCCAAAGAAAGAAAAATATATTTTTAATGTTAATGTATTTTATCTTTGTCAGTTCAAAAAGATTCTAAACACCACAAAGCTGGCAATCATGCACTGTTTCTGTGCCCCACCCCCTGGGACCAGCAATTCGTAGTGCCATAGTGACACTCCTTGGCACATAACAGATATTTATTAGGTTGCTGCTGCTGCTACTGCTGCTAAGTCACTTCAGTAGTGTCTGACTCTGTGCGACCCCATAGACGGCAGCCCACCAGGCTCCCCCGTCCCTGGGATTCTCCAGGCAAGAATACTGGAGCGGGTTGCCATTTCCTTCTCCAATGCATGAAAGTGAAAAGTGAAAGTGAAGTCGCTCAGTCGTGTCCGACTCTTAGCGACCCCATGGACTGCAGCCCACCAGGCTCCTCCGTCCACGGGATTTTCCAGGCAAGAGTACTGGAGTGGAGTGCCATTGCCTTCTCCATTTATTAGGTTAAGCTTACTTCAACTGAACTTTCATTTTTTTTCCAGCTTTATCAAGATATAATTGATACATAACATTGTGTAAGTTTAAGGCATATAGCACAATGGTGTAATACATGGGTATTTTGCAAAATGATTATCAGAATGAAATTAGCTAACACATTCATCACCTCGCATAGTTACCCTTTGTGTGTATGTTCACATGTGGTGAGAACTTTTAAAATTCACTCTCTTAGCAACTTTCAGGCATTCAATACAATTCCATTAAGTATATTCACCATGCTGTACACCACATCCTCAGGACTTATTCCTATAACTGGAAGTTTGTACCTTTTGACCATGTCTATCCATTTCCCTAGGCTTCCCTAGTGGCTCAGATGGTAAAGAATCCTCCTGCCAATGCAAAAGACCCAGGTTCAATCCCTGAGTTGGGAAGATCCCCCTGGAGAAGGGAATGGCAGCCCACTGTAGTATTCTTACCTGGAGAATTCCATGGACGGAGGAGCCTGGTGGGCTGCACTCCATGGGGGTCACAAAAAGTTGGACATGGCTAAGCATGCATGCGAGCGTGTGCACATACACACACATGCAAGCATGCACACACACATCTCTTTCCCCACCCCTTCACAATTGAACTTTCAAAATTATTTCTACTCTGTTGTTACTTACACAAAGACTAATAACATCTCATTTTAAAAGAAAGTCTTTCTCTTCTTGCCTCCCCTAAAACATTTTGAAAATCACTTTCCTCCAGGTTATAATCAGTAGCATTCAACAAAGTTATTTCTGATTTTACATCTCCTTTTATCAAAAGATAAATTTAAAAGATGTGTCTAATCATATGAAATCCTACTTAATATTTCTATCCCAGAGGCACAAAGCCTTCAGGAGTCCCTGCAGCAAGATGGTTTTAATCCAATGCCATCCAGAGATGAGAGATAATGGCTGGTTCCTTGTGTCAGAGACTTGCTCTTCATAAAGTCAAGTACTTAGAGAAAAATCTACATCTTTACCTTCTTCCAAACCTGCTCTCTGTCTTGCTAGCTCCTACTTACATCCCAGGGGAAACAGCTGATTCTGAGACTAGCCAACCCTGCATTTGACGTACAGTAACACTGTATTGAAACAATACACTGTATTGAAACAACAAATGCAGGCTTAGAACGGTTCTTTTTGTATGTTCCCTGGGTCTGGAAGATCCCCTGGAGAAGGCAATGGCACCCCACTCCAGTATTCTTGGCTGGAAAATCCCATGGACGGAGGAGCCTGGTAGGCTGCAGTCCATGGGGTCGCTAGAGTCGAACATGACTGAGCGACTTCACTTTCACTTTTCACTTTCATGCATTGAAGAAGGAAATGGCAACACACTCCAATGCTCTTGCCTGGAGAATCCCAGGGATGGGGAAGCCTGGTGGGCTGCCATCTCTGGGGTCTCACAGAGTCGGACACGACTGAAGTGACTTAGCAGTAGCAGCAGCAACACTGTATTGAAACGCAGTGCAGGCTTAGAACAGTTCTTTTTGTATGTTCCCTGGGTCCGGAAGATCCCCTGGAGAAATGAATGGCTACCCACTCCAGTATTCTTGGCTGGAGAATCCCATGGACAGAGGAGCCTGGTGGGCTACAGTCCATGGGATCGCAAACAGTCTGACACGACTGAGCCACTAACACTTTCACTTTAGTGGTTGGAAACAGGGGTTACATCATTAATGTTGTTTGTCAGATATTTATTGACTAGAGATCTGAATAATTTGAATCCTGTCAAATAAATTATAGGAAAAATATCCCCAAGTATTTTGTAAATATTGTAATTGGGCTACTCCAATATTCTGTTGCTACAAAATAAATTATCCCTAAATTTAGCAACTTAAAACAACAATGGTATTATTATAAACTACAGAACAGTGAATCAGGAATTTGGGAAGCCTCAGCTAGCTCATTCTTCTGCCCCACGTGGGGTCACTAGGTGGTAATCAGCTGGTAGATAGACTGGTCGAGTTGGCCTCACTCACATGCCTGGCACCCTGGCAGGAGTCTTAGTCCACTGGAGCTTCTCTAACAAAAATATCAAAGATTGAGTGGCTGAAACAGAAAGCATCTCTCTCACACAGTTCTGAGTGCTGTAAAGTTCAGGGTCAAGACACTGGTGGATTGTGTCAGGTGAAGCCTGCTCCTGGTCCACAGGCTGCCACCCTCACTGTGTCCTCACGTGGTGGGAAGGACAGGGGAGCCATGTGGGTCCTTTAATAAGGACACTAATCCCACTCATGAAGGCTCAGGCCTCTCGACCTAATCACCTCCCAAAGGCCCCGCCCCTAAATGCCATCACCTAGGGGATTAGGTGTCAACATATGAATTATTGGGAGGACTCAAGTATTTTGTCTATAACAGCAAGCATGGCTAGTAACCTGGGCCCAGTAGGGACTATCCCCTGGAGTGCCTACATGTGGCCAGACCAACATGGGGACCTCAGATAGAGTCTCACAAGACAGAAAGTGGAAGCTGCAGTCTGATCATTTCCTGCTCCGGAAATCAAGTGTCCCTTGCAGTGCATGCTGTAGTAGTCACTGCAGTGACAGAGCCCACCCTGATTCAGGGGGACGAGATACAAACCCCACCTCTACTTCCCAGGTTGCACCAGTGATAAAGAACCCGTCTCCAATGCAGGAGACACAAGAGACATGAGTTCGATCCCTGGGTTGGGAAGATCTCCTGGAGCAGGAAATGGCAACCCACTCCAGGTATTCTTGCCTAGAAAATCCTATAGACGGAGGAACCTGGTGGGCTACAGTCTATGGGGTCACAAAGAGTTGGACACAGGACTGAGCTGCATACACACACACACACCCCTCGATGGAAAGTGAGTCAGAATTTATAGTGATCCTTAATTGGCAAAGGGGCACCATGTGAGAAAACACTGAAGTTTTGTATCTCTTGGTATAATAAACTCATCCATCAAAAAGCAGCTACTATGAAAATATTAATTTAACATACAAAAAAGTACCAGTTATACATCTTAAAGGCATTCATGTATATTTTACGACCCAGCTCCTCACATCACTTGCTGTCAATACATCCACCAAAATATCTTGCCAGGTGGTCCTCTCCTTTCTGCTTCTACTGCCCAGAGATAGTGCCATATAGCTGCTAACCTTTGTTGTGCACCAGGCCTTGTGCTAACATCTTTCCAGGCACTATCTCATTTGATTCCTCATGCACACTATAGGTGGAGGTTGTCACAATCTCTACTTCATAGATGAAGAAAATGGGACTCTGTGAATTAAGTGACACATGTTATCTCTCAGACTTTCAATGGATGAACCTAAATGGAAACTGAATCACCTGACTCCATCTAACCAGAGTTGGGTTTACTCACTCCTAACCAGAAAGTCCATGCTGACGTGAGTGGAATGCCTTGACCCCGAGGTGCAGCTTTGCCTGCACCCTTTGAGTGGGCACATTCTTGCTGAGCTGCTACACATGCCTCTTGTGCTAAAAGGGTCATCATATTTCTCTCTGCATCAAAACCTTATGCTAAGATACCAGCTACTTCTGTTGTTGTTTACTCGCTAAGTTGTGTCCAGCTCTTTTGTGACCCGCCAGGCTCCTCTGTCCATGGGATTTCTCAGGCAAGAATACAGGAGTGGATTGCCATTTCCTCCTCCAGGGGATCTTGCTGACCCAGGGAGCAAACCTGAGTTTCCTGCACGGCAGGCTGATTCTTTACCACTAAGCCCCCAGGGAAGCCCCCAGTTACTTCTGCTGCTGCTGCTAAGCCACTTCAGTCGTGTCCAACTCTGTGCAACCCCAGAGACGGCAGCCCACCAGGCGCCCCCATCCCTGGGACTCTCCAGGCAAGAACACTGCAGTGGGTTGCCATTTCCTTCTCCAATGCATGAAAGTGAAAAGTGAAAGGGAAGTCGCTCAGTCGCATCCGACTCTTAGTGACCCCATGGACTGCAGCCTACCAGGCTCCTCCATCCATGGGATTTTCCAGGCAAGAGTACTGGAGTGGGATGCCATTGCCTTCTCTGACTCCGTCTAAATAACATTAGAAACAAAAGTTATGTATACTGCTTGAGCAAGACAATAGTCTTTTGTTTAAAGAGAAACAAAACGGACAACACGGAAGCTATGCACAGAAAGGACCAGCTGGTCATTAGCTGACATACTCAAACTGGCCTAGTTTAATTGGCAATAGATAACAGCTCCAAGAGCATAGTTAAAAATAATGTTCCGAATATTTCAAAATATAAATGGCACGGAGATAATTAAGATAGCATAGGATGGCAGCCTCTGGAGGAAGTTATGACCATGTTCTGACTTAATTGGTTTCAGAGAAACTTACCAACTACTGCCTTGGTGTCATAAAAGTCTTGTGTGTTTTCTTTGCTTTGGGAGGAGAGAGAGGCATGGTTTCCCTGGCCCCAAAGGAGAGAAAAGATTCTCCTGACACTTGGGGAGCTTGACTGCTGACAGACTTGCCCAGCAGGTGGGAGGCACACCAGTCAAGTGGGGATGTGCTTGGCTGCTCAGTGGGCCACGGAGGTACCACACAGATCCTCTCACCATCTGGGCTCTGGGGCACGAGGAAGAGCCACCATCCGCTTGCACGCCGGTTCCAAGTCCCAGCGCTGAGGACTCAGGCTGCCCTTCACTGCTACTTTCTCACCTTGCAGTGTGTCTAAACTAGACTCCTAAAGGCAGCTGCTGTGAGCATAACCTTTACATGGAAGCACAAAATATTAGAGGAATTTTCTGAAAAGCTGCTTTTCTTTTTGTGACCCTGGGGAATCCCGTCATGTATATTTAGAACAATGGAAAAGGGGATTTTGTTGGGGGCAGGGATGATTATATTGTAAGGAGACATATATATTTTTTCTGCTTATGGTTGTCTGTTGTTGCTGTGTTGTATGGTCGCAAAGTTGTGTCCAACTCTTTGTGATCCCATGAACTGCAACATGCCAGGCTTTCCTGTCCTTCACTGTCTCCCAGGGCTTGCTCAAAGTCATGTCTATTGAGCCACTGATGCCATCCGACCAGCTCATCCTCTGTTGCCCCTTTATCCTCCTGTTTATCTGGCCCTCTGTCAACCAACCTGTTTTCACAAACAACTTTGTAATAGAGAATTTTAAGTCCAGAAAACCAGCACTTACTTTCCTCTGCTAGCCTTGCTCTCATTCTAACCAAAAACCTGGGTGTGACTATAATCAGTGCACACATGTTATTTTATCCAAATATTTCCACACAATTTTATCTGTGCTTTTCCAAGATTTGGAAGAATGCATGTATTTCTTTATGAAAGCAACACAGTGTTTCAGTATATTGGTATATATTATACTAGTTAACGATTTATCAACAGATAATTCAGTTAATAAGAACTTCTGTAGTTGATCAACACAATGTGCTGTGCATAGTCGCTCAGCTGTGTCTGACTCTTTGCACCCCTATGAACTGTAGCCCGCCAGGCTCCTCTGTCCATGGGGATTCTCCAGACAAGAATACTGGAGTGGGTTGCCATGCCCTCCTCCAGGGGATCTTCCCAACCCAAGGATCAAACTCAGGTCTCCTGCACTGCAGGCCGATTCTTTACCATCTGAGCCACCATTCTTTGTGTGTGTGTGGTTAAAAAAAAAAAAACCACATAACATGAAATCCACCCTCTTAACAAATGTTTCAGGGAGCACTACAGTATGGTTAACTCCATGCACATTTCTACTCTTAATAATGGTTCTGAGGTTTTGAGTCAATCATTGAGTCTTCAAAGGAGAATCTAATTTTCCTTTGTAAAGTGATTTTTTAATGAATTTTTTAAAAATTAGTAATAGCCTAAACCAGATAGCTTAAAGTAGCATATTATGACCGGTGATCTAAATTAAAAGGAAAATAAGCTACTATATAAAATAAACAACATGATCTTACTATATAGCACAAGAAACTATAGTCAATAGCCAGTAATAAACCATGAAGGAAAAGAATATGAAAACAGTGCATGCATATGTATGTATAAGTGAATCACTTTGCTGTATACCAAAAGTAACATAGTGAATCAGCTATACTTCAATAATAAATAAATTTTTAGAAATCAATAAATATATATTTATTTACAGCAAAAATGTATCACCTTAAATTAATTTGTGTAAAAAGCAGATGAATCAAGATGAAAAATGGAACTTCAAGGCCAAGCAATCTGAATGAATATGGCCATTTGGTAACATGTTTAATAAATGGGATCATCAGTAGGATGGCCTATTTCCAAGGTCAAGGAGGCAAATGGGGTCAAAAAAGAGGAGCTGAGTTTGCAGATCCAGGAAGCAAAAAGCTGAGCTCTGTGGTGACAGAGGAACACGGAACTAAAGATTGAAATCACCAAAGAGAAACTCCTTGACTTTATGATATGAATCGAATGGCTTTGTGCCTTACCTATTAAAGGGAATGTCAGGTAAAGAGGGACTGGTTGAATTTAAACAAGAGAAACTTCTCAGAGATATTTTAGACCCCGTCATTGCAAATTGAGACAATATACTGATTCCTTATGATCCAATGCAAAGCTCGTCCTTTCTACCCAGAACACAACTGACTAAGACATCTGATATAGCTAATGTTATTACTGTCTCAACTCAACCCATTCCTGTTGGATAAATATTCCATGATAGGCCAGTACTCTTTGTGTAATGATTTATTCAAATACTTCTCTAAAACATGCAATTAAGGATCCCATAGTTATCACTTCCTTTAACTGCATACAGTGGATGACTCCCTAGGGCCAATTCTTTTTCCTTTATAAGGATTCCTTGTCCTTCTATTTTAATAGCAGGAGACACCTGTCTAGAGAATCATGGGCTTCCCTGGTGGCTCAAATGGTAAAGAATCTGCCTGCAAAGCAGGAGACCCAGATTCCATCCCTGGGTCAGGAAGATCCCCTGAAGAAGGGAACGGCTACCAACTCTAATACTCTTACCTGGAGAGTTCCATGGACAGAAGAGCCTGACAGGCTACAGTCCATGGGTTGCAAAGAGTAGGACATGACTGAGAGACTATCACTTTCCTGTCTAGAGAAACTTGCTCATCTGTCATAAGTAATCTTCATCAAAAAGCCTCTTGAAGAGTCTAACAATACAGGGGATTATTTTTATAAATACACAAAATAGATATAAAAACATAAAAGAAACAGAGCAACTTTCAGGGCAACTTTCAAAGCCTTAAAGAAAGGACTTTCTTGGTGTTCCAGGGACTTAGACTTCACTCTCCCAATGCAGAAGACCTGGGTTTATATGCTGCAAATAAAGTTCCCACAGGATGCAACTGAAAGATCCTGCATGCCACAATGAAGATCAAAGATCCCTGTGCCACAACTAAGACCAGGGCAGCCAAATTAGTAAATAAACAGACAAAAACTAAAGGAGAAGACATCTTTTTTTGGTGGGGGGAGGACTTGCCCTACAGCTAGCAGGGCCTTAGTTTCCCAACCAAGGATGGAACCAATGCCCTCGGCAGTGAAAGCAAGGGGTCTTAACCACTGGATCACTAGGAAAATCCACCAAAACATCTTTAATATCCAAATACTACAACCAAACAGTGTGCATCCTCTGTCCATTGTTGTTCCACTGCTCCATCACGTCTGACTCTTTGCAACCCCGTGGACTGCAGCACGCCAGGCTTCCCCATCCTTCACTGGCTCCCTGAGTTTGCTCAAACTCATGTCCATTGAGTCAGAAATGCCATCCAACCATCTTATCCTCTGTCGATCCATCTCCTTTTCAATCCTTCCCAGCATCAGGGTTTTTTCAAATGAATCAGTTCTTCGCATCAGGTGGTCAAAGTATTGGAACTTCAGCTTCAGCATCCGTCCTTCCAATGAATATTCAGGGTTGACTTCCTTTAGGATGGACTGGTTGGATCTCCTTGCAGTCCAAGGGACTCTCAAGGATCTTGTCCAGCACCACAGTTCAAGAGCATTAGTTGCCAGACTATTAGGTCATGAAGATCCAGAGAAATGACCACTTTGTTGTAAGGTTCTGATGTGACATTCACAAATAGGTCTGTGATAAGGGGGGGAAAATCAGCAAATTTGTTATTAGAGTTTATAATGAGTCTTTGTTCACACATCAGTTTCCCATGTCATTGTCCATGAGAGTAATATGGACCAAGCACTGGGGGTGAGGATGGAAGCAGGACCTCCTGATTTTCTAGTGTGGCTCTGGATGCTTCTAGTCTCCATCATTCCATAGCAAGGAGATCAAGGACCCAGGTGTTAGGTCTGGCAGAGACAGCCTGTTGATACTGTCAAAGCTGATGTTTTTCACAAACCCTGGTGCCCTTTAAAGACGTGACTCTGCTTCCCAGACAGTCCTTTCTTATAAAAATTCATCTATCTTAAAAGGCTTTTCACTTGCCTAATTCATACCTACTTATAACCCTGAAAAATGTTTGATGTTGGCCTTTGGTGGAGCATGGTAGGATATGTAATAAAAATAAAATTTGTTTTCTTCACATCAATGCTATGAAGCAGCTACTATAAACAGTATGTTACATTAATAATATGTTACATTTAGAAAGCAGATTATACAATATCCACACAGTATATTTTCAGTTGCATGCTTAAAATATTCATGCACAGAGGGGGAAAAAAACAACATAGGGCATATACCAAAGTGTTTATAGTGTTATTCTGGGAAGTGGGATTGTGGGTGTATTTCTCTCCTTCATGTTTCTTTTCTATATTT